>NC_000067.6:166496243-167096243 GCF_000001635.26 Mus musculus
CTAAAAATAAGATATTAAATACCCTAATACAATACAGGAAATAAAACAAAAGCTGACAGAAAAGGATTTGGGATGAGAAACATGAAAAGGAGGATATGACCTTGTCATCTTCATTGGATTGGTTTTATCTGGTTTTATCGGTGAAGGCATATCCAGAGAGGTCTTGCCTAGGGGGAAGATCTACCATAGATAGGTTGTTGTGGTTAAATATTTAATTGGGGGTTTCTACTCCACCTTAGAGAATTTAGTTCCCAGAAAAAAGACATATGACCTTTATATTTATAATACACCTTTAAAGCAGTAGAGCTGGCCAAGTATCAACCCCCTATGCTATTTTGTCTACTTCCCAATCAATAAATCTGAGATATAATTTGCTATGTTCTGCCTGGGACACTCTTAACTCCAGTTGCCCAGCTCACATGGCTATGCTATCACGATTCACTTACCCCATGGGGTCTTCTCCTTTCTCCACTTTCTCTTCTTCCCTTCCTGGTCCTCCTCAGACCACAAGCCCAGGAACTGAAACTCCACCTACCCCTGCTGCTCAGCTATGGGTGTCCACATCTTTATTCAACCAATAGTTTTAAATTAAGGAGGGAGGTGACAGAGCATCACTTTGTGTATACGAGGATTCTCTTGTCCCTGAGGCAATCAGATCTTGGGTACCAATAACATTACACTGCATGGAAGAAGACCAACCTCAACCATAGGTCTTCCTGTGAGTGGGGCTGTTTGATATGGGTGGGGCTAGAAGAAAGACAGAGAGGAGAAAGCTCAGCAGTGAAGTTATTCCCTTGGCTTTCTGGCTGCTTCAATCACAGCTGTTCAGGTCAGTCATGCAGTCCCTGCCTTGATGCATCAAAACACAGAAAACCTAGAGCCAAGATAAATCTGTGCTTTCTTAGGTTGCTTTCCTAAGTGTCCTGCCTCAGGGATAAGAAAGGTAACAGCAGTAAGATTCTTCATGTAATCAGGCACTTGAGAGAACTGTTGAGTTAGTCCTGAGAGAAGATAATGCTACTCTGTAAAGAATAGTTAAATTATTTAAAATTTATAGGTTCCAATTCCTTTGAGAAAGCATCTCTGTCGCTTTCAGGTCTAGGTATTATCATACTTTATGAGAATATAATCTGTAAAATTACCTTGTATCTCCACAGACCTCCAATGTCATTGCTCTTTTCAAAGCAAGTAGGTTCAAGTCCTTCCTCCAAGCAGCTCTTAATGGCTCCCAGTCCACTGACACCAGCACCAATGATTGCAATCTGTTTTACTTCCATGGTCTCTGAAGAAGAAAGAGTTCCTTCAGTTTTCCTTGAGGAGCAAAATCAAGTTTACTGGCAGGCCTGATCTCCCATTAATTTTAGCAACAGTATCATTTGTTTGATAGAAGTTTGATTTTTTTATACCATGGCTTCTTTTGTCTTGATTAGAAACACACAATCACTAAGGTCAAAACTAAGTGGATCAAGGAACTCCACATAAAACCAGAGACAGTGAAACTTATAGAGGAGAAAGTGGGGAAAAGCCTCGAAGATATGGGCACAGAGGAAAAATTCCTGAATAGAACAGCAATGACTTGTGCTGTAAGATCAAGAATTGACAAATGGAACCTCATAAAAGTGCAAAGCTTCTGTAAGGCAAAAGACACCGTCAATACGACAAAAAGGCCACCAACAGATTGGGAAAGGATCTTTACCAATCCTAAATCAGTTAGGAGATAATATCCAATATATATAAAGAACTCAAGAAGGTGGACTCCAGAAAATCAAATAACCCCATTAAAAATGGGGCTCAATGCTAAACAAATAATTCTCACCTGAGGAATGCTGAATGACTGAGAAGCACCTGAAAATATGTTCAGCATCCTTAATCATCAGGGAAATGCAAATCAAAACAACCCTGAGATTCCACCTCACACCAGTCAGAATGGCTAAGATCAAAAACTCAGGTGACAGCAGATGCTGGCGAGGATGTGGAGAAAGACAAACACTCCTCCATTGTTGGTGGGATTGCAAGCTTGTACCACCACTCTGGAAATCAGTCTGGCTGTTCCTCAGAAAATTGGACATAGTACTACCGGAGGATCCCGCAATACCTCTCCTGGGCATATATGTGATATATCCAGAAGATGTCCCGACCGGTAAGAAGGACACATGCTCCACTATGTTCATAGCAGCCTTGTTTATAATAGCCAGAAGCTGGAAAGAACCCAGATGTCCCTCAACAGAGGAATAGATACAGAAAATGTGGTACATTTACACAATGGAGTACTACTCAGATATTAAGAAGAATGAATTTATGAAATTTCTAGGCAAATGGATGGACCTGGAGGATATCATCCTGAGTGAGGTAACCCTATCACAAAAGAACTCACATGATATGTACTCACTGATAAGTGGATATTAGCCCAGAAACTCAGAATACCCAAGATACAAGATACAAGTTGCAAAACACATGAAACTCAAGAAGAACGAAGACCATAGTGTGGACACTTAGCCCCTTCTTAGAATTGGGAACAAAACACACATGGAAGGAGTTACAGAGACAAAGTTTGGAGCTGAGATGAAAGGATGGACCATTTAGAGACTGCCACACCCGTGGATCCATCCCATAAGCGGCCTGCAAGTGCTGACACCATTGCATACACTAGCAAGATTTTGCTGAAAGGACCCTGATATAGCTGTCTCTTGTGAGACTAGGCCGGGGCCTAGCAAACACAGAAGTGGATGCTCACAGTCAGCTATTGGATGGATCACAGGGCCCCCAATGGAGGAGCTAGAGAAAGTACCCAAGGAGCTAAAGGGATCTGCAACCCCATATGTAGAACAACAATATGAACTAATCAGTACCCCCAGAGCTCGTGTCTCTAGCTGCATATGTATCAGAAGATGGCCTAGTCAGCCATCATTGGAAAGAGAGGACCATTGGTCTTGCAAACTTTATGTATCTCAGTAAGGGGGAACACCAGGGCCAAGAAGTGGGAGTGGGTAGGTAGAGGATTGGGGGGGAGGGTATTATGGGACTTTTGGATTAGCATTTGAAATGTAAATGAAGAAAATACCTAATTAAAAAAAAGGAGGCTCCTGCTTCCCCATAAGGACACATTGGCAAGGAGGTGTGGTACAAGATAACAATAATAATAATATTAATAATAATAGTAATAAAATTTTCTCTGGCATTAAAAAAAGAAACACACAAGTGCACACACACACACACACACACACACACACACCTACACCCAAACATTCCTCCTACACCAAATTATTTAGTCATTTAACTCTAATCATAAAAGTTTTCTAATGTAAATGAAACAGAATTCCTTGTAACTACAGATCACTAAAATTCCTTCACAAAGAGATATATCCAAGGTCTCTCATATTGCATTAAATTTTGTCTTAAAAGATTAGGTATGTAATGAAAGTGAGTGGCTTGCTTCCTGAGGGCTGGCAGGAAGTGCATGGGGATACTGTAGATACTCTGGAGCCAACCGAAACCAGCATACCCTACTGGTTCAGATGAGTTATATCTCTTGAGTCAGCACTTGATAAGTTCAAATGAATTTTTTCAGGGTGGTCTTAGTGTTGATGCTATGGGGAGCAATGGTCGAAAAGGCATAGTTATGTCTTATTTCATTAGAGCTCTGGGCTCGCAGGATGAATCCAAGGGTAAAGAAACTTGCCAGACAAGTCTAGTGACTTCAATTCTCCCCTCAGAACCCATATAAAGGGGGAAATGAGAAACTGGCTCTACAATTTTGGAGGTCTTCTGACCTCCACATGCTACTATGATATGTACAAAATAATACTAAGTTAAAAAATTAAATCAGAATCCATGTGTCTATCTCATTTTCAGGCCCGCCAAGAACCAGGCTCTGCCGTGTTTCTCGCTGCTCCCCTCTTCCTGTTGCATGCCATCACTGACCTGCCCAGCATATGGTGATCTCCCTAGCTTGGTATTTCCTTGCTCCTCACCTCTTTTGTCAGAGTGTCTTCTCTTTCCCTATGAATCGAAGTATATCATCATGACTTAGTTCTGAGCGAAATATTATCAGTGGCCACCTTTTACCTCTGCTTTGACATTCTTAGTATATACTCATTGTAAAAATGATGGGGTTGTGATATTTATACATGCATAAGGCATACTTTGTTAGTATTTCCTCCTGTTATTTTCTTTTATTTCCCCTCCTCTCTCCTAACAGTTGCCACCATGTCTTCTTATCTTCTAGATTCCATACAGGAGAGAAAGCATGCAATATTTGTCTGAGTCTGGCTTCCTAGCTTAAGACAAGGCTCTTCATTTCTGCTCTTCCTTGTACTGAATAATGCTCTATAGCCCCTTTAGCCATCTATCTATTGACCAGCAAGACAGTTGACCTCATAACCTGGCTCCTGTGAATGAATTTGGCCCCTTTGTCACCTGAACATTTAGATATTCCTTTGAGTAATCTTGTGTCCTTTGGCTCCAACTCCTCTGCAATTAGTTGATGAAGCATGAGGATGGAGACATCACATTCTCTATGATTCTGCGTAATAATTCCAAGAGATAGCATGGGATTCCATGACAAGGAATGTGCCCAGTTCGTTTAAGACTAGCTCCTCCTTATCTCATTCTTGGTTTGGTGGGATAGGGTTCAGCTTTACTCCCACCTGATATACACCAGGGGCTTTGCATCTTGTTTTCCTGCCCTCTTCACTCTGATCAAAATTTATGGGAGGGGACAAGGCTACTCAGGAATTGGGAGATATAGACTCTGGTGTCTATGCTAGGAGCTAAGGCAAGCCTGGGACTATGCCCCCTTGCTGAAACACTTTCTTATGTCCTGGAAGGGTAGGAAATGAACCGTGGCCACCCATAATGTGGGCTCTGAGAAATTTATTATCTCAGGCAACTTCCACTATAGACTTGAAGTAAAAGAAATGAGGATCCTGTTCAGGTTGTTGGATAAGTCATCTTCGCTAACACAACTTGAATGGAAAATCTTAGACTTCGGGCAACATGCCTAAACTGATTTAATGTCCATTTTCCTCCAATATATTTTCCTCACTTGAGAAGAATCAGTGTGGCATATGTTTAAATTTTAAGTACTTGCATGTTCCAAAAACTGCATACAATCCATTATTTCATTTTGTAAAATACAGATTCTATTTTCATTTCAAAGTGGTGTTTATAATCCACTCAATCTCATAATAAATACAACTGATCCTATTTAAACTTCAAACCCATGTAGTATCCAAATGTCACCTATCTATAGACAGCTATTAGCAGTTACATCAACTCAGCAATGTTGTTTATTCCTTTTTATTATCCTACAATTAATTCTTGCTTGTTAATTTTGTAAAAATCATGAAATATATCACTAAAAGAAAAGATCAAATTTGCATGTACCATCAAGAAGTAATCAGTATGCTATGCATAGGTTTAGACTGTTGTTTTGTGAACATGCTTATGTGTTTATCTAGGCATAGATACCCACAAAACTAATATGCTACATAATGTGCCTCCCACAATTCAGTGAAGAATATTGTAATTATATTTCTATTCCTATGTAGGTTTTTCAGGAAATATTTAGCAAATGAGTTCATCAATTTTAATGGCTATAGGATTTTCATTTTCTTTTCCTTTTTATAAAAGATTTATTTATTTATTTTATGTAAGCATGTCCACTGCCACTTTCTTCAGACACACTGGAAGAGGGCATCAGATCCCATTACAGATGGTTGTGAGCCACCATGTGGTTGCTGGGCATTGCACACAGGACCTCAGGAAGAGCAGTCAGTTCTCTTAACTGCTGAGCCATCTCTCCAGCCCTTAGGATTTTCAATAGTGTAAAATTCTGTTGCAGTTAAGGATCTTGTTACTTGCCACTATTGCAAAGAAACAAAGGTTATCTTGCTTTTCCAAAAGCTGTTTTCTGGTTAAAAATGTTCTGTTACCTCACTTGCTTCCTACGAATATAGAACTGCTTAATTTATATCTAGGTTATAACTGCCAGCCAGGTAAGTGCCTGGAAGGTAGTGCATACTCAGTAAAGAGGACCCAGCATTTTAATGACTACCTGGAAATTTTCTTTTTTTTTATTACATATTTTCTTCAATTACATTTCCAATTCTATCCCAAAAGTCCCTCATACCCTCCCCCCACTCCCCTACCCACCCATTCCCATTTTTTGGCCCTGGCGTTTCCCTGTACTGGGGTATATAAAGTTTGCCTGACCAATGGACCTCTCTTTCCAGTGATGGCCGACTAGGTCATCTTTTGATACATATGCAGCTAGAGTCAAGAGCTCTGGGGTACTGGTTAGTTTCATTGGATAAAAAATTATAATGAAAAATATTGGGAGGAGACTATGTATCTTTTAAATTGTTGTCCAATTATTAGTGACTCCCACCTAGTTTAATGCAGTGTCATTTCATTTTCTCTAGCTCCTGGTTTTTCTTGTATTTTAATGCCATGTCCCTAAGGAATTCTGGTTCCACAGGAGCAGTGTATTTTGAGAAATAAGATTTGAATCTTCCCAGGAATTTTGTGTACATGGAGAGAACAAAACCATTATAGTGACAATATGACTCTCAACCACACATGAGTGTTATGACAATCATTAGCATTTTCCTGAATATAAAATTTGCATTTGCTCTATTTGTGTCTCAATCTATGACAATGTATTTAAAATGAAAAATCTAGCAACAAATTCAGACAAGCCATTTGTCCACAGTGGTGTGATAATGTAAGCCAGTCTAAGGATTAGGAAGGCAGCCCTTGCTTTTAACTTCTTTAGTGGTTCATAGCTAATGACCTTAGACAAGTTGCTTGATATGCGAATTAGTCCTGATCAACTCTTATGAAAAAGAAAAAGTAACAATTAGAATCTATTTGTACATGATCCTTTGGTCAGATACAAACATTCTTTTCTTTCCTTCATTTTTCTTTTCTTTTTAACATCTAAACAAAATGGGTCCATTAACAGGAAGTCAATGCATTTCTTTTTTGTCCTTGGTTCTTTAACTGTACTCTGCATCCCCTTTACTGTTTATAATTATCATTTCCAAAACTGCCTGTAGCAGCAATTTCAAGCATATGAAGTCACGTAAGATATATAGCTCTTTGAGGGATTATGCCAAGAAATGTCTTACCTTAGGTCACCAATTGTAAAATTACCTCAGTGGTGATGATATTATGCATTTCACATTGCTTTGCCTCTTGTAATAAGGTTTGGTCTTTTGGAAGGTTTTTTTTTTTTTTGAATAGGAAGGAAGGAAGGAAGGAAGGAAGGAATGAATTCTGGTACTTAGGAGCTGTATTTCTACTTGAGGCAAAGAGTGGTTGAAACCAAATGAAGCAGAAGTGTAGAAGAGAAGACAGGAGGAATAATTGCTTCTACTAACCACAATCTTTTGATGTCTCTGGGGACACCAGAAGCCAGAGGAAGGGCAGTCCAACTCACAGTCTTTGCAAAGGAAGTGTTGTCCTTTCCTTGGATTGAGTCAAGTCTGCTTTGTGGTTGTTTTTTTCTGCCTTTGATTCCTTGGTCTAAGTTGCTTATTATCAAAAGAGTGGGAGACTGATCCACTCCTTTATATGCCAGTTCTTGGTGATCTTCCCCTTGAATATCCTCTCCACCTCCAGAGGAACTACAGTGCTGACCTTCTTTGATCCTCTTTTATAAGCATGTCGTCTCCCCACACCCCTATTGGAGAGCAGGATCTTCACACCTACTACCAGAACAACCCACCCACATTTTTTGAAATAAGTGATCACTGCAGATAGAGAAGTGAAATGTTTCCACATAATTTCTACAAATCACTTCTGATGATGTATATCTTCAGTTTCCTGCCTTGGAGATCTAGAGCACAGATCCTATAAGGAGTTTTCAGTAACAAATCATTGCATACATTTCCAAAACAGTGTGTTCCATACCTTATGTATTATCTAGGTTCTTCGGAGGGGATTCATAATCAATAGCCTATCAACACATATAAATACAGTAGAAGTTATGTATCAGAGAAATTGACTGATATACTCTTGACAGGCAAGAACACCTCAGGGTGTTGGTAAGCCTGAGAAGCTGTAGTACAGCCAAGGGTGATGACTTCAGAACCAGGAAAGTTGAGGTGAAGCTTCTGCTTGAGGCTAAAGGTACAAGAAGTGAGGGAGATGCTGGCGTAAGTCCAGAAGTCCAGAGATCAAAGAGCCTGACATTCTCATAAGCAAGAACAGAAAAGTCTGTCATCTCTAGAAGAGAGAGAGAGAAGGTTACATTTGCTATGCCTTTCCTCTCTTTTCACACATCAGCCCATTGGATGGTGTCTACTCCTGCGAAGATCCTTCCTTGCTTGCTCTACTGAACTGCAACCTGATCTTTAGAAACTTTCTTACACACCTGGGTCAGGGCAATTATTCTAACCAAACACCAAGCACCTGGCTTTTCACCCAGGCAAAGATGAGTAGGCTCAGTGCATACTAGATTAGGTATAATTGGTGCTTCCCTAGTATCTGGAGTCCCTTCATCATTGAAGGGACAAAAGAGCATCACAAATCTACCCTTTGTTAACATGTCAGCCCGCAAGTCTCCTTGAAGCACACTTGATCTCCAAATGAAGCAATGAGATCCACTCATGTGTGAGTTATCCTGCATTTGGTTGAAAGGCTTGGTCCCTCTCCACAGAAGTATAATTCCCAGGTAATATGTCCCTACCTCTTGATATGCAAAAACTCAATGTTATGATGGAAAGTTAATAATGCTAAAATGCCGATATAAGTTAAGTCTTATTTTCATATGATGAAAGAGTAATAAATGTGAAACAAATACATTACACTCAGACACACCAAGAAAAAGTCCAGAGAAAAATACTACATTACACCTACCATAACATATTCTCAGGGAAGTAAGTAGAAAGTGTTTTTGACAAATAAGTTATTGATCTCTCTAACTAGTTACATGCTTAAAACTGGTATTGATTGATTGATGGATGAATGGATTGAGAGATCTTGAAACAATATTTTTGCATCTGCCTCCAAGTGCTGGGCTGACAGGCATGCTCTATCATTCCTGGTAGTTAAAACTACTTTTAAAAAAAAATCAGGATTCTTTTTTGCTCATATAAAATATCCTAAGTATTTAAAAATAAATTTCATACCATAACCCCATATGAAGTTGTTATGGATGTGTTCAGACATCTAAAACCATCCCATATTCCTATAAGCTTCACTCTAAAAAGAGTATGAAAGAAAAAAAGGAAGAAAAAAAAAGAGAAAAGTGTCCAAGGGCTAAGCGTGTTAATTATTCAAAGGAATAAAGACAGAGTTGTTTTATTGAATAAACTGTTCCTACTTTGAATCTTTGAAAGAGCCAAGGCAGATGATGTTAGTTCAAAGAGAAGTAGCAGACTGACCTTGTGTTTCACAGAGTTTAGTTGTGAGAAGTACTGATAGCATTGTAGTCTCAGGCAGGAGCAAGCCCCAGTGTGTCCCTGTGATTTTTTTGGCTAGAAGATGACATTTATATAGCAGTCAGGACAAAAGTTACCAAGCTCGAATGTATCCATTTTATGTCATGCTAAAGCCAAAGAGTCAAGTGTATTCCAAAACAGCACAGTGTATTCAACTCATAAAATTCTACCTACCACTACAGTGGTTTTGTCTGTTTATAGTCAACTGGGCAGCATTGCAGGGGCAACTAACTAGGTTACTCAAGGGTGATGGGCCAACCTCAGTGGTTATATATCAAGATGGGTGCTAAGCAGAGTCAATACATCTAACTAGCTCTTAAAATCTTAAAGAGTGTCATCCCCCACCACACACACACACACACACACACACACATACACACACACACACACACATTTTGCAATATGTGCTGGACCTGGAAGGGGTTTTACCTTTGTGTAGCAGTGTTCTGTGGGACCATTCATTTGGCTTGCCAGCCGCAACCATGTCAACAGTAGAGGCTTATGCACCAAAACAGACAAAGGACATGAACTTAAGGGAATACAACAGTCTTTGATTTCCCACCAGGAACCAGATCAATGAGCAATATCTTTCCTTTAGAAGGAACAAGATCAGACAAGGAATTAATTCAAGTTCAACAGGTTCCAGATAAAAGCAACGTGAGAAATTGAAGGTGTATATAAAAGTGTTTAGTAGGGATTTAAAAAGATAGATGTAGTTCACCTCACAAGATGCTATTGATGTCATTGTCAATATGCTAGCCATTAAGCAAGGCTAGTGCTTTTAGGGGTAATCTCTAGTTTAATACACCTTTAAATGTCTTTCCTTCTTGTTTCAGCTAAAACTTTTTTTTTGGAGGTGGGGAAGGGGGAACTAAGCATACCCAGGGGGCATTTCCGTCTATCATTGTCATGAAACAAGATGAATATTTCCTAAAGTGTCCCTGTCTAACCTCTTGAGCACATGCTCCATCATTCTGAATAGAGTATACTCCAAAAGGTGCTTGACATCTTTCTTCTTTATTTATTCCCTGAAACTGAGCAAGAGAGAGAGAGAGAGAGAGAGAGAGAGAGAGAGAGAGAGAGAGAGAGAGAGAGAGAGTCTCAGGGTAAGAGGAGAAGGAAGATGGTTGCAGTGGAAGTAGACCCAAGTGGTGTTTACCAGCCACAAGGAGCTATGAATTCATAAGATCAGAAATGGCCTGGTAGGAGCCCTTTGGTCCGGCATGGCTGGAGAGTTGGCAGGTTCTTTTTGTAATATTTCCAGCAACAAGCATGCTTATAGCTGTGCTAACTCCTAACATGCTTTCCTAGATGAATACATAAGTTCTGTAAATAAGCTCTACACTCCTTTTGTTTGGGGAAGTTGTTTCCCTGGAGAGATAACCTGTGCTCTCCTTTCTTGCTGCAGTGGATAAACACCTTTCTATTCTTTTATTTCTAGTTTTGGCTCCGAATGTGCTGAGATGTGTGTTCATCGTGTATGTTGACAAACACAGCAGTGCTGTCAGGGAGGAGCCACCAAGCACCTACTAACAGGACAGGGTTCCTGAGTACTTCCCCCAAAGTATCATGAAAGAAACATTTAGACCAGTTGTGGGCCTACCACATATTTTCTTTATCCTATCCAGGACATAAACTGGGGCCACACAGCTGGTCTTCAAGAGGATAAATGGAAATGGGATTAGAAGAGTGTTTTTGCATTGACTATAGCTCTGCAGGGTGTGGATCCACATTTTGCATATAGACAGGATCAGTGGCATATGACCCCAGGACACTCATCTGTGACAGTCATGTCAGCCATGTGGTTATGCCATGACTTGTCATGTGTTTAGAGTAATTCTTGGGTGGTGTGTCCTGGTCACTATCAATCTGTTATGGGTCCACCTGTGTCACACTGAGCTCCTTACGACCTTTGACAGTGGTGAGTTTATGGGCTCTCTTGGTAGGACTGATGAGATCAGTGGACTACATTCTTGCTTGCCACAGTGACATCCACAGTCTATGGTACTTAATGTGCTGCTCAGTCACAAGTACATCTGGCTCGTGTCATGGATCATATGATACAGCGATGCCCACTGACTATTCTGGCGGCCTTCCACTTCAAGAAAGTGTAAGTGATGGATGATACCGCATCAGCAATCAAGACGTATACCGTGCCATCAATGGACCCATGTGTTTACCGTACGTGTTCGTGTATGGAAATCATCTTCTCTTGAGGATATAGGATCTAAGATACTACATAGCATCCATGCTTGTGGCATAGTTGAATAGGTAACAAGGAAGCATCACAGCCCACAACTCAGGAGCCAGTATATTAAATGATTGTAGAATTCATATTACTGACTAGAGCAGGAAGATACATCAGAGTAGATTATATTGACAACATAAGCCATCTACACACTTCATTTCCAGACTGGCCAGTTCCGACTGTCACTATGTAGGTACTGGTCAACTATTCTAATTACAGTAGGGTGTTGTATATCACCACTGCTGGTGTTCTAGGGAAGGTTTATATAGCTTGAGTTTCTTAGAAAGCTGTACCCAAAAATGTAGTGGTTATATTTTTGTTCTTATTCTTGACAGAGAGCCCACCTCATACATTGCGGGTGCCATCTAGCTGCACAGCATCCCTGGTACCCCAGCTATCCCAATCCTTGACTTTCAGGTGCTCTTTTCTGGGAAAAATTCTGTGTCACTCCCTTTTTAGTTGGCCAATGTACATTGGCAATGGGTTGACTAAAGAATAAATGTCCACCAGTAATGCAGGGTCCTACAAATGCCTGCATATCATTTATCATGTAAGTGTAGGGAGGTTTTGCTGTTGTTGATGTTCTTGTTTTGATCTAATACTGCATCTAAAATCAAATAAGTGTGATCCATACAGACCAGGTCTAGGTACTTTTTGTACAGTCCACAGCCTAGAATCTCTTGGGGATTGACAGCCCAGTTCTTGCATGCATACTCTCGTGAGCTCACACTCTGCTCAGTTATGTCAGACAGTCTAATCTCCACAAACTAGCATATCATCTGGATAATTGGACCAGAAAATCAATAGAGATTGAGAACAGAGGAGGACCCAGGCTACCATGACAAGACGTATTTTAGTGTTGAGTGGATACCTGGAATGCTAAATGGCCGCAAATGAATGCCTTGAAAAGTGTTTACTGGGGCTGGAGAGATGGCTCAGCAGTTAAGATCACTGACTGCTTTCCCAGAGATCCTGAGTTGGATTCCCAGCAACCAATGGTGGCTCAAAACCATCTGTAATGGGATCTGGTGCACTCTTCTGGTGTGTGTCTGAAGACAGCTACAGTGTACTCATATAAATAAAATTAAAAAATCTTTAAAAAAATACAAAATAAAATAAAAAAAAAAGATATTTGCTGAATGTAGAACAGAGTAAACATGGCCAAAAAAAGGCCTTTAAAAAATATCTAAGTGATGTTAAGCACCTTCCATCTGGCCAAACAAAGCTAGCTGGGGAGTTACAGATGGGTAGAATTACAAGCTGTTCCCACTCTTACCTATTATGTCATGTCCAGATGACCACCTGGCAGCTATCTTGCCTGAGATTCACCTTCTTAGAACCAGGATGTCTGGCAGGGCGCCACACTCCCCTGTAACTTTACCCTTGCTATTCAAACCTTGAGTCTATGCCCCCCTCCCCCGCCCCTGGACTCTGCAGTGTCCTTCTGAGTAGAATAGCCTTCCCTAGACAGCTTTTGAACAGGCCCAGAAGTCACCACCCAATACCAAGTGGTTGCTTTCGTTTTCCTCTCACTTTTCATTAGCCCTTTGGAATTTCCAGACAGTGTGTTTTTGTTGTTGTTGTTGTTTGTTTGTTTTGTTGGTGTTGTTTTTTTATTAGATATTTTCTTTATTTACATTTCAAATGTTACCCCTTTCCTGGTTTCCCCTCCAAATTCCCCCATCCTCTCTCCCTCCCCTGCTCACCAACTCACCCATTCCCACTTTGATTTTCATCTCTTTCTCCCCAAACTCTTCCTAGATTCAGTCTTCCTTTCCTATCCACCCAACTTTGTGTCCTCTTTTTTTTCTTTTATTAAAATGCTTTTAGGTTTATCTTAACTTTATTAATGTTTTTGCCTGCATGAGTTTGGAGGCCAGAAGAGGGTGTCAAATCTCCCTGAAATTCGAGTCACTGATGTTTGTATGCTACCAAGTGAGTCCTGTACAAGAACAGCCCCCACTCTTCACTGCTGCTAAGCCGGCTAGCCTGTCTCCTTATTTTAGTTTTATTTTAAACACATCAAGTACAGTTGGTGCTGTCTGTATATTTTTGGATGTCTGGTCTTCCACTGGAGCATGGTAAACTCACCGGGGGGCCACACCTGTAAAATAGTGTCATTTGTCATTAGCTCCTTAGCTAGGGGTGGGACTTCCTGCTCACCTTCCTTCTCATTACTGGGATTTTGTCTGCCTGCAGCTTGCTCAGGTCTTGTGCACGCTCTCTCAATTGCTTTGACTTCCTATATGGAATTGCCCTATTGTGTCCACAAAACACTCCTGTCTTCCAGTCCTCCATCACCTCTGACTCTTACAATCTTTCCACTACCTCTTCCAAAAATGATCCCCGAGCTTTGAGAGGAGGGGGTAGGCTACAGTTTTTTCCTAGTTCCAGAGGGGACAATTCCCCCTTTACACTGTTGGTCTCACTGTTCTTGGGAAAATAGTGCAGATTTTGATCATACCTGCTTCCTCTCTCTCTTTTTTTTTTAATTAAAAATTTTTTATTAGGTATTTTCTTCATTTACATTTCAAATGCTATCCCAAAAGTCCCCCATACCCTCCCCTGTTCCCTTCCCACCCACTCCCACTTCTTGGCCCTGATGTTCCTGTGTACTGAGGCATATAAAGTTTGCAAGACCAAGGGGCCTCTCTTGCCAATGATGGCCAACTAGGCCATCTTCTGCTACATATGAAGCTAGAGTCATGAGCTCTGGGGGTACTGATTAGTGCATATTGTTGTTCCACCTATAGAGTTGTAGACCCCTTTAGCTCCTTGGGTATTTTCTCTAGCTCTTCCATTGGGGGCCTTGTGTTCCATCCAATAGCTGACTGTGAGCATCCACTTCTGTGTTTGCCAGACCCCTGCATAGCCTCACAAGAGACAGCTATATCAAGGTTCTGTAAGCAAAATTCTGCTGGCATACGCAATGGTGTCTGCTTTTGGATGCTGATTATGGGATGGATCCTTGGGTGTGGCAGTCTCTAGATGGTCCATCCTTTTGCCTCAGCTCCAAACTTTGTCTCTGTAACTCCTTCCATGGGTGTTTTGTTCCCAATTCTAAGGAGGGGCATAGTGTCCACACTTCAGTCTTCATTCTTCTTGAGTTTCATGTGTTTTGCAACTTGTAACTTGGGTATTCGAAGTTTCTGGGTTAATATCCACTTATCAGTGAATGCATATCATGTGAGTTCTTTTGTTATTGGGTTACCTCACTCAGGATGATACCCTCCGGGTCCATCCATTTGACTAGGATTTTCATAAATTCATTGTTTTTAATAGCTGAGTAGTACTCCATTGTGTAAATGTACCATATTTTCTGTATCCTTTCCTCTGTTGAGGGACATCTGGGTTCTTTCCAGCTTCTGGCTATTATAAATAAGGCTGCTATGAACATAGTGGAGCATGTGTTCTTCTTACCAGTTGGGACATCTTCTGGATATATGCCCAGGAGAGATATTGTGGGATCCTCCGGTAGTACTATTTCCAATTTTCTGAGGAACTGCCAGACTGATTTCCAGAGTGGTTGTACAAGCTTGCAATCCCACCAACAATGGAGGAGTGTTCGTCTTTCTCCACATCCTCGCCAGCATCTGCTGTCACCTGAATTTTTGACCTTAGCCATTCTGACTGGTGTGAGGTGGAATCTCAGGGTTGTTTTGATTTGCATTTCCCTGATGGCTAAGGATCCTGAACATTTTTTTCAGGTGCTTCTCAGCCATCTGGTATTCCTCAGGTGAGAATTCTTTGTTTAGCTCTGAGCCCCATTTTTTAATGGGGTTATTTGATTTTCTGGAGTCCACCTTCTTGAGTTCTTTACATATATTGGATATTAGTCCCCTATCTGATTTAGGATAGGTAAAGATCCTTTCCCAATCTGTTGGTGGCCTTTTTGTCGTATCGATGGTGTCTTTTGCCTTACAGAAGCTTTGCAAATTTATGAGGTCCCATTTGTCAATTCTCGATCTTACAGCACAAGCCATTGCTGTTCTATTCAGGAATTTTCCCCCTGTGCTCATATCTTCGAGGCTTTTCCTTTTTTTCTCCTCTATAAGTTTCAGTGTCTCTGGTTTTATGTGAAGTTCCTTGATCCACTTTGATTTGACCTTAGTACAAGGAGATAAGAATGGATCAATTTGAATTCTTCTACATGATAACTGCCAGTTGTGCCAGCATCATGTGTTGAAAATGCTGTTTTTTTTTTTTTCCAACTGGATGGTTTTAGCTCCCTTGTCGAAGATCAAGTGACCATAGGTGTGTGGGTTCATTTCTGGGTCTTCAATTCTATTCCATTGGTCTCCTTGTGTGTCGCTATACAAGTACCATGCAGTTTTTTTTAATCACAATTGCTGTGTAGTACAGCTTTAGGTCAGGCATGGTGATTCCACCAGAGGTTCTTTTATCCTTGAGAAGAGTTTTTGCTATCCTAGGTTTTTTTGTTATTCCAGATGAATTTTCAAATTGCTTTTTCTAATTTGTTGAAGAATTGAGTTGGAATTTTGATGGGGATTGCATTGAATCTGTAGATTGCTTTTGGCAAGATAGCTATTTTTATTATATTGATCCTGCCAATCCATGAGCATGGGAGATCTTTCCATCTTCTGAGATCTTCTTTAATTTCTTTCTTCAGAGACTTGCAGTTCTTATCATAGAGATCTTTCACTTTCGTAGTTAGAGTCACACCAAGGTATTTTATATTATTTGTGACTATTGTGAAAGGTGTTGTTTCCCTAATTTCTTTTTTTGTATCGATATTCATAAGGGAAATTGGTCTGAAGTTCTCTATCTTTGTTGAGTCTTTCTATGGTTTAGGCTTTAGAGTAATTGTGGCTTCATAGAATAAATTGGGTAGAGTACCTTCTGCTTCTATTTTGTGGAATAGTTTGAGAAGAACTGGAATTAGATCTTCTTTGAAGGTCTGATAGAACTCTGCACTAAACCCATCTGATTCTGGGCTCTTTTTTTTTTTTTTTTTTTTTTGGTTGGGAGACTATTAATGACTGCTTCTATTTCTTTAGGGGATATAGGACTGTTTAGGTCATTAATCTGATCCTGATTTAAGTTTGGTACCTGGTATCTGTCTAGAAATTTGTCCATTTCATCCAGGTTTTCCAGTTTTGTTGAGTATAGCCTTTTGTAGAAGGATCTGATGGTGTTTTTGGATTTCTTCAGGATCTGTAGTTATGTCTCCCTTTTCATTTCTGATTTTGTTAATTAGGATGCTGTCCCTGTGCCCTCTAGTGAGCCTGGCTAAGGGTTTACCCATCTTGTTGATTTTCTCAAAGAACCAGCTCCTCATTTGGTTGATTCTTTGAATATTTCTTCTTGTTTCCACTTGGTTGATTTTGCCTCTGAGTTTGATTATTTCCTGCTGTCTACTCCTCTTGGGTGAATTTGCTTCCTTTTGTTCTAGAGCTTTTAGGTGTGTTGTCAAGCTGCTAGTGTGTGCTCTCTCTAGTTTCTTCTTGGAGATACTCAGAGGTATGAGTTTTCCTCTTAGAATTGCTTTCACTGTGTCCCATAAATTTGGGTATGTTGTGGCTTCATTTTCATTAAACTCTAAAAAGTCTTTAATTTCTTTCTTTATTCTTTCCTTGACCAAGGTATCATTGAGGAGAGTGTTGTTAAGTTTCCACATGAATGTTGGCTTTTTATAATTTATGTTGTTATTGAAGATCAGCCTTAGTCCAGGCTGATCTAATAGGATACATGGGACAATTTCAATATTTTTGTATCTTTGTATTTTGTATTCAATATTTTTCAATATTGTTGAGGCCTGTTTTGTGACCAATTATATGGTCAGTTTTGGAGAAGGTACCATGAGGTGCTGAGAAGAAGGTACATCCTTTTGTTTTAGGATAAAATATTCTGTAGATATCTGTTAAATCTATTTGTTTCATAACTTCTGTTAGTTTCACTATGTCTCTGTTTAGTTTCTGTTTCCACCATCTGTCCATTGATGAAAATGGTGTGTTGAAGTCTCCCACTATTATTGTGTGAGGTGCAATGTGTGCTTTGATATTCAGAATTGAGAGTTCCTCTTGGAAGATTTTACCTGTGATGAGTATGAAGTGTTCCTCCTTATCTTTTTTGATAACTTTGAGTTGGAAGTCGATTTTATTCGATATTAGAATGGCTCCTCCAGCTTGTTTCTTCAGACCATTTGCTTGGAAAATTGTTTCCCAGCCTTTCCCTCTGAAGTAGTGTCTGTCTTTTTTTGAGATGGGTTTCCTGTAAGCAGCAAAATGTTGGGTCCTGTTTGTGTAGCCAGTCTGTTAGTCTATGTCTTTTTATTGTGGAATTGAGTCCATTGATAATAAGGGATATTAAGGAAAAGTAATTGTTGCTTCCAATTATTTTTGCTGTCAGAGTTGGCATTCTGTTCTTGTGGCTGTCCTCTTTTAGGTTTGTTGAGGGATTACTTTCTTGCTTATTCTAGGGCGTATTTTCAGTCCTTGTATTTTTTTCTGTTATTATCCTTTGAAGGGCTGGATTTGAGGAAAGATATTGTGTGAATTTGGTTTTGTCATGGAATACTTTGGTTTCTCCATCTATGGTAATTGAGAGTTTGGCTGGGTATAGTAGCCTGGGATGGCATTTGTGTTCTCTTAGTGTCTGTATAACATCTGTCCAGGATCATCTGGCTTTCATAGTGTGGACTAAATCTAATAGGTCTACCTTTATATGTTACCTGACCTTTTCCCCTTGCTGCTTTTAATATTTTGTCTTTATTTAGTGCATTTGTTGTTCTGATTATTATGTACCCAGAGGATTTTCTTTTCTGGTCCAGTATATTTGGAGTTCTATAGGCTTCTTGTATGTTCATGGACATCTCTTTCTTTAGGTATGGAAAGTTTTCTTCTGTAATTTTGTTGAAGATATTTGCTGGCCCTTTAAGTTGAAAATCTTCATGCTCATCTACTCCTATAATCCATAGGTTTGGTCTTCTCATTGTGTCCTGTGTTTCCTGGATGTTTTGAGTTAGGATCTTTTTGCATTTTGCATTTTCTTTGATTGTTGTGTTCATGTTCCCTATGGAATCTTCTGCACCTGAGATTCTCTCTTCCATCTCTTGTATTCTGTTGCTGATGCTCGTATCTATGGATTTTGATTTCTTTCCTAGGGTTTCTATTTCCAGAGTTTTCTCCCTTTGGGTTTTCTTTTTTGTTTCTATTTCCCTTTTTAGATCCTGGATGTTTTTTTTTTTAAATTCCATCTACTGTTTAGTATTGTTTTCCTGAAACTCTCTAAGGCATTTTTGTGTTTCCTCTTTAAAGGCTTCTAGCTGTTTTCCTGTATTTCCTTCTTAAAGTCCTCCATCATCATCTTAAGAAGTGACTTTAGATCCATGTCTTGCTTTTCTGGTGTGATGGTGTATCCAGGTCTTGTTATGGTGGGAGAGTTTGGTTCTGACGATGCCAAGTAACCTTGGTTTCTGTTGCTTCTGTTCTTATGCTTGCCTCCTGCCATCTGATTATCTCAAGTATTTGCTGTCCTCAATATATCTGATTGGAGACTGTCCTTCCTATAATCCCAGTTGATTCAGGACTCCACAGAGTCCAGATTTCTCTGTGTTCCTTTGCTTGTGGGCTCCTGTGAACCTGAGATTCTGGGAGTGTCAGAGTTCTTGGCAGTCACGTTCCTCTGAGACCCTGAAATAGTGGTGTGACCAAGCTCCTTTTATCCTGAGATCCTGTTGTCAAAGATCCTGGGTGTGTTACAGTGCCTGTAAGTATTATCTCCTTTGAGGATCATGGAGCTGTCTGGTCAGTGGTCCTAAGATAGTGTGGAGAGTCCTCTAGGGACCTTGTGGTATCCACCAACTCTGTGTTCAAGGTGACCTGGTGCTGGTGCCGACCAGAAGGGCCCTGCTTCCTCTCTTAACCAGCTTCTAATTTCTTTTGTTTCCCACTTTAAATTTGTCTCTTTTATCAGATTTCATGATAAGACACTCCCTGTAAAATGTGCAACAGTCTCGCCCACATGATAAACATTGTCTCCAGAGTTTTGACTGAGCTGGGAGAGAACAGAACATACTCTTCAGGGAGGGGGTTTCAAAACGGCTTTTTAAAATGTTGTCTGTTTTGTGTCAGCCATGAAACAAGCCATTTCAGGTCCTGGGAATACCTAGGAATAAATGGCTTCTCCCATGTCTAATAATTGCAGAATATTCTGCATAGTTTTTCTGTTCCATAGGGTAGCTCTTCTGAAGGACCACTTATTTAAATAGAGAGTTCAAGAGATGTAGAGTTTAGCATTAGATTATCTAAGGGCACAGCATAACAGAGGAAGAAGGAGAGAGAAAAAAGGAGAAAGAGAAGGGGAAAGGGATGAAGAGGAGAGAGAAAGGAAGGGAGAGGAAAGGGGAGATTCCCTTCCATCTGTTTTAAGTGCTATGATGACTGGAGGGTACTCATACTTCCTGAGAGTATGTCTTCCTCACTCAGTCCACTAACTCACACCAAGCTCCTCCAGACACACCTTCACAGACTCACTCAGACATCCACTTTCTTAATGCTCACAGTTGTCATTCTGTGTTGTAGACAAGTTTATAACTTAAATTAACCACTGCATTCATTAGGAGAAGTAGATGAAGTTGAAAATATTCATCATTACCATGGGTTATATTATTTTACTGGTTTTTGGGAGTAAAATTATTTTCATTGCTATTTCATAACTGTAATTTTGCTACTATTATGAACCATAATGTAAATATCTGTTTTTTTTCCCCAATGGTTTTAGGCCACCCTTGTGAAAGGGTCATTCGACTCTCCAAGAGTTGTGACTTGCTGGTTGAGAACAGCTGCTTTAAGAGGAAGCCTGGGTGTTCCTCTTTCATGCATAGCCATATCAGGGTGGGTGTGGTGAAGAATGTTGGAGACATGCCAGAGTTTTCACTCACCTGAGAACACTATTTTTCTTTTCTTTTTTTTCTCTTCTTTAAACCATTGTAGTACTATTATTACTATTGATTGGCACACTGTTGTTTATATGTGTATGTTGGGAGCTATTAAGACAACACAATTGTCCTGATCTCTGAATTGGGCCTTTCCCCCTGAGAAGAAAAGGGGGTCAAAAGCGGGCCACTGACACACCGCTCCGAGAACAACCACAGATTGTTCCAGCCCTAAGTCAGCGCCGGATGTCCTGACCACAAGAAGTACCCTGATACCACCAAGTTCCTGCTTCCCTGTGTAGTCACCAAAAGAAAGATTTCTGCTGCCCCATCCCTCCTGCTGAGAAGTGCCTCCTCCTTTGCTTGTGCATTTAAGCCTTGAGCCTTGCTAATACCTTGACACCTTGATGCTAATCAGACTGGTTCTGTGTCATTCCTTGCACTTGGTGTTCATCTCTCCCTACCCCCATTTGGTTCTTAGGAGAAGGTCCCCTTGAGACCCTCAAATAACTGGACCTCCTAGACGGGTCAAGTGGCACCCAAAGTGGGGCATGAGGGATGACCACCCTCCGGACAACGGATTCAAGAGGTACCACGCAGATAGTGAGACAGTTCCCCACCACTTCGCTCGAGTGTCGCGGATGTCGAGAGGTAAGCCTGGGCCTAAAATTGTTGTCCCATTCACCATGGGGAATGTTCTGTCCAAAGAGACAGTTTTTATTCAAGAGATGAAGGGGTCTCTTTAGGAGGGAGGGATAAGAGTTAAGAAAAAGAATTTAATAAAATTTTTTGTTTTGTGGATGAGAGATGTCCATGGCTGGTATTGAATGGTCCTGAAATACACCCTTTAACTTGGAATAAAGTAGGCAAAGATATCAATGCTTTGATAAAACAAGGAGAAGATGTCCCTGAGTCCTTTTTTAGCTATTGGGGAATCATCAGAGACCTCTTTGAGCAGGCAGAAAAGGGCGGAGATGGTGCTCGCCTCCTAGCCCTTACTGAAGATTTTTTAGAAAACTCCTGATCACTGTCTCGAAAAAGCGAAACTAAGCTGCCTGCGAATTATCAGTCTCGGCCGTCATCGATTATCGATGCCCCATTCACAGTATCAATATTAGAAGGTTTAGCAGGAGAAGGCTACTTGATACCCAATGAATGGAATAAAGTTTTTCAGTCACTAGAGGCCAATATTTAACTTGGAAGTCAGAGTTTGTGGACAGAGGAGAAAATTTGGCTGCAAATAATAGAAAGAATCCTACTAGTAAGACACTCTCCTGGACTGCTGATAAAATCTGCGGTAAAGGCAATTTCGCTGCAGATATAAAACAATTAGGGCTCTCCCTTGGTGTCCTCGCCCAGATGGCACAGGCGGCCCTGGGAGCTTGGCACACTGTCCCTGCTGCAGGGGCACTAACTACCCCCCTAACCAAGATTATACAAGGGCCCCAAGAGTCCTATGTGCAGTTCGTTGCCAGATTGCAGGAAGCAGCTGAGAGAATTTTGGGACCTGAGGAAAGTGAGGGTCTGTTGGTCTGACAACTTGCTCTTGAAAACGCCAATTCGGCATGTGGGGCTGCCCTGAAAGGTAAAACCAAGAGTTTAGATATAAATGGTATAATCAAGCTTTGTAATGAGGTAGATTTGTTTTCTCAACAAGTTTCTAAGTCTATTAACCTGGCCATTGGGGCTGCTCTAACTCCAGTTCCAAGATTGGTGCCGAGCCCCATTGGCCCGAGTTAGAAGTAGACATCTGTGTCCTCGCATTGGGTGCAGACGCCGCCTGGGGCACCCCTGATTATTATATGCCTCAATTAACAGCAGTTAACACAGGTGATAAAAAGATTGATCCAGGTTGCAGCAGTGATATACATTGTGCTGCCCTGGCCTTACACACTGGAGGTATATATGTCTGTCCGGGAACTCATCGAGATAGATCTCTAAATTATAAATGTGGCTATGAAAATGATTTTTACTGCGCCTCTTGGGGCTGTGAAACCTATTGGACCCCATCAACCTCTTGGGATTATGTCACAGTTAAACAACTTTACCCCAATTCCAACTTTACCCCTGGAAAACAACCCCTTAATAGCTATTGTTTCCCCCAATTCTTCTAGACAAGGGTGGTGCAACCCATTACAAATTGGCTTTACAACAGCTGCAAGGACTGCTGACTGGACCAAGAGAGGATTCTCTTGGGGGTTGTGCATATATAAAGAGGGCACAGATTGGGGGTTGACATTCAAGATTAAATTACAAAAGGAAATACCCAACAAATATAAAGCATCTATAGGGCCTAATCCACAACTATATCACCATAATTCCCCAAACAGTCCCCGACTTCCAGGTACCAGCCCCCCCCCCCCAACCCCTGTTCCTGCCCCAGGGCATGCTACGACCCTGTTTCAGCCCACTCTTCCTGCGGCCCCCCCCCCCTTCCACTGATTTACTGTGGTCTATATTGAATGCTTCTGCTTTAGCCTTGTTGGATAGAACACAAAGAGATAATGCATCAGAATTTGAAGATTGTTGGATGTGCTTTTCTGTTTCCCCACCCTTTTATGAGGGCATAGCCTTATTTGGAAATTTTACCCTGCTTTCAGATGCTAGGCAGCTTCCCTTCGAGTCAGTTCAGCTTACCTTGACAGAATTCTCTGGGGTATGAAGTTGTGTGTTGGGCCCAGGCATACTTCTGCTGCGGCCCTTGCTAGAGATTTGCAATAACACGTAATGGGTATTCTTATCTTCTTGCCCCAAATGATACCTTTTTGGCATGTTCCATGGGCCTTACACGGTACATTATTATACAAGATTTTATAAATAATAGAGATTATTGTGTCTTGGTTCAGCTTTTTCCAAATTTTAGTATTCATGAGTCAGATGACTTACTGAAGTTTTGGGATTGAGGTGCCTCCTTGCCATCCCGCCACAAAAGAGAGCCTATCTCAGCGGTGATCCTTGTGGTCCTTCTTGGCCTGGGTGCTGCTGGGACCGGGACCAGAATTGCAGCCCTTGTGTCATCTCAACAGAATGCGCGCAATTACCATCTGCTCAATGAGGCTATTAGCCAAGATATAGAGAATATAAAAAGGGGCCTAGATGATCTTACTGATTCCTTGGTCTCCCTTTCGGAAGTTGCCCTTCAAAATAGAAGGAGATTAGATTTGCTCTTTCTACAACAAGGAGGCTTATGCTCTGCCCTTAAGAAAGAATGCTGCGTATATGTTGATAAAACTGGATTAGTTAAAGATAGCATTGCCAAGGTTACTGCCAGTTTAGAAAAAAGAAAAAGAGAGAGAGAACAACAAGAGTCATGGTACCAAAATTGGTTTTCAACCTCCACCTGGCTTTCGACCTTGTTGCCCTCCCTTTGGGGCCCCTATTGGGACTCCTATTATTGATTTCCTTCGGTTCTTGGGCATTTCAGAAATTGACCCGATTTGTTAAACTAAAATTGATTCATCTTTTTCAAGTGCATCTGTTTCAGTTCATTACCATCGGCTTGCCATTAGTGATAACAAGCAGGTTACTGGAGAAGAGTTAGACTTGGATGCCGCTTCATCACCCTCGTCTCAGGGAGAGAGACTCAATTTCCATAAAATGCTTAAGTAAGATCATTCCCCTCCCCCTGAATTCAGCCATCAGTCTCATGCCACGAATCATTTATAGATTGCCGTAGTTTGTGCTTCCAACATGGTAATATACATTCTCTCCACATTGGAAACTAAATAGTCATCCCAGGTTAGACACATCGTAAAATTGGAACTTGAAGCCATCGCCCATGAGAGTTGTAAGGTTAAACACTGCACAGAGATTATTCTGGAAGCTGTTAGACAGTCTCTGAGAGGCATGTCTGATTGCATGAAGGTTGAGTGCCCTAGGGTCCTTCTCCCAGGGAAAAATGGCACGGGAGCAGGTCAGTGTGACTCTGGGTAAAAATCTGTGGGCCTGAGAGTCAATACTGTACATGGCCCCTAACATTGTACACTGGGGATCAGACCTCTACTTCTACCCATGGAGCTTGCTTCGTTCCTAAATCCCTTGGATAGCCCAGGTTATACCCAACAGACTGGAACTGTTAATTCAAGCCTCATAGATGTTTTGTCCTTATGTCCTTCATGGTTTTAGAGAATCACCTGGTGAGCAAACAGATGTTTAGGTGGTCGTTAAAAACGTAGCTACAAATTTATTATACGATATGCCTTTATAAAAATATTAAAATGGGGGAGATGTTGGGAGCTATTTAGACAACACAATTGTCCTGATCTCTGAATTGGGCCTCCCCCAACAGAAGAAAAGGGGATCAAAAGTGGGCCACTGACCCACCGCTCCGAGAACAACCACAGATTGTTCCAGCCCTAAGTCAGCGCCGGATGTCCTGACCACAAGAAGTACCCTGATACCACCAAGTTCCTGCTTCCCCTGTAGTCGCCAAAAGAAAAATTTCTGCTGCCTCATTCCTCCTGCTGAGAAGTACTTCCCCTTTTGCTTGTGCATTTAAGCCTTGAGCCTTGCTAATACAGTCATACCTTGATGTTAATCAGACTGGTTCTATGTCATTCCTCGCACTTGGTGTTCGTCTCTCCCTCCCCCCATTTGGTTCTTAGAAGAAGGTCCCCTTGAGACCCTCGAATAATTGGACCTGCTGGAAGGGTCATGTGTAACTTTCTTTCTTTTTTTAATATTTTTTTTATTACATATTTTCCTTAATTACACTTCCAATGCTATCCCAAAAGTCCTCCATACCCTTCCCTCTACTCCTCTACCCACCCATTCCCACTATTTGGCCCTGGTGTTCCCCTGTACTGGGGCATATAAAGTTTGCAAGTCCAATGGGCCTCTCTTTCCAGTGATGGCCTACTAGGCCATCTTTTGATACATATGCAGCTAGAGTCAAGAGCTCCGGGGTACTGGTTAGTTCATAATGTTGTTGCACCAACAGGGTTGCAGATCTCTTTAGCTCCTTGGATACTTTCTCTAGCTCCTCCATTGGGGGCCCTGTGATCCATCCAATAGCTGACTGTGAGCATCCACTTATGTGTATTGCTAGGACCTGGCCTAGTCTCACAAGAGACAGCTATATCAGGGTCTTGCAGCAAATGCTTGCTAGTGTATGCAATGGTGTCAGCATTTGGAGGCTGATTATGGGATGGATCCCTGGATATGGCAGTCTCTAGATGGTCCATCCTTTTGTCTCAGCTCCAAACTTTGTCTCTGTAACTCCTTCCATGGGTGATTGTTTCCAATTCTAAGAAGGGGCAAATGTCCACACTTTGGTCTTCGCTCTTCTTCAGTTTCATGTGTTTTGCAAATTGTACCTTATATCTTGCTATACTAAGTTTCTGGACTAATATCCACTTATCAGTGAGTAAATATCATTTGAGTTCTTTTGTGATTGTGTTACCTCACTCAGGATGATGCCCTCCAGGTCCAATCATTTGCCTAGGAATTTCATAAATTCATTCTTTTTAATAGCTGAGTAGTACTCCATTGTGTAAATGTACCACATTTTTGTATCCATTCCTCTGTTGAGGGGCATCTGGGTTCTTTCCAGCATCTGGCTATTATAAATAAGGCTGCTATGAACATAGTGGAGCATGTGTCCTTCTTACCAGTCGGGACACATTCTGGATATATGCCCAGGAGAGGTATTGCTGGTTCCTCCGGTAGTACTATGTCCAATTTTCTGAGGAACAGCCAGACTGATTTCCAGAGTGGTTGTACAAGCTTGCAATCCCACCAACAATGGAGGAGTGTTCCCCTTTCTCCACATCCTCGCCAGCATCTGCTGTCACCTGAGATTTTGATCTTAGCCATTCTGACTGGAGTGAAGTGGAATCTCAGTGTTGTTTTGATTTGCATTTCCCTGATGATTAAGGATGTTGAACATTTTTTCAGGTGCTTCTCAGCCATTCGGTATTCCTCAGTTGAGAATTCTTTGTTTAGCTCTGAGACACATTTTTAAATGGGGTTATTTGTTTTTCTGGAGTCTACCCTCTTGAGTTCTTTATATATATTGGATACTAGTCCACTATCTGATTTAAGATAGGTAAAGATCCTTTCCCAATCTATTGGTGGCCTTTCTGTCCTATTGACAGTATCTTTTGCCTTGCAGAAGCTTTGCAGTTTCATGAGGTCCCATTTGTCAATTCTCGATCTTACAGCACAAGCCATTGCTCTTCTATTCAGGAATTTTTCCCCTGTGCCCATATCTTTGAGGCTTTTCCCCACTTTCTCCTCTATAAGTTTCACTGTCTCTGGTGGTTTTATGTGGAGTTTCTTGATCCACTTAGATTTGACCTTAGTACAAAGAGATAGTAATGAATCGATTTGCATTCTTCTACATGATAACAACCAGTTGTGCCAGCACCATTTGTTGAAAAATGCTGTCTTTCTTCCACTGGATGGTATTTGCTCCCTAGTCGAAGATCAAGTGACCATAGGTGTGTGGGTTCATTTCTGGGTCTTCAATTCTATTCCATTGTTCTACTTGTCTATCACTATACCGGTACCAAGTAGTTTTTCTCACAATTGTTTTGTAGTAAACTTTAGGTCAGGCATGGTGATTCCACCAAAGGTACTTTTATCTTTGAGAAGACTTTTTGCTATCCTAGGTTTTTTGTTATTCCAGATGAATCTGCCGATTGCCCTTTCTAATTCGTTGAAGAATTGAGTTGGAATTTTGATGGGGATTGCATTGAATCTGTAGATTGCTTTTGGCAAGATAGCCATTTTTACAATGTTGATTCTGCCAATCCATGAGCATGGGAGATCTTTCCATCTTCTGAGCTCTTCTTTAATTTCTTTCTTCAGAGACTTGCATTTCTTATCATACAGATCTTTCACTTCCTTAGTTAGAGTCATGTCAAGGTATTTTATATTATTTGTGACTATTGAGATGGGTGTTGTTTCCCTAATTGCTTTCTCAGCCTTTTTATCCTTTGTGTACAGAAAGGCCATTGACTTGTTTGAGTTAATTTTATATCCAGCTACTTCACCGAAGCTGTTTATCAGTTTTAGGAGTTCTTTGATGGAATTTTTAGGGTCACTTATATATACTATCATATCATCTGCAAAAAGTGATATTTTGACTTCCTCTTTTCCAATTTGTATCCCCTTGATCTCCTTTTGTTGTTGAATTGCTCTGGCTAGGACTTCAAGTTCTATGTTGAATAGGTAGGGAGAAAGTGGGCAGCCTTGTCTAGTCCCTGATTTTAGTGGGATTGCTTCCAGCTTCTCACCATTTACTTTGATGTTGGCTACTGGTTTGCTGTAGATTGCTTTTATCATGTTTAGGTATGGGCCTTGAATTCCTGATCTTTCCAAGACTTTTATCATGAATGGGTGTTGGATCTTGTCGAGTGCTTTTTCTGCATCTAACGAGATGAACATGTGGTTTTTGTCTTTGAGTTTGGGAAATCCCACTCTTTCATTTGAAATATTTTATTGTATAAAAACTTCCACAGGTTAATAAATTTAGAGGAAAATGAGCATTTGGTCCAAGAAAAACAAAAACAATACAAAACAAAACAAAACAGAAAAATAACCAAGATTTTAAGGATTTTATTTTTTCTTTTTTATCTGTGTAAAAAATGGAAAAAATATATAACAGGAAAATTTAAAGAAAAAAAAAGAATGCAATCCAAGTCGTTGCTCTGACTTGGGGTAGAGGCATTATACTCTAAATTGCCTGAAACGTGAGAGCTCAAACACATATGGTTCTTCCCTTTAAGAGTTAATCCTTTGGAACCTGCTATTCATGTGGCTAGAAGACCACTGCTCAGGAAAGCTGATATGTGTGGAGACACACCAAGATGGGAGGAATAATTGTCCCTCGGTGAGACAGTGCCCTCTGCATCTCAGGGCCCCTCTCATGAAGCACCTGCTTGCCAGTTTTCACTGCTAAATATTTCTCTTTCCTGAGGTCTAACTCAGAAAATGTAGGTTTTCCTTTACCCCCATGCTATCTCTCCTTTGGACTCTTGCGAAAATCCTAAGCATGCTCACAGTGCCACTCTGGGCACTCTCATTGTAGAGAGACTCCTCCCATCCTGTTGCTGTCCGATTCATCTCCAGCTCAGAGTGTGGCTCTCTCTGTTCTTCTTTTCTCTTCCTCTTTCTGGGAGATGCTAGGATTCATGATTGTTTTTCTGCATTGCTGTTTTTTTTCCTTTAGACTTTGATGGACTTGACCATGGCCTTCCTTCTGCTTCATTTTTAAGTCATTTTGTCTATGAAACTAAACCTGCAAAAGGAGGTTCCTGATCCCTGGAAACACCAGGAAAGGAGGCAGGCAGGAGAGGGTGATGCCGAAGGAATATGGTCAGTGTAATTTATATATTTTGAGAGAAATGTCATGAAAGAAAGAATCATTCAGAAATGAAGATTTTAAAACACGAAATTCAGCACTCTTTTCATGTTGGGATGGGTGACAGCTCTGTTACCCTGAGTTATCATCTGTAGCTAACTCCGCAGATGGGGGAGCAGTCACATATATCCTTAAGTTACAACAGGTTAGACCAGATAGGGCATGCCAAGATGCCTTCCCTCTTTCTTATGGAATCCCTGAGCTGAGCGGAAACAAGCAGCCTCCTATTCTTCCCTGTTGGATAGAGGTCTTTCTCCTCCTCAGTGCTGGTTTCCACACTAGAGGATATCCACTGTGCTAGCTGCTGCCTTCCACATGAGATGGGCAATGGTAATTTTTCATTTGTGGATTTTAATATCTGAGTCATTGGCCTCTTCTTGTATTTGTGCCCATCTCTTTAACATGATTTCATGTGTGCATACTTACTATGCAGCTGGATAGTGTCTTACCAGAGCTCAGCAGCCAAGGGCAATAGTCTTTGCCTGAGTGTATTTGCTTTCCCTTGCTTGAGGGCAGTTGTGTGGCCCTCTGGGTTGCCAAGTGCTTAAAGAGATGGTTGAGGACTCTGAAGTTGGAGTTGTAGCAGTGCTGAATTTTCTACACTTTCTGGTAAAGTTATTTTGGAATTTCTTCCTTCTCCTTCTCCTTCTCCTTCTCCTTCTCCTTCTCCTTCTCCTTCTCCTTCTCCTTCTCCTTCTCCTTCTCCTTCTCCTTCTCCTTCTCCTTCTCCTTCTCTTCTTCCTCTTCCTCCTCCTCTTCCTTTCCCTTCCCTTCTCCTTCTCCCCTTCCCCTTCTTCCTCTTCCCCTTCTCCATCCCCTTCTGATTCTCCTTCTCTCTCTTCCCCTTCTTCCCCTTCTCCCCTTCCCCTTCCTCCCCCTTCTCTTTCCCCTTCTTCCTCCTTCTCACCCCTCTCCTTTCCACCTCCTCTTTCTTCTTCCTTCTCCTTCCTTCTTCTCCTTCTTTCTCTTTCTCCTTCTTCTCAAGCCTCTGGCTCTTTCAATCTTCTGCCCCTTGTTATTTAATGTTCCCTGAGCCTTAATTGTGAGAGGACAATGAACCTCTGAATGAATAGAGGTTCACTGAAGAAACCAGAACACAAATGTGAAAATTCCAGAATCAAATGAAAAGAAGAACACAACCCACTAGAACATTGTGGACACTGGCAAAGTCGTCTTTCTTCAAGTAAAGCTTATAGCTCAAGAGGGTTCATGTTAAAAAAAAAAATCAGGGAGATCTATAGTTAAGGAACCCAATGATGCATCTGAAGATCCTAGGTAAACGTGAGAATGTGAACAGTGTTGTATACCGAGATGCCTTTTTGTTGGCTGACACTTGTGATACAGAACAGGAGAAAAAATGTTGCATAGAAAGATAGTCCTAACACATCACACATTGACATAAAAGAAACAGAGAAGACCCAAGCACACAGCTCTTCAAACAATCATATTTTAGTTTCAACAAGCAATGTTGTCCAATGTTGTAATGATCCAATTTTCTGTTTTCATTTAGTGTCTTCCTGTTAAGTGCATCAGAAGTTATAGAAGGTAGATGATGCCACAGACTTCCTCAAGTCACTGAGACCTGAAAACCACAGTTTTTATCCCAGTCTGTACTTATCTTATTTTCTTTGTTATTTTTTCCTATGCACCAGGCTCTCCTTTCCCCTTTGGTGGGCTATATTTGGAAGAACAGAAACTCTCTCCCTGTGTCTTCTCCCACTTTTCTTCTACTTAAAGAAAACACCGTCTCTTGAAATTGCTTTTCCCATCATTGTATGTAAACTACTTCCTTGGATGTAGATAATTCTGGAGTTATAACTGAGGACTATTTCGACCCTAAACCATTTATAAAACTCTTTTCTGAAATAGAAAACACAAGGAACTAACCTAGATAGAGAGAAATCAAATATAACGTGGGTCCTTGGCTTGGCAGATAATTGAGCTTCTGTATGTTTGAAGTATAAGTGTATATGTTGTCCCCTTTGCTTTCTATGGAATCTTCTGCACCTGAGATTCTCTCTTCCATCTCTTGTATTCTGTTGCTGATGCTCAAATCTATGGTTCCAGATTTCTTTCCAAGGGTTTCTATCTCCAGCGTTGCCTCACTTTGGGTTTTCTTTATTGTGTCTACTTCCCTTTTTAGGTCTAGTATGGTTTTGTTCATTTCCATCACCTGTTTGGATGTGTTTTCCTGTTTTTTTTAAGGACTTCTACCTGTTTGGTTGTGTTTTCCTGTTTTTCTTTAAGGACTTGTAACTCTTTAGCAGTGTTCTCCTGTATTTCTTTAAGTGAGTTATTAAATTCCTTCTTTATGTCCTCTACCATCATCATGAGATATGCTTTTAAATCCAGCTCTACCTTTTCAGGTGTGTTAGGGTGCCCTGGACTGGGCAAAGTGGGCGTTCTGGGTTCTGATTATGGTGAGTGTTCCTGGTTTCTGTTAGTAGGATTCTTATGTTTACCTTTTGCCATCTGGCAATCTCTGGAGTTAGTTGTTATATGTCCTCTAACATCATCATGAGATATGCTTTTAAATCCAGGTCTACCTTTTCAGGTGTGTTAGGGTGCCCTGGACTGGGCAAAGTGGGCGTTTTGGGTTCTGATGGTGGTGAGTGTTCCTGGTTTCTGTTAGTAGGATTCTTACGTTTACCTTTTGCCATCTGGCAATCTCTGGAGTTAGTTGTTATAGTTGTCTTTGTTTAGAGATTGTTCCTCTGGTGATTTTGTTACCCTCTATCAGCAGACATGGGAGACTAGCTCTCTCCTCTGAGTTTCAGTGGTCAGAGTAGTCTCTGCAGGCAAGCTCTGCTCTTTCAGGGAAGGTGCACAGTTATCTGGTGTTTGGACCTCCTCTTGGCTGAAGATGAAGGCCCAAAACTGAATCTTTCCCAGAAGCTGTGTTGCTTTGGCCAGGAAGGTGGCCAGTTGTCTGGAGCCGAAGATGGTGCCGCCTCAGAAGCTCTGTGGCTCTCGCCTGTTCCAGAAACTTCTGGCCTCTGTATTCCACACCCTCACCCGTGCAGCCTGCCCTCCAAGGAGTCCCTGAATCAAGGTGGCTCCCACTGGAGCCTGAGGCAGAAACCTCTTGGGCCGGGTGGACCCCTGTGCTCTCACCAGGAAGTTGGCTGGTTGTCTGGAGCCGAAGATGGCGCCGCCTCAGAAGTTCCCACCATGTCTTCTTATCTTATTTTTTTTAAATATTTTTTTTATTATGTATTTTCCTCAATTACATTTCCAATGCTATCCCAAAAGTCCCCCATACCCTCCCCCCAATCCCCTACCCACCCATTCCCACTTTTTTTGCCCTGGCGTTGCCCTGTACTGGGGCATAAAAAGTTTGCAAGTCCAATGGGCCTCTCTTTCCAGTGATGGCCGATTAGGCCATCTTTTGATACATATGCAGCTAGAGTCAAGAGCTCCTCCATTGGGGGCCCTGTGATCCATCCAATAGCTGACTGTGTCTTCTTATCTTCTAGATTCCATACATGAGAGAAAGCTTTCGATACTTGTCTGAGTCTGGCTTCCTAGCTTAAGACAAGGGTCTACATTTCTGCTCTTCCTTGTACTGAATAATGCTCTATAGCCCCTTTAGCCATTTATCTATTGACCAGCAAGATAGTTGACCTCATACCCTGGCTACTGTGAATGAATTTGGCCCCTTTGTCACTTCAACATTTAGGAATTCCTTTGAGTGATCTTGTGTCATTTGGCTCCACACTCTTCTGCAATTAGGTGATGAAGCTTGAGGAAGGAGACATCACATTCTCTGTGATTCTGCATAATAATTCCAAGAGATAGCACGAGATTCCATGACAAGGAATGTGCCCAGTTCGTTTAAGACTAGGTCCTCCTTATCTCAATCTTGGTTTGGAGGGATAGGGTTCAGCTTTACTCCCACCTGGTATACACCAGGGGCTTTGCATCTTGTTTTCCTGCCCTCCTCACTCTGATCAGGATTTATGGGAGGGGACAAGGCTACTCAGGAATTGGGAGATATAGACTCTGGTGTCTATGCTAGGAGCTAAGGCAAGCCTGGGACTATTCCCCCTTGCTGAAACACTTTCTTATGTCCTGGAAGGGTAGGAAATGAACCGTGGCCACCCATAATGTGGGCTCTGAGAAATTTGTTATCTCAGGCAACTTCCACTATAGACTTGAGGTAAAAGAAATAAGGATCCTGTTCAGGTTGTTGGATAAGTCATCTTCTCTAACACAGCTTGAATGGAAAATCTTAGACTTCGGGCAACAAGCCTCACCTGATTTAATGTCCATTTTCCTCCAATATATTTTCCTCACTTGAGAAGAATCAGTATGGCATATGTTTAAATTTTAAGTACTTGCATGTTCAAAAAACTGCATAAAATCCATTATTTCATTTTGTAAAATATAGATTCTATTTTCATTTCAAAGTGGTGTTTATAATCCACTCAATCTCATAATAAATACAACTGATCCTATTTAAACTTCAAACCCATGTAGTATCCAAATGTCACATATCTATAGACAGCTATTAGCACTTACATCAACTCAGGAATGTTGTTTATCCATTTTTATTATCCTACAATTAATTCTTGCTTGTTAATTTTGTAAAAATCATGAAATATATCACTAAAAGAAAAGATCAAAATTGCATGTACCACCAAGAAGTTATCCAGTATGCTATGCATAGGTTTAGACTGTTGTTTTGTGAACATGCTTATGTGTTTATCTAGGCATAGATACCCACAAAACTAATATGCTACATAGTGTGCCTCCCACAATTCAGTGAAGAATATTGTAATTATATTTCTATTCCTATGTAGGTTTTTCAGGAAATATTTAGCTAGTGAGTTCATCAATTTTAATGGCTACAGGATATTCATTTTCTTTTCCTTTCTAAAAAAAGATATATTTAATGTAAGCATGTCCACTGCCACTTTCTTCAGACACACTGGAAGAGGGCATCAGATCCTATTACAGATGGTTGTGAGCCACCATTTGGTTGCTGGGCATTGCACACAGGACCTCTGGAGGAGCAGTGAGTTCTCTTAACTGCTGAGCCAACTCTCCAGCCCTTAGGATATTTAATAGTGTAAAATTCTGTTGCAGCTAAGGATCTTGTTACTTGCCACTATTGCAAGGAAACAAAGGTTATCTTGCTTTTCCAAAAGCTGTTTTCTGGTTACAAAAGTTCTGTTACCTCACTTGCTTCCTACGAAAATAGAACTGTTTAATTTATATCCAGGTTATAAGTCATAACTGTCAGCCAGGTAAGTGCCTGGAAGGCAGTGCATACTCAGTAAAGAGGACCCAGCATTTTAATGACTACCTGGAAATTTTCATTGCATAAAACAATACAATGAAAAATATAATAGTTGGGAGTAGAGGATGTATCTATTAAATTCTTGTCCAATCATTAGTGACTCCCTACCTAGTTTTATGCAATATTATTTCATTTTCTCTAGCTCCTGGCTTTTCTCATATTTTAATGCTATGTCCCTAAGGAATTTTGCTTCCAGAGGAGCAGTGTATTTTGAGAAATAAGATTTGAATCTTCCCAGGAATTTTGTGTACACGGAGAGAACAAAACCATTATAGTGAGAATATGACTCTCAACCACACATGAGTGTTATGACTATCATTAGTATTTTGCTGAATATAAAATTTGCGTTTGCTCTATTTGAGTCTCAATCTATGACAATGTATTTACAATGAAAAATCTAGGGACAAATTCAGAAAAGCCATTTTTCCACAGTGGTGTGATATTGTAAGGTAGTCTAAGGATTAGGAAGGCAGACTTTGCTTTTTGCTTCTTTAGTAGTTCATAGCTAATGACCTTAGACAAGTTGCTTGATATGTGAGTTAGTCCTGATCACCTCTTATGAAAAAGAAAAAGTAACAATCAGAATCTATTTGTACATGATCATTTGGTCAGATACAAACATTCTTTTCTTTCCTTCCTTTTTCTTTTCTTTCTTTTCTTTTCTTTTCTTTTTAACATCTAAACAAAGTGGGTCCATTAACAGGAAGTCAATGTATTTCTTTTTTGTCCTTCGTTCTTTTAATTGTACCCTGCATCTCCTTTACAGTTTATAATCATCATTTCCAAAACTGCCTGTAGCAGCAATTTCAAGCATATGAAGTCCTGTAAGATATATAGCTCTTTGATGGATTATGCCAAGAAATGTCTTACCTTAGGCCACCTATTGTAAAATTACCTCAGTGGTAACGATATTATGCATTTCACATTGCTTTGCCTCTTTTATTAAGGCTCGGTCTTTTGGAAATTTTTTTTAAAAGGTAGGAAGGAAGGAAGGAAGGAAAGAAGGAAGGAAGGAAGTAAAGAAGGAAGGAAGGAAGTAAGGAAGGAATTCATTTTGTTACGTAGGAGCTGTATTCCTACTTGAGGCAAAGAGAGGTTGAAACCAAATGAAGCAGAAGTTTATGAGAAAAGACAGAAGGAATAATTGCTTCTGCTAACCACAACTCTTTTGATGTCTCTGGGGACATCAGAAGCCAGAGGAAGTGCAGTCCAATTCACAGTCTTTGCAAAGGAAGTGTTGTCCTATCCCTGGATTGAGTAACGTCCACTTTGTGGTTGGTTTTTCTGCTTTTGATTCCTCAGGCTAAGTTGATTATTATCAACAGAGTGGGAGACTCCTTTATATGCCAGTTCTTGGTGATCTTCCTGTTGGATATTCTCTCCACCTCCAGAGGAACCACAGTGCTGACCCTCTTTGATCCTCTTTTATAAGCATGTCGTCTCCCCACACCCCTACTGGAGAGCAGGATCTTCACACCTACTACCAGAACAACCCACCCACATTTTTTGAAATAAGTGATCACTGCAGATAGAGAAGTGAAGTGTTTCCATATAATTTCTACAAATCACTTCTGATGATGTATATCTTCAGTTTCCTGCCTTGGAGATCTCGAGCACAGATCATATCAGGAGTTTTCAATAATGAACCATTGCACACATTTCCTAAACAGTGTGTTCGGTTATCTAGGGTTCTCCGGAGGAGATTCATAATCAGTAGCCTATCAACACATATAAATACAGTAGAAGTTATGTATCAGAGCAATTGACTGATATACTCTTGACAGGCAAGAACACTTCAGGGTGTTGGTAAGCCTGAGAAGCTGTAGTACAGCCAAGGGTGATGACTTCAGAACCAGGAAAGTTGAGGTGAAGCTTCTGCTTGAGGCTAAAGGTACAAGAAGTGAGGGAGTTGCTGGCATAAGTCTGGATGTCCAGAGATCAAAGAGCCTGACATTCTCATAAGCAAGAACAGAAAAGTCTGTCATCTCTAGAAGAGAGAGGGGAAGGTTACATTTCCTATGCCTTTCCTCTCTTTTCACACACCAGCCCATTGGATGGTGTCTACTCGCGAAGATCCTTCCTTGCTTGCTCTACTTAACTGCAACCTGATCTTTAGAAACTTTCTTACACACCTGGGTCAGGGCAATTATTCTAACCAAACACCAAGCACCTGGCTTTTCACCCAGGCAAAGAGGAGTAGGCTCAGTGCATACTAGATTAGGTATAATTGGTGCTTCCCTAGTATCTGGAGTCCCTTCATCATTGAAGGGACAAAAGAGCATCACAAATCTACCCTTTGTTAACATGTCAGCCCGCAAGTCTCCTTGAAGCACACTTGATCTCCAAATGAAGCAATGAGATCCACTCATGTGAGAGTTATCCTGCATTTGGTTGAAAGGCTTGGTCCCTCTCCACAGAAGTATAATTCCCAGATAATATGTCTCTACCTCTTCATATGCAAAATCTCAGTGTTATGATGGAAAGTTAATAATGCTTAAATGCCGATATAAGTTAGGTCTTATTTTCATATGATGAAAGAATAATAAATGTCAAACAAATATATTACACTCAGACACACCAAGAAAAAGTCAGGAGAAAAATACTACACTACACCTACCATATCATATTCTCAGTGAAGTAAGTAGGAAGTGTTTTTGACAATTAAGGTATTCATCTCTATAACTAGTTACATGTATAAAACTGGTATGATTGATTGATGGATGGATGGATTGAGAGATCTTGAAACAATCTTCTTGCATCTGCCTCCAAGTGCTGGGCTGATAGGCATGCTCTATCATTCCTGGTAGTTAAAACTACATTTTTTTTTAAAAATCAGGATTCTTTTTTGGCCATATAAGATATCCTAAGTATTTAAAAATAAATTTCACACCACAATCCCATATGAAGTTGTTATGGATGTGTTCAGACATCTAGAAGCATCCCATATTCCTATAAGCTTCACTCTAAAGAGAATGAAAGAAAGAATGGAAGAAAAAAAGTGTCCAAGGGCTAAGCATGTTAATTATTCAATGGAATAAAGAAAGAGTTGTCTTATTGAATAAACTGTTCCTACTTTGAAACTTTGAAAGAGCCAAGGCAGATGATGTTAGTTCAAAGAGAAGTTGCAGACTGACCTTGTGTTTCACAGAGTTCAGTTGTGAGAAGTACTGACAGCATTGTAGTCTCAGGCAGGAGCAAGCCCCAGTGTGTCCCTATGATTTTTTTGCTAGAAGATGATATTTATATACCAGTTAAGACAAAAGTTACCATGCTTGAATGTATCCATTTTATGTCATGCTAAAACCAAAGAGTCAAGTGTATTCCGCAACAGCACAATCAACTCATAAAATTCTACATACCACCACAGTGGTTTTGTCTGTTTATAGTCAGCTGGGCAGCATTGCAGGGGCAACTAACTAGGTTACTCAAGGTTGATGGGGCAATCTCAGTGGTTATATATCAAAATGGTTTCTAAGCAGAGTTAATACATCTAACTAGCTCTTAAAATCTTAAAAAGTGTCATCCCCCCCACATACCCCCCCCCCCCAACATACACACACATTTTGCACTATGTGCTGGACTTGGAAGGGGTTTTACCTTTGTGTAGCAGTGTTCTGTGGGACCATTCATTTGGATTGTCAGCAGCAACCATGCCAACAATAGAGGCTTAGAAAATAGTTTTAGGTGCTTCTCAGCCATTCAGTATTCCTCAGGTGAGAATTCTTTGTTTAGCTCTGAGCCCCATTTTATAATGGGGTTATTTGTTTTTCTGGAGTCCACCTTCTTGAGTTCTTTATATATATTGGATATTAGTCCCCTATCTGATTTAGGATAGGTAAAGATCCTTTCCCAATGTGTTGGTGGCCTTTTTGTCTTATTGACAGTGTCTTTTGCCTTGCAGAAGCTTTGCAGTTTCATGAGGTCCCATTTGTCAATTCTCGATCTTACAGCACAAGCCATTGCTCTTCTATTCAGAAAATTTTCCCCTGTGCTCACATCTTTGAGGCTTTCCCCCACTTTCTCCTCTATAAATTTCAGTGTCTCTGGTTTTATTTGGAGTTCCTTGATCCACTTAGATTTGACCTTAGTACAAGGAGATAGTAATGGATCGAATTGCATTCTTTTACATGTTAACAACCAGTTGTGCCAGCATCATTTGTTGAAAATGTTGTCTTTCTTCCACTGGATGGTTTTAGCTCCATTGTCGAAGATCAAGTGACCATAGGTGTGTAGGTTCATTTTAATGTTTTTAGCTAATTATATCTTATATCTTGGGTATCCTAAGTTTCTGGGCTAATATCCACTTATCATTGAGTACATATCATTTGAGTACTTTTGTGATTGGGTTACCTCACTCAGGATGATGCCCTCCAGGTCCAACCATTTGCCTAGGAATTTCATAAATTCATTCTTTTTAATAGCTGAGTAGTACTCCATTGTGTAAATGTACCACATTTTTGTATCCATTCCTCTGTTGAGGGGCATCTGGGTTCTTTCCAGCTTCTGGCTATTATAAATAAGGCTGCTATGAACATAGTGGACCATGTGTTCTTCTTACCAGTTGGGACATCTTCTGGATATATAACCAGGTGAGGTACTGTGGTGTCAACCGGTCGCACTATGTCCAATTTTCTGAGGAACTGCCAGAATGATTTCCAGAGTGGTTGTACAAGCTTGCAATTCCACCAACAAGGAGGAGTGTTCCTCTTTCTCCACATCCTCGCCAGCATCTGCTGTCACCTGAATTTTTGATCTTAGCCATTCTGACTGGTGTGAGATGGAATCTCAGGGTTGTTTGGATATACATTTCTCTGATGATTAAGGATGTTGAACATTTTTTCCAGGTGCTTCTCAGCCATTCGGTATTCCTCAGGTGAGAATTCTTTGTTTAGCTCTGAGACACATTATTTTTTATTACGTATTTTCCTCAATTAAATTTCCAATGCTATCCCAAAAGTCCCCCACACCCTCCCCCCGATTCCCCTACCCACCCATTCCCATTTTTTGGCCCTGGCGTTCCCCTGTACAGGGGCATATAAAGTTTGCCTGATCAACGGAGCTCTATTTCCAGTGATGGCTGACTAGGCCATCTTTGGATACATATGCAGCTAGAGTCAAGAGCTCTGGGGTACTGGTTAGTTCATAATGTTGTTCCACCGTTAGGGTTTCAGTTCTATTTAGCTCCTTGGATACTTTCTCTAGCTCCTCCGTTGGGGGCCCTGTGATCCATCTAATAGTTGACTGTGAGCATCCACTTCTGTGTTTGCTAGGCCCCGGCCTAGTCTCACAAGGTACAGCTATATCATGGTCCTTGCAACAAAGGCTTGCTAGTGTATGCCATGGTGTCATCGTTTGGAGGCTAATTATGGGATGGATCCCTGGATATGGCAGTCTCTAGATGGTCCATCCTTTTGTCTCAGCTCCAAACTTTGTCTCTGTACTCCTTCCATGGGTGATTGTTCCAATTCTAAGAAGGAGAAAAGTGTCCACACTTTGGTCTTCGTTCTTCTTCTGTTTCATGTGTTTTGCATCTTTTACCTTATATCTCGCTATACTAAGTTTCTGGGCAAATATCCACTTATCAGTGAGTACATTTCACTTGAGTTCTTTTGTGATTGGGTTACCTCATTCAGGATGATGCCCTCCAGGTCCAACCATTTGCCCAGGAATTTCGTAATTCATTTTTTTTAATAGCTGAGTAGTACTCCATTGTGTAAATGTACCACATTTTTTTGTATCCATTCCTCTGTTGAGGGGCATCTGGGTTCTTTCCAGCTTCTAGCTATTATAAATAAGGCTGCTATGAACATACTGGAGCATGTGTCCTTCTTACCGGTTGGGACACCTTCTGGATATATGCCCAGGAGAGGTATTGCATGATCCTCCGGTAGTACTATGTCCAATTTTCTGAGGAACCGCCAGACGGATTTCCAGAGTGGTTGTACGAGCTTGCAATCTCACCAACAATGGAGGAGTGTTCCTCTTTCTCCACATCCTCGCCAGAATCTGCTGTCACCTGAATTTTTGATCTTAGCCATTCTGACTGGTATGAGATAGAATCTCAGGGTTGTTTTGATATGCATTTCTCTGATGATTAAGGATGTTGAACATTTTTTCAGGTGTTTCTCAGCCTTTCGGTATTCCTCGGGTGAGAATTCTTTGTTCAGCTCTGAGCCCCATCTTTTAAGGGGTTTACTTGATTTTCTGGAGTCTACCCTCTTGAGTTCTTTATATATATTGGATATTAGTCCCCTATCTGATTTAAGATAGGTAAAGATTCTTTCCATATCTGTTGGTGGTCTTTTGTCCTATTGATGGTGTCTTTTGCCTTGCAGAAGCTTTGCAGTTTCATTAGGTCCCATTTGTCAATCCTCGATCTTACAGCACAAGCCATTGCTGTTCTATTCAGGAATTTTTCCCATGTGCCCATATCTTCGAGGCTTTTCCCCACTTTCTCCTCTATAAGTTTCAGTGTCTCTGGTTTTATGTGAAGTTCCTTGATCCACTTCGATTTGACCTTAGTACAAGGAGAGAGGAATGGATCGACTTGCATTCTTCTACATGTTAACAACCAGTTGTGCCAGCACCTTTTGTTGAAAATGCTGTCTTTCTTCGACTGGATGGTTTTAGCTCCCTTGTCGAAGATCAAGTGACCATAGGTGTGTAGGTTCATTTCTGGGTCTTCAATTCTATTCCATTGGTCTACTTGTCTATCACTATACCAGTACCATGCAGTTTTTATCACAATTGCTCTGTAGTAAAGCTTTAGGTCAGGCATGGTGATTCCACCAGAGGTTCTTTTATCCTTGAGAAGAGTTTTTGCTTTCCTAGGTTTTTTTGTTATTCCAGATGAATTTGCAGATTGCTCTTTCTAATTCGTTGAAGAATTGAGTTGGAATTTCGATGGGGATTGCATTGAATCTGTAGATTGCTTTTGGCAAGATAGCCATTTTTATAATGTTGATCCTGCCAATCCATGAGCATGGGAGATCTTTCCATCTTCTGAGCTCTTCTTTAATTTCTTTCTTCAGAGACTTGTAGTTCTTATCATACAGATCTTTCAGTTCCTTAGTTAGAGTCAGGCCAAGATATTTTATATTATTTGTGACTATTGAGAAGGGTGTTGTTTCCCTAATTTCTTTCTCAGCCTGTTCATTCTTTGTGTAGAGAAAGGCCATTGACTTGTTTGAGTTAATTTTATATCCACCTATTTCACTGAATTTGTTTATCAGGTTTAGGAGTTCTCTGGTGGAACTTTTAGGGTCACTTATATATACTATCATATCATCTGCAAAAAGTGATATTTTGACTTCCTCTTTTCCAATTTGTATCCCCTTGATCTCCTTTTGTTGACGAATTGCTCTGGCTAGGACTTCAAGTACTATGCTGAAGAGGTAGGGAGAAAGTGGGCAGCCTTGTCTAGTCCCTGATTTTAGTGGGATTGCTTCAAGCTTCTCACCATTTACTTTGATGTTGGCTACTGGTTTGCTGTAGATTGCTTTTATCATGTTTAGGTATGGGCCTTGAATTCCTGATCTTTCCAAGACTTTTAACATGAATGGGTGTTGGATCTTGTCAAATGCTTTCTCCGCATCTAACGAGATGATCATGTGGTTTTTGTCTTTGAGTTTGTTTATATAATGGATTACGTTGATGGATTTCCGTATATTAAACCATCCCTGCAACACTGGAATAAAACCTACTTGATCAGGATGGATGATTGCTTTAATGTGTTCTTGGATTTGGTTAGTGAGAATTTTATTGAGTATTTTTGCATGGATATTCATAAGGGAACTTGGTCTGAAGTTCTCTATCTTTGTTGGATCTTTCTGTGGTTTAGGTATCAGAATAATTGTGGCTTCAGAGAATGAGTTGCGTAGAATTCCCTCTACTTCTATTTTGTGTAATAGTTTGTGCAGAACTGGAATTAGATCTTCTTTGAAGGTATGGTAGAACTCTGCACTAACCCATTTGGTCCTGGGCTTTTTTTTGGCTGGTAGACTATTAATGACTGCTATTTCTTTTGGGGGATATGGGACTGTTTAGATCGTTAACTTGATCCTGATTTAACTTTGGTACCTGGTATCTGTCTAGAAATTTGTCCATTTTGTCCAGGTTTTCCAGTTTTGTTGAGTATAGCCTTTTGTAGAAGGATCTAATGTGTTTTGGATTTCTTCAGGATGTGTTGTTATATCTCCCTTTTCATTTCTGATTTTGTAAATTAGGATGCTATCCCTGTGCGCTCTAGTGAGTCTAGCTAAGGGTTTATCTATCTTGTTGATTTTCTCAAAGAACCAACTCCTCCTTTGGTTAATTCTTTAAATAGTTCTTCTTGTTTCCACTTGGTTGATTTTGCCCTTGAGTTTGATTATTTCCTGCCGTCTACTCCTCTTGGTTGAATTTTCTTCCATTTTTTCAAGAGCATTTAGATGTGTTGTCAATCTGCTGCTGTGTGCTCTCTCTAGTTTCTTTTTGGAGGCACTCAGAGCTGTGAGTTTCCCTCTTAGAAATGCTTTCTTTGTGTCCCATAGGTTTGGGTATGTTGTGGCTTCAGTTTCATTAAACTCTAAAAAGTCTTTAATTTCTTTATTTATTCCTTCCTTGACCAAGGTATCATTGAGAAGAGTGTTGTTCAGTTTCCACGTGAATGTTGGCTTTCCATTATTTATGTTGTTATTGAAAATCAGTCTTAGGCCATGGTGGTCTGATATGATACATGGGACAATTTCAATATTTTTGTATCTGTTGAGGCCTGTTTTGTGACCAATTATATGGTCAATTTTGGAGAAGGTCCTGTGAGGTGCTGAGAAGAAGGTATATCCTTTTGTTTTAGGATAAAATGTTCTGTAGATATCTGTTAGGTCCATTTGTTTCATAACTTCTGTTAGTTTCACTGTGTCCCTGTTTAGTTTCTGTTTCCACGATCTGTCCCTTGATGAAAGTGGTGTGTTGAAGTCTCCCACTATTATTGTGTGAGGTGCAATGTGTGCTTTGAGCTTTACTAAAATGTCTTTAATGAATGTGGCTGCCCTTGCATTTGGAGCGTAGATATTCAGAATTGAGAGTTCCTCTTGGAGGATTTTACCTTTGATGAGTATGAAGTGTCCCTCCTTGTCCTTTTTGATAACTTTGGGTTGGAAGTCGATTTTATCCGATATTAGAATGGCTACTCCAGCTTGTTTCTTCAGACAATATGCTTGGAAAATTGTTTTCCAGCCTTTCACTCTGAGGTAGTGTTTGTCTTTTTCCCTGAGATGGGTTTCCTGTAAGCAGCAGAATGTTGGGTCCTGTTTGTGTAGCCAGTCTGTTAGTCTATGTCTTTTTATTGTGGAATTGAGTCCATTGATATTAAGAGATATTAAGGAAAAGTAATTGTTGCTTTTGTTTAATTTTGTTGTTTGAGTTTGCATTCTGTTCTTGTGGCTGTCTTCTTTTTGGTTTGTTGAGGGATTACTTTCTTGCTTTTTCTAGGGCATGATATCCGACCTTGTATTGGTTTTTTTCTGTTATTATCCTTTGAAGGGCTGGATTCGTGGAAAGATAATGTGTGAATTTGGTTTTGTCATGGAATACTTTGGTTTCTCCATCTATGGTAATTGAGAGTTTGGCTGGGTATAGTAGCCTGGGCTGGCATTTGTGTTCTCTTAGTGTCTGTATAACACATCTGTCCAAGCTCTTCTGGCTTTCATAGCCTCTGGTGAAAAGTCTGGTGTAATTCTGATAGGACTGCCTTTATATGTTACTTGACCTTTCTCCCTTACTGCTTTTAATATTCTATCTTCATTTAGTGCATTGTTGTTCTGATTATTACATGTCAGGAGGAATTTCTTTTCTGGTCCAGTCTATTTGGAGTTCCGTAGGCTTCTTGTATGATCATGGGCATGTCTTTTTTTAGGTTTGGGAAGTTTTCTTCAATTATTTTGTTGAAGATATTTGCTGGCCCTTTAAGTTGAAAATCTTCATTCTCATCAACTCCTATTATCCATAGGTTTGGTCTTCTCATCGTGTCCTGTATTTCCTGGATGTTTTGATTTAGGATCCTTTTGCATTTTGTATTTTCTTTGATTGTTGTGCTGATGTTCTCTATGGAATCTTCTGCACCTGTGGTTCTCTCTTCCATCTCTTGTATTCTGTTGCTGATGCTCGCATCTATGGTTCCAGATTTCTTTCTTAGGATTTTTATCTCCAGCGTTGCCTCACTTTGGGTTTTCTTTATTGTGTCTACTTCCCTTTTTAATTCTAGTATGGTTTGTTCATTTCCATCATGTGTTTGGATGTGTTTTCCTTTTTTTCTTTAAGGACTTCTACCAGTTTGGTTGTGTTTTCCTGTTTTTCTTTAAGGACTTGTAACTCGTTAGCAGTGTTCTTCTGTATTTCTTTAAGTGAGTTATTAAAGTCCTTCTTTTGTTTTTTTCCATTTTTTATTAGGTATTTAGCTCATTTACATTTCCAATGCTATACCAAAAGTACCCCATATCCACCCACCCCCAGTCCCCTGCCCACCCACTCCCCCTTTTTGGCCCTGGTGTTCCCCTGTACTGGGGCATATAAAGTTTGCAAGTCCAATGGGCCTCTCTTTCCAGTGATGGCCGACTAGGCCATCTTTTGATATATATGCAGCTAGAGTCAAGAGCTCCGGTGTACTGGTTAGTTCATAATGTTGTTCCACCTATAGGGTTGCAGATCCCTTTAGCTCCTTGGCTACTTTCTCTAGCTCCTCCATTGGGAGCCCTATGATCCATCCATTAGCTGACTGTGAGCATCCACTTCTGTGTTTGCTAGGCCCCGGCATAGTCTCACAAGAGACAGCTACATCTGGGTCCTTTCAATAAAATCTTGCTAGTGTATGCAATGGTGTCAGCGTTTGGATGCTGATTATGGGGTGGATCCCTGGATATGGCAGTCTCTACATCGTCCATCCTTTCATCTCAGCTCCAAACTTTGTCTCTGTAACTCCTTCCATGGGTGTTTTGTTCCCAAATCTAAGGAGGGGCATAGTGTCCACACTTCAGTCTTCATTCTTCTTGAGTTTCATGTGTTTAGCAAATTATATCTTATATCTTGGGTATCCTAGGTTTGGGGCTAATATCCACTTATCAGTGAGTACATATTGTGTGAGTCTCTTTGTGAATGTGTTACCTCACTCAGGATGATGCCCTCCAGGTCCATCCATTTGGCTAGGAATTTCATAAATTCATTCTTTTTAATAGCTGAGTAGTACTCCATTGTATAGATGTACCACATTTTCTGTATCCATTCCTCTGTTGAGGGGCATCTAGGTTCTTTCCAGCTTCTGGCTATTATAAATAAGGCTGCTATGAACATAGTGGAGCATGTGTCCTTCTTACCAGTTGGGGCATCTTCTGGATATATGCCCAGGAGAGGTATTGTTGGATCCTCCGGTAGTACTATGTCCAATTTTCTGAGGAACCACCAGACTGATTTCCAGAGTGGTTGTACAAGCCTGCACTCCCACCAACAATGGAGGAGTGTTCCTCTTTCTCCACATCCACGCCAGCATCTGCTGTCACCTGAATATTTATCTTAGCCATTCTGACTGGTGTGAGGTGGAATCTCAGGGTTGTTTTGATTTGCATTTCCCTGATGATTAAGGATGTTGAACATTTTTTCAGGTGTTTCTCTGCCATTCGGTATTCCTCAGGTGAGAATTCTTTGTTCAGTTCTGAGCCCCATTTTTAATGGGGTTATTTGATTTTCTGAAGTCCACCTTATTGAGTTCTTTATATATGTTGGATATTAGTCCCCTATCTGATTTAGGATAGGTAAAGATTCTTTCCCAATCTGTTGGTGGTCTTTTTGTCTTATTGACGGTGTCTTTTGCCTTGCAGAAACTTTGGAGTTTCATTAGGTCCCATTTGTCAATTCTCGATCTTATAGCACAAGCCATTGCTGTTCTGTTCAGGAATTTTTCCCCTGTGCCCATATCTTCAAGGCTTTTCCCCACTCTCTCCTCTATAAGTTTCAGTGTCTCTGGTTTTATGTGAAGTTCCTTGATCCACTTAGATTTGACCTTAGTACAAGGAGATAAGTATGGATCGATTCGCATTCTTCTACATGATAACAACCAGTTGTGCCAGCACCAATTGTTGAAAATGCTGTCTTTCTTCCACTGGATGGTTTTAACTCCCTTGTCGAAGATCAAGTGACCATAGGTGTGTGGGTTCATTTCTGGGTCTTCAATTCTATTCCATTGGTCTACTTGTCTGTCTCTATACCAGTACCATGCAGTTTTTATCACAATTGCTCTGTAGTAAAGCTTTAGGTCTGGCATGGTGATTCCGCCAGAAGTTCTTTTATCCTTGAGAAGACTTTTTGCTATCCTAGGTTTTTTTGTTATTCCAGATGAATTTGCAGATTGCTCTTTCTAATTCGTTGAAGAATTGAGTTGGAATTTCGATGGGGATTGCATTGAATCTGTAGATTGCTTTTGGCAAGATAGACATTTTTACAATGTTGATCCTGCCAATCCATGAGCATGGGAGATGTTTCCATCTTCTGAGATCTTCCTTAATTTCTTTCTTCAGAGATTTGAAGTTTTTATCATACAGATCTTTCACTTCCTTAGTTAGAGTCACGCCAAGAAATTTCATATTATTTGTGACTATTGAGAAGGGTGTTGTTTCCCTAATTTCTTTCTCAGCCTGTTTATTCTTTGTGTAGAGAAAGGCCATTGACTTGTTTGAGTTAATTTTATATCCAGCTACTTCACCGAAGCTGTTTATCAGGTTTAGGAGTTCTCTGGTGGAATTTTTAGGGTCACTTATATATACTATCATATCATCTGCAAAAAGTGATATTTTGACTTCCTCTTTTCCAATTTGTATCCCCTTGATCTCCTTTTGTTGTCGAATTGCTCTGGCTAATACTTCAAGTACTATGTTGAAAAGGTAGGGAGAAAGTGGGCAGCCTTGTCTAGTCCCTGATTTTAGTGGGATTGCTTCCAGCTTCTCTCCATTTACTTTGATGTTGGCTACTGGTTTGCTGTAGATTGCTTTTATTATGTTTAGGTATGGGCCTTGAATTCCTGATCTTTCCAAAACTTTTATCATGAATGGGTGTTGGATCTTGTCCAATGCTTTTTCTGCATCTAACGAGATGATCATGTGATTTTTGTCTTTGAGTTTGTTTATATAATGGATTACATGGATGGATTTTCGTATATTAAACCATCCCTGCATCCCTGGAATAAAACCTACTTGGTCAGGATGGATGATTGCTTTAATGTGTTCTTGGATTCAGTTAGCGAGAATTTTATTGAGGATTTTTGCATCGATATTCATAAGAGAAATTGGTCTGAAGTTCTCTATCTTTGTTGGGTCTTTCTGTGGTTTAGGTATCAGAGTAATAGTGGCTTCATAAAATGAGTTCGGTAGAGTACCTTCTACTTCTATTTTGTGAAATAGTTTGTGCAGAACTGGAATTAGATCTTCTTTGAAGGTCTGATAGAACTCTGCACTAAACCCATCTGGTCCTGGGCTTTTTTTTGGTTGGGAGACTATTAATAACTGCTTCTATTTCTTTAGGTGATATGGGACTGTTTAGATGGTCAACTTGATCCTGATTCAACTTTGGTACCTGGTATCTGTCCAGAAATTTGTCCATTTCGTCCAGGTTTTCCAGTTTTGTTGAGTATAGCCTTTTGTAGAAGGATCTGATGGTGTTTTGGATTTCTTCAGGATCTGTTGTTATGTCTCCCTTTTCATTTCTGATTTTGTTAATTAGGATTTTGTCCCTGTGCCCTTTAGTGAGTCTAGCTAAGGGTTTATCTATCTTGTTGATTTTCTCAAAGAACCAACTCCTCGTTTGGTTAATTCTTTGAATAGTTCTTCTTGTTTCCACTTGGTTGATTTCACCCCTGAGTTTGATTATTTCCTGCCATCTACTCCTCTTGGGTGAATTTGCTTCCTTTTTTTCTAGGGCTTTTAGATGTGTTGTCAAGCTGCTAGTATGTGCTGTCTCCCGTTTCTTCTTGGAGGCACTCAGAGCTATGAGTTTCCCTCTTAGAAATGCTTTCATTGTGACCCATAGGTTTGGGTACGTTGTGGCTTCATTTTCATTAAACTCTAAAAAGTCTTTAATTTCTTTCTTTATTCCTTCCTTGACCAAGGTATCATTGAGAAGAGTGTTATTCAGTTTCCACGTGAATGTTGGCTTTCCATTATTTATGTTGTTATTGAAGATCAGTGTTAGGCCATGGTGGCCTGATAGGATACGTGGGACAATTTCAATATTTTTGTATCTATTGAGGCCTGTTTTGTGACCAATTATATGGTCAATTTTGGAGAAGGTCCCGTGAGGTGCTGAGAAGAAGGTATATCCTTTTGTTTTAGGATAAAATGTTCTGTAGATATCTGTCAGGTCCATTTGTTTCATAACTTCTGTTAGTTTCACTGTGTCCCTGTTTAGTTTCTGTTTCCATGATCTGTCCTTTGAAGAAAGTGGTGTGTTGAAGTCTCCCACTATTATTGTGTGAGGTGCAATGTATGCTTTGAGCTTTACTAAAGTGTCTCTAATGAATGTGGCTGCCCTTGCATTTGGTGCGTAGATATTCAGAATTGAGAGTTCCTCTTGGAGGATTTTACCTTTGATGAGTATGAAGTGTCCCTCCTTGTCTTTTTTGATAACTTTGGGTTGGAAGTCGATTTTATCCGATATTAAAATGTCTACTCCAGCTTGTTTCTTCAGGCCATTTGCTTGGAAAATTGTTTTCCAGCCTTTCACTCTGAGGTAGTGTCTGTCTTTTTCCCTGAGATGGGTTTCCTGTAAGCAGCAGAATATTTGTGTAGCCAGTCTGTTAGTCTATGTCTTTTTATTGGGGAATTGAGTCCATTGATATTAAGAGATATTAAGGAAAAGTAATTGTTGCTTCCTTTTATTTTTGTTGTTAGAGTTGGCATTCTGTTCTTGTGGCTGTCTTCTTTTTGGTTTGTTGAATGATTACTTTCCTGGTTGTTCTAGGGAGTGATTTTCGTCCTTGTATTGCTTCTTTTCTGTTATTATCCTTTGAAGGGCTGGATTCGTGGAAAGATATTGTGTGAATTTGTTTTTGTCGTGGAATACTTTGGTTTCTCCATCTATGGTAATTGAGAGTTTGGCCGGGTATAGTAGCCTGGGCTGGCATTTGTGTTCTCTTAGTGTCTGTATAACATCTGTCCAGGCTCTTCTGGCTTTCATAGTCTCTGGTGAAGAGTCTGGTGTAATTCTGATAGGCCTGCCTTTATATGTTACTTGACCTTTCTCCCTTACTGCTTTTAATATTCTATCTTTATTTAGTGCATTTGTTGTTCTGATTATTATGTGTCGGGAGGAATTTCTTTTCTGGTCCAGTCTATTTGGAGTTCTGTAGGCTTCTTGTATGATCATGGGCATCTCTTTTTTTATGTTTGGGAAGTTTTCTTCAATTATTTTGTTGAAGATATTAGCTGGCCCTTTAAGTTGAAAATCTTCATTCTCATCCACTCCTATTATCCGTAGGTTTGGTCTTCTCATTGTGTCCTGGATTCCCTGGATGTTTTGAGTTAGGATCCTTTTGCATTTTGTATTTTCTTTGACTGTTGTGTCGATGTTCTCTATGGAATCTTCTGCACCTGAGATTCTCTCTTCCATCTCTTGTATTCTGTTGCTGATGCTCAAATCTATGGTTCCAGATCTCTTTCCTAGGGTTTCTATCTCCAGCGTGCCTTGCTTTGGGTTTTCTTTATTGTGTCTACTTCCCCTTTTAGTTCTAGTATGGTTTTGTTCATTTCCATCACCTGTTTGGATGTGTTTTCCTGTTTTTCTTTAATGATTTCTACCTGTTTGGCTGTTTTTTCCTGCTTTTCTTTAAGGGCCTGTAACTCTTTAGCAGTGCTCTCCTGTAATTCTTTAAGTGACTTATGAAAGTCCTTCTTGATGTCCTCTATCATCATCATGAGAAATGTTTTTAAATCTGGGTCTAGATTTTCGGTTGTGTTGGGGTGCCCAGGACTAGGTGGGGTGGGAGTGCTGCATTCTGATGATGGTGAGTGGTCTTGATTTTTGTTAGTAGGATTCTTACGTTTGCCTTTCGCCATCTGGTAATCTCTGAAGCTAGCTGTTTTAGTTGTCACTGTTAAGAGCTTGTTCTTCAGGTGACTCTGTTAGCCTCTATAAGCAGACCTGGAGGGTAGCACTCTCCTTGGTTTCAGTGGGCAGAGTATTCTCTGCAGGCAAGCTCTCTTCTTTCAGGGCAGGTACCCAGATATCTGGTGTTCGAACCAGACTCCTGGCAGAAGTTGTGTTCCACTCACTAGAGGTCTTAGGATCTCGTGTGGAATCCTGTGTGGGCCCTTGCGGGTGTCATGCGATTCCGCTGGCAAGGTAGCCCGGGGCTTGAGTGGAGCGGAAGGGGTTTGTGCCCCAGATCAAGCCCGGGTAGCCTGCTTCCCTATGTACAGCAGTCTCAGGTTCCGCGCGATTGGATTGGGGCAGGCGCTATGTTCCACTCACCAGAGGTCTTAGGATCCCGTGGGGAGTCCTGTGTGGGCCCTTGCGGGTGTTGGGCGAGATTCTGCTGGCCTAAAGTCCTTCTTGATGTCCTCTACCATCATCATGAGATATGCTTTTAAATCCAGGTCTAGCTTTTCGGTTGTGTTGGAGTGCCCAGGACTAGTTTTGGTGGGAGTGCTGTGTTCTGATGATGGTGAGTGGTCTCGATTTCTGTTAGTAGGATTTGTATGTTTGCCTTTTGCCATCTGGTATTCTCTGGAGCTAGTTGTTATAGTTGTCTCTGGTTAGAGCTTGTTCCTCAGGTGATTATGCTAGCCTCTATTAGCAGACCTGGGAGACTAGCTCTATCCTTAATTTCAGTGGTCAGAGTACTCTCTGCAGGCAAGCTCTCCTCTTGCATGGAAGGTGCCCAGATATCTGGTGTTCGAACCTGCATCCTAGCAGAAGTTGTATTACACTCACCAGAGGTCTTAAGATCCAATGGGGGGTCCTGTGAGGACCTTGGGGGTGTCCAGAAACTCTGCGCACAAGGAACCCCACTGCTGGAGTGAACTGGAAGGGACTTGTGCCCCTGATCAGGCAGGGTTATCTGTTTCTTTAATTAATGTAGTCTCAGATCCTGTGTGATTGGATTGGAGCAGGCGCTGTGATCCACTCAACAGAGGTTTTAGGATCCTGTGGGGGATCCAGTGAGGGTCCTTGCTGGTGTCCGGAGACTCCTGGGACCAGGAACCCCGGTGTTACAGTGGACTGGAAGGGACTTGTGCCCCGGATCAGGCTGGGTTATCTGCTTCCCTAGTTAATGCAGTCTCAGGTCCAGCGTGATTGGATTGAAGCAGATGCTGTGTTCCACTCACCAGAGGTCTTAGGGTCCCGTGGGGGATACTGTGTGTGTCCATGATGGTGTCCCCAGGCCAGGAAACCCGGTGCTGCAGTGGACCGGGAGGGATTTGTGCCCTGGATCAGGCCAGGTTATCTGCTTCCTTAATTAATGCAGTCTCAGGTCCTGAATGATTGAATTGGAGCAGGCACTGTGATCCACTCACCAGAGTTCTTAAGATCCCGTGGGGGATCCTGTGTGGGTCTTTGCGGGTGTCCGGAGACTCCCTGGGCCAGGAACCCTGGTGCTGCAGTGGACTGGAAGGCTCTCCTGTATTTCTTTAAGTGAGTTATTAAAGTCCTTCTTGATGTCCTCTAACATCACCATGAGATATGCTTTTAAATCCGGGTCTAGCTTTTCCAGTGTGTTGGGTTGCCCAGGACTGGGTGAGGTGGGAGTGCTGTATCCTGATGATGGTGAGTGGTCTTGGTTTCTGTTATTAAATTCTTTTTTTTCCCATTTTTTATTAGGTATTTAGCTCATTTACATTTCCAATGCTATACCAAAAGTCCCCCATACCCACCCACCCCCACTCCCCTACCCGCCCACTCCCCCTTTTTGGCCCTGGCGTTCCCCTGTACTGGGGCATATAAAGTTTGCAAGTCCAATGGGCCTCTCTTTCCAGTGATGGCCGACTAGGCCATCTTTTGATACATATGCAGCTAGAGTCAAGAACTCCGGGGTACTGGTTAGTTCATAATGTTGATCCACCTATAGGGTTGCAGATCCCTTTTAGCTCCTTGGGTACTTTCTCTAGCTCCTCCATTGGGAGCCCTGTGATCCATCCATTAGCTGACTGTGAGCATCCACTTCTGTGTTTGCTAGGCCCCGGCATAGTCTCACAAGAGACAGCTACATCTGGGTCCTTTCGATAAAATCTTGCTAGTGTATGCAATGGTGTCAGCGTTTGGATGCTGATTATGGGGTGGATCCCTGGATATGTCAATCTCTACATGGTCCATCCTTTCATCTCAGCTCCAAACTTTGTCTCTGTACCTCCTTCCAAAGGTGTTTTGTTCCCACTTCTAATGTGGGGCATAGTGTCCACACTTTAGTCTTCATTTTTCTTGAGTTTCATGTGTTTAGCAAATTGTATCTTATATCTTTGGTATCCTAGGTTTTGGGCTAATATCCACTTATCAGTGAGTACATATTGTGTGAGTTCCTTTGTGAATGTGTTACCTCACTCAGGATGATGCCCTCCAGGTCCATCCATTTGGCTAGGAATTTCATAAATTCATTCTTTTTAATAGCTGAGTAGTACTCCATTGTATAGATGTCCCACATTTTCTGTATCCATTCCTCTGTTGAGGGGCATCTGGGTTCTTTCCAGCTTCTGGCTATTATAAATAAGGCTGCTATGAACATAGTGGAGCATGTGTCCTTCTTACCAGTTGGGGCATCTTCTGGATATATGCCCAGGAGAGGTATTGTTGGATCCTCCGGTAGTACTATGTCCAATTTTCTTAGGAACCGCCAGACGGATTTCCAGAGTGGTTGTACAAGCCTGCAATCCCACCAACAATTGAGGAGTGTTCCTCTTTCTCCACATCCTCGCCAGCATCTGCTGTCACCTGAATTTTTGATCTTAGCCATTCTGACTGGTGTGAGGTGGAATCTCAGGGTTGTTTTGATTTGCATTTCCCTGATGATTAAGGATGTTGAACATTTTTTCAGGTGCTTCTCTGCCATTCGGTATTCCTCAGGTGAGAATTCTTTGTTCAGTTCTGAGCCTCATTTTTTAATGGGGTTATTTGATTTTCTGAAGTCCACCTCCTTGAGTTCTTTTATATGTTGGATATTAGTCCCCTATCTTATTTAGGATAGGTAAAGATCCTTTCCCAATCTGTTGGTGGTCTTTTTGTCTTATTGACGGTGTCTTTTGCCTTCCAGAAACTTTGGAGTTTCATTAGGTCCCATTTGTCAATTCTCGATCTTACAGCACAAGCCATTGCTGTTCTGTTCAGGAATTTTTCCCCTGTCCCCATATCTTCAAGGCTTTTCCCCACTTTCTCCTCTATAAGTTTCAGTGTCTCTGGTTTTATGTGAAGTTCTTTGATCCATTTAGATTTGACCTTAGTACAAGGAGATAAGTATGGATCGATTCGCATTCTTCTACATGATAACAACCAGTTGTGCCAGCACCAATTGTTGAAAATGCTGTCTTTCTTCCACTGGATGGTTTTAGCTCCCTTGTCGAAGATCAAGTGACCATAGGTGTGTGGGTTCATTTCTGGGTCTTCAATTCTATTCCATTGGTCTACTTGTCTGTCTCTATACCAGTACCATGCAGTTTTTACCACAATTGCTCTGTAGTAAAGCTTTAGGTCAGGCATGGTGATTCCACCAGAGGTTCTTTTATCCTTGAGAAGAGTTTTTGCTATCCTAGGTTTTTTGTTATTCCAGATGAATTTGCAAATTGCTCCTTCTAATTCGTTGAAGAATTGAGTTGGAATTTTGATGGGGATTGCATTGAATCTGTAGATTGCTTTTGGCAAGATAGCCATTTTTACAATGTTGATCCTGCCAATCCATGAGCATGGGAGATCTTTCCATCTTCTGAAATCTTCTTTAATTTCTTTCTTCAGAGACTTGAAGTTTTTATCATACAGATCTTTCACTTCCTTAGTTAGAGTCACACTGAGATATTTTATAATATTTGTGACTATTGAGAAGGGTGTTGTTTCCCTAATTTCTTTCTCAGCCTGTTTATTCTTTGTGTAGAGAAAGGTCATTGACTTGTTTGAGTTAATTTTATATCCAGCTACTTCACCGAAGCTGTTTATCAGGTTTAGGAGTTCGCTGGTGGAATTTTTAGGGTCACTTATATATACTATCATATCATCTGCAAAAAGTGATATTTTGACTTCCTCTTTTCTAATTTGTATCCCCTTGATCTCCTTTTGTTGTCGAATTGCTCTGGCTAATACATCAAGTACTATGTTGAAAAGGTAGGAAGAAAGTGGGCAGCCTTGTCTAGTCTCTGATTTTAGTGGGATTGCTTCCAGCTTTTCTCCATTTACTTTGATGTTGGCTACTGGTTTGCTGTAGATTGCTTTTATCATGTTTAGGTATGGGCCTTGAATTCCTGATCTTTCCAACACTTTTATCATGAATGGGTGTTGGATCTTGTCAAATGCTTTTTCTGCATCTAACGAGATGATCATGTGGTTTTTGTCTTTGAGTTTGTTTATATAATGGATTACATTGATGGATTTTCATATATTAAACCATCCCTGCATCCCTGGAATAAAACCTACTTGGTCAGGATGGATGATTGCTTTAATGTGTTCTTGGATTCGGTTAGGGAGAATTTTATTGAGGATTTTAGCATCGATATTCATAAGAGAAATTGGTCTGAAGTTATCTATCTTTGTTTGATCTTTCTGTGGTTTAGGTATCAGAGTAATAGTGGCTTCATAAAATGAGTTGGGTTGAGTACCTTCTACTTCTATCTTGTGAAAAAGTTTGTGCAGAACTGGAATTAGATCTTCTTTGAAGGTCTGATAGAACTCTGCACTAAACCCGTCTGGTCCTGGGCTTTTTTTGGCTGGGAGACTATTTATAACTGCTTCTATTTCTTTAGGGGATATGGGACTGTTTAGAAGGTCAACTTGATCCTGATTCAACTTTCGTACCTGGTATCTGTCCAGAAATTTGTCCATTTCATCCAGGTTTTCCAGTTTTGTTGAGTATAGCCTTTTGTAGAAGGATCTGATGGTGTTTTGGATTTCTTCAGGATCTGTTGTTATGTCTCCCTTTTCAGTTGTGATTTTGTTAACTAGGATTTTGTCTCTGTGCCCTCTAGTGAGTCTAGCTAAGGGTTTATCTATCTTGTTGATTTTCTCAAAAAACCAACTCCTCCTTTGGTTAATTCTTTGAATAGTTCTTCTTGTTTCCACTTGGTTGATTTCACCCCTGAGTTTGATTATTTCCTGCCGTCTACTCCTCTTGGGTGAATTTGCTTCTTTTTTTTCTAGAGCTTTTAGATGTGTTGTCAAGCTGCTAGTATGTGCTCTCTCCCGTTTCTTCTTGGATGCACTCAGAGCTATGAGTTTCCCTCTTAGAAATGCTTTCATTGTGTCCCAAAGGTTTGGGTATGTTGTGGCTTCATTTTCATTAAACTCTAAAAAGTCTTTAATTTCTTTCTTTATTCCTTCCTTGACCAAGGTATCATTGAGAAGAGTGTTGTTCAGTTTCCACGTGGGTGTTGGCTTTCTGTTATTTTTTTTTTGTTATTGAAGATCAGCCTTAGTGCATGGTGATCTGATAGGATACATGGGACAATTTCAATATTTTTGAATCTGTTGAGGCCCGTTTTGTGACCTATTATGTGGTCAATTTTGGAGAAGGTACCATGAGGTGCTGAGAAGAAGGTATATCCTTTTGTTGTAGGATAAAATGTTCTGTAGATATCTGTCAGATCCATTTGTTTCATCACTTCTGTTAGTTTCAGTGTGTCCCTGTTTAGTTTCTGTTTCCATGATCTGTCCATTGGTTAAAGTGGTGTGTTGAAGTCTCCCACTATTATTGTGTGAGGTGCAATGTGTGCTTTGAGCTTTACTAAAGTTTCTTTAATGAATGTGGCTGCTCTTGTATTTGGAGCATAGATATTCAGAATTGAGAGTTCTTCTTGGAGGATTTTACCTTTGATGAGAACGAAGTGCCCCTCCTTGTCTTTTTTGAAGACTTTGGGTTGGAAGTCAATCTTATCAGATATTAGGATGGCTACTCCACCTTGTTTCTTCATACCATTTGCTTGGAAAATTGTTTTCCAGCCTTTTATTCTGAGGTAGTGTCTATCTTTTTCTCTGAGATGTGTCTCCTGTAAGCAGCAAAATGTTGGGTCTTGTTTGTGTAGCCAGTTTGTTAGTCTATTTTTTTTTATTGGGGAGTTGAGACCATTGATGTTAAGAGATATTAAGGAAAAGTAATTGTTGCTTCCTGTTATTTTTGTTGTTAAAGTTGGCATTCTGTTCTTGTGGCTGTCTTCTATTAGGTTTGTTGAGGAATTACCTTCTTGTTTTTTCTAGGGCGTTGTTCCCGTTCTTGTATTGGTTTTTTTCTGTTATTATCCTTTGAAGGGCTGGATTCGTGGAGAGATAATGTGTGAATCTGGTTTTGTCGTGGAATACTTTGGTTTCTCCATCTATGGTAATTGAGAGTTTGGGTGGGTATAGTAGCCTGGGCTGGAATTTGTGTTCTCTTAGTGTCTGTATAACATCTGTCCAGGCTCTTCTGGCTTTCATAGTCTCTGGTGAAAAATCTGGTGTAATTCTGATAGGCTTGCCTTTGTATGTTACTTGACCTTTTTCCCTTACTGCCTTTAGTATTCTATCTTTATTTAGTGCATTTGTTGTTCTGATTATTATGTGTCGGGAGGAATTTCTTTTCTGGTCCAGTCTATTTGGAGTTCTGTAGGCTTCTTGTATGTTCATAGGTATCTCTTTCTTTATATTTGGGAAGTTTTTTTCAATAATTTTGTTGAAGATGTTTGCTGGTCCTTTGAGTTGAAAATCTTCATTCTCATCAAATCCTATTATCCGTAGGTTTGGTCTTCTCATTGTGTCCTGGATTTCCTGGATATTTTGAGTTAGGATCTTTTTGCATTTTCCATTTTCTTTGATTGTTGTGCCGATGTTCTCTATGGAATCTTCTGCACCTGAGATTCTCTCTTCCATTTCTTGTATTCTGTTGCTGATGCTCAAATCTATGGTTCCAGATTTCTTTCCTAGGGTTTCTATCTCCAGTGTTGCCTCACTTTGAGTTTTCTTTATTGTGTCTACTTCCCTTTTTAGGTCTAGTATGGTTTTGTTCATTTCCATCACCTGTTTGTATGTTTTTTCCTCTTTTTCTGTAAGGACTTCTACCTGTTTGATTGTGTTTTTTCTTTGAAAAGAATCAGTGTGGCATATGTTTAAATTTTAAGTACTTGCATGTTCCAAAAACTGCATGCAATCCATTATTTCATTTTGTAAAATACAGATTCTATTTTCATTTCAAAGTGGTGTTTATAATCCACTCAATCTCATAATAAATACAGCTGATCCTATTTAAACTTCAAACCCATGTAGTATCCAAATGTCACATATCTATAGACAGCTATTAGCACTTACATCAACTCAGGAATGTTGTTTATCCCTTTTTATTATTCTACAATTAATTCTTGCTTGTTAATTTTGTAAAAATCATGAAATATATCACTAAAAGAAAAGATCAAAATTGCATGTACCACCAAGAAGTTATCCAGTATGCTATGCATAGGTTTAGACTGTTGTTTTGTGAACATGCTTATGTGTTTATCTAGGCATAGATACCCACAAAACTAATATGCTATATAGTGTGCCTTCCACAATTCAGTGAAGAATATTGTAATTATATTTCTATTCCTATGTAGGTTTTTCAGGAAATATTTAGCTAGTGAGTTCATCAATTTTAATGGCTATAGGATTTTCATTTTCTTTTCCTTTTTAAAAAAGATATATTTAATGAAATCATGTCCACTGCCACTTTCTTCAGACACACTGGAAGAGGGCATCAGATCCTATTACAGATGGTTGTGAGCCATCATTTGGTTGCTGGGCATTGCACACAGGACCTCTGGAGAAGCAGTGAGTTCTCTTAACTGCTGAGCCATCTCTCCAGCCCTTAGGATATTTAATAGTGTAAAATTCTGTTGCAGTTAAGGATCTTGTTACTTGCCACTATTGCAAGGAAACAAAGGTTATCTTGCTTTTTCAAAAGCTGTTTTCTGGTTACAAAAGTTCTGTTACCTCACTTGCTTCCTATGAAAATAGAACTGTTTAATTTATATCCAGGTTATAAGTCATAACTGCCAGCCAGGTAAGTGCCTGGAAAGCAGTGCATACTCAGTAAAGAGGACCCAGCATTTTAATGACTACCTGGAAATTTTCATTGCATAAAACTACAATGAAAAATATAATAGTTGGGAGTAGAGGATGTATCTATTAAATTCTTGTCCAATCATTAGTGACTCCCTACCTAGTTTTATGCAATATTATTTCATTTTCTCTAGCTCCTGGCTTTTCTCATATTTTAATGCCATGTCCCTAAGGAATTTTGCTTCCAGAGGAGCAGTGTATTTTGAGAAATAAGATTTGAATCTTCCCAGGAATTTTGTGTACGTGGAGAGAACAAAACCATTATAGTGAGAATATGACTCTCAACCACACATGAGTGTTATGACTATCATTAGTATTTTGCTGAATATAAAATTTGCATTTGCTCTATTTGAGTCTCAATCTATGACAATGTATTTACAATGAAAAATATAGCGACAAATTCAGACAAGCCATTTGTCCACAGTGGTGTGAAATTGTAAGGCAGTCTAAGGATTAGGAAGGCAGACTTTGCTTTTAGCTTCTTTAGTAGTTCATAGCTAATGACCTTAGACAAGTTGCTTGATATGTGAGTTAGTCCTGATCAACTCTTATGAAAAAGAAAAAGTAACAATCAGAATCTATTTGTACATGAACCTTTGGTCAGATACAAACATTTTTTCTTTCCTTCCTTTTTCTTTTCTTTTCTTTTCTCTTCTCTTCTCTTCTCTTCTCTTCTCTTCTCTTCTCTTCTCTTCTCTTCTCTTCTCTTCTCTTCCTTTCCTTTCCTTTCCTTTCCTACCCTTTCCTTTCCTTTCCTTTCCTTTCCTTTCCTTTTCTTTTTAACATCTAAACAAAATTGGTCCATTAACAGGAAGTCAATGTATTTCATTTTTGTCCTTCGTTCTTTTAATTGTACCCTGCATCCCCTTTACAGTTTATAATCATCATTTCCAAAACTACTTGTAGCAGCAATTTCAAGCATATGAAGTCCTGTAAGATATATAGCTCTTTGATGGATTATGCCAAGAAATGTCTTCCCTTAGGCCACCTATTGTAAAATAACCTCAGTGGTGATGATATTATGCATTTCACATTGCTTTGCCTCTTTTATTAAGGCTCGGTCTTTCCGAAATTTTTTTTAAAAGGAAGGTAGGAAGAAGGAAGGAAGGAAGGAAGGAAGAAAGGAAGGAAGGAAGGAAGGAAGGAAGGAAGGAAGGAATTCAGTTTGGTATGTAGGAGCTTTATTCCTACTTGAGGCAAAGAGAGGTTGAAACCAAATGAAGCAGAAGTTTATGAGAAAAGACAGAAGGAATAATTGCTTCTGCTAACCACAACTCTTTTGATGTCTCTGGGGACATTAGAAGCCAGAGGAAGTGCAGTCCAATTCACAGTCTTTGCAAAGGAAGTGTTGTCCTATCCCTGGATTGAGTTGTGTCCTCTTTGTGGTTGGTTTTTCTGCTTTTGATTCCTCGGGCTAAGTTGATTATTATCAACAGAGTGGGAGACTGATCCACTCCTTTATATGCCAGTTCTGGGTGATCTTCCTGTTGGATATTCTCTCCACCTCCAGAGGAACCACAGTGCTGACCCTCTTTGATCCTATTTTATAAGCATGTCGTCTCCCCACACCCCTACTGGAGAGCAGGATCTTCACACCTACTACCAGAACAACCCACCCACAGTTTTTGAAATAAGTGATCACTGCAGATAGAGAAGTGAAGTGTTTCCATATAATTTCTACAAATCACTTCTGATGATGTATATCTTCAGTTTCCTGCCTTGGAGATCTCGAGCACAGATCATATCAGGAGTCTTCAATAATGAACCATTGCACACATTTCCTAAACAGTGTGTTTGGTTATCTAGGGTTCTCCGGAGGAGATTCATAATCAATAGCCTATCAACACATATAAATACAGTAGAAGTTATGTATCAGAGAAATTGACTGATATACTCTTGACAGGCAAGGACACCTCAGGGTGTTGGTAAACCTAAGAAGCTGTAGTACAGCCAAGGGTGATGACTTCAGAACCAGGAAAGTTGAGGTGAAGCTTCTGTTTGAGGCTAAAGGTACAAGAAGTGAGGGAGTTGCTGGCATAAGTCCGGATGTCCAGAGATCAAAGAGCCTGGCATTCTTATAAGCAAGAACAGAAAAGTCTGTCATCTCTAGAAGAGAGAGAGAAGGTTACATTTCCTATGCCTTTCCTCTCTTTTCACACACCAGCCCATTGGATGGTGTCTACTCGCGAAGATCCTTCCTCGCTTGCTCTACTTAACTGCAACCTGATCTTTCGAAACTTTCTTACACACCTGGGTCAGGGCAATTATTCTAACCAAACACCAAGCACCTGGCTTTTTACCCAGGCAAAGAGGAGTAGGCTCAGTGCATACTAGATTAGGTATAATTGGTGCTTCCCTAGTATCTGGAGTCCCTTCATCATTGAAGGGACAATAGAGCATCACAAATCTACCCTTTGTTAACATGTCAGCCCGCAAGTCTCCTTGAAGCACACTTGATCTCCAAATGAAGCAATGAGATCCACTCATGTGAGAGTTATCCTGCATTTGGTTGAAAGGCTTGGTCCCTCTCCACAGAAGTATAATTCCCAGATCATATGTCCCTACCTCTTGATATGCAAAAACTCAATGTTATGATGGAAAGTTATTAATGCTTCAATGCCGATATAAGTTAAGTCTTATTTTCATATGATGAAAGAGTAATAAATGTGAAACAAATACATTACACTCAGACACACCAAGAAAAAGTCAGGAGAAAAATACTACACTACACCTACCATATCATATTCTCAGTGAAGTAAGTAGGAAGTGTTTTTGACAATTAAGGTATTGATCTCTATAACTAGTTACATGTATAAAACTGGTATGATTGATTGATGGGTGGATGGATTGAGAGACCTTGAAACAATCTTGCATCTGCCTCCAAGTGCTGGGCTGATAGGCATGCTCTATCATTCCTGATAGTTAAAACTACATTTTTTTTTAAAATCAGGATTCTTTTTTGGCCATATAAAATATCCTAAGTATTTAAAAAGAAATTTCACACCACAATCCCATATGAAGTTGTTATGGATGTGTTCAGACATCTAAAACCATCCCATATTCCTATAAGCTTCACTCTTAAAAGAGAATGAAAGAAAGAAGGGAAGAAAAAAAGTGTCCAAGGGCTAAGCATGTTAATTATTCAATGGAATAAAGAAAGAGTTGTCTTATTGAATAAACTGTTCCTACTTTGAAACTTTGAAAGAGCCAAGGCAGATGATATTAGTTCAAAGAGAAGTTGCAGACTGACCTTGTGTTTCACAGAGTTTAGTTGTGAGAAGTACTGACAGCATTGTAGTCTCAGGCAGGAGCCAACCCAGTGTGTCTCTATGATTTTTTGGTTAGAAGATTACATTTATATAGCAGTTAAGACAAAAGTTGCCATGCTTGAATGTATCCATTTTATGTCATGCTAAAACCAAAGAGTCAAGTGTATTCCACAACAGCACAATCAACTCATAAAATTCTACATACCACCACAGTGGTTTTGTCTGTTTATAGTCAGCTGGGCAGCATTTCAGGGGCAACTAACTAGGTTACTCAAGGTTGATGGGGCAATCTCAGAGGTTATATATCAAGATGGTTTCTAAGCATAGTTAATACATCTAACTAGCTCTTAAAATCTTAAAAAGTGTCATCCCACACACACACACCCACACACACACACATTTTGCAATATGTGCTGGACATGGATGGGGTTTTACCTTTGTCTAGCAGTGTTCTGTGGGACCATTCATTTGGCTAGTTAGCTGCAACCATGTCAAGAGTAGAGGCTTAGAACATTTTTTAGGTGCTTCTCAGCCATTCAGTATTCCTCAGGTGAGAATTCTTTGTTTAGCTCTGTGTCCCATTTTTAATGGGGTTATTTGATTTTCTGGAGTCCACCTTCTTGAGTTCTTTATACATACATACATACATACATATATATATATATATATATATATATATATATATATATATATATATATATATTGGATATTAGTCCCCTATTTGATTTAGGATATGTAAAGAGCCTTTCCCAATGTGTTGGTGGCCTTTTTGTCTTATTGACAGTGTCTTTTGCCTTGCAGAAGCTTTGCAGTTTTATGAGGTCCCATTTGTCAATCCTCGATCTTACAGCACAAGCCATTGCTGTTCTATTCAGAAAATTTTCCCCTGTGCCCATATCTTCGAGGCTTTCCCCCACTTTCTCCTCTATAAGTTTCAGTGTCTCTGGTTTTATGTGAAGTTCCTTGATCCACTTAGATTGGACCTTAGTACAAGGAGAGAGGAATGGATCGACTTGCATTCTTCTACATGTTAACAACCAATTGTGCCAGCACCATTTGTTTAAAATGCTGTCTTTCTTCCACTGGATGGTTTTAGCTCCCTTGTCGAAGATCAAGTGACCATAGGTGTGTGGGTTCATTTCTGGGTCTTCAATTCTATTCCATTGGTCTACTTGTCTGTCACTATACCAGTACCATGCAGTTTTTATCACAATTGCTCTGTAGTAAAGCTTTAGGTCAGGCATGGTGTTTCCACCAGAGGTTCTTTTATCCTTGAGAAGAGTTTTTGCTATCCTAGGTTTTTTGTTATTCCAGATGAATTTGCAGATTGCCCTTTCTAATTCGTTGAAGAATTGAGTTGGAATTTCGATGGGGATTGCATTGAATCTGTAGAATGCTTCTGGTAAGATGGCCATTTTTACTGTATTGATCCTTCCAATCCATGAGCATGGGAGGCCTTTCCATCTTCTGAGATCTTATTTAATTTCTTTCTTCAGAGACTTGAAGTTCTTATCATACAGATCTTTCACTTCCTTAGTTAGAGTCACACCAAGGTACTTTATAATACTTGTGACTATTGTGAAGGGTGTTTCCCTAAGTTTTTTTCTCAGCCTGTTCATTCTTTGTGTAGAGAAAGGCCATTGACTTGTTTGAGTTAATTTTATATCCAGCTACTTCATTGAATCTATTTATCAGGTTTAGGAGTTCTCTGGTGGAATTTTTAGGGTCACTTATATATAATATCATATCATCTGCAAAACGTGTTATTTTGACTTCATCTTTTCCAATTTGTATCCCCTTGATCTCCTTTTGTTGTCGAATTGCCCTGGCTAGGACTTCAAGAACTATGTTGAATAGGTCGGGAGAAAGTAGGCAGCCTTGTCTAGTCCCTGATTTTAGTGGGATTGCTTCAAGCTTCTCACCATTTACTTTGATGTTGGCTACTGGTTTGCTGTAGATTGCTTTTATCATGTTTATGCATGGGCCTTGATTTCCTGATCTTTCCAAGACTCTTATCATGAATGGGTGTTGGATTTTGTCAAATGCTTTCTCAGCATCTAAGGAGATGATCATGTGGTTTTTGTCTTTGAGTTTGTTTATATAATGTATTACGTTGATGGATTTCCAAATATTAAACCATCCCTGCATCCCTGGAATGAATCCTACTTGGTCAGGTTGAATGATTGTTTTGATGTGTTCTTGTATTAGGTTAGTGAGAATTTTATTGAGTGTTTTTGCATGGATATTCATAAGGGAAATTTGTCTGAATTTCTCTATCTTTGTTGGGTATTTCTGTGGATTACGTATCAGAGTAATTGTGGCTTCATAGAATGAATTGGGTAGAGTAACTTCTGCTTCTATTTTGTGTAATAGTTTGTGCAGAACTGGAATTAGATCTTCTTTGAATGTCTGATAGAACTCTGCACTGAACCCATCTGGTCCTGGGCTTTTTTTTGGTTGGGAGACTATTAATGATGACTTCTAATTCCATAGGGGATATAGGACTGTTTAGATCATTAAATTGATCCTGATTTAACTTCAGTACCTGGTATTTGCCTGAATGAAATTTGTTCATTTCATCCAGGTTTTCCAGTTTTGTTGAGTATAGCCTTTTGTAGAAGGATCTGATGGTGTTTTGTATTTCTTCAGAAACTGTTGTTATGTCACCCTTTTCATTTCTGATTTTGTTAATAAGGATGCTCTCCCTGTGCCCTCTAGTCAGTCTGGCTAATGGTTTATCTATCTTGTTGATTTTCTCAACAAACCAGCTCCTCATATGGTTGATTCTGAATACTTCTTGTTTCCAATTGTTTGATTTCGCTCCTGCATTTGATTATTTCCTGCCCTCTACTCCTCTTGAGTGAATTTGCTTCTTTTTGTTCTAGAGCTTTTAGATGTGTTGTCAAGCTGCTAGTGTGTGCTTTCTCTAGTTTCTTTTTGGAGGCACTCAGAGCTATGAGTTTTCCTCTTAGAAATGCTTTCATTGTGTCTCAGTAGTATGGGTATGTTGTGGCTTCATTTTCATTAAACTCTAAAAAGTCTTTAAATGATCTTGAAAAACAGGAAGAAAATTCACCCAAGAGGATTGGATGGCAGGAAATAATCAAACTCAAGGGCGAAATCAACCAAGTGGAAACAAGAAGAACTATCCAAAGAATTAAACAAACAAGAAGTTGGTTCTTTGAGAATATCAAAAAGATAGATAAACCCTTAGCTAGACTCACTAGAGGGCACAGGGAGAGAATCCAAATTAACAATATCAGAAATGAAAAGGGAGACATAACAAAAGATCCTGAAGAAATCCAAAACAACATTAGATCCTTCTACAAAAGGCTATATTCAAAAAAAAAAACCTTGAAAAGTTGGATAAAATGGACAAATTTCTAGACAGATACCAGGTACCAAAGTTAAATCAGGATCAAGGTAATGATCTAAACAGTCCCATATCCCCTAAAGAAATAGAAGCAGTCATTAATAGTCTCCCAGCCAAAAAAAAAGCCCAGGACCAGATGGGTTTAGTGCATAGTTCTAACAGACCTTCAAAGAAGATCTAATTCCAGTTCTGCACAAACTATTCCACAAAATAGAAGTAGAGGGAACTCCACCCAACTCATTCTATGAAGCCACAATTACTCTGATACCTAAACCATAGAAAGATCCAACAAAGATAGAGAACTTCAGACCAATTTCCCTTATGAATATAGATGCAAAAATACTCAATAAAATTCTCGCTAACCGAATCCAAGAACACATTAAAGCAATCATCCATCCTGACCAAGTAGGGTTTATTCCAGGGATTCAGGGATGGTTTAATATTAGGAAATCCATCAATGTAATCTATTATATAAAGAAACTCAACGACAAAAACTACATGATCATCTCGTTAGATGCGGAAAAAGCATTTTATAAGATCTAACGCCCATTCATGATAAAAGTCTTGGAAATATCAGGAAATCAAGGCCCATACCTAAACATGATAAAAGCAATCTACAGCAAACCAGTAGCCAACATCAAAGTAAATGGTGAGAAGCTGGAAGCAATCCCACTAAAATCAGGGACTAGACAAGGCTGCCGACTTTCTCCCGACCTATTCAACATAGTACTTGAAGTCCTAGCCAGGGCAATTCGACAACAAAAGGAGATCAAGGGGATACAAATTGGAAAAGATGAAGTCAAAATATCACTTTTTGGAGATGATATGATAGTATATATAAGTGACCCAAAAATTCCACCAGAGAACTCCTAAACCTGATAAACATTTTCGGTGAAGTAGCTGGATATAAAATTAACTCAAACAAGTCAATGGCCTTTCTCTACACAAAGAATAAACAGGCTGAGAAAGAAATTAGGAAACAACACCCTTCTCAATAGTCACAAATAATATAAAATATCTTGGCATGACTCTAACTAAGGAAGTGAAAGAAGTGTATGATAAGTACTTCAAGTCTCTAAAGAAAGAAATACAAGAAGAGCTTAGAAGATGGAAAGAACTCCCATGCTCATGGATTGGCAGGATCAACATTGTAAAAATGGCTATCTTGCCAAAAGTAATCTACAGATTTAATGCAATCCCCATCGAAATTCCAACTCAATTCTTCAACGAATTAGAAAGAGCAATCTGCAAATTCATCTGGAATAACAAAAAACCTAGGATAGCAAAAACTCTTCTCAAGGATAAAAGAACCTCTGGTGGAATCACCATGCCTGACCTAAAGCTTTACTACAGAGCAATTGTGTTAAAAACCGCATGTACTGCTATAGTGACAGACAAGTAGACCAATGGAATAGAATTGAAGACCCAGAAATGAACCCACACACCTATGGTCACTTGATCTTCGACAAGGGCGCTGAAACCATCCAGTGGAAGAAAGACAGCATTTTAAACAAATGGTGCTGGCACAACTGGTATTTAACATGTAGAAGAATGCAAATTGATCCATTCTTATCTCCTTGTACTAAGGTCAAATCTAAGTGGATCAAGGAACTCCACATAAAACCAGAGACACTGAAATTTATAGAGGAGAAAGTGGAGTTAAGCCTCGAAGATATGGGCACAGGGGAAATATTTCTGAATAGAACATCAATGGCTCGTTCCGTAAGATCGAGAATTGACAAATGGGACCTAATGAAACTGCAAAGCTTCTGCAAGGCAAAGGACACTGTCAATAAGACAAAAAGGCCATCAACAGATTTGGAAAGGCTCTTTACATATCCTAAATCAAATAGGGGACTAATATCCAATATATATAAAGAACTCAAGAAGGCGGACTCCAGAAAATCAAATAACCCCATTAAAAAATGGTTCTGAGAGCTAAACAAAGAATTCTCACTTGAGGAATGCTGAATAGCTGAGAAGCACCTGAAAAAATGCTCAGCACCCTTAATCATAGAAATGGAAATCAAAACAACCCTGAGATTCCATCTCATACCAGTCAGAATGGCTAAGATCTCAAATTCAGGTGACAGTAGATGCTGGCGAGGATGTGGAGAAAGAGGAACACTCCTCCATTGTTGGTGGGATTGCAAGATTGTACAACCACTCTGGAAATCAGTCTGGCAGTTCCTCTGAAAATTGGACATAGTACTACCGTATGATCCCGCAATACTTCTCCTGGGCATATATCCAGAAGATGTCCCAATGGGTAAATAGGACACATGCTCCACTATGTTCATAGCAGCCTTATTTACAATAGCCAGAAGATGGAAATAACCCAGATGCCCATCAACAGAGTAATGGATACAAAAAATGTGGTACATTTATACAATGGAGTACTATTCAGCTATTAAAAAGAATGAATTTATGAAATTCCTAGGCAAATGGAAGGACCTTGAGGGCATCATCCTGAGTGAGGTAACACAACCACAAAAGATCTCAAATGATATGTTCTCATTGATAAGTCGATATTAGCCCAGAAACTTAGTATACCCAAGATATAAGATACAATTTGCAAAACACAAAAAAACTGAAGAAGAACAAAGACCAAAGTGTGGACACTCTGCCCCTTCTTAGAATTGGAAACAATTACCCATGGAAGGAGTTACAGAGACAAAGTTTGGAGCTGAGACAAAAGAATGGACCATCTAGAGACTGCCATATCCAGGGATCCATCCCATAATCAGCTTCCAAACGCAGATACCATTGCATACACTAGCAAGCATTTGCTGCAAGGACCCTGATATAGCTGTCTCTTGTGAGACTAGGCCAGGGCCTAGCAAACACATAAATGGATGCTCACAGTCAGCTATTGGATGGATCACAGGGCCTCCAATGGAGGAGCTAGAGAAAGTATCCAAGGAGCTAAAGAGGTCTGCAACCCTGTAGGTGCAACAACATTATGAACTAACCAGTACCCGGAGCTCTTGACTCTAACTGCATATGTATTAAAACATGGCCTAGTCGGCCATCACTAGAAAGAGAGGCCCATTGGACACGCAAACTTTATATGCCCAAGTACAGGGGAATGCCAGGGCCAAAAAAAATGGGAATGGGTGGGTAGGGAAGTGGGGGGGAGGGTATGGGGATTTTTGGGATAGCATTCTAAATGTAATTGAGGAAAATACGTAATAATAAAAAATATTAAAAAAAGAAAAGAAAAAAAAAAGGAAAGGGGATGTTTAGTAGTTTGGGTCTGGAATGGTTTCTTAAAAACCACATGTTTAATATTCATTTTCTCAGCTTGAACTTACTGGAAGGTGCTTGAAACCTTAAAAGAGGAAGTTGGGATATTAGCCCAAAAACAGGATACCCAAGATATAAGATACAATTTGCTAAATGCATGAAACTCAAGAAGAACAAAGGCCAAAATGTGGACACTGTGCCCCTTCTTAGAATTGGGAACAAAACACCCATGGAAGGAGTTACAGAGACAAAGTTTGGAGCTGTGACGAAAGGATGGACCATGTAGAGACTGCCATATCCAGGGATCCATCCCATAATCAGCTTCCAAACGTTGACACCATTTCATACACTAGCAAAATTTTGCTGAAAGGACCCAGATATAGCTGTCTCTTGTGAGACTATGCCAGGGCCTAGCAAACACAGAAGTGGATGCTCACAGTCAGCTATTGGATGGAGCACAGGGCCACCAATGAAGTAGCTCGAGAAAGTACCCAAGGAGCTAAAGGGGTCTGCAACCCTGTAGGTGGAACAACATTATGAACTAACCAGTATCCAGGAGCTCTTGACTCTAGCTGCATATGTAGCAGAAGATAGCCTAGTCGGCCATCACTGGAAAAAGAGGCACATTGGACTTGCAAACTTTATATGCCCCAGTACCGGGGAAAGCCAGGGCCAAGAAGTGGGGGTGGGTGGGTGGGAGGGTATGGGGGACTTTGGGGATAGCATTGGAAATGTAAATGAGGAAAATACATAATAAAAATATATATTAAAAAATAAAAAATAAATGAATATATATATTAAAAAAAACAAAAGCCTATACTCAACAAAACTGGAAAACTTGGATAAAATGGACAAAATTTCTAGACAGATACCAGGTACCAAAGTTAAATCAGGATCAAGTTAACGATCTAAACAGTCCCATATCCCCTAAAGAAATAGAAGCAGTCATTAATAGTCTCCCAACCAAAAAAAGCCCACGACCAAATAGGTTTAGTGCAGAGTTCTACCAGACCTTCAAAGAAGATCTAATTCCAGTTCTGCACAAATTATTCCACAAAATAGAAGTAGAGGGAACTCTACCCAACTCATTCTGTGAAGCCACAATTACTCTGATGCCTAAACCATAGAAAGATCCAACAAAGATAGAGAACTTCAGACCAAGTTCCCTTATATATATAGATGCAAAAATACTCAATACAATTCTTGCTAACTGAATCCAAGAACACATTAAAGGAATCATCCATCCTGACCAAGTAGGTTTTATTCCAGGGATGCAGTATGGTGTAATATAAGGAAATCCACCAACGTAATCTGCAACCCTGTAGGTACAACAACATTATGAACTAACCAGTACCCCGGAGCTCTTGACTCTAACTGCATATGTATTAAAACATGGCCTAGTCGGCCATCACAGGAAAAAGAGGTCCATTGGACATGCAAACTGTATATGCCCCAGTACAGGGGAACGCCAGGGCAAAAAAAAGAATGGGAATGTGTGGGTAGGGAAGTGGGGGGGAGTGTGTGGGAGACTTTTGGGATAGCATTGGAAATGTATTTGAGGAAAATACGTAATAAAAAATATTTTAAAAAAAGAAATACGGAGAACACTGCTAAAGAGTTACAAGTTCTTAAAGAAAAACAGAAAAACACATCCAAAGAGGTGATGGAAATGAACAAAAAAATACTAGACCTAAAAAGGGAAGTAGACAAAATAAAGAAAACCCAAAGGGAAGCAACGCTGGTAGTGTGTGCTCTCTCTAGTTTCTTTTTGGAGGCACTCAGAGCTATGAGTTTCCCTCTTAGAAATTTGTGTCCCACAGGTTTGGGTATGTTGTGGCTTCATTTTCATTGAACTCTAAAAAGTCTTTAATTTCTTTATTCCTTCCTTGATCAAGGTATCATTGAGAAGTGTGTTGATCAGTTTCCACGTGAATGTTGGCTTTCCATTATTTATGTTGTTATTGAAGATCATCCTTAGTCCATTGTATTAGTCAGGGTTCTCTAGAGACACAGAATTTATGGATAGTCTCTAGATAGTAAAGGAATTTATTGATGACTTACAGTCGGCAGCCCAATTCCCAACAATTGTTCAGTCACAGCTGTGAATGGAAGTCCAAGGATCTAGCAGTTACTCAGTCTCACGCAGCAAGCAGGTGAAGGAGCAAGAGCAAGAGCTAGACTCCCTTCTTCCAATGTCCTTATATTGTCTCCAGCAGAAGGTGTAGCCCAGATTAAAGGTGTGTTCCACCACACCTTTAACCCCAGATGAAAGGCGTAGCCCAGATTAAAGGTGTGTTCCTTAAACTCGGAGATTCAATCTTCTGGAATCCATAGCCACTATGGCTCAAGATCTTCAAACCAAGATCCAGATAAGGATCTCCAAGCCTCCAGATAAGGGTCACTGGTGAGCCTTCCAATTCCGGATTGTAGTTCATTCCAAATATTGTCAAGTTGACAACCAGGAATAGCCACTACATCCATGGTGGTCTGATAGGATGCATGGGACAATTTCAATATTTTTGTATCTGTTAAGGCCTGTTTTGTGACCAATTATGTGGTCAATTTTGGAGAAGGTACCATGAGGTGCTGAGAAGAAGGTATATCCTTTTGTTTTAGGATAAAATGTTCTGTAGATTTATTGTTAGATCCATTTGTTTCATAACTTCTGTTAGTTTCACTGTGTCCCTGTTTAGTTTCTGTTTCCATGATCTGTCCATTGATGAAAGTGGTGTGTTGGAGTCTCCCACTATTATTGTGTGAGGTGCAATGTGTGCGTTGAGCTTTTCTAAAGTTTCTTTAATGAATGTGGCTGCCCTTGCATTTGGAGCATAGATACTCAGAATTGAGAGTTCCGCTTGTAGGATTTTACCTGTGATGAGTATGAAGTGTCCCTCCTTGCCTTTTTTGATAACTTTGGTTTGGATGTCGATTTTATTCGATATTAGAATGGCTACTCCAGCTTGTTTCTTCAGACCATTTCCTTGGAAAATTGTTTTCCAGCCTTTTACTCTGAGGTAGTGTCTGTCTTTTTCCCTGAGATGGGTTTTCTGTAAGCAGCATAAAGTTGGGTCCTGTTTGTGTAGCCAGTCTGTTAGTCTATGTCTTTTTATTGTGGAATTGAGTCCATTGATATTAAGAGATATTAAGGAAAAGCAATTGTTGCTTTTGTTTATTTTTGTTGTTTGAGTTGGCATTCTGTTCTTGTGGCTGTCTTCTTTTTGGTTTGTTGAGGGATTACTTTCTTGCTTGTTCTAGGGCGTGATTTCCGACCTTGTATTGTTTTTTTTTTTTTTTTTTTTCTGTTATTATCCTTTGAAGGGCTGGATTCGTGGAAAGATAATGTTTGAATTTGGTTTTGTCGTGGAATACTTTGGTTTCTCCATCTATGGTAATTGAGAGTTTGTCCGGGTATAGTAGCCTGGGCTGGCATTTGTGTTCTCTTAGTGTCTGTATAACATCTGTCCAAGCTCTTCTGGCTTTCATAGTCTCTGGTGAAAAGTCTGGTGTAATTCTGATAGGCCTGCCTTTATATGTTACTTGACCTTTTTCCCTTACTGCTATTAATATTCTATCTTTATTTAGTGCATTTGTTGTTCTGATTATTATGTGTCGGGAGGAATTTCTTTTCTGGTCCAGTCTATTTGGAGTTCTGTAGGCTTCTTGTATGATCATGGGCATTGTCCTTCTTTAGGGTTGGGAAGTTTTCTTCTATGATTTTGTTGAAGATATTTGCTGGCCCTTTAAGTTGAAAATCTTCATTCTCATCAACTCCTATTATCCGTAGGTTTGGTCTTCTCATCGTGTCCTGTATTTCCTGGATGTTTTGAGTTAGGATCCTTTTGTGTTTTGTATTTTCTTTGATTGTTGTACCGATTTTCTCTATGGAATCTTCTGCACCTGAGATTCTCTCTTCCATCTCTTGTATTCTGTTGCTGATGCTCACGTCTATGTTTCCAGATTTCTTTCCTAGTGTTTCTATCTCCAGTGTTGCCTCACTTTGGGTTTTCTTTATTGTGTCTACTTCCCTTTTTAGGTCTAGTATGGTTTTGTTCATTTCCATCACCTGTTTGGATGTGTTTTCCTGTTTTTCTTTAAGGACTTCTACCTGTTTGGTTGTGTTTTCCTGTTTTTCTTTAAGGCAAGCTCTCCTCTTGCATGGAAGGTGCCCAGATATCTGGTGTTCCAACATGAATCCTGGCAGAAGTTGTATTCCACTCACCAGAGGTCTTAAGATCCCATGGAGGGTCCAGTGAGGAACTTGGGGGTGTCCAGAAACTCTGCGCACAAGGAACCCCACTGCTGGAGTGAACCGGAAGGGACTTGTGCCCCTGATCAGGCCGCGTTATCTGCTTCCTTAATTAATGCAATCTCAGGTCCCGCGTGGTTGGCTTGGAGCAGATGCTGTGTTCCACTCAACAGAGGTCTTAGGATCCTGTGGGGGATCCTGTATGGGTCCTTGTGGGTGTCCAGGGACTCCCCGGGCCAGGAGCCCCGGTGCTTTAGTGGACCGGAAGCGACTTGTGCCCCTGATCAGGCCGGGTTATCTGCTTCCCTAGTTAATGCAGTCTCAGGTCCCTCGTGATTGGATTGGAGCAGATGCTGTGTTCCACTCACCAGAGGTCTTAGGGTCCCGTGGGGGATCCTGTGTGGGTCCTTGTGTTTGTCCGGGCCAGGAACCTGGTGCTGCAGTTGACCTGGAGGGACTTGTGTCCCAGATCAGGCCAGGTTATCTGCTTCCTTAATTAATGCAGTCTCAGGTCCTGCGAGATTGGATTGGAGCAGGTGCTGTGATCCACTCAACAGAGGTCTTAGGATCCCGTGGGGGTTCCTGTGTGGGTCCTTGCAGGTGTCCAGAGACTCCGCAGGCAAGGCACCTTGGTGCTGCAGTGGACTGGAAGGCTCTCTTGTATTTCTTTAAGTGAGTTATTAAAGTCCTTCTTGATGTCCTCTAACATCACCATTAGATATGCTTTTAAATCCAGGTCTAGCTTTTCTGGTATATTGGGTTGCCCAGGACTGGGTGAGGTGGGAGTGCTGTATCCTGATGATGGTGAGTGGTCTTGGTTTCTGTTAGTAAGATTCTTACCTTTGCATTTCGCCATCTGGTAATCTCTATAGTTAGTTGTTAAAGTTGTTTCTGGTTAGAGCTTGTTCCTTTTGTGATTCTGTTAACCTCTATTAGCAGACCTGGGTGACTAGCTCTCTCCTCTAAATTTCAGTGGTCAGAGCACTCTCTGCAGGCAAGCTCTCCTCTTACAGGGAAGTGCACAGATATCTGGTGTTTGGACCTGCCTCCTGGCAGAAGATGAGGGCCTAAAACAGGATCTGTCCCAGAAGCTGTGTCCCTTCGGCCTGTCATAGAAGCTGTTAGCTTCTGTAGTCCACATTCTCACCTGCGCAGAGTAGTCTCAGAGGGATCTGGGAACCAAGATGACTCCCCCAGGTGCTCTGTCAAAGCTGTCCCAGGCAGGGCAGACACTTCTCCTCTGGCAGGGAAGTTGCCCGGATGTCTGGAGCCCAAAATGGGATGTGCCTCAGAAGCTGTCCTTTAGGGACCTTGGGAGTGTCCACTGACTCTGTGCCAAGGTGACCTTGTGCTAGCGCTGACTGGAAAGGATTTGGACCTGGTCAGGCTGGGTTTTCTGTTTCCCTAGTGTTGCCTCAGGTCCTGCGTAATTGGATTGGAACAGAAGTTGTGTTCCACTCACCCGTGGTCCTAAGATCTCATGGAGAGTCCTCTAGGGGACCTTGGGGGTGTCCGCCAACTCCGTGCCCAAGGTGACACGGTGCTGGAGCCGAATGAAAGGGTAGTAATTCATGTTTACTGAGGCAATGTTCATCATAGCATGGTTACAAAATCAGCACTAAATGTGCACTAAAACATGACTGGGTAAGAGGAAGGTGGTGTGTACACAATGAAGTTTTATTTAGTCACAAGGTACAAAATCATGTCATTTGCAGCAAAGTGGAAAGAAGTTGATATCTATTAATTAAACAAATTAAATCAGATCTAGATTATATCTTCCTTCATACACGATGCCCAGATTTTACACACACACACACACACACACACACACACACACACACACACACACACACATTATGAAAATATAAGGAGGACTGTTTAAGAAAAGGAAGAGAATCAAGTGTTGGGTAGATGGACAGGCGAGCTTTGGGACCATTGCATATGAACCCTCTTTTTCATAAGCATCTTTGGACCCCACCTCCAATTTTCCTGATAATACAGTAGTTTTTAAAGAAAGGAGGGAAGGAAAAGCACAAGCTCCAGTCCCTGAGATTTAACATATGATATAAAAGGGGCCAAGATAATGCTTTGTTAAGTCCCACTGGGGAAAAGCCACTGCTTCCTTGTAGCATGATTATTTTAAGACGTATTTTTTGTTTTTCTTGAATTTTCTCTAGTATTTTCTATTACACAAGTTTTGAACAAAAGAATGAGATCTGATCCTGAGTTGAGTGTTCCTTTTTAAATGTGACTTTTTATTTCATTTTAATTATTTTAAAATATTTAGCCCTTCTTGTTCTTTAGCTTGAGTTTGGGAGGGATGAATGGTGAGTGAGTCTAAGGATAATGAAATAATCAGTGACTGAACACATTTTACCATCATCCTTTGTTCTGACCATCCTTTGAACTCTTTAAGAGATCCATCTTTTTCTTTGGAAATCCCAGTCTTTCATTTGAAAGATTTGATTGCATAAAACTTGCACAGGTCAATAAATTTAGAGGAAAATGAGCATTTGGCCCAAGAAAAACAAAAACCAAACCAAACCAAACCAAACGGAAAAATAACCAAGATTTTAAGGATTTTATTTTTTCTTTTTTATTCGTGTAAAAAAAGGAAAAAATATAAAACAGGAAAATTTTAAAAAAAAAGAATGCAATCTGATTTGTTGCTCTGACTTGGGGTAGAGGCATCATATTCTACATTGCCTGAAATGTGAGAGTTCAAACACATATCGTTCTTCCCCTTAAGAATTAATACTTCTGGACCTGCTATTCATGTGGCCAGAAGACCACTGCTCAGGAAAGCTGATATGTGTGGAGACACACCAAGATGGGAGGAATAATTGTTCCTCGGTGAGTCAGTGCCCTCTGCATCTCAGGGTCCCTCTCATGAAGCACCTGCTTGCCAGTCTTCACTGCTAAATATTTCTCTTTCCTGAGGTCTAACTCAGAAAATGTAGGTTTTCCTTTACCCTCACACTATCTCTCTTTGGACTCTTTCCAAGATCTTAAGCATGCTCACAGTGCCACTCTGGGCACTCTCACTGTAGAGAGACTCCTCCCATCCTCTTGCTGTCAGATTCATCTCCAGCTCAGAGTGTGGCTTTCTCTGTTCTTCTTTTCTCTTCCTCTTTCTGGGAGCTGCTAGGATTCATGATTGTTTTTCTGCTTTGTTGTTTTTTCCTTTAGACTTTGATGGACTTGACCATGGCCTTCCTTCTGCTTCATTTTTAAGTCATTTTGTCTATGAAACTAAACCTGCAAAAGGAGGTTCCTGATCCCTGGAAACACCAGGAAAGGAGGCAGGCAGGAGAGGGTGATGCCGAAGGAATATGGTCAGTGTAATTTATTTATTTTGAGAGAAATCTCAAGAAAGAAATATTCATTTAGAAATGAAGATTTTAAAACATGAAATTCAATACTCTTTCCTTGTTGGGATGGGTGTCAGCTCTCCTACCCTGAGTTATCATCTGTAGCTAACTCCGCTGATGGGAGAGCAATCACATATATCCTTTAAGTTCCAACAGGTTAGACCAGATAGGGCATGCCAAGATGCCTTCCCTCTTTCTTATGGAATCCTTGAGCTGAGCGGAAACAAGCAGCCTCCTATTCTTCCCTGTTGGATAGAGGTCTTTCTCCTCCTCAGCGTTGGTTTCCACACTAGAGGATATCCACTGTGCTAGCTGCTGCCTTCCACATGAGATGGGCAATGGTAATTTTTCATTTGTGGATTTTAATATCTGAGTCATTGGCCTCGTCTTGTATTTGTGCCCACCTCTTTAACATGATTTCATGTGTGCATGCTTACTATGCAGCTGGATAGTGTCTTACCAGACCTCAGCAGCCAAGGGCAACATTCCTTGCCTGAGTGTATTTGCTTTCCCTTGCTTGAGGGTAGTTGTGTGGCCTCTGGGTTGCCAAGTGCTTAAAAAGAGGGTTGAGGACTCTGAAGTTGAAGCTGTAGCAGTCCTGAGTTGTCTACATTTTCTGGTAAAGGGATTTGGGGATTTCTCCTTCTCCTCCTTCTCCTTCTCCTTCTCCTTCTCCTTCTCCTTCTCCTTCTCCTTCTCCTTCTCCTTCTCCTTCTCCTTCTCCTTCTCCTCCTCCTCCTCCTCCTCCTCCTCCTCCTCCTCCTCCTCCTCCTCCTCTTCCTCTTCCTCCTCCTCCTTCTTCCTTCTTCTCCCTCTCTCCCTTTCCACTTCCCCCTTCTTCTTCCTTCTCCTTCCTTCTCCTTTTGTCTCCTTCTTCTTCAAGCCTCTGGCTCTTACAATCTTCTGCCCCATGTTCTGCAATATTCCCTGAGCCTTAGGTGTGAGAGTGCAATGAAGCCCTGAATGAATAGAGGTTCACTGAAGAAACCAGAGCACAAATGTGAAAATTCCCAGAATCAAATGAAAAGGAGAATAAAACCTACTAGAACATTTTGGACACTGGCAAAGTCGTCTTTCTTCAAGTAAAGCTTATAGCTCAAAGGGTTTCATGTTCAAAAAAATCAGGGAGATCTACAGTCAAGGAACCCAATAATGCATCTCAAGATCCTAGGTAAACATAAGAATGTGAACAGTGTTGTATACCGAGATGCCTTTTTGTTGGTTGACACTTGTGATACAGAACAGCAGAAAAAAATGTTGCATAGGAAGATATTACTAACATACCACACATTGACATAAAAGAAACAGAGAAGACCCAAGCACACAGATCTTTAAACAATCATATTTTAGTTTCACCATGCAATATTGCCCAATGTTGTAATGATCCAATTTTATGTTTTCCTTTAGTATCTTCCTGTTAAGTGCATCAGAATTTATAGAAGGTAGAGGATGCCACAGACTTCCTCATGTCACTGAGACCTGAAAACACAGTTTTTTTTTTATCCCAGTCTGTACTTATCTCATTTTCTTTGTTATTTTTTCTCATGCACCAGGCTCTCCTTTCCCCTTTGGTCGGCTATATTTGGAAGAACAGAAACTCTCTCCCTATGTCTTCTCCCACTTTTCTTCTATTTAAAGCAAACACCGTCTCTTGAAATTGCTTTTCCTATCCTTGTGTGTAAACTACTTCCTTGGATGTAGATAATTCTGGAGTTATAACTGAGGACTATTTCGACCCTAAACCATTTATAAAACTCTTTTTTGAAATAGAAAACACAAGGAACTAACCTAGATAGAGAGAAATCAAATATAACTTGGGTCCTTGGCATGGCAGAGAATTGAGCTTGTGTATGTTTGAAGTATAAGTGTACATGCTGTGCCCTTTGCTTTCTCATGGATTAGGTTTATTATTTTGGGATGGCTCACCACAAACAGTGTCTTGTTGCCATTTTTCTTCAGTGTAGTTTTCACAAACCCAACATTGCTGTCATAGAGTACATGATGTCAATGATTCGGTAATACAGCAGCATAAGTGGCTTGTCAGGGCAGAAATGATTGAACAGTTTGCATTAAAGAAAATAATCTTGGAATTAGAAGCTTAATCCCTTGAATGAATTGAAGCAAACAGGGACTTGTTGGTGTAGATTTGAGGACCATTGCCATGCCTTCTCTGCTGTTCCTAATAGGGTTTCACTCCAGTTTTATTTCCTGGATTTTGTAAAGCTTTGTGTGCCTGGTCTCCCCGTCTCCATGTCTCCCACTCTTTATCTCTGTGTATGTTCTACATATATCTCTACATGTAAATATTTTATTTCATCTATCTCTTGGAAAATGAGATCCTGAGGTATAGAAAGTGTAACATTCATCTATATTGTAATGATATAGGTGATGAAATTAAAATCAAGAAAAAGAACTGTAAGCAAAAGTATTGTAGCATGGCAGCTGATGTCTAAAAGAATTGAGCCAGTATTTAGTCAATACACATTCTAATTAAATTTCCTCATATCATAAGCACAATGTACTGAGTTTTGTTTCTTTATGAAAAATAATCCCTGCATAAAAAGTGAGTTAAACATGTATTTAAATAGCAGAATTAGTTATAAGTTTTACAACTCAGGTTTTTAAGAATAGTCCATACACTGGAATGCAACCCTGTGTCTGTTCGTGCTATCACAGCAAGGTGGTTCCCCAGTCAGTTCAGACAAAAGTATGGCACTTCTGTTATAAGTAGAAATGGCAGTTCTAGCTTTGTCCTGCTTAGAAAGAAGTCTTAGTATCATCCTGCTTCAGTGCAACCTACTGAGAACTGTGAAGGGTATGGATTCTCTTCTGATCAGCTCTCCAACCAGCCAAAGGGACACAACTGTACACAAAACAACATAGGGCAGTGCTTCTCAGCTGTCTGTAGAGGGCAATAGGTAGGGGTGTCCTGGGATATAATGAATGTGTTAAGCCCCTGTTCCAGGGAGACAGAGTCCTCCTGGACCCACCACCTCACTGGTTGCACTATTCACAAGTTTCCTCAAAGGTCACTACTGATCCAATTTCAATTGTTAGTGTATCTTTAAGTAAAACTAGTTTGGAAGTGCTAGTGTGAAAATCTCTTGTGTGAGATGCTAGTAGATACACTCGCAAGGTTAAGTACCAGCCAAGGCTCTGGGGGTGCTTACCTCCATCTGCTTTCTGCTTCTCCAGCACCACTGTCCTAGATGTGGCATCTGTCCTCCTTGGGCATTGTGGAGAGCCATGAGCAATCGCCATTACAAGATGGTGCCGGCTTCCACTGTGCCTAACTGGTAAACAAGTAATGTGCGCAGGTGCAAGAGTGAATTCATGCCAAGTCACTGCCCATCCTGGGGCGTAGCAATGAGGCTATGGGCAAGCAACAAATCAGGTGCTGACATGCCACTCCAAGGTGTATATAAGCAGCACCATTTTCCGGGGTTCGGGGTCTTCCTCCTAATGAAGCAATAAAGCTTGCTGCAGAAGAATCCGGTTGTCTGAGTGTGTTCTTGCTGGTGAGGCACAAGCTCAGGACAATTGGCACTGAGATCCCGGGAAAGCCATACCATTGCCAGGCACAGAGGGGACCCTCCATTCACAGGGCAGATTCAGAACTGCAGGACAAGATAAGCTCTGTAAGGTATGTTTGGTCTTGAACTTTCTCCAGCGTTAGAGGCCCTTTTGTTTGTTTTCTCAGGGCTCATTCTTTTTCTTTTGGTTGCATTCTGCTTTCACCGGTGGAACTGCTGACTGATTCTCAGTCGAGGTCAGGCACAGTTAGATAAAAGGGCAGTATGGGAACCTCCCACTCCGTGGTGACCGCCTTATGGTCGTTCCTGAGGCAGTGTGGCCTGAAGATCGCCACTAAGACTATAGAGGGCTTTGTTAAAGAGATAGATCGCGTAGCGACGTGGTATGCATGCTCAGGGTCATTAACTATCACCTCCTGGGAGAAACTGAAAGGAGATCTAGTTAGGGAACAGCAGAATGGCAAACTTAAAGCGGGGACCATGCCATTGTGGAAGCTGGTAAGATCGTGCTTAAAAGACGAGGATTGTCAGCAAATGGTTGAGGCGGGGCAAAGGGTCGTGGAGGAGGTCCAAGACAGTCTATCAGAGACAGAGTGGGTATAGAGATTAGGAGTTCTGAGGAAACAAGGTGCACCTAAGAAAAAAAGCCTTTCCACGGACCTTGAGCCCGAGGAAAGAGAAACAAGGGAAAATATGCCCTGGGAGAGTTTAGAAAAGGGGATAGAATAGCTCAGTTAATAATTTTGCCAAACCTACATGGCTGTTTTCCCTCCTTTGGTGTCCCTCGAGCTGCTAGAGGGATTGGCTCTACTGGAAAGGATTCTGCTTATTTAATAATTCCTCTTGACTCCAGGCCATCCTTAGAATTAGTTATAGAAGGGAAACAATCTAAAGGGATTTTAGACACAGGAGCAGATAAAAGTATCATCTCTTCCCACTGGTGGCCAAAAGCCTGGCCCGTTACTCAGTCATCACATTCTTTACAAGGGTTAGGCTATCAGTTCTGCCCCACTATCAGCTCTCGTTCTTTGAGCTGGCAAGCGCCTGAAGGTCAAATGGGATGATTCACTCCCTATGTTTTACCACTCCCAGTAAATCTCTGGGGGAGAGACATTTTACAGGCAATGGGAATGACCTTGACTAATGAATACTTGAAGCAGCCACAAAACTGATCTCTGAACAGCTATGCTTGGGTCATTTAGAGCCCTCTAACTCACCCTGGAATACACCTATTTTTGTAATTAAGAAAAAATCTGGCAAATGGCGCTTATTACATGATCTTAGAGCAATTAATGCACAAATGCGCCTGTTTGGGTTAGTTCAGCGAGGGCTACCATTGCTTTCTGCCCTACCTAAATATTGGGAAATTATAATTATAGATATTAAAGATTGTTTTTTTCTCTATAACTTTATGCCCTCAAGATAGGCAAAGATTTGCATTTACCATCCCAGCCATTAATCATTTAGAGCCTGATCAAAGATACCAGTGGAAGGTCCTACCTCAGGGGATGGCGAATAGCCCCATCATGTGTCAACTATATGTGCAATTGGCACTTAAGTCAGTTAGAAATCATTTTCCATCATTACTTTTGATACTTTATATGGATGATATCTTGATTTGCCATAAAATTTCACAGTTATTGCAAGATGCATACCCTATATTAATAAAAACGTTAGGGCAATGGGGATTGCAGGTGGCCACCGAAAAGGTGTAATTTGCTCAAATGGGAACCTTCCTAGGGTCACTCATTTATTCTGACAAAATTGTTCCTAAAAATTAGAGATTCGCAAAGATCAACTACATACCTTGAATGATTTCCAAAAATTGCTGGGAGATATTAATTGGCTGAGACCATTTTTGAAAATTCCATCAGCGGAATTAAAGCCCTTATTTGATATATTAGAGGGAGATACCCACATCTCCTCCCACAGAGCACTTACCCCAGCTGCATGTCAAGCTTTACAAAATGTAGAAAAGGCCTTACAAGATGCTCAATTACAACGCATTGACGAGTTGAAGTCATTTGAATTGTGCGTATTAAAAACTGCACAGTTACCAACAGCAGTCTTGTGGCAAAATGGACCCTTATTGTGGGTCCACCCTAATGCTTCCCCTGCAAAAATCATTGAATGGTATCCTAATGCAGTTGCTCAACTTGCACTTCGGGGGATAAAAGCAGCTATTACTCATTTTGGGAAAGAACCTCATATGCTAATTGTGCCCTATACCTCTGCTCAAGTTCAAACCCTGGTAGCAACAACTAATGATTGGGCAGTTTTGGTTGCCTCCTATTTAGGACAAATTGATAATCATTATCCAAAACATCCAGTCTTACAGTTTGCCTTAAGTCAAGCCATAGTGTTTCCAGTAATGACAGCCAAATATCCGCTTGCGGATGAGGTGGTGGTATATACAGATGGATCCAAATCTGGCATAGGTGCATATGTAGTAAATGGCCAAGTAACATCCAAACAATATAATGAGACATCACCCCAGGTTGTAGAGTGTTTGGTGGTACTGGAGGTCCTTAAATCCTTCCAGGGACCACTCAATATTGTATCTGATTCCTTATATGTGGTTAATGCAGTTAATACGCTTGAAGTTGCTGGTTTAATTAGACCCTCTAGCAAGCTTGTTAACATTTTTTCAGCAAATTCAGTCTGCCCTGTTACATAGAAGACATCTTGTTTATATTACTCATGTCAGGGCTCATTCTGGCCTTCCTGGCCCCAATGTCTCATGGAAATGACTTGGCAGACAAAGCCACTAGAATCATGGCTGCTGCTCTGTTCTTGCAGGCAGAGGCTGCAAGGGAGTTTCATAAATGCTTCCACATAACGGCTGAAACTTTGCACTGCCATTTCACTTTAACCAGGAAAGAAGCTCGTGACATTGTCACCCAGTGTCAAAATTGTTGTTAATTTTTGCCTACTCCTCATGTAGGGGTAAATCCCCGAGGCATCAGGCTATTACAGGTCTGGCAAATGGATGTCACTCATATTTCCTCCTTTGGAAGAAATCAATATTTACATGTTTCCATTGACACCTGCTCTGGTGTTATGTTTGCTACACCTTTAACAGGTGAGAAAGCCTCTCATGTTATACAGCACTATTTAGAAGCTTGGAGTGCTTGGGGCAAGCCCACAATCTTTAAAACTGATAATGGGCCAGCATATACCTCTACTAAATTTCAGCAATTTTGTCATCAAATGGATGTCACTCGCCTGACTGGCCTTCCTTATAATCCTCAAGGACAAGGCATTGTGGAACGTGCCCACTGTACACTCAAGTCTTATTTAATAAAACAAAAAGGGGAAGTTGATGAGACTCTGCCCTCAGTGCCAAGAGGAGCTGTCTCCATGGCACTCTTCACACTTAATTTTTTGAATCTTGACAAGCAAGGTCGCTCTGCAGCTGATCGACATAGCTCAGACCCTGATAGACCAAAAGAAATGGTGAAATGGAAAGATGTCTTATCTGGTCTGTGGAAAGGCCTGGATCCTATTTTAATTAGATCCAGAGGAGCTGTCTGTTTTTCCACAGAGTGAAGACAACCCATTTTGGCTGCCGGAATGACTCACCCGCAAGATATTAATCAAGGATGGTGTGGAAGATGCTGACCTCCTGAGGACTGCTTCTGATTCTGACAATGCTGAACTTGTCTCAGGTTCCTAGTATAATGAGCGAACAGAGATGGGCCATTCTTTCGGCTTTCCCTAAACCAATGCCAGTTCGCCATGATGCTATAGTTTTCCCAAAATTCTTTAGTACTAATAAAAAACTGGATTTACCATATTTGCCATTTGACCCTTTATGGGTCCTGTTAGGAGAAAATCGCTCCCTCCAAGAATAGGGTTCCTTATGTTTTCAATTATAGCAAAAGGGGGACTGTATTCAGCTCAGTATCTGTATGTTAGGATCATTTAAGGATAGTGGGACTGTAAATCTCACCCAAACCTGAGGAAAAGGAAATAATAGTATTATTCATGTTACATGGTTTTGGTGGCAATTGACAGTCTGGCTAAACGGGACTTTCCCGTCTCCCAATTGGAATGAGACATAGCATCCTCGTCAACCCAGGATTGCTCCCCATTGTGGTGGAGATGATGAAGGGGAGTTACCGCCATGGTCAGACTGTCAGTCGTCTGTAGCCAGATGGATTGATGAGCACAAATATTTTACCTTCTCCCCCAATATGTGGTTCGGGCCTGAAGAAGAGTTTATAATGAGAACGGGTCTCTTCTTGCAGGACTGCAGAATGAGCCCTTACCACAAATGGCTACTTTGTGGGATTAATGGAAGCTGTACAGATCTTAATCCCCTTGTTTTCTTAAAAGGAGGTGCCGTAGGAAAGGCCATTCAAACTGGTCTCTCCAATTATACCCTGATTGGGGCATATGGACCAACAATATATATATATATAATTCATACTGAAGAGATCTCTGGTTTAAATAAGACACAAATTAATCAAACCAGCTATATATCAACTCCAGTATGTGTCTATCCTCCTTTCTTGTTTATTTTATCTAATGGTTGATTTGAAAACTGTGTAAATGATTCCTGTTGGATTTCTCAATGTTGGGATGCAACAAAAGACACCCACGCCATGGTGGCCAGGATCCCACGTTGGATCCCTGTTCCGGTGGAAACACCCTACACCTTATCCCTGTTTCGACAAAAAAGAGATTTTGGCATTACTGCTGTCGTGATCATAGCAATTTCAGCCAGTGCAGCTGCTGCTACAGCTGCAGGGTTTGCTATGGCTGGTACAGTCCAAACAGGCACAAAATTAAATCAGCTTTCAGTCGAATTGACTGATGCCATCAATGTCCAAACTTCTGCTAGTGCCCAGTTGAAGGGAGGGCTGATGATTTTGAATCAGCACCTTGATCTGGTTGAGGAACAGATAGGTGTCCTATACCAGTTGGCCCAGTTGGGCTGTGAAAGAAAAATGGGCGCTCTGTGTATTACCAGAGTTCAATATGAAAATTTTACTCGTGCAGCTAATCTGTCTAGACAGCTTTCCTTGTATCTTGCAGAAAATTGGTCCGAAGGGTTCGATGAGACTCTTGAGGCCCTGAGGGCGGCAGTTTTAATGATCAACTCGACGAGAGTAGACCTGTCATTGACAGAGGGCCTCTCCTCCTGGATTTCATCTGCATTTTCTTATTTTAAGGAATGGGTGGGGGTAGTTTTATTTGGTATTGCCATCTGCTGTGGGCTTGTGTTCATGCTCTGGTTGATTTGCAAGCTCAGAGCCCAACAAACACGTGACAAGGTCGTCATTGCTCAAGCACTTGCAGCCATTGAACAAGGGGCCTCCTGTGGGGAGCCGCCCTCACATTCGCCGTTACAAGATGGCACTGACATCCTGTGTTCTAAGTGGTAAACAAATAATCTGCGCATGTGCCAAGGGTAGTTCTTTACTCCATGTGCTCTGCCTTCCCCGTGACGACAACTCGGCCAATGGGCTGCAGCCAATCAGGGAGCGACACATCCTAGGCAGAGGATAATTCTCCTTAAAAGGGATGGGGTTTTGCCATTTTCTCTCTTGCTCCTGAAGATGTAAGCAATAAAGCTTTTGCCGCAGAAGATTCCGGTTTGTTGCGTCTTTCCTGGCCGGTCGAGCGCGGGTAATAAGTGGTGCTGAAATCCGGGAATTGCCATCACCGGCGCAAGGAAGATCCCTCATTCCGGAACCAGAACTGCGGGTCAAGGTCACGTTACAGCTTTACAAGGTATGTCTGGCCTTGAACTTTCTAACGAAATTCAAGACAGTCTATCAGAAGTAAAGCGGGGAACAGCTTTACAAGGTATGTCTGGCCTTGAACTTTCTCCAGTGTTAGGAGCCTTTTTGTTCCTTTTCACATGTTATCAAGTGGTTAAGGCAGGGCGGAGAATTCTGGACAAAATTCAAGACAGTCTATCAGAAGTAAAGCGGGGAGAGAGAGTAGGAGCAAAGAGGAAACATGGTGCACCAATTAAGTATACAGGCCTTTCCACGGGTCTTGAACCCAAGGAAAAGTTAAGGTCAGGTAAAAATACCTGGGGAGAGATTGGAAGGAAAGAGGAGAAAAATGAGAGAGAAAAGTACCAGCCAGATAAAATGCTAGCTAATTAGTCAGGGAAAAACCCAAAAGCGGCTGGCGAAGGCCAGCTTGCTGCTCAGCCTCCGGGCAGGTCATAGTGCACCTCCGCCCTATGCGGGGTCCCTGCCCTGTGTAGTGTGTCAGCTCTGCGCAGAGAGACAATGGACAAAGAGGCAATGTGCAGACTCGTTCATTCCCAGAGAGGAACAAAGGAAAATGCAACAGGCATTTCCGGTCTTTAAAGGAGCCGAGCAGTGGTGGCGCACGCCATTAATCCCAGCACTTGGGAGACAGAGGCAGGCTCTTGCAGTCTACAAGGTCTTATTGTCCACCCTAGAGTTGTAGATCAAGATAATAAAGGGGAACTTCAGGTTCTCTGTTCTTGTCCTCAAGTTGTCTTTTCTATATCACAAGGGGACAGAATAGCTCAACTAATAATTTTGCCAAGCCTACATGGCTGTTTTCCTTCCTCTGGTATTCCTCGAGCTGCCAGAGGGATTGGTTCTACTGGAAATGATTCTGATTACTTAATAATGCCTTTAGATTGTTGTCAAATTTTATCTACTCCTCATGTAGGGGTAAACCCTTGTGGCGTCAGGCCATTACAGGTCTGGCAAATGGATGTCTCACATATTTCCTCCTTTGGGAGAAATCAATATTTACATGTCTCTATTGACACCTGTTCTGGCATCATGTTTGCCTCTCCTTTAACCGGAGAAAAAGCCTCACATGTGATTCAGCATTGCCTTGAGGCATGGAGTGCTTGGGGGAAACCCAAACTCCTTAAGACTGATAATGGACCAGCTTATACATCTCAAAAATTCCAGCAGTTCTGCCGTCAGATGGATGTGACCCACCTGACTGGACTTCCATACAACCCTCAAGGACAGGGTATTGTTGAGCGTGCGCATCACACCCTCAAATCCTATCTATTAAAACAGAAAGGGGGAGTCGAGGCTCTACCCCGAGTACCAAGAGTGTCTGTGTCTATGGCACTCTTTACACTCAATCTTTTAAATCTTGATGCTCATGGCCATACTGTGGCTGAACGTCATTGTTCAGAGCCAGATAGGCCCAATGAGATGGTTAAATGGAAAAATTTCCTTGATAATAAATGGTATGGCCCGGATCCTATTTTAATCAGATCTCGGGGAGCTGTTTGTGTTTTTCCACAGAATGAAGACAACCCATTTTGGATACCAGAAAGACTCACCCGAAAAATCCAGACTGACCAAGGGAATACTGATGCCCCTCATCTTGGTGATGTCCAGGGCAACAATAACAAAGAGAGAGCAGTGTTGGGGGATAATGTCGACATTTCCACTCCCAATGCCGGTGATGTATAATGCTCAAGTATTCCCCCACTTTTTTAACCACTAACAAGGAACTGGGTTTGGCCTTGTTCAGACAGCCTTGGCTCTGTCTGGACAGGTCCAGACGACTGACACCATTAACACATTGTCAGCCTCAGTGACCACAGCCATAGATAAACAGGCCTCAGCTAATGTCAAGATACAGGGAGGTCTCATGCTGGTTAATCAACGCATAGATCTTGTCCAGGAACAACTAGATGTATTATGGCAAATAGTTCAGCTGGGATGTGAACAAAGTTTCCGGAATTGTCCGTTACTTCCATTCAGTATGAGAAATTTACTAGGGCAGCTAATTTGTCAAAATGTCTTTCTCAGTATATGTTACAGAATTGGATGGCTGAATTTGAACAGACCCTTCGGGAATTGAGACTTGCCATCATTCAGGTCAACTCCACGCGCTTGGACCTGTCCCTGACCAAAGGATTACCCAGTTGGATCTCCTCAGCATTTTCCTTCTTTAAAGAATGGGTGAGGGTGGGATTATTTGGAGATACACTTTGCTGTGGATTAGTGTTGCTTCTCTGGTTGGTCTGTAAGCTTAAGGCCCAAACTAGGAGAGACAAGGTGGTTATTGCCCAGGTGCTTGCAGCACTAGAACATGGTGCTTCCCCTGATTTATGGTTATTTATGCTTAAGCAATAGGTCGCTGGCCATTCAGCTCTTGCACCCCACGAGGCTAGTCTCATTGCACGGGATAGAGTGAGTGTGCTTCAGCAGCCCGAGAGATTTGCACGGCTAAGCACTGCAGTAGAAGGGCTCTGCGGCACATATGAGCCTATTCTAGGGAGACATGTCATCTTTCAAGAAGGTTGAGTGTCCAAGTGTCCTTCTCCCCAGGAAAAACGACGCGGGACCAGACCAGGACCCCTCTGGGTGATGAGCCTGAGAGGAGGTTATGTGTACGGCTCCTTTACCTGCACACTGGGGATTTGACCTCTATCTCCACTCTCATTAATATGGGTGGCCTATTGCTCTTATATAAAAGAAAAGGGGGATATGTGGGGAGCCACCCTCACATTCGCCGTTACAAGATGGCGCTGACATCCTGTGTTCTAAGTGGTAAACAAATAATCTGCGCATGTGCCAAGGGTAGTTCTTCACTCCATGTGCTCTGCCTTCCCCATGACGACAACTCGGCCAATGGGTTGCAGCCAATCAGGGAGCGACACGTCCTAGGCAGAGGATAATTCTCCTTAAAAGGGATGGGGTTTTGCCATTTTCTCTCTTGCTCCTGAAGATGTAAGCAATAAAGTTTTTGCCGCAGAAGATTCCGGTTTGTTGCGTCTTTCCTGGCCGGTTGAGCGCGGGTAATAGCCTCCCCGGAAATCTGGTTATCTATGCTCAAGAATTAGTCGGCATTTGAGTTCTCTGCTTTTGCACCCCATGGATTTATGGATCCATTGCACTGGGATGAGAGAGACTCAACAATCATTGATCAGCCCTTGCACATCGCTGAGGTTTCCTCATTGCATGTAGTAGGGTGATTATGATTTCCCTGCTAATTCATTTCTTTAAAACTTGGCTGACCTCTTTTGTAGAGTTCGCACTAGGTCATTTAGTAGTTACTGTCACATAGCACTGCGGTATCCAAGGACGGGCAACTTTCCTCATGCACAGATCAACCTAAGACACAGGACCCGGTGGCGATAGGGTTACCCTATGATGCGAAAGGCTGTAACATTAGAGGAACGACCTAAAACAGGAGCCGTGGCAGATGGACATAATTGAACAGACCTAGTCCAGCCTCATTTTAATAAAACAAAAAGGGGGAGACGTGGAGAGCTGTGAGCAATCACCATTACAAGATGGCACCGGCTTCTGCTGTGCCTAACTGGTAAACAAGTAATGTGCGCAGGTGCAAGAGTGAATTCGTGCCAAGTCACTGCCCATCCTGAGGCATTGCAATGAGGCGATGGGCAAGCAACAAATCAGGTGCTGACACGCCACTCCAAGGAGTGGAGCAGCACCATTTTCCGTGGTTCGGGGTCTTCCTCCTAATGAAGCAATAAAGCTTGCTGCAGAAGAATCCGGTTGTCTGAGTGTGTTCTTGCTGTTGAGGCACAAGCTCGGGACAGGGAATGTGTAGTGATGCGATTACATAGGTATGGATGGGCATATTCTGTGGTAGGAAGAACTTAGCTTTATCTGTACTTTGTAGTGATCTTTAAAGCTATTTTCTAATTTGGTAGCATTTTTATAACTGAAGTTTGCTTCATTTGTCTTCAGAGACCCACAGAGATAGATTAGGCATATATATATGGAGAGAGAGAGAGAGAGAGAGAGAGAGAGAGAGAGAGAGAGAGAGACAGAGACAGAGACAGAGAGAGACAGAGACAGAGACAGAGACAGAGAGAAATAGACAGACAGAGACCGGAGACAGAGACACCTTGGAACACAAAGGTCTAAATGTGATGTCTCCATCAAATTCCCTCCTCCATTCCAAAAGTCAGGGGACCCTGTGGAAGAAAAGGCAGAAACAGCCAGAGGGGATGAAGGATACCAGGAGAACAAGGCCCTTTAAATAAACTGAGCAAACTCACATGAACTCAGAGACAGTAGCAGCATACCCAGGCCCTACATGGATCTGCACCAGGTTTGCTGTGTAGATATTATAATTTTCAACTTTTAGTATTTTTATGTGACATGTGCATGTGAATGAGCAGATCTGTGATTCCTGAGACATCTCTTGTGGCTGTTTTCCTTCTGTTGTGTTGCTTTGTTTTATTTTGTTGCAGAATGGAAGGCCAAGAAAGCAGCATGGACAAGATCGAACCTCAAGGATGCTAGGATGCTTGAGCCTGCCTTAGACTGCTCTGATGCTGTTTCCCAGAGAGATGTGCTTCCAGCACAGCTTCCAGAAAACTTCTGACCACAGATGATCTCAATTCATCCAGCTTTACAAACTGACCCAGTCAGGATGTCACTTAAGCTTGAACTTTCTCAACACCAAGAGACTGGCCAGCAAATGATGACAGCTAGCTTTCTTTTGACTTAATTCATTTCTCCAGTTTCCTTTTGAGCTACCCATATAAATGTTTTTGGTCATTTATTAATTATGCTATCATTATAGGGAATGACTATAAATAATTATGGTTTTGGATAGGGAGGAAACAAAATAGGGAGCTTAGACTCAGGGATTTATATCTTTCCTTTCCTTTCCTTTTCTCTGCCCTTCTTTCTCTCTTAGATGAAAGCAAGGGGATTGAGAAAAAGGGGGTATAGAATTATCATATAGGAATAATAAAAATAAAGGGGTAGATTATCAAATCAACTGTTTAACTTGGAGGCATTGCTATTCTCAAATAATGCTATTTTATTTACATTGATATAGATTATCATTTAAGATTTTCTTGGTATGAATCTTTGTATATTGATACAAAAATATACGGTTAATTTTTTACAATATAATATATGTATGTTTCAACTTTTATGTAGGTATTATGCCTATACAACTCATTTAAAGGTATAGAGTTTAGTCCTTCTAATAGCTACTATTGCAAACTGCTATATGTGGTTGAGAAATGAAAGCTAATGGTCAGATCATCAAACTCATGGTCAAGTCAGATACTAGTCTGAATTGTCACAGAAATCCTGGGTTTAGCAAATAATTAATAGCTAGAGACAGGCAATGTTTGCTTGTTCAGATATGCTATGAAGAGTAGATGATCTTCAAAAACCTCAGAGACTCACAGAATATGACATTTAAAGATTTTTAAAAAATCAGTTTAAGTCTTTTTTTTTTTTTTTTTTTGATTTTTTTGACATTGAGACATGTCAGTTCCTGGTAGCCACCATTTGACTTGGAAGAAGATGATGAGCATCAAAGGATCTCCATTTGCAGATGACTTCATTTGTGGCAGGCTAACCACCCGGCAAAAGAAAATGCCCTAGCTTCATCTGCAGACAGAATGCTGTCTAGAAAGGACAAATAGATGCATTAAAGTCATGGCCAAGCTCTGCTGGTAGAGAGTAAGCAAGTCCTTCACAATTCCTACTTCACAAAAGGTCTGTCAGATATTCTGGGCCAGAAGCCTGAAGATAGATGCTCTAACATTATAAAGAAGCTGTCTCTGTCATTCCTAAAATTATTGGAAGTTGCATCCCCGCACTTCCTGCATACTCAGGTAATATTTATTTCCTTCTCAGGTCTCTGATGGGATTGAAGGCCAGATAGTTACAGTCCTACGGTGAGCTTTATTTGTTTAGAATTTAAGATGTTCTATGTCTAAAGGGATATTTTTAGGATGATAATACAAGTTAGGGATAGAAATAGATAGAAACTCTAACTTCACGAGGATAGGATAGATAATAGAATACTTTTTCCTGAGTTGACAAATACAAAGAGACTGAACTTTTTGAATGTAACTCTTATCTACTTTTCATAATTGTTTCATAATTGTTTCTACCATATGTTGTTTATTATTATGAGAGAAAGAGGCTTTTTATTCAGACAAAAAAGAGACTGTTGAAGTTTGGTCTGTTGCTCTGTATGGTAATGCTAAATTCTGTACCTGAAGATCTAGTTGCCTAGGAGTTAATTCTCTCTTTTACCTGCTTTTGTTGTGCAAACCTGTTCCTTAATTTAAAACTATTGGTTAAGTAAAAATGGCTATAGCCAATTAATAGAGGGATTAGAAGTAGGCAGGCTTTGGGTTACCTGGTTGAGCAGGAGAACAGGAGAATAAGGAGGACAGAGAAAATGGTGCCATGAGAGGAGATGGACCATGAGTGCATGACCAGGAGAAACACCAAGTATTTAGGGAACATTGTTGTGGAGGTAGCCAGGACAACAGTTACAAAATTAGATAAGGGTTACCACCAGTAATTGTCAAAGCCAAATAAAATAATCATAGTCTGAGTCTCATTCATTTTTAAACTAGTTGGGGATAAGTTAAATTGGTTGTTCTATACAACTTTGATGTGATGGTTTTTGTTTTGTCTTGTTCTGTTTTATTTTGTCAAGTTTTGTTGTTATCTATTCGAAGCCAGCTATTTTCTCAAGTGAGACAGAAAGAGAGTAGATCAGGATAGGAGGGGAAGTGAGGAAGAACCAGAAGGAGTAGATGGAGGGGAAACTGTAACCAGAATATATTATTGGAGAAAAGAATCCGTTTTCAATTAAAGGAGGAAAGGATTGCTAACCCCTTCTTTTATTTACTTTTGTTTATTTGTTCTGTTTTGTATTGTATCTTCTTTTCTCAACATTTTTCTCTTCTAGCTCTTCATTTCACTTTTTCTATCATGTGTCCTTCTTACCTGTTGGGACATCTTCTGGATATATGCCCAGGAGAGGTATTTCGGGATCTTCAGGTAGTACTATCTCCAATTTTCTGAGAAACCGCCAGACTGATTTCCAGAGTGGTTGTACAAGCTTGCAATCCCACCAACAATGGAAGAGTGTTCCTCTTTCTCCACATCCTCTCCAGCATCTGCTGTCACCTGAATTTTTGACCTTAGCCATTCTGACTGGTGTGAGGTGGAATCTCAGGGTTGTTTTGATTTGCATTTCCCTGATGATTAAAGATATTGAACATTTTTTCAGGTGCTTCTCTGCCATTGGGTATTCCTCGGGTGAGAATTCTTTGTTCAGTTCTGAGCCCCATTTTTTAATGGGGTTATTTGATTTTCTGGAGTCCACCTTCTTAAGTTCTTTATATATATATTGGATATTAGTCCCCTATCTGATTTGGGATAGGTAAAGATCCTTTCCCAATCTCTTGGTGGTCTTTTTGTCTTATTGACGGTGTCTTTTGCCTTGTAGAAGCTCTGCAATTTTATGAGGTCCTATTTATCAATTCTCAATCTTACAGAACAAGCAATTGCTGTTCTATTCAAGAATTTTTCCCCTGTACCCATATCTTCGATGGTTTTTTCTACTTTCTCCTCTATAATTTTCAGTGCCTCTGGTTTTATGTGGAGTTCCTTAATCCACTTAGATTTGACATTATTACAAGGAGCTAGAAATGGATCAATTGGCAATCTTCTACATGATAACAACCAGTTGTGCCAGCACCATTTGTTGAAAATGCTGTCTTTCTTCCACTGGATGGTTTTAGCTCCCTTGTCGAATATCAAGTGACCATAGGTGTGTGGGTTCATTTCTGGGTCTTCAATTCTATTCCATTGTTCTACTTGTCTATCACTATACCAGTACCATGCAGTTTTTATCACAATTTCTCTGTAGTAAAGCTTTAGGTCAGGCATTGTGATTCCACCAGAGGTTCTTTTATCCTTGAGAAGAGTTTTTGCTATCCTAGGTTTTTTGTTATTCCAGATGAATTTGCAGATTGCCCTTTCTAATTTGTTGAAGAATTGAGTTGGAATTTCGGTGGGGATTGCATTGAATCTGTAGATTGCTTTTGGCAAGATAGCCATTTTTACAATGTTGATCCTGCCAATCCATGAGCATGGGAGATCTTTGTATCATCTGAGATCTTCTTTAATTTCATTCTTCAGAGACATGAAGTTCTTGTCATACAGATCTTTCACTTCCTTAGTTAGAGTCACGCCAAGATATTTTATATTATTTGTGACTATTGAGAAGGGTGTTGTTTCCCTAATTTCTTCCTCGGCCTGTTTATCCTTTGTGTACAGAAATGCCATTGACTTGTTTGAGTTAATTTTATATCCAGCTACTTCATTGAAGCTGTTTTTCAGGCTTATGAGTTCTCTGGTGGAATTTTTAGGGTCACTTATGTATACTACCATATCATCTGCAAAAAGTGATATTTTGACTTCTTCCTTTCCAATTTGTATCCCCTTGATCTCCTTTTGTTGTCTAATTGCTCTGGCTAGGACTTCAAGTACAATGTTGAATAAGTAGGGAGAGATTGGACAGCCTTGTCTAGTCCCTGATTTTAGTGGGATTGCTTCCAGCTTCTCACCATTTAATTTGATGTTGGCTACTGGTTTTTTGTAGATTGATTTTATCATGTTTAGGTATGGGCCTTGAATCCCTGATCTTTCCAAAACTTTTATCATGAATGGGTGTTGGATTTTGTCAAATGCTTTTTCAGCATCTAAGGAGATGATCATGTGGTTTTTGTCTTTGAGTTTGTTTATATAATGGATTATGTTGATGGATTTCTGTATATTGAACCATCCCTGAATCCCTGGAATCAAACCTACTTGGTCAGGATGGATGATTGTTTTGATGTTTTCTTGGTTTCGGTTAGCAAGAACTTTATTGAGGATTTTTGCATCAATATTTATAAGGGAACTTGGTCTGAAGTTCTCTATCTTTGTTGGATCTTTCTGTGGTTTAGGTATCAGAGTAATTGTGGCTTCATAGAATGAGTTGGGTAGAATACCTTTTGTTTCTATTTTGTGGAATAGTTTCTAAAGAACTGGGATTAGATCTTCTTTGAAGGTCTTATAGAACTCTGCACTAAACCCATCTGGTCCTGGGGTTTTTTTGGTTGGGAGACTATTAATGACTGCTTCTATTTCTTTGGAGGATATAGGGCTGTTTAGATCATTAACCTGACCTTGATTCAACTTTGGTAACTGGTATCTGTCTAGAAACTTCTCCATTTCATCCAGGTTCTCCAGTTTTTTTTTTGAGTATAGCCTTTTGTAGAAGGATCTGATTGTGTTTTGGATTTCTTTAGGATCTGTTGTTATGTTTCCCTTTTCATTTCTGATTTTGTTAGTAAGGATGCTGTCCCTGTGCCCTCTAGTGAGTCTGGCTAAGGGTTTCTCTATCTTTTTGATTTTCTCAAAGAACCAGCTCCTTGATTGGTTGATTCTTTGAATAGTTCTTGTTTCCACTTGGTTGATTTTGCCCCTGAGTTTGATTATTTCCTGCCTTCTACTCCTCTTGGGTGAATTTGCTTCCTTTTGTTCTAGAGCTTTTAGGTGTGTTGTCAAGGTGTTAATGTGTGCTCTCTCTAGTTTCTTTTGGGAGGCACTCAGAGCTATGAGTTTTCCTCTTAGAAATGCTTTCATTGTGTCCCATAAGTTTGGGTATGTTGTGGCTTCATTTTCATTGAACTCTAAAAAGTCCTTAATTTCTTTCTTTATTCCTTCCTTGACCAAGGTGTCATTGAGAAGAGTGTTGTTCAGTTTCTACGTGAATGTTGACTTTGTATTATTTAGTTTGTTATTGAAGATCAACCTTAGTCCATGGTGATCTGATAGGATGCATGGGGCAATTTCAATATTTTTGTATCTGTTGAGGCTTGTTTTGTGACCAATTATGTGGTCAATTTTGGAGAAGGTACCATGTGGTGCTGAGAAGGTATATCCTTTTGTTTTAGGATAAAATGTTCTGTAGATATCTTTCAGATCCATTTGTTTCATAACTTCTGTTAGTTTCACTGTGTCCCTGTTTAGTTTCTGTTTCCATGATCTGTCCATTGGTAAAAGTGGTATGTTGAAGTCTCCCACTATTATTGTGTGAGGTGCAATGTGTGCTTTGAGATTTACTAGTTTCTTTAATGAATGTGGCTGCCCTTGTATTTGGAGCATAGATATTCAGAATTGATAGTTCCTCTTGGAGGATTTTACCTTTGATGAGTATGAAGTGTCCCTCCTTGTCTTTTTTGATGACTTTGGGTTGGAAGTCCATTATACTAGATATTAGAATGGCTACTCCAGCTTGTTTCATCATACCATTTGCTTGGACAATTGTTTTCCAGCCTTTTATTCTGAGGTAGTGTCTGTCTTTTTCTCTGAGATGAGTTTCCTGTAAGCAGCAAAATGTTGGGTCTTGTTTGTGTAGCCAGTTTGTTAATCTATATCTTTTTATTGGGGAGTTGAGTCCATTGATATTAAGAGATATTAAGGAAAAGTAATTGTTGCTTCCTGTTATTTTTGTTGTTAAAGTTGGCATTCTGTTCTTGTGGCTTCTTTTTTTAGGTTTGTTGAGGGGTTACTTTCTTGTTTTTTTAGGACGTGTTTCCTGTCCTTGTATTGGTTTTTTCCTGTTACTATCCTTTGAAGGGCTGGATTCATGGAAAGATAATGTGTGAATTTGGTTTTGTCGTGGATTTCTTTGGTTTCTTTATCTATGGTAATTGAGAGTTTGGCTGGGTATAGTAGCCTGGGCTGGAATTTGTGTTCTCTTAGTGTCTGTATAACATCTGTCCAAGCTCTTCTGGCTTTCATAATCTCTGGTGAAAATTATGGTGTAATTTTGATAGGCTTGCCTTTATATGTTACTTGACCTTTTCCCCTTACTTCTTTTAGTATTCTGTCTTTATTTAGTGCATTTGTTGTTCTGATTATTATGTGTTGGGAGGAATTTCTTTTCTGGTCCAGTCTATTTGGAGTTCTGTAGGCTTCTTGTATGTTCATGTGCATCTCTTTCTTTAGGTTTGGGAAGTTTTCTTGTATAATTTTGTTGACGATATTTGCTTGTACTTTGAGTTGAAAATCTTCATTCTCATCCACTCCTATTATCCGTAGTTTTGGTCTTCTCATTGTGTCCTGTATTACCTGGATGTTTTGAGTTAGGATCTTTTGCATTTTGTATTTTCTTTGATTGTTGTGCCGATGTTCTCTATGGAATCTTCTGCACCTGAGATTCTCTCTTCCATCTCTTGTATCCTGTTGCTGATGCTCGCATCTATGGTTCCAGATTTCTTTCCTAGGGTTTCTATCTCCAGTGTTGCCTCTGTTTGGGTTTTCTTTACTGTGTCTACTTCCTTTTTTAGGTCTAATATGGTTTTGTTCATTTCCATCACCTGTTTGGATGTGTTTTCCCATTTTTCTTTAAGGACTTCTACCTGTTTGGTTGTGTTTTCCTGTTTTTTTTTTTAAGGACTTGTAACTCTTTAGCAGTGTTCTCCTGTATTTATTTAAGCGAGTTAACAAAGTCTTTCTTGATGTCCTCTACCATCATCATGAGATATACTTTTAAATCTGGGTCTAGCTTTTTGGGCGTGTTGGGGTGCCCTGGACTGGGCGAAGTGGGAGTGCTGGGTTCTGATGATGGTGAGTGGTCTTGGTTTCTGTTAATAAGATTCTTACGTTTACCTTTTGCCATCTGGTAATCCCTGGAGTTAGTTGTTATAGTTGTCTCTGTATAGAGATTGATCCTCTGGTGTGTGGAGAGCCATGAGCAATCGCCATTACAAGATGGCGCTAGCTTCCTCAGTGCCTAACTAGTAAACAAGCAATGTGCGCAGGTGCTGGAGTAAATTCGTGCCAAGTCACTGCCCATCTCGGGGCGTAGCAGTGGGGTGATGATTGAGCAGCTAATCAGGAGCTGACATGTCACAAGGAGGGGTATTTAAGCAGCTCCTTTTTCCGGTTTCAGAGTCTTCGTGAGAATACGCAATAAAGCTTTGCAGTAGAAGGATCTGGTTGTCCGAGTGTGTTTTGCTGGTGAAACGTTACAAGGACAAAGTGGCGCTGATAACCTAGGAATATATCATCACCAGGTGCTGAAAGGAGACCCCCCATTTCACGGGGCAGATACAGAACTACGGGACAATACAGCTCTGCAAGGTATGACCTTGAACTTTCTCCAGTGTCAGAAGCCTTTCTGTTCATTTTCACAGGGCTAGTTCTTTTCTTTAGATTGCGTACAGTTTCCACAGGAGGAATTGCTAACTAGTGTTCAGTCGAGGTCAGGCAAGGTTAGACCAAAGGCAAGAAGATAGCATGGGAGCCTCCCACTCTGTGGTGACCACCTTACGGTCGGTCCTGAGGCAGCGTGGCTTGAAAGTCTCCACCAAGACACTAGAAGGCTTTGTAAAAGAGATAGATCGCATAGCACCATGGTTTTCGTGCTCAGGGTCCTTAACTATCCCCTCTTGGGAGAAACTCAGGGGAGATTTAGTTAGGGAGCAGGAGAACGGCAAACTTAAAGCAGGAATCATGCCGTTGTGGAAGCTGATAAGATCGTGCTTAAAGGAGGAGGAATGTCAACAAGTAGTTAAGGCAGGGCAGAAAATTCTGGATGAAATTCAAGAAAGCCTATCAGAGGCAGTGCGGGGAGAGAGAGTAGGAGCTAAAAGGGAAACATGGTGCACCAATCAAGCATACAGGCCTTTCCACAGGTGTTGAATTGAGGAAAAGGTAATGTCGGGAAAGAATGCTCGGGGAGAGTTTAGAAAAGGAGAAAACAGAAAAACGAAAGATAATATAAAATATAAAGATACAAAAGATAATATAAATTATAAAGATACAATGGATAATATAAATTAAGTCAATTTACCCTCCTCTTGAGGACTTTAACTAAAGAGGCAGCCTTCATTAAAGGCTTAAAGATAGCTCTCAGGGTCACTGTGCCTCCTCTCTCTTCTCTGGCATTATTCCCAGAAGAAGGAGATAAGGAAGTGGAGTCTGAACATGAGAGAGAGAAAATAAGTTTTAGAAAAGCAGTTATCCCCTGTTTGGGATCTTTTAGCAAAAAAGAGAAAAAATGAAAATAAGCTGTTTCAGAGCTCTCCTAGAGACAGAAGGAAAACAGGAATCGTCCTATTTTCTCTCTGGCTCCTATGGAGATATTCTTAGCTCTGGTTAGGATATCTGTGTCCCTTTGAGACATCAAGTTCTATTCCCTGTCTGTCTATTGTCTGGTTTTCGTGCACGAAACCAAATTGTCCATATGTCTGTCAATTCATGTTTGTGTTTGTTATGTTGTTTGAATGATTATTGTTCTGTGTTTCATGTTGAAAAAGTATAAATGGTTAAAACTTTATCTGCTGGCTCTCCATCCTTTACCTTGTTTAAAAAGCAGTCTCAATTTCCACAGCACAAGCTGATAAGTTAGCTACACTGTGGCTGGGAGCCAACTACAGCTGGAAAAGCCTTGCTGAAGGCCGATTGCAAACGGAGCTCTTAAAGGGGCAGACAGCCTTTCGCTTGTAATGGAAAGTTGGCTTGGGGTTGGGAACTCAGGGTTAGAGTCTTTCTAGACAACATGAATGAACACAAGAGGGCAGGTCTTTAGGGATACTTCAATATGGGGATAGTCTTTGGGCCGGGACTCTGGCAGAGTGTTTAGATTGAGAAAAGTTTGCATTTGGGTTGAGGCAGAGCTTGGAGGGGAGCAGCCTCAGCTTGGCTTGTGTGACACTTCTTAGAGCCTTATTACAGACCTAGCCAGATGTTGTTCTAAATAAAATTTAAGTTCAAAGTTTATAAAAGGTCAATTAGTCTGTGAAATTTATCTATACATTGCGATTTGACTTGCCTACTTTATATAAAGTTATAGTGTACAGAGTTTGCTTACATGTATAAGTGTCTTTTCCTTGTTCCAAACAGCCATTAATTTGGTTATTGCAGAATATTGATGTTTGATCTATTGCATCATATGAAGTAAAATTGATAATCATATCCTAAGATAAGTTAAAAATTTATAAATTCATGCATGCATGTATCCCATTTACTGTGTTTAAAAATAGCCTTTATATGAGAGAAAAGTATATGTGAATTAAATCACATGATTATTCTTTTGAGTTTCCTCCTGTTTCAGCACAGATAATTAAATTGTGTGCTGAAGATGGTGTTTAAAAATGTTGAACAATCAAACTTTAAGTTGTATATTAATAGTTAATATTATATCTCAGAGCTTGCAATTGCTTATGCAACTTATAAGAAAAAATACTGTTTCTTTAAGAAAATTGTTTTTGGGCAGTTAAGAACTTGTCCTGGGTTGCCTGGAAATGACCCCCAGGATTTGCTTTTGTGTTATAGAGGTTTACATAAAGCTTTAACTAATAAAGATTACAGATAGCTCCTGAAAAGATACAAACTCAGGATTCTTATATTTATTTGGGTTTTAGAAGACAGTTATTTACAGAGACAACTTAAAGATATTCTCTAATTTCTGATTAATAAATAAATAAATTATACACAAGTGACTATAATGACTTTTCAAGCATTCTAGTTACAATCTCTCTTCAAGAGAAACAATTGAAAGGTAATTAGTCACTGTTCATGTTGTATTAAAACTGACTAACAGTTCAGTATCTAAAATTTTGATGAAAATACAAGATTGTATTTTGATGCGTGAGCACCCCTTTTATATTCAACATATTAGAGCACATACATCATTACCTGGCTCCTATTCAAGAGAAAAATTCCTAAGCCACTGGCAAGAAAGACTAAACAGATAAGTCCTAGCTGTTTATTTTGTAAATCTAAATAGTATATATGACTGGGCTGAAATAAATGTTTTGTTCTTGTTAGTCAAAAACATTCATGACCTATACCTGGCATCAAGGCAACCGACTCCCACAGGCTATATCCTGGAGAGGACACGGAATGTATATGAAGGCCTCTATCTCAAACTGGTCATTAGGTAACTAGGAGAATTAAAACTTCTTTAAAAAACAAAAACAAAAAGGAGGGATAAAGGCTATGACGCCAAAGATGGCTCTATCCCTTATAATATTTACTCTTAATTTCTCTTAATTTCTTAAAACTGGATAATCCTGGGAGATCACCAGCTAAAAGGCACGGACAATGGCCTCAACTGCTCAATGAAATGGTCAAGTGGAAGAATGTCCTTGATAATAAATGGTATGGCCCGGATCCTATCTTAATCAGATCCCAGGGAGCTATTTGTGTTTTTTCCACAGGGTGAAGAAAATCCACTTTGGGTTCCGACGTGACTGACAAGGACTGTGAAAGAGCAAGATGAATCCCAAGATGATCCTATTATTCTTACTCCTGATGATTGAGACCAGGATAAGTATACCTTTGTGGGCCATAGTAAGATCATGGCCAGTACCTTTACCGGTACATTCCAATTCTTCTACCTTGCCTTTTTTTTGGCAACTGAATATTTTTAAAGAAAAAGATTATCTCTAATTGGGCAGATTTCATTAGCCAAAATAAAGTGAGCTCTGGAGTGTTATTTAATGCTTTAACACAAGTTGCTCAAGGAGCACAGTCAGGCTCAAGTGATGTTGGAAATAATGTAACTTCACCTATAAACATCACCATGATTATAATAAAGGGAAATGCGACTATTCCCAAAAGATCACGATGGCCTGTTGGCAATACTACTGCTATATGCAGCATGCCTTGTTGTCATCCAGACCTTGCATTTTCTATAGTTTTTTCACCTTGTCAATCAAAAACTTTTTCCTCAGAAAGAAATAACATAGGGCTTTGTTTTGTCACCTTCATTGGATTTTGCTGTAATAACTGGTAAAGGAGATGCTACAGGAAAAGAAAATATTTGGCCATATTACCAATGGATTCTAAGTAATGAAACAGGTGTTGGTGCCCAGTTGAAAGGAGGGCTGATGATTTTGAATCAGCGCCTTGATCTGGTTGAGGAACAAATAAGTGTTCTATACCAGTTGGCCCAGTTGGGCTGTGAAAGAAAAGCGGGTGCTCTGTGCATTACCAGTGTTCTATATGAAAATTTACTCATGCAGCTAATCTGTCTAGGCAGCTTTCTTTGTATCTTGCAGGAAATTGGTCTGAAAGATTCGATGAGACCCTTGAGGCCCTGAGAGCGGCTGTTCTCAGGATCAACTCGACATGAGAGGACCTGTCATTGACAGAGGGTCTCTCCTCCTGGATTTCATCTGCATTTTCTTATTTTAAGGAATGGGTGGGGGTACTTTTGTTTGCTGCTGTTATCTGCTGTGGACTTGTGTTTATGCTCTGGTTGGTTTGCAAGCTCAGAACCCAACAAAACCATGACAAGGTCGTTATTACTCAAGCACTTGCTGCCATTGAACAAGGGGCCTCCCCTGGAATTTGGCTATCCATGCTTAAGACTTAATTGGCATCTGAGTTCTCTGCTCTTGTACTCCTCGGTTCTGCAGAAAATGAGAGAGACTCAACAATTAAAGCTCGCCCTAGGCCATACTCAGCTCTTGCACCCCTAGAGGCTAGACTCATTACACAGGAACGAGTGAGTAGGTTGCTAACTCTTATGGATTGTTGGGCTAAGCACTACATAGGAGTCGCTCAGAAGTTTGGGCACTCCTAGAAGACAAGTCGATTTGCATGAGGGTTGAGTGTCCAAGTGTCCCTCCCCTAGGAAAAATGGCATGGGAGCAGGTCAGGGTTGCTCTGGGTAAAAACCTGTGAGCCTAAGAGCCAATCCTGTACATGGCCCCTATTTCTGCACACTAGGGATTCGACCTCTATCTTCATCCATTAAAGGGTGGCTTGCATTTTAATAAAATAAAAAGGGGGAGATGTGGAGAGCCGTGAGCAATCGCCATTACAAGATGGTGCTGGATTCCTCAGTGCCTAACTAGTAAACAAGCAATGTGCGCAGGTGCCGGAGTAAATTTGTGCCAAGTCACTGCCCATCTCGGGCCGTAACAGTGGGGTGATGAGTGAGCAGCTAATCAGCAGCTGACACGTCACATGGAGGGGTATTTAAGCAGCTCCTTTTTCCGGGTTCAGGGTCTTCCTGAGAAGTAAGCAATAAAGCTTTGCCGTAGAAGGATCTGGTTGTCCGAGTGTGTTTTGCTGGTGAAACATTACAAGGACACTGGTGATTCTGTTACCCTCTATCAGCAGACCTGGGAGACTAGTTCTCTCCTCTGAGCTTCAGTGGTCAGACCAGTCTCTGCAGGCAAGCTCACCTCTTACAGGGACCTCCTCCTGGCTGAAGATGAAGGCCCAAAACAGAACCTTTCCCAGTGTTGCTTTGGCCTGTCCCAAAAGCTGTTAATTTCAGTAGTCCACACTCTCACCTGTGCAGACTACTTTCTGTGGAATTCCGGAACCAAAATTGCTCCCTCGGATCCTGAGGCTAGGGCCTCCCAGGCCGGGCGGACACCTGACCTCTGGCCGGGAAGGTGGCCGGATGTCTGGAGCCCTAAAATGGTGCTGCCTCAGAAGCTCTGTGGCTCTCGCCTGTTCCATAAGCTGTTAGCTTCTGTAGTCCACACTCTCACCTGTGCAGGCTGCTTTCTGCCGAGTCCGGGAACCAAGGTGGCTCCCGCCGCTCCTGAGTCAAAATCCTAGCCTCCCGGGCCGGGCGGACCACTATCCTCTGGCCAGGAAGGTGGCCAGATGTCTGGAGCCTGAAAACGGCACTGCCTCAGAAGCTCTGTGGCTCTCGCCTGTCCCAGAAGCTGTTAGCTTCTGTGGTCCACACTCTCGTCTGTGCAGACAACTTTCTGCGGAGAGCTACTGTTTAAATTTTAACTATTTTATTTTTTCTACAATTGAAAATGATTTCTTTCATATGATATATTCAGATTATAGTCTTCCTTCCCTTAATTCCTTGAAGTTACCCCCCACCTCTCATCTCTTCTGAATCCACATCCTTTCTGTCTCTCCTTAGAAAATAAACAGGCATATAAAAACAATAAAATAGAGCAAAACTAAACAAACCAGAATAGAAACAAACAAACATAAGAAAAAGGCCCAAAGAAAAAGCACAAGAAATACATAGACACAGAGACACACATTTACACACAGGAATCCCATAGGAACATACAATTGGAAGTCATAATATACACATAAAGGGTTTGTAAAATAAAAAAAAATGTCCAGACAAAGCATTATGAGACAAAGGATTTTCAAATATTCCATTAAGTTAAATGTATTGACTTTCTGCTGTTGGCCATGGGGCCTGCCCTTGAAGGTTTATAACACAGTGAATCTCCATTGGAGAGAACTAAGTTTTCACTTACAAGTGACTATCAGTTGTAGATAGCTTCTGGGTTAGGAATCAGAGCATGCATCCACTTCTCCTTTCAGCACTGTGAACCCATCTGTCACAGACCTGTGAAGGCCCTATGCATTCTGCCACAGTCTCTGAGTTTGTATGTCCCTAGGTTGTGCTATGTATGGAAGGCCCCCTTTCTTTGGTGTCCTCCATCTTCTCTGGCTCTTGAAATCTTTGCATCTTCTCTTGCTTCATCTTCCACACGGTTCCCTGAGTATTTGTGTGTATGTATATGTGTGTGTTTGTGTGTTGGGGTGGAGGTGTGGATATCGATTTTAGTTTAGGATTAAGTGTTCCAAAGTCTCTTATGTTTTGCAGATTGTTGGGCTGTGGGTCTCTGTGTTGTTCCCATCTGTTGCAGGAGGAAGCTTCTATGATGACGGTTGAGCAAGGCACTGATCCTGAGTAGAGCAGAATGCCATTAGGAATCATGTTATGAATACATTGTTGTTGTTGTTTTTTCAGAAGTGTAGTATTTACCGGGCTTCCTGGCCAGCGGAGTTGCCTGACACCCGCAAGGGCCCACACAGGATTCCCCACGGGATCCTAAGACCTCTGGTGAGTGGAACACAGCGCCGGCCCCAATCCAATCGCGCAGAACCTGAGACTGCGGTACATAGGGAAGCAGACTGCCCGGGCCTGACCCGGGACAAAAGCCCCTTCCGCTCCACTCGAGCCCAGGGCTTCCTGGCCAGCGGAGTCGACTGACACCCGCAAGGGCCCACACAGGATTCCCCACAAGATCCTAAGACCTCTAGTGAGTGGAACACAACTTCTGCCAGGAGTCCAGTTCGAACACCAGATATCTGGGTACCTTCCCTGCAAGAAGAGAGCTTTCCTGCAGAGAATACTCTACCCACTGAAACCAAGGAGAGTGCTACCCTCCCAGGTCTGCTTATAGAGGCTAACAGAGTCACCTGAAGTACAAGCTCTTAACAGAGACAACTATAACAGCTAGCTTCAGAGATTACCAGATGGCGAAAGGCAAACGTAAGAATCCTACTAACAGAAATCAAGACCACTCACCATCATCAGAACGCAGCACTCCCACCCCACCTAGTCCTGGGCACCCCAACACAACCAAAAATCTAGACCCAGACTTAAAAACATTTTTCATGACCTTGCCAGCAGAGTCTTGCCCAACACCCGCAAGGGTCCACACGGGACTCCCCACGGGACCCTAAGACCTCTGGTGAGTGGACCACAGTGCCTGCCCCAATCCAATCACGCGGAACTTGAGACTGCGGTACATAGGGAAGCAGGCTACCCGGGCCTGATCTGGGGCACAAGTCCCTTCCGCTCGACTCGAGACTCGAGCCCCGGGCTACCTTGCCAGCAGAGTCTTGCCCAACACCCGCAAGGGTCCACACGGGACTCCCCACGGGACCCTAAGACCTCTGGTGAGTGGATCACAGTGCCTGCCCCAATCCAATTGCGCGGAACTCGAGACTGCGGTACATAGGGAAGCAGGCTACCCGGGCCTGATCTGGGGCACAAGTCCCTTCCGCTCGACTTGAGACTCGAGCCCCGGGCTACCTTGCCAGCAGAGTCTTGCCCAACACCCGCAAGGGTCCACACGGGACTCCCCATGGGACCCTAAGACCTCTGGTGAGTGGATCACAGTGCCTGCCCCAATCCAATCGCGCGGAACTTGAGACTGCGGTACATAGGGAAGCAGGCTACCCGGGCCTGATCTGGGGCACAAGTCCCTTCCGCTCGACTCGAGACTCGAGCCCCGGGCTACCTTGACAGCAGAGTCTTGCCCAACACCCGCAAGGGCCCACACGGGACTCCCCACGGGACCCTAAGACCTCTGGTGAGTGGAACACAGCGCCTACCCCAATCCAATCACGTGGAACTTGAGACTGCGGTACATAGGGAAGCAGGCTACCCGGGCTTGATCTGGGGCACAAACCCCTTCCACTCCACTCGAGCCCCGGCTACCTTGCCAGCTGAGTCGCCTGACACCCGCAAGGGCCCACACAGGATTCCACACGTGATCCTAAGACCTCTAGTGAGTGGAACACAACTTCTGCCAGGAGTCTGGTTCGAACACCAGATATCTGGGTACCTGCCTTGCAAGAAGAGAGCTTGCCTGCAGAGAATACTCTGCCCACTGAAACTAAGGAGAGTGCTACCCTCCAGGTCTGCTCATAGAGGCTAACAGAGTCACCTGAAGAACAAGCTCTTAACAGTGACAACTAAAACAGCTAGCTTCAGAGATTACCAGATGGCGAAAGGCAAACGTAAGAATCCTACTAACAGAAATCAAGACCACTTACCATCATCAGAACGCAGCACTCCCACCCCACCTAGTCCTGGGCACCCCAACACAACCGAAAATCTAGACCCAGATTTAAAAACATTTCTCATGATGATGATAGAGGACATCAAGAAGGACTTTCATAAGTCACTTAAAGATTTACAGGAGAGCACTGCTAAAGAGTTACAGGCTCTTAAAGAAAAGCAGGAAAACACAGCCAAACAGGTGATGGAAATGAACAAAACCATACTAGAACTAAAAGGGGAAGTAGACACAATAAAGAAAACCCAAAGCGAGGCAACGCTGGAGATAGAAACCCTAGGAAAGAGATCTGGAACCATAGATGCGAGCATCAGCAACAGAATACAAGAAATGGAAGAGAGAATCTCAGGTGCAGAAGATTCCATAGAGAACATCGACACAACAGTCAAAGAAAATACAAAATGCAAAAGGATCCTAACTCAAAACATCCAGGTAATCCAGGACACAATGAGAAGACCAAACCTACGGATAATAGGAATTGATGAGAATGAAGATTTTCAACTTAAAGGGCCAGCTAATATCTTCAACAAAATAATAGAAGAAAACTTCCCAAACATAAAAAAAGAGATGCCCATGATCATACAAGAAGCATACAGAACTCCAAATAGACTGGACCAGAAAAGAAATTCCTCCCGACACATAATAATCAGAACAACAAATGCACTAAATAAAGATAGAATATTAAAAGCAGTAAGGGAGAAAGGTCAAGTAACATATAAAGGAAGGCCTATCAGAATTACACCAGACTTTTCACCAGAGACTATGAAAGCCAGAAGAGCCTGGACAGATGTTATACAGACACTAAGAGAACACAAATGCCAGCCCAGGCTACTATACCCGGCCAAACTCTCAATTACCATAGATGGAGAAACCAAAGTATTCCACGACAAAACCAAGTTCACACAATATCTTTCCACGAATCCAGCCCTTCAAAGGATAATAACAGAAAAGAAGCAATACAAGGATGGAAATCACGCCCTAGAACAACCAAGAAAGTAATCATTCAACAAACCAAAAAGAAGACAGCCACAAGAACAGAATGCCAACTGTAACAACAAAAATAAAAGGGAGCAACAATTACTTTTCCTTAATATCTCTTAATATCAATGGACTCAATTCCCCAATAAAAAGACATAGACTAACAGACTGGCTACACAAACAGGACCCAACATTCTGCTGCTTACAGGAAACCCATCTCAGGGAAAAAGACAGACACTACCTCAGAGTGAAAGGCTGGAAAACAATTTTCCAAGCAAATGGACTGAAGAAACAAGCTGGAGTAGCCATTTTAATATCGGATAAAATCGACTTCCAACCCAAAGTTATCAAAAAAGACAAGGAGGGACACTTCATACTCATCAAAGGTAAAATCCTCCAAGAGGAACTCTCAATTCTGAATATCTACGCACCAAATGCAAGGGCAGCCACATTCATTAGAGACACTTTAGTAAAGCTCAAAGCATACATTGCACCTCACACAATAATAGTGGGAGACTTCAACACACCACTTTCTTCAAAGGACAGATCGTGGAAACAGAAACTAAACAGGGACACAGTGAAACTAACAGAAGTTATGAAACAAATGGACCTGACAGATATCTACAGAACATTTTATCCTAAAACAAAAGGATATACCTTCTTCTCAGCACCTCACGGGACCTTCTCCAAAATTGACCATATAATTGGTCACAAAACAGGCCTCAATAGATACAAAAATATTGAAATTGTCCCATGTATCCTATCAGACCACCATGGCCTAAGACTGATCTTCAATAACAACATAAATAATGGAAAGCCAACATTCACGTGGAAACTGAATAACACTCTTCTCAATGATACCTTGGTCAAGGAAGGAATAAAGAAAGAAATTAAAGACTTTTTAGAGTTTAATGAAAATGAAGCCACAACGTACCCAAACCTATGGGACACAATGAAAGCATTTCTAAGAGGGAAACTCATAGCGCTGAGTGCCTCCAAGAAGAAACGGGAGACAGCACATACTAGCAGCTTGACAACACATCTAAAAGCCCTAGAAAAAAAGGAAGCAAATTCACCCAAGAGGAGTAGACGGCAGGAAATAATCAAACTCAGGGGTGAAATCAACCAAGTGGAAACAAGAAGAACTATTCAAAGAATTAACCAAACGAGGAGTTGGTTCTTTGAGAAAATCAACAAGATAGATAAACCCTTAGCTACACTCACTAAAGGGCACAGGGACAAAATCCTAATTAACAAAATCAGAAATGAAAAGGGAGACATAACAACAGATCCTGAAGAAATCCAAAACACCATCAGATCCTTCTACAAAAGGCTATACTCAACAAAACTGGAAAACCTGGACGAAATGGACAAATTTCTGGACAGATACCAGGTACCAAAGTTGAATCAGGATCAAGTTGACCATCTAAACAGTCCCATATCACCTAAAGAAATAGAAGCAGTTATTAATAGTCTCCCAACCAAAAAAAGCCCAGGACCAGATGGGTTTAGTGCAGAGTTCTATCAGACCTTCAAAGAAGATCTAATTCCAATTCTGCACAAACTATTTCACAAAATAGAAGTAGAAGGTACTCTACCCAACTCATTTTATGAAGCCACTATTACTCTGATACCTAAACCACAGAAAGATCCAACAAAGATAGAGAACTTCAGACCAATTTCTCTTATGAATATCGATGCAAAAATCCTCAATAAAATTCTCGCTAACCGAATCCAAGAACACATTAAAGCAATCATCCATCCTGACCAAGTAGGTTTTATTCCAGGGATGCAGGGATGGTTTAATATACGAAAATCCATCAATGTAATCCATTATATAAACAAACTCAAAGACAAAAACCACATGATCATCTCGTTAGATGCAGAAAAAGCATTTGACAAGATCCAACACCCATTCATGATAAAAGTTTTGGAAAGATCAGGAATTCAAGGCCCATACCTAAACATGATCAAAGCAATCTACAGCAAACCAGTAGCCAACATCAAAGTAAATGGAGAGAAGCTGGAAGCAATCCCACTAAAATCAGGGACTAGACAAGGCTGCCCACTTTCTCCCTACCTTTTCAACATAGTACTTGAAGTATTAGCCAGAGCAATTTGACAACAAAAGGAGATCAAGGGGATACAAATTGGAAAAGAGGAAGTCAAAATATCACTTTTTGCAGATGATATGATAGTATATATAAGTGACCCTAAAAATTCTACCAGAGAACTCCTAAACCTGATAAACAGCTTCGGTGAAGTAGCTGGATATAAAATAAACTCAAACAAGTCAATGGCCTTTCTCTATACAAAGAATAAACAGGCTGAGAAAGAAATTAGGGAAACAACACCCTTCTCAATAGTCACAAATAATATAAAATATCTTGGCGTGACTCTAACTAAGGAGGTGAAAGATCTGTATGATAAAAACTTCAAATCTCTAAAGAAAGAAATTAAAGAAGATCTCAGAAGATGGAAAGATCTCCCATGCTCATGGATTGGCAGGATCAACATTGTAAAAATGGCTATCTTGCCAAAAGCAATCTACAGATTCAATGCAATCCCCATCAAAATTCCAACTCAATTCTTCAACGAATTGGAAGGAGCAATTTGCAAATTTGTCTGGAATAACAAAAAACCTAGGATAGCAAAAAGTCTTCTCAAGGATAAAAGAACTTCTGGCGGAATCACCATGCCAGACCTAAAGCTTTACTACAGAGCAATTGTGATAAAAACTGCATGGTACTGGTATAGAGACAGACAAGTAGACCAATGGAATAGAATTGAAGACCCAGAAATGAACCCACACACCTATGGTCACTTGATCTTCGACAAGGGAGCTAAAACCATCCAGTCGAAGAAAGACAGCATTTTCAACAATTGGTGCTGGCACAACTGGTTGTTATCGTGTAGAAGAATGCGAATCGATCCATACTTATCTCCTTGTACTAAGGTCAAATCTAAGTGGATCAAGGAACTTCACATAAAACCAGAGACACTGAAACTTATAGAGGAGAAAGTGGGGAAAAGCCTTGAAGATATGGGCACAGGGGAAAAATTCCTGAACAGAACAGCAATGGCTTGTGCTGTAAGATCGAGAATCGACAAATGGGACCTAATGAAACTCCAAAGTTTCTGCAAGGCAAAAGACACCGTCAATAAGACAAAAAGACCACCAACAGATTGGGAAAGGATCTTTACCTATCCTAAATCAGATAGGGGACTAATATCCAACATATATAAAGAACTCAATAAGGTGGACTTCAGAAAATCAAATAACCCCATTAAAAAATGGGGCTCAGAACTGAACAAAGAATTCTCACCTGAGGAATACCGAATGGCAGAGAAGCACTTGAAAAAATGTTCAACATCCTTAATCATCAGGGAAATGCAAATCAAAACAACCCTGAGATTCCACCTCACACCAGTCAGAATGGCTAAGATCAAAAATTCAGGTGACAGCAGATGCTGGCCAGGATGTGGAGAAAGAGGAACACTCCTCCATTGTTGGTGGGAGTGCAGGCTTGTACAACCACTCTGGAAATCAGTCTGGCGGTTCCTCAGAAAACTGGACATAGTACTACCGGAGGATCCAGCAATACCTCTCCTGGGCATATATCCAGAAGATGCAGCAACAGGTAAGAAGGACACATGCTCCACTATGTTCATAGCAGCCTTATTTATAATAGCCAGAAGCTGGAAAGAACCTAGATGCCCCTCAACAGAGGAATGGATACAGAAAATGTGGTACATCTACACAATGGAGTACTACTCAGCTATTAAAAAGAATGAATTTATGAAATTCCTAGCCAAATGGATGGACCTGGAGGGCATCATCCTGAGTGAGGTAACACATTCACAAAGAAACTCACACAATATGTACTCACTGATAAGTGGATATTAGCCCCAAACCTAGGATACCCAAGATATAAGATATAATTTGCTAAACACATGAAACTCAAGAAGAATGAAGACTGAAGTGTGGACACTATGCCCCTCCTTAGATTTGGGAACAAAACACCCATGGAAGGAGTTACAGAGACGGAGTTTGGAGCTGAGATGAAAGGATGGACCATGTAGAGACTGCCATAGCCAGGGATCCACCCCATAATCAGCATCCAAACGCTGACACCATTGCATACACTAGCAAGATTTTATTGAAAGGACGCAGATGTAGCTGTCTCTTGTGAGACTATGCCGGGGCCCAGCAAACACAGAAGTGGATGCTCACAGTCAGCTAATGGATGGATCATAGGGCTCCCAATGGAGGAGCTAGAGAAAATAGCCAAGGAGCTAAAGGGATCTGCAACCCTATAGGTGGAACAACATTATGAGCTAACCAGTACCCCGGAGCTCTTGACTCTAGCTGCATATATATCAAAAGATGGCCTAGTCGGCCATCACTGGAAAGAGACGCCCATTGGACTTGCAAACTTTATATGCCCCAGTACAGGGGAATACCAGGGCCAAAAAGGGGGAGTGGGTGGGCAGGGGAGTGGGGGTGGGTGGATATGGGGGACTTTTGGTATAGCATTGGAAATGTAAATGAGTTAAATACCTAATAAAAAATGGAAAAAAAAATGTCCTCACATCGGTTTCATAAAAAAAAAAAAAAAAAAAAAAAAAAAACATTTTTCATGATGATGATAGAGGACATCAAGAAGGACTTTCATAAGTCACTTAAAGAATTACAGGAGAGCACTGCTAAAGAGTTACAGGCCCTTAAAGAAAAGCAGGAAAACACAGCCAAACATGTAGAAGTCCTTAAAGAAAAACAGGAAAACACATCCAAACAAGTAATGGAAATGAATAAAACCATACTAGAACTAAAAATTGAAGTAGACACAGTAAAGAAAATCCAAAGCGAGGCAACGCTGGAGATAGAAACCCTAGGAAAGAGATCTGGAACCATAGATGCGAGCATCAGCAACAGAATACAAGAAATGGAAGAGAGAATCTCAGGTGCAGAAGATTCCATAGAGAACATCGACACAACAGTCAAAGAAAATACAAAATGCAAAAGGATCCTAACTCAAAACATCCAGGAAATCCAGGACACAATGAGAAGACCAAACCTACGGATAATAGGAATTGATGAGAATGAAGATTTTCAACTTAAAGGGCCAGCTAATATCTTCAACAAAATAATTGAAGAAAACTTCCCAAACATAAAAAAAGAGATGCCCATGATCATACAAGAAGCATACAGAACTCCAAATAGACTGGACCAGAAAAGAAATTCCTCCCGACACATAATAATCAAAACAACAAATACACTAAATAAAGATAGAATATTAAAAGCAGTAAGGGAGAAAGGTCAAGTAACATATAAAGGAAGGCCTATCAGAATTACACCAGACTTTTCACCAGAGACTATGAAAGCCAGAAGAGCCTGGACAGATGTTATACAGACACTAAGAGAACACAAATGCCAGCCCAGGCTACTATACCCGGCCAAACTCTCAATTACCATAGATGGAGAAACCAAAGTATTCCACGACAAAACCAAATTCACACAATATCTTTCCACGAATCCAGCCCTTCAAAGGGTAATAACAGAAAAGAAGCAATACAAGGACGGAAATCACGCCCTAGAACAAACAATAAAGTAATCCCTCAACAAACCAAAAAGAAGACAGCCACAAGAACAGAATGCCAACTCTAACAACAAAAATAAAAGGAAGCAACAATTACTTTTCCTTAATATCTCTTAATATTAATGGAATCAATTCCCCAATAAAAAGACATAGACTAACAGACTGGCTACACAAAGAGGACCCAACATTCTGCTGCTTACAGGAAACCCATCTCAGGGAAAAATACAAACACTACCTCAGAGTGAAAGGCTGGAAAACAATTTTCCAAGCAAATGGTCTGAAGAAACAAGCTGGAGTAGCCATTCTAATATCGGATAAAATCGACTTCCAACCCAAAGTTATCAAAAAGGACAAGGAGGGACACTTCATACTCATCAAAGGTAAAATCCTCCAAGAGGAACTCTCAATTCTGAATATCTACGCTCCAAATGCAAGGGCAGCCACATTCATTAAAGACATTTTAGTAAAGCTCAAAGCACACATTGCACCTCACACAATAATAGTGGGAGACTTCAACACACCACTTTCATCAAGGGACAGATCGTGGAAACAGAAACTAAACAGGAACACAGTGAAACTAACAGAAGTTATGAAACAAATGGACCTAACAGATATCTACAGAACATTTTATCCTAAAACAAAAGGATATACCTTCTTCTCAGCACCTCACGGGACCTTCTCCAAAATTGACCATATAATTGGTCACAAAACAGGCCTCAACAGATACAAATATATTGAAATTGTCCCATGTATCCTATCAGACCACCATGGCCTAAGACTGATTTTCAATAACAACATAAGTAATGGAAAGCCAACATTCACGTGGAAACTGAACAACACTCTTCTCAATGATATCTTGGTCAAGGAAGGAATAAAGAAAGAAATTAAAGACTTTTTAGAGTTTAATGAAAATGAAGCCACAACGTACCCAAACCTTTGGGACACAACGAAAGCATTTCTAAGAGGGAAACTCATAGCTCTGAGTGCCTCCAAGAAGAAACGGGAGAGAGCACATACTAGCACCTTTCAACACATCTAAAAGCTCTAGAAAAAAAGGAAGCAAATTCACCCAAGAGTAGACGGCAGGAAATAATCAAACTCAGGGGTGAAATCAAACAAGTGGAAACAAGAAGAACTATTCAAAGAATTAACCAAACGAGGAGTTGGTTCTTTGAGAAAATCAACAAGATAGATAAACCCTTAGCTAGACTTACTAAAGGGCACAGGGACAAAATCCTAATTAACAAAATCAGAAATGAAAAGGGAGACATAACAACAGATCCTGAAGAAATCCAAAACACCATCAGATCCTTCTACAAAAGGCTATACTCAACAAAACTGGAAAACCTGGACGAAATGGACAAATTTCTGGACAGATACCAGGTACCAAAGTTGAGTCAGGATTAAGTTGACCATCTAAACAGTCCCATATCACCTAAAGAAATAGAAGCAGTTATTAATAGTCTCCCAACCAAAAAAAGCCCAAAACCAGACGGGTTTAGTGCAGAGTTCTATCAGACCTTCAAAGAAGATCTAATTCCAATTCTGCACAAACTATTTCACAAAATAGAAGTAGAAGGTACTCTATCCAACTCATTTTATGAAGCCACTATTATTCTGATACCTAAACCACAGAAAGATCCAACAAAGATAGAGAACTTCAGACCAATTTCTCTTATGAATATTGATGCAAAAATTCTCAATAAAATTCCTGCTAACCGAATCCAAGAACATATTAAAGCAATCATCCATCCTGACCAAGTAGGTTTTATTCCAGGAATGCAGGGATGGTTTAATATACGAAAATCCATCAATGTAATCCATTATATAAACAAACTTAAAGACAAAAACCACATGATCATCTCGTTAGATGCAGAAAAAGCATTTGACAAGATTCAACACCCATTCATGATAAAAGTTTTGGAAAGATCAGGAATTCAAGGCCCATACCTAAACATGATCAAAGCAATCTACAGCAAACCAGTAGCCAACATCAAAGTAAATGGAGAGAAGCTGGAAGCAATCCCACTAAAATCAGGGACTAGACAAGGCTGCCCACTTTCTCCCTACCTTTTCAACATAGTACTTGAAGTATTAGCCAGAGCAATTTGACAACAAAAGGAGATCAAGGGGATACAAATTGGAAAAGAGGAAGTCAAAATATCACTTTTTGCAGATGATATGATAGTATATATAAGTGACCCTAAAAATTCTACCAGAGAACTCCTAAACCTGATAAGCAGCTTCGGTGAAGTAGCTGGATATAAAATAAACTCAAACAAGTCAATGGCTTTTCTCTATACAAAGAATAAACAGGCTGAGAAAGAAATTAGGGAAACAACACCCTTCTCAATAGTCACAAATAGTATAAAATATCTTGGCGTAACGCTAACTAAGGAGGTGAAAGATCTGTATGATAAAAACTTCAAATCTCTGAAGAAAGAAATTAAAGAAGATCTCAGAAGATGGTAAGATCTCCCATGCTCATGGATTGGCAGGATCAACGTTGTAAAAATGGCTATCTTGCCAAAAGCAATCTACAGATTCAATGCAATCCCCATCAAAATTCCAACTCAATTCTTCAACGAATTAGAAGGAGCAATTTGCAAATTCATCTGGAATAACAAAAAACCTAGGATAGCAAAAACTCTTCTCAAGGATAGAAGAACCTCTGGTGGAATCACCATGCCTGATCTAAAGCTTTACTACAGAGCAATTGTGATAAAAACTGCATGGTACTGGTATAGAAACAGACAAGTAGACCAATGGAATAGAATTGAAGACCCAGAAATGAACCCACACACCTATGGTCACTTGATCTTCGACAAGGGAGCTAAAACCATCCAGTCGAAGAAAGACAGCATTTTCAACAATTGGTGCTGGCACAACTGGTTGTTATCATGTAGAAGAATGCGAATCGATCCATACTTATCTCCTTGCACTAAGGTCAAATCTAAGTTGATCAAGGAACTTCACATAAAACCAGAGACACTAAAACTTATAGAGGAGAAAGTGGGGAAAAGCCTTGAAGATATGGGCACAGGGGAAAAATTCCTGAACAGAACAGCAATGGCTTGTGCTGTAAGATCGAGATTTGACAAATGGGACCTAATGAAACTCCAAAGTTTCTGCAAGGCAAAAGACACCCCAATAAGACAAAAAGACCACCAACAGATTGGGAAAGGATCTTTACCTATCCTAAATCAGATAGGGGGCTAATATCCAACATATATAAAGAACTCAAGAAGGTGGACTTCAGAAAATCAAATAACCCCATTAAAAATGGGGCTCAGAACTGAACAAAGAATTCTCACCTGAGGAATACCGAATGGCAGAGAAGCACCTGAAAAAATGTTCAACATCCTTAATCATCAGGGAAATGCAAATCAAAACAACCCTGAGATTCCACCTCACACCAGTCAGAATGGCTAAGATCAAAAATTCAGGTGACAGCAGATGCTGGCGAGGATGTGGAGAAAGAGGAACACTCCTCCATTGTTGGTGAGATTGCAGGCTTGTACAACCACTCTGAGAATCAGTCTGGCGGTTCCTCAGAAAATTGGACATAGTACTACCGGAGGATCCAGCAATACCTCTCCTGGGCATTTATCCAGAAGATGCCCCAACTGGTAAGAAGGACACATGCTCTACTATGTTCATAGCAGCCTTATTTATAATAGCCAGAAGCTGGAAAGAACCCAGATGCCCCTCAACAGAGGAATGGATACAGAAAATGTGGTACATCTACACAATGGAGTACTACTCAGCTATTAAAAAGAATGAATTTATGAAATTCCTAGCCAAATGGATGGACCTGGAGGGCATCATCCTGAGTGAGGTAACACATTCACAAAGAAACTCACACAATATGTACTCACTGATAAGTGGATATTAGCCCCAAACCTAGGATTCCCAAGATATAAGGTACAATTTGCTAAACACATGAAACTCAAGAAGAATGAAGACTGAAGTGTGGACACTATGCCCCTCTTTAGAATTGGGAACAAAACACCCATGGAAGGAGTTACAGAGACAAAGTTTGGAGCTGAGATGAAAGGATGGACCATGTAGAGACTGCCATATGCAGGGATCCACCCCATAATCAGCATCCAAACGCTGACACCATTGCATACACTAGCAAGATTTTATTGAAAGGGCCCAGATGTAGCTATCTCTTGTGAGACTATGCCGGGGCCTAGCAAACACAGAAGTGGATGCTCACAGTCAGCTAATGGATGGATCACAGGGCTCCCAATGGAGGAGCTAGAGAAAGTACCCAAGGAGCTAAAGGGATCTGCAACCCTATAGGTGGAACAACATTATGAACTAACCAGTACCCCAGAGCTCTTGACTCTAGCTGCATATGTATCAAAAGATGGCCTAGTCGGCCATCACTGGAAAGAGAGGCCCATTGGACACGTAAACTTTGTATGCCCCAGTACAGGGGAACGCCAGGGCCAAAAAGGGGGAGTGGGTGTGTAGGGGAGTGGGAGTGGGTGGGTATGGGGGACTTTTGGTATAGCATTGGAAATGTAAATGAGCTAAAAAAAAAAAGAAATGTAGTATTTAATTTTCCCCTAGGTTCCTAGCCTATCTGGACTCAGATTTTTGCCACCCAAGCAGTGTCAGGGTTCCATGAAGTGGGTATTAAATCAAGTTAGATATTGGTTCGTTACTCCCACAAGCTTTGTACCATTATAAAACTAGCACATCTTGCAGTTGGGTCATCACTGTAGCTAGAAGAGTTTGTCACTGGATAGGTGTTTCCTTTCTCCTTTGCTAGCATGCAGAGTACCTTCCCATACCATGAACACTAGTTCATAGGGGTGAAGGCTCTAGTTAGGCAGTGTTCAACTCCCTCATAGTCAGTGAGTTGTGTAGGTGTTGTGTTCTATCATAGGGCATTACTATCAGTTTGTGGAGAGAAACCAATAGCTTTGCCAATATCCTGGGTTACTTAGAAGATCCCATAGGCCCCTTTGGTCATTAGTTGGATTCAATGCAACCCATTTCCAGCACTGGAAGCTTCATTTGGTGATGAAAGATGTCCAGTTGCAGGACCCCCACCCCCACTGGCTTACTTGTAATTCCATTTAGATCACCTTCATGCAAGTCTATATTTTATGAATCTTCTACAATATTAGGTTTGTGTGACCCTTTACATGGCTCTTAGTTTAATCAGTTCCTCCCCATTAAAAGGTAGGAGGGGGATACCTTTTAAATGTTCATTTATTGAATTTTCTGTTTTCTTGTTATTTTATACTTACCTACTAAAATTCAGTTATTTATTTTCTATTATTCTTTAGACTTACTGGGTTTCAGTTGCATCTCATATCTTGTTGTTTCTGTCTTTGCCAAACTCCTCTCCTTTGAAGCCTGTGCCTTGAAATTCTTTCTTTACAGACCAGAAAACCATAGATTCCATCTCTGTTAAAACTAACAACCATAACATACATTAAAAATTACTATGCTTTGTCTAGTTACTCTAGTTTTTAATTTTTTTTAAGAGGGCAACTCACTTTATTCTGTTTTATTTTATTTTATTTTTCCATTTTTTCCATTTTTTATTAGGTATTTAGTTCATTTACATTTCCAATGCTATACCAAAAGTCCCCCATACCCACCCACCCCCACTCCCCTACCCACCCACTCCCCCTTTTTGGCCCTGGCGTTCCCCTGTACTGGGGCATATAAAGTTTGCGTGTCCAATGGGCCTCTCTTTCCAGTGATGGCCGACTAGGCCATCTTTTGATACATATGCAGCTAGAGTCAAGAGCTCCGGGGTACTGGTTAGTTCATAATGTTGTTCCACCTATAGGGTTGCAGATCCCTTTAGCTCCTTGGGTACTTTCTCTAGCTCCTCCATTGGGAGCCCTGTGATCCATCCATTAGCTGACTGTGAGCATCCACTTCTGTGTTTGCTAGGGCCCGGCATAGTCTCACAAGAGACAGCTACATCTGGGTCCTTTCAATAAAATCTTGCTAGTGTATGCAATGGTGTCAGCGTTTGGATGCTGATTATGGGGTGGTTCCCTGGATACGGCAGTCTCTACATGGTCCATCCTTTCATCTCAGCTCCAAACTTTGTCTCTGTAACTCCTTCAATGGGTGTTTTGTTCCCAATTCTAAAGAGGGGCATAGTGTCCACACTTCAGTCTTCATTCTTCTTGAGTTTCATGTGTTTAGCAAATTGTATCTTATATCTTGGGTATCCTAGGTTTGGGGCTAATATCCACTTATCAGTGAGTACATATTGTGTGAGTTCCTTTGTGAATGTGTTACCTCACTCAGGATGATATCCTCCAGGTCCATCCATTTGGCTAGGAATTTCATAAATTCATTCTTTTTAATAGCTGAGTAGTACTCCATTGTGTAGATGTACCACATTTTCTGTATCCATTCCTCTGTTGAGGGGCATCTGGGTTCTTTCCAGCTTCTGGCTATTATAAATAAGGCTGCTATGAACATAGTGGAGCATGTGTCCTTCTTACCAGTTGGGGCATCTTCTGGATATATGCCCAGGAGAGGTATTGCTGGATCCTCTGGTAGTACTATGTCCAATTTTCTGAGGAACCGCCAGACTGATTTCCAGAGTGGTTGTACAAGCCTGCAATCCCACCAACAATGGAGGAGTGTTCCTCTTTCTCCACATCCACGCCAGCATCTGCTGTCACCTGAATTTTTGATCTTAGCCATTCTGACTGGTGTGAGGTGGAATCTCAGGGTTGTTTTGATTTGCATTTCCCTGATGATTAAGGATGTTGAACATTTTTTCAGGTGCTTCTCTGCCATTCGGTATTCCTCAGGTGAGAATTCTTTGTTCAGTTCTGAGCCCCATTTTTAATGGGGTTATTTGATTTTCTGAAGTCCACCTTCTTGAGTTCTTTATATATGTTGGATATTAGCCCCCTATCTGATTTAGGATAGGTAAAGATCCTTTCCCAATTTGTTGGTGGTCTTTTTGTCTTATTGGGGTGTCTTTTGCCTTGCAGAAACTTTGGAGTTTCATTAGGTCCCATTTGTCAAATCTCGATCTTACAGCACAAGCCATTGCTGTTCTGTTCAGGAATTTTTCCCCTGTGCCCATATCTTCAAGGCTTTTGCCCACTTTCTCCTCTATAAGTTTTAGTGTCTCTGGTTTTATGTGAAGTTCCTTGATCAACTTAGATTTGACCTTAGTGCAAGGAGATAAGTATGGATCGATTCGCATTCTTCTACATGATAACAACCAGTTGTGCCAGCACCAATTGTTGAAAATGCTGTCTTTCTTCGACTGGATGGTTTTAGCTCCCTTGTCGAAGATCAAGTGACCATAGGTGTGTGGGTTCATTTCTGGGTCTTCAATTCTATTCCATTGGTCTACCTGTCTGTCTCCATACCAGTACCATGCTGTTTTTATCACAATTGCTCTGTAGTAAAGCTTTAGGTCAGGCATGGTGATTCCACCAGAGGTTCTTTTATCCTTGAGAAGAGTTTTTGCTATCCTAGGTTTTTTGTTATTCCAGATGAATTTGCAAATTGCTCCTTCTAATTCGTTGAAGAATTGAGTTGGAATTTTGATGGGGATTGCATTGAATCTGTAGATTGCTTTTGTCAAGATAGCCATTTTTACAATGTTGATCCTGCCAATCCATGAGCATGGGAGATCTTTCCATCTTCTGAGATCTTCTTTAATTTCTTTCTTCAGAGATTTGAAGTTTTTATCATACAGATCTTTCACTTCCTTAGTTAGAGTCACACCCAGATATTTTATATTATTTGTGACTATTGAGAAGGCTGTTGTTTCCCTAATTTCTTTCTCAGCCTGTTTATTCTTTGTGTAGAGAAAGGCCATTGACTTGTTTGAGTTTATTTTTTATCCAGCTACTTCACCAAAGTTGTTTATTAGGTTTAGGAGTCTCTGGTAGAATTTTTAGGGTCACTTATATATACTATCATATCATCTGCAAAAAGTGATATTTTGACTTCCTCTTTTCCAATTTGTATCCCCTTGATCTCCTTTTGTTGTCGAATTGCTCTGGCTAATACTTCAAGTACTATGTTGAAAAGGTAGGGAGAAAGTGGGCAGCCTTGTCTAGTCCCTGATTTTAGTGGGATTGCTTCCAGCTTCTCTTCATTTACTTTGATGTTGGCTACTGGTTTGCTGTAGATTGCTTTGATCATGTTTAGGTATGGGCCTTGAATTCCTGATCTTTCCAAAACTTTTATCATGAATGGGTGTTGGATCTTGTCAAATGCTTTTTCAGCATCTAAGGAGATGATCATGTGGTTTTTGTCTTTGAGTTTGTTTATATAATGGATTACATTGATGGATTTTTAGTTTTTAATTTTTTTTTCTTTTTTGGTTTTTTGAGACAGGGTTTCTCTGTATAGCCCTGGCTGTCCTGGAGCTCACTTTGTAGACCAGGCTGGCCTCGAACTCAGGAATCCGCCTACCTCTGCCTCCGTAATGCTGGGATTAAAGGCGTGTGCCACCACGCCTGGCTTAGTTTTTAATTTTTTAAGCACTTAATTGGACATTTATTTATCCTTCTCTTTCTTTTTTCCTTCATCTCTCCCAATGTTTAATGTTTATTAAATTATTTTGCTTATTTACATTCTAGATGTTGCCCCCTTTTTGGTACCCTCTCCAAGAGTTCCTCATCCCTCCCCCCCCCCTTTTGCTTCTGAAAGGGTGCTCCTTCCCCACCTCACCCCCTTGGCATTCTTCTTCCTTGGGGCATCAAGTCTCTACAGGATTAGGTGCATCCTCTCCCACTAAGACCAGACAAAGCCGTCCTCTGCTACATATGTGCTGGGATCCTTGACCAGCCCATATGTGCTCTTTGGTGAAGAATGTATACAGAAAATGTGGTTTATTTACACAATGGACTACTATTCAGCTATTAAAAATAATGACATCATGAATTTTGCAGGCAAATAGATGGAACTAGAAAACATCACCTGAGTGAGATTACCTAGTCCCCAAAGGGCATGCATGGTAAGTACTCACTGATAATTAGATATTAGTCAAAAAGTACAGAATACCCATGATACAATTCACAGACCAAATAAAATTTAACAAGAAGGAAGGACCAAGTGAGGCTGCTTCAATCCCACTTAGAAGAGAGAACAAAATAATCATGGGAGGCAGAGGGAGGGAGAGACCTGTATGGGAGAGGAGAGTGTGAGGGGGAAGGGGAGCAGGATTAGGTATGGGGGGAAGACAGGAGAGAATCCCAGAGGGCCAGGTGAAGGAATGGAGATATGTAGCTGTGGGGGGTGGGGGATTTGTATGGGGGAACCTTTAGAATCTCCTAGAGATCTGGGTTGTGAGAGGTTCCTAGGATTCAATTGGTGTGCCCTTAGCCAAAATGCCCAACAATGGTGAGATGGAACCTGAAGAGACCACCTCCAGCAGATAGACTTCCAGTAGATATCCAGTGGAGGGATAGGGCCACTAACCACCTTCAAAAGTTTTGACCCAGAATTTTTCCTGTTTGAAAGAAATGCAGGGACAAGACAAGAGTGGAGAAAAGACAGAAGGAAAGGCCATCTAGTGACCAGCCCAACTTGGGATCCATCTCATGGGCAGGCACCAAACTTGACACTATTACTGATACCATGGAGTGATTGCAGGCAAGAGCATGGCATGGCTGTCCTATGAGAGGCTCTGCCATCACCTGAAGAAGACAGATGCAGATACTCAGCCAACCATTGGACTGAGGTTGGGAACTCCTATGGAAGAGTTAGGGGAAGGACTGAAGGAGCTCAAGGGGATGTCAACACCATTGGAAGACCAACAGTATCAACTAACTAGACCCCTTAGAGCTCAGGGACTAAACCACTCTAGTTTTTTAAAATGCTAAGTATATTTTCTCCTGTAACAGTATTTCACTCTCTCTCTCTCTCTCTCTCTTTTAACAACAGATGCTAATGTAATTGCTGCTACTTTGCTCATCATTTTTCTTGGTGTGTACTTAAGATTTTTGTCTTTGTCCCTATATTATGAACTGTCATTATATCTTAAAACTTTGTTCACAAGTATGCATGCATCTGCAGAATAAGATTCAAAATAACGCCTGTGAAATTCCCAGGCACTCCATTCCATTACTATCTCAGGCCTGCAACATTAGCACTCCTGTCAGCTATGTGACATTAATCCTCTCAAGCACGCCAGAAACTGGGGTCCAACAGCTCCTCAAGTCAGCCCATTTGATCATAGAAGCTCCAATCATTAGATTCATCTACCAGATTCAGAGCAGAACTCTACTTCTCTAGAATATTTTCTTATAAACCATAGTTTTGTCTTCTTAGACCAGGATTATTACATTTCTTTACATGACATTTCCCAAATATTTGAAAAGCCAATGCTGAATTCTCTTTTCTTGGTGACATTCCAGAGTAAAGACAGGAATAGATTAAATGTGTATCTTTGAGGAGTTCTCTCAGTAATAGGGGATGAAGAAATAGTGGTGGGGGCTTGGGAGCAGAGGAGAAGGAGGAGGAGGAGGAAGGAGAAGGAGAAGGAGAAGGAGAAGGAGAAGGAGAAGGAGAAGGAGAAGGAGAAGGAGAAGGAGAAGAAGAAGAAGAAGAAGAAGAAGAAGAAGAAGAAGAAGAAGAAGAAGAAGAAGAAAGAAAGAAAGGAAGGAAGGAAGGAAGGAAGGAAGGAAGGAAGGAAGAAAGAAAGAAAGAAAGAAAGAAAGAAAGAAAGAAAGAAGAAAAGAATTGACTCGCATCAAAGCTTTGTTCTTCATCTAAGTAATGAGGAGAGCCTGGACTGAGCACTCTTAGTTTATTTTTTCCTCCGCACATTGTTCTCTCAGACAGTATAGTGATCATGTCTCATAACAACAATACTCTACAGAGAGAGCAGGGATCATGGGACATAGTGCGTTTGGTTGTTACAGAAGGAAGATATAGTGTGAACTCTTATTGTGGATTGACTGAATTTAGACATATAAAGGTAGGAATCACAGAGTGAGCATTTAAGATAAGGTATTTTAATTATGTTACTCCTCAAACAGATATACGTTCCTTACAGTGATATGTTACACGAAGACCCACATTTAGATCAGGTCTCAAGCAGAAGCATCACATTGTGATATATCCCAAAGATGGCAGTGGGGATTAATATTTGTCATTCCCATGAGAACAGGATGAGCACCTAGGAGGAACTGCACCTGCAGATGGTGCCATTTAGTGTCTGCTGCTGACCAGAGAAGGTGAGACAGAGGAGACAAGAAAGAGTTTGGGCACAGGAAAAAGATTCCTGAACAGAACACCAATGGCTTTTGCTGTAAGATCAAGAATCGACAAATGGAACTTCATAAAATTGCAGAGTTTTTGTAAGGCAAAGGAAACTGTCAATAAGACCAAAAGGCAACTGTAGTGGCTTTTCCTGGTTGTCAACTTGACTATATTTGGAATGAACTACAATCCAGAATTGAAAGGCTCACCAGTGACCCTTATCTGGAGGCTTGGAGATCCTTATCTGGATCTTGGTTTGGAGATCTTGAGCCATAGTGGCTATGGATTCCAGAAGATTGAATCTCCGAGTTTAAGGAACATACCTTTCATCTGGGATTAAAGGTGTGGTGGAACACACCTTTAATCTGGGCTACACCTTCTGCTGGAGACAATATAAGGACATTGGAAGAAGGGAGTCTAGCTCTTGCTCCTTTGCCTGCTTGCTGCGTGAGACTGAGTAACTGCTAGATCCTTGGACTTCCATTCACAGCTGCGACTGAACAATTGTTGGGAATTGGGCTGCCGACTGTAAGTCATCAATAAATTCCTTTACTATCTAGAGACTATCCATAAGTTCTGTGACTCTAGAGAACCCTAACTAATACAGAAGTTGGTACCAGGAGTGGTTCTAGAGTAACAGAAGTACAAGGATGAATCTTTTAAAATACTGGAATTGGCTTGTTGATCCACCAGCACTTTCAACTATTGAAACCTCTCCAGATTCTCTCCCTCCTGGGAGCTCAGAGAATTTTGAAGAACCATGGTTGAAACTATATTCCGAACTTAAAGAAGCTAATGCCCTTGATTTTCTTAATGAATTAGGTGATTCAGTGCACAAAGCTTTCTACAAGATGGGGAAAAAAATCGGAAAATGATTTTACTGGCTGGCTGCTCTTAGTATCTGTGGAAAAAATGATGAATGAAAGGAAGGAGTTGTGTGATAAAATCGAAAGGCTCCAGACACAAGTAAACGATCTAAAAGTTGCTAAGTGTGTCCTTGAGGAGAATCTTCTCTCTTGTAGCAATAGAGCTCAAGTTGCAGAAAATCAAACAGAAACTCTCATTGTAAGGTTGGATGAACTACAGCGAAAATTGAAGTCTCAGCCTCAGAGTGTGTCGACAGTTAAAGTAAGGGCTCTAATTGGCAAAGAATGGGATCCTACAACATGGGACGGGGATGTGTGGGAAGACCATGTTGAAGCTGAGAATTTTGAATCTTCAGATTCTCAAGGGTTTGCCCCACCTGAGGAAGTAGTACCCTCAGCCCCACCCCTTGAAATAATGCCTTCGCCACATGAGGAAATTAATTTTGCAGAGTCTGATAAACCAGCAATGACTTTCACTACTGATGTTTCTCAAGGCCCACCAATAGTTTCTTCTAGACCTGTAACCAGACTCAAAGCAAAACAGGCTCCCAGAGGGGAGGTAGAAAGTGTAGTCCATGAGGAAATTCGCTACACTACTAAGGAGCTTAATGAGTTTGCTAATTCATTCAAGCAGAAACCTGGTGAATATGTGTGGGAATGGATTTTAAGGGTGTGGGATAAGGGTGGAAGGAACATAAAACTAGAGCAGGCTGAGTTTATTGACATGGGTCCTCTGAGTAGAGATTCTAGGTTTAATACGGAAGCTCGCATAGTTAAAAAAGGTGTCAAAAGTTTGAATGGTTGGCTGAGGTGTTTATCAAAAGATGGCCTACTGGAAATGACTTGGAGATGCCTGATATTCCGTGGCTTAGTGTTGATGAAGGGATTTTAAGACTTAGGGAAATTGCAATGTTAGAGTGGATATATTGTGTAAAGCATAATTGTCCACAATGGGAAGGTCCAGAAGATATGCCTTTCACCAGCTCTATAAGATGCAAATTGGTGAGAGGGGCATCAGCACATTTGAAGGATTTTGTTCTTTCCCTTTTCCTTGTGCCAGATCTTAGCATTGGAGATGCTTCTGCTCAATTAGATGAATTAAATTCACTGGGTTTAGTTGGATTCCGAGGTAACAAGGGCCAGGTGGCAGCATTGAATCGCCGGAGACAAGGTGATTCTAGTTATTATAATGGACAGCGTAGACAAAAGAATGTTTATAATAACATACCCAGTAATGGTCAGCACAGGAGAGGTGAAATTTATAATGGCATGACTCGGTTGGACCTTTGGTACTGGCTAATCAATGGTGTTTCCAGGAATGAAATACATAGGAAGCCTACTGAATATTTGTTTGATCTGTATAAGCAGAAAAATTCTCAAACAAATGAAAGAAAGGCTACATTAGATCGTGGTAAACAGCAATCTCGGCCAGTGAATCAATTTCCAGACTTGAGACAGTTTGCAGATCCGGAACCCCTTGAATGAAGGGGTGGCCAGGTTCCGCTGAGGAAGGATCTTGATAAGACACCCAAAGGTTTTGCTGTTACCCTTTCTCCAGTTCTTCCCCAGAGGGACCTACGGCCTTTTACAAGGGTAACTGTACACTGGGGAAAAGGAAATAATCAGACTTTTCGGGGTCTGCTGGATACTGGTTCTGAGTTGACACTGATCCCAGGGGATCCCAAGAAACATTGTGGCCCTCCAGTTAAAGTAGGGGCTTATGGAGGGCAGGTGATTAATGGAGTTTTGACTGATGTCCGACTCACAGTAGGTCCAGTAGGTCCCCGGACACATCCTGTAGTGATTTCCCCAGTTCCAGGATGTATAATTGGGATAGATATACTCAGAAATTGGCAGAATTCTCATATTGGTTCCCTGAACTGTAGAGCGAGGGCTATTATGGTTGGAAAGGCCAAATGGAAGCCTTTAGAGTTGCCTCTGCCAAAGAAAATAGTGAATCAAAAACAGTATCGTATTCCTGGAGGCATTGCAGAAATTACTGCCACTATCAAGGACTTGAAAGATGCAGGGGTGGTGGTTCCCACCACACCTCCGTTTAACTCTCCTATCTGGCCAGTGCAGAAAACAGATGGATCATGGAGAATGACAGTTGATTATTGAAAACTAAATCAGGTAGTAACTCCAATTGCAGCTGCTGTACCAGATGTAGTTTTGTTACTTGAGCAAATTAACACATCTCCTGGCACCTGGTATGCGGCTATTGATCTGGCAAATGCCTTCTTCTCAGTACCTGTCCATAAGGACCACCAGAAGCAATTTGCTTTCAGTTGGCAAGGCCAACAGTATACTTTCACAGTTTTGCCTCAAGGATATATTAACTCTCCTGCCCTGTGTCATAATTTAGTTAGAAGGGATCTTGATCATTTGGATCTTCCACAAAATATCACATTGGTGCACTATATTGATGACATTATGCTGATTGGACCAAGTGAGCAGGAAGTAGCAACCACTTTGGACTCATTGGTAACACATATGCATATCAGAGGATGGGAAATAAATCCAACCAAAATTCAAGGACCATCTACCTCAGTGAAATTCTTAGGAGTCCAGTGGTGTGGGGCATGCAGAGATATTCCTTCTAAGGTGAAAGATAAGTTATTGCACCTAGCCCCTCCTACAACCAAGAAAGAAGCACAACATTTAGTGGGTCTATTTGGATTCTGGAGACAACACATCCCTCACTTGGGTGTGTTACTTAGGCCTATTTACCAAGTGACTCGGAAAGCTGCTAGCTTTGTGTGGGGCCTGGAACAGGAGAAGGCCCTTCAACAGGTCCAGGCTGCTGTGCAGGCTGCTCTACCACTTGGACCATATGACCCAGCAGACCCGATGGTACTTGAGGTATCTGTGGCTGATAGAGATGCTGTTTGGAGTCTCTGGCAGGCTCCTTTAGGTGAATCACAGAAAAGACCTTTGGGATTTTGGAGCAAAGCTCTACCATCATCTGCAGACAACTATTCTCCCTTTGAAAAACAGCTCTTGGCCTGCTACTGGGCCTTAGTGGAAACTGAACGTTTGACAATAGGACATCAAGTTACTATGCGACCTGAATTACCCATCATGAGCTGGGTACTATCAGACCCTGCAAGTCATAAAGTGGGACGCGCACAGCACCAGTCTATTATCAAATGGAAGTGGTATATACGTGATCGGGCCAGAGCAGGTCCTGAAGGCTCAAGCAAGTTACATGAAGAAGTTGCTCAAATGCCTATGGTTTCTACTCCTGTTACAATGCCATCTGCTGCCAAGCATGCGCCTATAGCCTCATGGGGTGTTCCCTATGATCGACTGACCGAAGAGGAGAAGACTAGAGCCCGGTTTACTGATGGCTCTGCCCATTATGCAGGCACCACCCAGAAGTGGACAGCTGCAGCATTACAACCCCTTTCTGGGACAACCTTGAAAGACACAGGTGAAGGGAAATCTTGACAGTGGGCAGAACTTTGGTCAGTACACATGGTATTACAGTTTGTTTGCAAGAAGAAATGGCCAGATGTACGATTATTCACTGACTCATGGGCTGTAGCCAATGGATTGGCTGGATGGTCAGGGACTTGGAAAGATCACAATTGGAAAATTGGTGAGAAAGACATCTGGGGAAGAAGTATGTGGATATATCTCTCCAAATGGGCAAAGGATGTGAAGATATTTGTGTCCCATGTAAATGCTCACCAAAAGGTGACTTCAGCTGAGGAGGAGTTCAATAATCAAGTGGATAAGATGACCTGTTCTGTGGACAGTCAGCCTCTCTCCCCAGCCATCCCTGTCATTGCTCAATGGGCACATGAACAAAGTGGCCATGGTGGTCGAGATGGAGGTTATGCTTGGGCTCAGCAACACGGGCTTCCACTCACCAAGGCTGACCTGGCTACAGCTACTGCTGATTGCCAGATCTGCCAACAGCAGAAACCAACACTGAGTCCCAGATATGGCACCATTCCTCGAGGTGATCAGCCAGCAACCTGGTGGCAGGTTGACTACATTGGACCACTTCCTTCGTGGAAAGGACAGCGTTTTGTTCTTACTGGAGTAGATACTTATTCTGGTTATGGATTTGCCTTTCCTGCACGTAATGCCTCTGCTAAAACCACCATTCACGGACTGACAGAATGCCTTATCTATCGTCATGGTATTCCACACAGTGTTGCTTCTGACCAAGGAACTCATTTCACAGCCAGAGAAGTACGACAGTGGGCCCATGATCATGGAATTCACTGGTCTTACCACATTCCCCATCATCCTGAAGCAGCTGGTCTGATAGAAAGATGGAATGGCCTTTTGAAGACACAGTTACAGCGCCAATTAGGTGGTAACAGCTTGGAAGGCTGGGGTAGAGTTCTTCAGAAGGCAGTATATGCTTTGAATCAGCGCTCGATATATGGTACAGTTTCACCCATAGCCAGGATTCATGGGTCCAGGAATCAAGGGGTGGAAAATGGAATAGTTCCACTTACTATCACTCCTAGTGACCCTCTAGGAAAATTTTTGCTTCCTGTCCCCATAACTCTAGGTTCTTGCTGGCCTAGAAGTTTTGGCTCCAGAGAGGGGAGTGCTCCTACCAGGAGCTACAACAAACATTCCATTGAACTGGAAGCTCAGACTTCCCCCTGGTCATTTTGGGCTTCTAATGCCCTTAAACCAACAGGCTAAAAAAGGAATAACAATGTTAGGAGGGGTGATAGATCCAGATTACCATGGGGAAATTGGATTACCTCTTCACAATGGTGGTAAGCAAGATTATGTCTGGAGTGTAGGAGATCCCTTAGGGCGTCTCTTAGTACTACCATGTCCTGTGATTAAAGTCAATGGGAAACTACAACAGTCTAATCCAAGCAGGATGACAAAGGATGCAGACCCATCAGGAATGAAGGTATGGGTCAATCCTCCAGGAAAAGAGCCAAGACCTGCTGAGGTACTGGCTGAAGGTGAAGGAAATACAGAATGGGTAGTAGAGGAAGGTAGTTATAAATACCAATTAAGGCCACGTAACCAGTTGCAGAAATGAGGATTATAAAGTAATATGAATGCCCACTGTAAATTTACAAATGCGTTTGCGATTGTACGAGGGATAGTTATATCATATTAGGCGTATTCACAACCTTGTTATTGTTTCATGTGAACATGAGATATTATTTGTGTCAAGTTGACAAGGGGTGGATTGTTGTGGCTATTCCTGGTTGTCAACTTGACTATATTTGGAATGAACTACAATCCAGAATTGGAAGGCTCACCAGTGACCCTTATCTAGAGGCTTGGAGATCCTTATCTGGATCTTGGTTTGGAGATCTTGAGCCATAGTGGCTATGGATTCCAGAAGATTGAATCTCCGAGTTTAAGGAACATACCTTTCATCTGGGATTAAAGGTGTGGTGGAACACACCTTTAATCTGGGCTACACCTTCTGCTGGAGAAAATATAAGGACATTGGAAGAAGGGAGTCTAGCTCTTGCTCTTGCTCCTTCGCCTGCTTGCTGCGTGAGACTGAGTAACTGCTAGATCCTTGGACTTCCATTCACAGCTGCGACTGAACAATTGTTGGGAATTGGGCTGCCGACTGTAAGTCATCAATAAATTCCTTTACTATCTAGAGACTATCCATAAGTTCTGTGACTCTAGAGAACCCTGACTAACACAGCAACCAACAGATTGGGAAAGTATCTTTACCAGTCCTAAATCTGATAGGGGGCAAATATCCAATATATATAAAGAATTCATGAAGTTGGATTCCAGAAAACCAAACAACCCTATTAAAATGGGGTACAGAGCTAAACTGAGGAATACCGAATGGCTGAGAAGCACCTAAAAAAAAGTTCAATATCCTTAATCATCAGGGAAATGTAAATCAAAACAACTTTGAGATTCCACCTCACACCAGTCAGAATGGCTAAGATCAAAAACTCAGGTGACAGCAGATGCTGTCGAGGTAATGGAGAAAGAGGAACAGTCCTCCATTGCTAGTGGGGCTGCAAGCTGTTACAACCACTCTGGAAATCAGTTTGGTAGTTCCTCAGAAAATTGAACATAGTTCTACCAGAAGACCCAGCAATACCTCTCCTGGGCATATACCCAGAAGATGCTCCAACATGTTCATAGCAGCCTTATTTATAATAGCCAGAAGCTGGAAAGAACCCAGATGTCCCTCAACAGAGGAATGGATACAGAAAATGTGGTACATTACACAATGGAGTACTACACAGCTATTAAAAACAATGAGTTTATGAAATTCTTAGACAAATGGATGGATCTGGAGGATATCATCCTAAGTGAGGTAACCCAATCACAAAAGAACACACGATATGCACTCACTGATAAGTGGATATTAGCCCAGAAGCTCAGAATCCTTAGAAGTTGGAAGAAAATACCCATGGAAGGAGTTACAGGGACAAACCTCAGAGCAGAGACTGAAGGAATGATCATCCAGAGGTTGCCCTACTTGGGGATCCATCCCATGAACATCCACCAAACCTAGACACTATGGCAGATACAAACAGAGCCTGCTGACAGGAGCCTGATATAGCTGTCTCTTGTGAGGCTATGCCAGTGACTTGCAAATACAGAAGTGGAGGCTCATAATCATCCATTGGATGGAGCACAGGGTCCCCAATGAAGGAGCTAGAGAAAGTACCCAAGGAGCTGAAGGGGTCTGAAGCTCTATAGGAGGAATATCAATATGAACTAACCAGTACCCCCAGAGCGTCTTAGAACTAAACCACCAATCAAAGAAAACACATGGTAAAATTTGTGGCTCTAGCTATATATGTAGCAGAGGATGGCCTAGTCGGTCATCAATGGGAAGAGAGGCCCTAGGTCCTGTGAAGGTTCTGTGCCCCAGTATAGAGGAATACCAGGACCAGGCATGGGAGTGGGTGGGTTTGGGAAGAGGGGGAGGGGGAGAGGAAAGGGGATTTTTGGAGGGGAAACTAGGGGATAACATTTGAAATGTAAATAAAGAAAATATCTAATAAAAAAAGAAAGACCTTTTGGCAAATTCTAATTAGTGGAGCTTGAGTTTGAAGATTATCTGTGATTTTCTGTTAGATATGGCTTTAAGTATGGTCCATATGTACTACAGTCCAAAGAATGGAACAATGAGTTATTGAGGGGGGTTGTGGGAGGGGGAAGAAGAGGAAAAGTATTGAACTGCATCAGAGCTTTGCTCTACATTTAGGAGTAAGTAATGCATTCTGCTTCACTCAATATTTGGTTTGATGCTGACCTGGTCCTGTGTCAAAAGTCCAAGGAGAAGACATTTGTTGTTGACTCTAAGTAATGAGGAGAGCCTAGACTCAGCACTCCTAGTTTATTTTTTCCTCAACACATTGTAGCTGGTGGCAGTTTACCTAGACTTGGGTAGATTTATAGGTTTAATTGCTATCATTCCATAAAATGATTCTTTATAAAAGGTACACATGCCTTACAGATTATAGCCTCAAAATCCTTAACTGGTGACAGTAGTAATGAAAAATAGGTAAGAAGAATGTCTGAGCTGACACTTCTCTGATGCTCAGTGTGAAATCAAGGACAGTGTGTTGTGTAAACAGAACTTGAAGATCTCTTGTGTTGTCTCTTCTCCACACCACTGTATGCCAGGTACCTGAAATTCTACCAGCCATTGGAGATGAGTTTGAGGCTTCACCAAACAAAAACACTGCTGATGAGGCCCAAAACCTGAATCCCTGGAGCTTTCTTTCTAGGTTGCAAGGAGACTCTACTAGAGTCACCTCTCTTCAGGTATTATTTAGGGCCTTTATATCCTTGGAGTGGGGCCTAGTGAGTGCCATTCTTTTCAGGAACTTCCTAAGCCTTGCAAGTTTCATTGTCTTCAGTGTTATAAGCTTTGCTTCAAAGCACTCCCTTCCCACCTTTGTTCAGGAAGGAAATTTCAGTTTCCAGGAAAGCTACACAACAGAAAGGCTAAGGACTGATGGAGAACTGTTTTCCAGTGAATGATCTCCTGATGGCTTAATGTTCTGGAGCATCAAGACCAAGGCTGTCACAGGAGATATGCTTACTACAGTATATGGTTATTGCTTAGAAGAGTCTCCCATAGAAACCTCCTCCTCATTTTAGTACATAAATCACTGTGGAAAATATGGTTTTTAATTATTTTTTATTTTGAAATTCTCAAGTTTACAAAAGGGCTGAAAGGTTAGTGCTAGGAACAGTTGTACAACTTTTAACCAGCATCACAATCTGTGGAAATTCTGTCCCTAGCATTTTTCTTTTGTGTCTCTTGCTCTGTCCCCGTCAGTCTCTCACCTACAGATAAACTTAAATATATACTTCAAATAATATGTCCACGTCATTGTACTCCTACTTTTGCCTACCTATTAGAAATAAGAATATCCTCCTGCATAAACATAATGCTATTATATCACACAGTATCATCAGTAATTCAATACAACCATGTACATATTAAAATCCCCTCGTTTATGTTAGAATTGTCATTTAGTCTTTAGATATTTTCATTGATCATCCTAGGACTGCAGTCTCCTTTATTCAGAATGGAGCTAAGATTTACTGGGAATGTATTTTTCTCTTTTTCTCATGTTGTTCCTTAATATCATTCATGCTAAACATTCTGGGAACAGCATGAGATATCAGCTCCCTGTGCATCATATCGGGAGTTGCAATGTGTTATGTCAGATCTTAGCACTTTTACACATGGTGCTCTTTGATATAGTGATAAGTTGATGAATGTCACGTCTTTCTATTGATAATTTTTTTTTTCAGGCAGTGCCCAGTGGCTGACACTCGTTCACAGTCCCAACATATGGTAGTAAATGGCATGAATATAAGGTCATCCCAGACCTGCTTGCACACTGAGACCAAGTCTTAAAACTAAGAATCAATCAATCAACCAACCAACCAACCAACCAACCAACCAACCAACCAACCAACCTACTGCTTGAAACAGCTATGATTTTTTTAAGGGGTCAGAATGGGAAAGATGCTTTGAGACTATCAAATATACTTTTAAGGTTTATTGCTGATTAAACAATGTCTCTGAGATTTTAATAAAGCAAATTCATCCCACTTTTAATTATTCTTTATGGTCATGTTACATATAAACTTCTCAAATTATTTCAAGTTACGTTTGGAGTAAAATAGTCACACTTTCAACTTCTCCTTATAAAGTCATTGTTGGAGTAATTCTGTGTGCATTTGAAAACCCAGTTTAAATCTTGCTTAATACACATGTTTCCCCTTATACTTAACTGATGCTAAGATATATGGTTTCATTAGGTATAGTTTACTCTCTAGTTGCAGAAATATCTATGTCAATATGAGGTTAGTGACTTGTGATATGCATGATAACTACTACGGAAATAAAGAAAAAAACGACAACACAAGCACTTTTGACCCAGGACAGATGAGAGAGGTGAGATTGTTTGACCACACGGGTTCTCAGGGGTTTGAGCATCCTTTCTCTCTGAGTGAGGATGGCTGCCCGAGCCCCATCCCATTTCCCTGGGCCCTGTAGACGGTACTGGTAGGAAGTGCAAGGACCACAGAACACTTCCTTAGCCAGTTTTGTATCCCAGAGGAGGAGAGAGAGCAGGTTGGGTTTGACACCTATCTCAGAAGCAATTTCGTCCATGTAGTCGACGAATGTTACTCGGCGATGGTCTTGGAGAATTTTCTTAGAGCTGGAGTGGGGATGGAAACACAACAAACATCAGACTTCAGTCCTGTCATCCCTGGGTTTCCAGTACAATTTTCTTTTATTTGCTTCTTTGCTGTTTTACACGTGTCAAATCTTAATTTAATAAACTTTCTTCAACTCCCTTAGGCACAATATGGTCTCTCAACACATGTTGTGAATCTCTGAGGGTTTTAAAGTTCCCACATACTCAGAAGAGTGACAAAAATATATAAAAAGGAATGACATCTTACATCTGGATTTCCCTTATACATTCAGAATCCAGATCCATCATGTGAATTAAACTACCAAGGAGTACATATAAGCCGTAGTATATGAAACTCCATTGCTTACTTCTTGATTCCAATCTACATAAACTATCTTCTCTAGATACTAATTCTGTATACAATTATTCCTTTTGGTTATTGGTATGTAAACATGTTACTAATTTTGTAAATTGTAAATACCTGAGAATAAAAGGCCCCTCTTCAAGACACCTACTAGTCCCAGTACTCAGGAGGCCAAGGAAAGAGAATTACAATAAGTTCAAGGTCAGCCTGGGCTATGAAATGAGTTCAAAGCTAGCTTAGGCTACGAAATGAAGCCCCATCTCAAAAAAAAAAAATATGCCAAACAAGAGACCACCTTGTCAAATTATCCCTGGGTAAAAGAAACACAAATAGACAGTGCCTTGACTTAAAATAAATAAATAAATAAAAACTTTTCACAATGTTGAGAGGAGATAAATTTGTATTATTTAAGATAAACATAAAAAGAGTGAATGAAAGTAGCCAAGTGAGGGAGAAATAAATGTATGCAGGCTAAGTAAGGCAGCAGTATGGCTCTTATCACCAAATTCATGGATGCAGGGGAGGAGTGGTCATCATTGATCTTACCCAGCTGTGAACCTTAGTGAAAGGCAATTCCAATCTGCCAGGCAAGCCTTGGTCACTGGTACCACAGCAGCAAGAATGATATGTGAGCAACCACCACCCTCTGATTGGATCTGAGGCCTGCTCCACAGGAGGAAATGCATGCCTCATCCTAGACACTCAGCCATAACTCCATGAGTGAAGAGTTTCAAGGCCATAGGAGAGTATTTACTAGTGTGTAGTTAAACTTGTGTGACTCCAAATTGCTTTCTAGATATTTGTGTTTATACTCTTACACAAATATTGCTACTCTCAGCCTTAATCCACAGTTTCTCTTTGTAATGGGTGGTGGTGAGTTCATGACTTGTGGGTCTGAGAACAGGCAATGGATAAGCACTCAACCCTAAGCAGGGTATTTGTATCACACACTTTAAGGCTTAGGAAATACCAAGGAGGACCAGAAGATAAACCAGATCTGCCAGAAGAGGAAGAGAAGGGCTGCAGGATGCTATTTTCTGGGTATGATGCACCCTTCTTTGTTCTGTTTTTAAAATTTTAAAACATTACCCAGGGTTACCTAAGAGAACGTTCATGCAAGTATATGATCTATTTTAAGCTTATGACCCCTGACTTCCCTACACTTCCTCTCTCACGCCATTGTTCCCTTTAGTTACACAGATTGTTTTGTTCCTATTTCCATGTCACCAACACATATGATTTTATGTATCTGTACTGTCTGGGACAACAAATGAGGGAAAAATACAATACAACTACCCTTTTCATTTATATCTATACTCTTGCAAGTGGCATACCTTATTCTTGTTTAGGACTAAAAACTCCATTGTGAACAAAATACACATTTTAACTCTATTTCCGTGGATGCCTACATCTTGTCTCTAACCTAGCTACTGTGACTAGGGATTGCAATACATGCTAATGTCCAGTTTGACTCTGTGATGCCTGGAGTTTTTGGGTAAATGCTGAGAAGTGGTATATCTGGTAGGTACAAGTTAAGGTTTTAAAAAAACTCTATTCTTATTTCCACAGTGAGTTTACCTTCTACTCATCATGTAGACTTGGTGTTCTGTGGTTATTTAACTCATAATGTCAGATTTAGGTTCCACAGTCAGCTCCATGTGAAAAATGATGTCACTGAACTAAAATTATCATATTAGGGCTCATTTAGTTGCAAACTATATAAAGAGTAAAATCAAATATCCCCCTCTGAACATGTTTCATTTACTTTAACAGAAAAGTAGGCTCCTTACCCTTTGGCCATTATTTGATGATTCTTTCTGTTGATGTCGGCTATCATGGCTCTCCTTGAGGGCAACTTTTTTATTCCTGAGAAAACAATATATAAACATTGAAAGGTTGACAGGAGGACCAAGGTACACACATAAACAAAAATAAAGGTTTTGAAATAGAATGAAATTGTCAGACCTCTATAAAATTAATAATCAAAACCTCATGTTTAAGGAGCTCCAAAGGAAGAGAATTTCTTTTACACCGTCATGCCCAGGATGTCACTTACGTTACCTAGCTTTCCTTTAAGATAAAAAGTGTTTAAACTTTTCTTAGTTTAAATGTACACTCAACATCCCTGAATACTATGAATGCCTTTGAGGTGTTTTTTATTGTCTTTCAAAGATCCTTAACCTAACCTGGGACGTGACTCAAGGTCTCATGTATAAGAACATTGCCTAGCATTGAGCTTACATCCCAAATGCATTTTTTCTGTGTGTTGAGTTAAGAGAAGATCTCTTAGTTTTTATTGTGCTTTCTGAAAGTACATACTGATGGAAGAGCACCCTGCACTTTGACAACTACATTTTGAAAGGAGATCAAGTAATTGCACACAGAAATTCTGCATGTATGAATGTGCCACAGACAAAGAAGATACAACAAACAGAATGTTAAATTATGCTAGAGAGACAAGACAGAGTGTAGCAGACATGATACTTATAAACTGTTTGCCTTGTTGCTTCTCCAGGTGCCACATGGTGTGAGTATCTGCAAAAATATGACCTACACACAATTGTCCTCAGATGTTTCAAAATACAGTTTCACACACAAATGTGTAAAGCAAGAAAGGAACAGAACTGAAGAACTGAAAGTCCATGTAGCACCTTAAATTACTACTATACATCTATACATACGTTGTGAAACATCAACTATTCTTCTACAAATATAACAAATAAAAGGAACATACTCAATGAGACACCTGTGTGTTCTTGTCCATGCTTCAGTGTTCATAATAATCCAAAGTGGCCATTAATATAAAATAAGTTGTATGTACATATGTGTACACATATATACCCATATGCATAGACTGAATGGAGAAGAATATGGAGTGCTATGTTTTAAATGAAGAAAATGACTGTAAAATAAGGATTTACTTGATGATATTGTATATAAAGGAAGAAGCCAGACATCATGTAGTGGATATTCACCCAACAGTCCTCCTTCAGTTCCTTCAGATTACTGTGTTGTACCCCCGACCCCTACTCTATTTTTACTTGTGTTGTGAGACAAGAGGTTCTCAATTATCTTCTTTGTGCACACTTCATTTTGGCCAGGCCTTTCTCCACCCACTTGTTTCCTGCCCACATCTCTCCACTATCTGCTTGAACTGTCCTGCCCCCATTATTCATATAATCTATGGTTCCACTTGCACAAAGAAAAAAAGATGAAAGCTGTCTGAAAGTATCAGAAATGAGCATTGTTTTCTTTGGTGACACGGAGAAAGGTGAGGCTGGAAATGCATGAAGAGTGCATTTCTGAATTTTAGTTATTTCATTTGTTTTTAATCTACTTTGTAGTTGAATAGTTGCATGTGTATTTGATTTGTGAAAATTGTTCAATGCGTGTTGTATGTGCTTCTGTATGTGTATATTACACTAAAATAGTTCTTTGGCTAAATTTGCTTTGTCAAAAGGCAATTTGATATGAAGAGAAGACCCAATAAACGTTGTAAGAAATTGTGTAACTAATTTCTCATATGGTCATTATTATATCCATTTGATGGAAGTCAGCAAAGAAAACATATTTATCAGGACAAACAGAAATGAATCCAGAAAACAGAAACAGAGCTGTTCTGTAGAGCTTTGAATAAGCATCAAGTGGGTTCACCTGAAACTTCGGAAAATAAATGGCATAAGAGAAGCTGCAGGAGCCACTATTTCCACTTCACCATGGATACATATTCAAATCTCACTTAGGGAATTGCCACATCAATAGTTAGACAATGTATTAGAATGAGAGAGATCAACAGAATAGTAGACCTCTGTTACTTTTAAATCACAGAGAATTTGGAAATACTGTATTCATGGCAAGACAATTCCATACCTTTGAACACATGCACAACCCATCGGCTCTGGAGCTCACTTGTGGGGAGGATGGCTCCAGCTGGCTGGAGGATGCCAATGAAAGCCAGAGTTGGCTTCTCTAGCTCAGGAGGGAAGACATATTTAAACATGGAGTACTGGTTGTCTAGGACTCCTGAGTCATCACTCAAGAAAGGGAATGACAGTTTATAGCCTGTGGCAAAGATGACAACGTCTATGTTCTCCTTGGTTCCATCCTCAAAGATGGCCGATGTTGAGGTGAACTCTTTAACATTTGGTTTTATCTTCACTTTTCCAATAATGATGCGATTTGGCAGGTCATCACTCAAAACTGTTCGCTGTTCAAGAATTCTGTGCATCAAGAGATGAGTATACAACTTCTTTATAAAAATGTATTAGCATAGGCAAATCTATGGAAAATATTGTGTAACATCAACAATTTTTATTCTGTTTCCCAGCATCCTCAAAAGGCAATATAGACCATTAATAAACAACTGGTTGTCTAATTCAGAACTAAACTGTGATACTTTTTCAGTCTCATACCCATAGAGAAACCATGGACAAGCCATGGAACATTTTATTTCACTTTCCTAATTGTAGAACTGCAAGAATGTTATAACACCAGATCAGATTTGTTAATACATACTAAATACCTTTAGATAATGATATTTTTTCAAGGAATAAAGTATGTTAGTCATGTATTGAGTCAGGAACTCACTATATAGCCCTGGATGTCCTGGAACTCACTTTAACTATTCTTTAACATGACCGAGGTCTACATACCTTTCCATCCCAAGTGACTGGATTAAATGTATGTTCATTTTTGCTGTATTTATCTATTCTTGATACTATGTAGAAATCATTCTTACTGATAAGTGGGTATTAGCCCAGAAACATAGAACACCCAAGATAAAATTTGTAAAACATTAGTAAACCAAGAAGCGGAAAGACCAATGGCTGGATACTTCATCCTCCTTACAATAGGGAACAAAATACCCATGAAAAGGAGTTACAGAGACAAAGTTTGAAGCTAAGAAGAAAGGATGGACTATCCAGAGACTACCCCACCCAGGGATCCATCCCACAATCAGCCACCAAACCCAGATAGACACTATTGCATATTCCAGAAAGATTTTGCTGAAGGGATCCTGTTATAGCTGTCTCATATGAGGCTATGCCAGTGCTTGGCAAATACAGAAGTGGATGCTCACAGTCATCTATAAGATGGAAGACAGGGCCCCCAATGGAGAAGCTAGAGAAAGCACCCAAGGAGCTGAAGGGTTCTTCAACCCTATAGGTGGAACAACAATATGAACTAACCAGTACCCAAAGAGCTTGTATCTCTAGATGCATATGTAGCAGAAGATGGCCTAGTTGGCCATTACTAGGAATAGAGACCCCTTGTTCTTGTAAACTTTATATGCAGCAGTACAGGGGAATGCCAGGGCCAAGAAGTGGGAGTGGGTGGATAGGGGAGCAGGGCATTGGGGGGGGGGTGTATAGGGAACTTTCGGGATAGCATTTGAAATGTGTATGAAGAAAATATCTAATAAATATAAATAAAAAATAAATTAAAAAAGAAATCAGTTATCATTAATTAATCGTTAATATATTTCATCTATTGATTTATTACATTTATTTACGTGTGTGTGTGTGTGTGTGTGTGTGTGTGTGTGTGTGTGTGTGTGTGTGATTGTGATTGTGAAAATATGGAGGTTAGAAGACAACTTGTGGAAATGATTCTCTCCTTCTACCACGTGTGCTACAGTTTTAGGATTGGTGGCAAGTGTCTTTACTTGCCGAAATATCATGCTAGCCCCAGTTGCTAATATTTTTAAAGCCCTTAAATGTATATCTGCAACATTTCAGAATGAATTTTGAATGAGAATGTTTGTGACCAGGTTTGAGTTATGAATTAGTAGCAGGGAGTCACATTGTCCTGTTAGTATATTAGTACAAAAGTAATATTATTAAACATATCTCATAGAGACTGAATAATTTCTTCCTAAAAAGGAGCCGAAGTTATACATATGACCTTGGCTCAATACAAAAGTATGTATGCATACTTCCAGATATCTATTAATATTGATTTTTCTGTTTTCATTAATTCAAACCTTTTAAAAAAATATTTTCCTGGAATTAAACAATATTTATTTATTTATTTATTTATTTATTTATTTATTTATTTATTTATCTATGTGTTCCAGAGTGCATTTGTGGATGTCAGACTGTAACTTGTGGAAGACAGTTCTCTCTTTCCATCATTGTTGACTCTAGGGATCAAATTCTGGTCATCAGTGTTGGGAGCAGGTATCCTTACCCACTGAGCAATCTCTTCATCGATAGGATTTGAAAATTTAATATGGTGAGCTACTTAGGACTAAAAAGAAATGGGACCAAGAGCAGATACATGGGTGATACCAAGTCTTACATGTCTTATGATGATGAAGAAGAAGACGTGGAGGAGGAAAAAGATGGTAGAGGGGGACGTTAGAGAGGAAAATGGAGAAGGAGCTTGAGGAAGGGAAGGAAGAAGAGGAGAAAGAGAAGATGCAGACACAGATGCAGAAACAGAAGCAGAAGCAGCAGAGGAAAAGTGCCCACAAAGTCATAAGAAACAGAGAAGGCAGACATGGGATGAGAGGACTAGGCAGGGTTCTGAGGCCTGGCTGGTGTTGAGTGATGTGAAAACAAGCAAGCTAAGGACTCTCAAGTACAGAATGAGTTTTGGAAAATGTCTATAACCATTGCAATTATCAGTGGTAAGGGCTATCTTGGCTGAGGCTGGGTGTTATGCAAATGGGGTAGGACACAAAGTCAGTGCAGATGATGAGGTTGAAGGACTTGAAGTTGTTGTATATGGATAATGTATTGTCTTGGTTGATGGTACATTTGAAGGTAGGCACACAATCAGATGTCTTAATTTAGAGAGTGAACACGCAGTAGTTTACAGAGTATAGTAGGAAAGCAGGAGAGGGTGGCAGAGTGAACTTGTATGAATTTCAAATAAGTCAAAGTTTAATGCCTCCACTTCCCCATCTGCACAACTCTTATGGCTCAGTGCAGCAGTTCTCAATCTGCGGGTTATGATCTCCCTTCCAAGGGGTTAAATATCAGATATTCTGCATAGTAGATATTTACATTGAGATTCATAACAGTAGCAAAATTACAGTTATAAAGTAGCAATGGCGGTAATTTTCTGTTTGGGAGCACCCACCATAACATGAGGAACTGTCACAGCATTAGGAAGGCTGAGGGGCATTATATCAGTGGGATCACAAAGAACCTTCAGTAGGAAGAAAATAATTTGGATATTCCCCATGAAAACAAATGCCATGAGAAATTAATGGCACCGTTCCTCCCTTTCACGCACCTATAGCTTACAGATTTAATTGACTTAACTAGTCCAGTCACTCAAAAGTATTGTCTGCTTCGAATTCCCAACTTTACCTGTGTGTAGGCAGCAGCCCGTAATTGGCATGATTAAACCTTCCATTTAACTTCTTCTCCATCTGTCTGTTGATTATGTATCTGGGGCAGATCTTTTGTACAGCTCTATTATAACGAGTGAAGACTGTGGTGTCCATGGGCTCCCCATGGTCCCAAACTCGATTCCATATCCATGCCCCTTGTCTTGTGCTGAGGAAAACCTTCAAGAGAGGAGGGGTTGCCTGGTAAGTGTTTAGCTGGTAATCAGATCCTCAGAGGGCTTTTTTTGTTGTTTGGTTGTTTTCATTTTTCTTCTTGTTTTTACATTTTCAGGGAAATGGAATTAACTTCCCCCATTGGCTTGATCCCCTAGCCATCTTCTTTTTCCTGTCTTTAACTGAGGTTCACTGGGAAAGAATGCATCTGATCTTGTAGAGACTTGGTGCCCTAGGGAAGGGAGATGTGTGTGTGTGTGTGTGTGTGTGTGTGTCTGTGTGTGTCTGTGTGTGTCTGTGTTTGTGTGTGTGTGTTGGGAATTGGTAGGGGTATGGGGGGAGTAGGGGTGGTGATGGGTGGAGATGGGCGTAGGGGTGGGATTGGGGGAAAAGGAAAAGGGGAGAGAAATGGGGTAGAGACCTCTTGGAGGGAGAATGGAAGGGGGTAGCATTTGGAATTTAAATAAATAAAACAATTTTTTAAAAGAATAAAATATATAAAGACTAACAACAATAACAACGTAAAAGATCCCCTTACTGGAAGTTATTTCAATTAACTTAATATTTCTCAGGGATCTAATCTCTTTGTGACGTTTGCTCCAGCTATATGAGATGTCTGGAGTGAGTGAGGTGCCAAAATATAGGGAAACCCCACGACAACACAATAGGTTGTTACATTGAGTGTTAGAAGCTAGTATTCAGATTCCATGTGAGCTCTTTCAGTTGAAATTTTCAAGAGATGGAGAAGCATGTGAATAAAATGTTTGTAATCAAACCAAAAATCAAGTACAGAAATCCACAGTGGAATTTACTCATGTTTACAACTGGAAAAACCTTAACAAAATGTTTGTAGTGCCAAACAACAACAACAACAACAACAACAAAAGCAAAAGAAAAAATATATTTTGATAAACATTCTGATCTATTTTGTGTTATCTAGCAGAGACCTTTGAAAAAAGCTATTTATTGATGTTACAATCAGTACTGTGATATCATTGTCACAGATCAGTGACTCATGTATCTCAGAATCATGGCATGAATAATTTATTTTCCATAAAGTGCTCAGTATTGGAAATCTTGTGTCTCTTCTATGAAGTAGCAATCAAGTTAATTTTGACTTGGACGAATGCCCTTCCATGCCCTTCAGGCGTCAGCCACAGTCCCTGTAGAGAAAGGGTTGCTCCTCCTTCCCTTTTTATTTGTTTACAATCTTTGGGAAACTATTGAATCTTTCCTTCACACAGACCAGTGGTATATTTTAAATACGCAGGTCTGTGTATGTTGATTGCTCTTTAAACTTCATTTCCAATATGAAACCAGAATATTCTGTAATATTCACTTAATTTTGAGATTTCTCATTTAACTACCTGTAATTAATTTTAAGGTTTCTGACTCTTCTTGGATTGCTACTTCCCCTACTCCAGTGCATTTTGGGCTGGGAGTATTGTTACTTTGGAATTCTGTGTTCTCTTACTCATATTTAGTCAGCAGAGAAACATGTCCTTGCAATTCAAATGGGAACATGCCTGCTAAAGCCAGAGGAAGTCTCAACTCACAGTCTCTGCAGGTAGCAAGCTTACACCCAAGAGCAAAATCAGGATATGACACCAAACCTGGTCAGCGACCCTGCTGATCTCGCCTGCCACATCTGCTCCAGAATTCCCAAGGCCAATCACTGCCACTCTCTTCCCCACAAAGTTGTCGGGGTGTTTGTACTCCCAGGTGTGGAGATAGCTGCCTTGGAACTTGCTGATTCCTGTGAAGGAAGAATCAACCCCTCAAGTCGCAGCAGAAGTGGAAGACATCGCTTGACGGATTTTATTTCTAAGCTTGAAGTTGATGCTATTCTACTCCCTCTTTTGCATGTGGACTTTATGCCACGATTACAGAGTATTGTCCTCCAGCACTCAATGGCAGCGGCTATATGGCCAACACCAAAATCAGAGCAGATTTTTTTTGTTTTGTTTTTAAGTAGTTGATAAAAATATATCATTTTAAGATTTACTCGGTGTGCTAACTCTTTTTCACTTTAGAGTGACACTGCAATTTTCTAATATTCTACACAGAGATATGAGACAGTTTCTTCACTTTTTATAACTCTTTGGAAACCCACAAGTTTGTAAAGAACATTAGCAAGGTATTGATGATATTCAGAATCAACTTAAAGCCAGGTACACATGCAGTTTTAAAGCCCAGGAGCCCAAAAGCACTGATAAGGGTAGTAATTTTAAGTCTGTATTTTACTTGAACCCAGGATAATCTGAGATGCTACTATGTAGTTAATGTAAAGATATTGGTGAGATTCTTCATGTGCTCCTACTGTGTTTTCTAAGTGTGGTGAATATTTTACAAAGGAAACATCTTAATTTTGTGTCCTTCACATATCAGCTTCTCACCAACAACATCTGGCCAGTGGCCACTCACTACTCTCTAAATCATAAGCATGGGATAGTAGAAGTTTCAAGGTACTCTGGAAAAGTTATATTTCAAAAGTTATAATTGCCATAATTTATACAATTCCATAAATTATACAATTCCATGATGCATAATTTGTCATTCAGGTGGTGTTTCAAAGACTCCTAAAATATCTCCACAAATCCTACTTCCATTGTTTGATTCAGTCTTTATCTCTGAAATGGACTGTTTAAAGTCTTTATTCCTGATGCTTCTGATTCAATCATCTTCCCCTATCAATTAATGGTCCATACTCCTGCAGGGCTGATTGCTTCTCCTGCATGTACACACACACACACACACAGAGAGAGAGAGAGAGAGAGAGAGAGAGAGAGAGAGAGAGAGAGAGAGAGAGAGAGGGAGAGAGAGAGAGAGAGACAGAGAGACAGAGAGACAGAGACAGAGACAGAGACAGAGAGACAGAGACAGAGAGAGATGCTTTGCCTTTAACTCTTACATGCTTCTCCCAACCTAGGCACTCCAAGTGTGAGCCAATCCCTGAGCTCTCTCCAGGATTGCCTATCTACTGGCTTCTCCCCACTGCTTCCTCGTCCATGAAAGTCTGTCTCAACCTTACTTGTGTGAGGATTTCTGATTTTCCGTTCTGTCTTTATCTCTGTTGCCAGATCTCCCCTGACTGTTCCATGAACTTAGAATGCCCCCTCTTGTGTCTCCTCTGTATAAACACTGTCTTCCAGTGCCTATTACAGGAGAGGCATTAAAATATGTAGCATCCTAAGTTTTTTCTCACACACACATTAGAGAGATACCTTCAAAGTCTTGTAAAGGAAAGTACTTCTCAGTGTAGTGACCACTGCAAACCATTATCCCATCAAATATGTAGGTTTTCTGCATCTCCTCGGTCTCTACTACCACATCCCATTGACCAGAGGATGAAAAGTCAGGGCGCTTCTTTATATTGCACACGTTTGTCTAGGAAACAAAGAACAAAGTCTGAGCTCTAGGACATTTTATTCCTTTTCCCTGTAGAATTCTATGGTTAAGTAGCTCTGCATGTGGCTCCTAGGTGGGTAGAAGTCCTATGCACATAAAGTTCCTATAATGTTCACTTCCCAAATGTCACAGCTCATTAGAGCACAAAATACATATGTTTTATTTTTCTAGGACCTATGTATTTTTACTTTACAAAATGAAACAGAGATTAGATTTTGGGTTCCAGCTGGGACAGTGCTCATATGGTGGGTAGAAAAGACAAACATATCTTGGCGAATCCTAAGAGTGGGGGGAGGGGATTAAATGCAGGGTGAAGTGCCTTCCTGGCTTTGTGTGTGGACTTTGCCTTGACCCATGTGCAGGCTGTGGGCGGGGATTCCCTCCTCACCTGGAACTGGATGTGTTTCATGAGCCCGAAGTGCCTGGCATACATCCTGAGGTACTCCATCATTTTGGAGTGGTGCATGTAGTTGGGGTAATGATCAGGGATGGGGTAGTCGCTGAAGGCTGTCATCTCCTTGGAGGTATTGCAGGTTAAAGATTTGTATATCCCAAGATTTCCACTTTTTGGTATCTCCTAAAGGAAATAAATTGACCCTTGGCTTCAGGAATGTGATAGAGAATCAGAAGTGAAGTGTTCGTAAAGTCACAATCTTATTTCCAGATTTTGTGATAGTATTCAGCCGTATGAGGTCATTAGACTAATTTACTAAGGGGGGCTGGCTTCTTTTTAATAATTCCACTCATAGATCCTGGCTCTGTAATAGCAATAATTATTTTACACCAGGAAAGAGATAGCAAGATCCAAGAATGTACATAATGCAAAATGAAAAAAAAAGTAGAAAAATAACACAAAGAAGATCTGACTGGAAACTACCAATGGGTAAAATCTGTTTCAAAACTGAGGGAATTTCATTTAAGAGAATGAAATAGAGAGTAAAATGCTTGTATGATGTGGGCCTAAAATATATTAATATACAAAGGAATAATAATGATGACAATAAGACAAACGTGATGAATTAATAAGAACTGCTCTTAATGATCTTATGTCATGCTTGGATATGATCAAGACACATCCAAGTTAAGAGTCCCCTTCACCCTTCTAACTCCTGGAGACACCATGAGCTAGGCCCACTCCTTTAAGCTATGATACATGACTCTGTTTGTAAGCAAGCACACCTTTCTTGGTAGAGGCATGTTTTTCCAGTAACTAATAAACAACACAAAATAACATATAGAGTGATTAACAATACAGAAGCTGCAACTAGTAACGAGTTTGTTAGAGGCATAATAGCTTTTGCATGCTCTTTTGCTTAGGCAAAATTTGGATATCAATATCCTAAATGTTATATGTGGGGATGTTGAGGAACATAAAACTGAATAGGATTGTGCACGTCCCCCAAGAAATTTCAAATCTATTGAAAGATTTATCACTAATTTAGAAAGTAGACTTAAGGGACAATTTATGTTATCAGAGTTTTATTTCTGAGTTGAATAGAAACAACTCCCAAACACACCAATAATGTCATATTCTGAAAATATTTATAAAATTACCTCATATTTCCACAGTCCTCCGATGTCACTCTTCTTTTCAAAACAGGTAGGTTCTAGTCCCTCCTCCAAACAGCACTTAATGGCACCTAGTCCGCTGACCCCCGCACCAATCACTGCAATTCTTTTTACCCCCATGGTTTCTTGAATTAAGAAGAATTATTTCAGTGTGGTTTTGAGCAACAATGCCAAGGTTCATCACTGTGTTTGTGTCCAACCCCCTTCATTTCAGCATTGACATATTTCGGGGCCACAACTTTAACTGCTTTTATTATACTGTATATTATCTTAGTATATATATATTCTATTTTAATTATATATTATATAACTTTTTTCTCCATTTCAGAACACTATGCACCCACATATTCAAACAACAACAGATGGAAACATTTCTTAAAATGTACATTTCTACTGAACGTACAGGGATTTTTTTCCCTTGTAATTATTCCCTACATAACAGTGTCTAAAAACTATTTAGAAAACTTAGTGGATGTGACCAGTAATCCAGACAAGCTTTAAAGTATATGGGAGTTTCTGGATAGGGTGTATACCTATGAGATGCTACATCCACAAGAAGTGAACACCCGCAGATTTTGATGTTTGTAGAGGATCCTAGATCCAATTACCTGCAGGATGACTCGATGGTCATTATAATAGAACATTTGGTCAAAACAAGATTTGCCCTGAATTTCAAGATGATCAGCAACTCTTTGCTACAGAAACATCTAAGATTTTACTGTCTTATTAAAATTTTATTTTAAAACAGTCAGTTCTGCAATGAAGATTGCTATGAAATAATCTACTTAGTAATAGCTAACAAGGCATACAAGGTTGTCACAAATTCCTGTTGTAATGTTGTCCTGAGTCTTAATGTTGTATTGTTTCTACTCTATGTTAGTTGTGTTATCTACTCGATTTACTCTGCGTTAGGTCTAATGTACTCTATTTTAATACCTGCCCAGAAATGTAAAGGTAAAGGAAAGCTTGAATGACAGTATCTGTCTGTCCATCTGGTTTTGGGACACTTAAGGAAAGAAAGTGCTAGCCCAGGGACCAAGGATAAAACCAAATACTACTGTTCTAAAACAAAAACAAAACAACCCCCTCCCAAATGTGGTAAAATGACTCCTAATGAGAGTCTGCTATACTCATAGACCAGTGCCTTGCTCAGCCATCCTCAGAGAAGCTTTCTCCTGCAGCAGACAGAAACAATTCAGAGACCCACAGCCAGACAATGTGCAGAGCGTGAGAGATCTTGGAACATCCAGCCCTAAACCAAATGTCTCCATCAAATCTCTCCCCTCAAGGCTCAAGGAACCCTGAGGAAGAGGAGGTGGGAAGTGTAAGGGCCAAAGTAGGTGCGGGACATCAATGACACAGACCCTCAAAATCAACATGAGCAAAGTTCACACAAACTCACAGAGAGACTGACTGAAGCAACAAGTACAAGGCATGCACGGGGCTACACAGGGGCCTCTGCATCTACATCATGGCTTCCTGTTTGGTGGCTTTTACAGGACTACCAGTGTGTGAGCAAGTGGGTCTCTGATTCTGAGTCTTTACTTGGGATTTTTCCCTTCTGTTGGGTTGTCTTGTCCAACTACATGTGATAGTTTTGTTTTATCTTATTCTACATTTTTTTTTGGTTTTGTTGTTGTTACATTTTGTTGTTAGCTCTTAGAAGCCTGTTCTTTTCTAATGAGAGACAGAAAAGGAGTAGATTTTGGAAGGGAACGGGGGCAGAGGAGGAACTGAGAGGAGAAACCATGATTAGGATCTATTATGTGAGAAAATAATCTATTTTCAATGAATTGAAAAGTCTATTCTCAATCTATTTTTTTAAAAAAATAGCAACGGGAATCCTAACATGCAGTAATATGATCCCAGCATCTCTATCTGGCTTCCAAGGCTCTTGGTGAGGAAGGCTTCACCTTACTCTTCTGTCCTGTCTGACACCACTCTCCTTGCTTTCTTGTCAGCATGCAATCACATAGAACACTGTGACCATCTTTCTTTGGCATCTTTTCACTTATTTCTCCTTTTGTACAGAGATTATTATCTTTTCCATCTACAGCTGTCTATAATTTTCACTGATATCTCCTATTCTCACAGCTGACAAAATACAACTCAGCACTTCAGCCTAGATTCTAATTTTCCTTTGTTTAATATGTTTTAGAGTATACCATGCCTCTTCCTCATTTAGGTGGTGACAAGTTAGTGTAGGGACACTACAGTCTCTGAGAGTAAGCATTGTGGTGCCAGAGGGCAGTGTAGGGACTCGATGACAAGTAGGTCCAGTTTCCTGAAGGCCAAGTGCTATTTTTCCTAGTCTTGTCTTGATAGAGGGATTCCCAGTGTGCTTTGGTTTTAAGGGTCATTTTGGTGTATTATTTCTTTTTATTTTTCTTGTTTTTTTTTCTTTTTCTTTTTCTTTTTTTTTCCTTTTTGGTTTTTCAAGACAGGGTTTCTCTGTATAGCCCTGGCTGCCCTCGAACTCACATTGTAGACCAGGCTGGCCTCGAACTCAGAAATCTGCCTGCCTCTGCCTCCTGAGTACTGGGATTAAAGGCATGCACCACCAAGCCCAGCGGGTATTATTTTTTGTTTCTTCCTCTCACTCTACATTATGACTATTAAAAAGTATTTATGTGTATAGTGTGTTTTGCTTGTATGTATGTCTGGGCACCACTCACATGCCTGGTGCCAGCCAAAGACAGAAGGTGTTGGTTTCCAAGGAACTGGAGTTACAGGAGGTTGTAAGTCACCACACAGGTGCTAGAAATTTAATGGGGTCCTTTGCAAGAGTAGCCAGTACTCTTAACTTCTGAGCATCCTTTTTAGCCCTCATACCTTTGAGGAATGATGCTATTCAGGTGGGTTAAAACTCTGCTGTTTATTTTAGGAGCTGAAGCAAGAGCTGGGCTCTGCTGTTTCTTTTTCTTAGGCCTTTGATTTTGTTCTTGAAGGGGACAAAATATACAGTGGCCATCCATACAAATGATCCGCTATATGAAGAGTTCAATCTCTCAGCTCTATAGCTTTCAAAGTACAGTGGAAGAAGAAACCGTCATTGGGTTCAGGTTGAAGTGTTAGTCACATTCTGCAGCTCAGAATGAATAGGGAAGCATGGACCTTGGGAAATAAAGCCACTATGGTGTCTTAATGGCCGCCTTTCTTCCTTTTTCTCACTTATTAGAACTAGTAAGTTATATATATATATATATATATATATATATATATATATATATATATATACATACACGTATATATGTATATATATATATATGTTTATATATATATATACATGTATGTATGTATGTATATATGTATATGTGTGTGTTTAAAAAATAAGATTTATATGTTTAGATAAAGTAATACATATAGATTTAAAAAGTAACATACACATATATAACATATTATATATAACACACTGCTTCATAAAACAATTTATGAATCATAATCATTGTAGGATTTTCTATATATAATTTTTAAATGAATATTTTAGATATATTATCGATGAACAAAAGCTTTCTTATTGTTGCATCTTTTCCTACTATAAAGGTACTTCTGCTTCATCAACATCAGTTGTCTCCATCACTCTCAGGCTCCAAGAACACAGGCTCCAAGAACACTCTTGGAGTGGTTCCTGGGGCGCTGTATCTATTTGTCAGGGAATGAGCTGGGCTCTCTACTTGCTTGTATTTTCTCTTTTCATCCCATCAGCTATCATCTCTGATCCCCCCTTTCCCTTAATTTCATGTCCATATGAAATTTCAATAACACAGACTTGTACTTAGCAAGCATAAGGTAAACAGAAACAATTTTTATATTGTGAGGAACATTCGGTTGGAACCACGTGCATCAGGGCAGCAGTTCGGATGATACATAGTAAAACCTACTTGCCAAGCTGAGAACTGCTACATCACCAGAATATATAGTTGGCATTCATTTAATTTATATTTTAATCTAGGAGAAATTATTTTAGATCAAGAAATCCTGGCAATTCTGAGCTATAATTTTGCAGCTAGACAAGAGTGGCCAAAACCAATGAAGTATGAATTCAGGGAAGAGGAAGCAGAGGAAGGCAGGAAGATCTATGGAAGTGGCACACGAAGCATAATCCCTTGGTGTCCCCAAAGCATGGTTGTCCAACTTACAGTCTTTGAGGAGTGAGGTTGTCCTTTTACTGGATTCAGCAGTGTTGATTTTTCTGTCCTTAGTCCCACAGGTTGGGTATGTATGTACCCAGGTGTGCACAGGGACTGTGAGCAGAGCTGCAGTCAGCTTTCGTCAGCAGGTCCCTGTGGCCCTTTTCCTGGGTGGCTTCTCCCTGTAGAGGAGCTGGGCAGCTGTTAGTTCCTTCCTGTTCTCATTCCCCTTTTATATTAACCTTGTCCTCTTTTTTTTTTTTTTTCATGAGAAGGCAGGATCTTTATACATGCTCCTAGAAGGACCCATCCTTTTTGATTCTTAGAAAAAAATCATGATCATTGCAGATAGAAGCAACTGTTTCCAGACAACTGCCAAAAATCACTTCCAAGAAACATTTGCCTCCAACTTCCCCTTTTGGAGATTTCAAGCACAAGTCAATTCTCCTCACAAGTTCTTCCAGGATGAACACCTTGTCCTGAACCAAGCATCACGGAGTCATTTCCAACACGCTCTATTCCTTACCTCCTGGTTTAGAAGTCTCCAGCCTGAGTCAGCACACACCAGGCACAGAGGCAGAGGCAGAGGAAGGGACTCACTGTAACAGTTTGCTTCCATGGCCATGACAGTTGATGAGTTCCACAGCAAGCCTGAGACCACGCAGTGTTGCCAGAGAACCTCAAGCCATGCATTTGATAGTGGCAACTCTCCATCCAGAGCTGGAAGTCTAGAGTCCAGAGAACTTGAAGTTTGTTTGTCTTTAATAATTATGTTGTTACTTTATACTAGTGGCACAAAGTATAAAGTTTATAAAGTTGCACAATGTTTCATTGAGATATTTTCATGTATATATGAAATGCCCTTTGATTAGATTCCCCTTACATCTCTCATTCATTCTTTAACATTTTAAGTACTTTTTTGAGAATTTCATACATGAGAACTATATTTAAATAATTTACATCTCTTCTTACCCCATTTCAACTCCTTCTGTGCCCCCCCCCAATTCCCATCAAATTGATGATCTCTTTTCCTTAATTATCTTTGACCTGAACACAACTTTGAATTTTTTTTAAAAATAGAGTTAGGTCACATGGGGGTGAAAAAGCTCTCTCCAAGAGTCATAAACTAGCAAAACACCCAGTGCAAGGCAGAGGAATTGAGCTGGATCTGGCCTGTAAGCCTCCTCCTGAAGACTAGCTCTCGTGTCATCTGAAGGAGTTGTGCAAGCAGCCACTGAGGACAAGTGATCAGTAGTTCTACCCAGTGTTAGAACCTGTGAGCGACACAAGTATCCTACTCATCAAGATATCACAGTGGTGCAATTAGTGATACTTTTATCATGAGAGTAAGCCACATCTCTCTAATGGGACAAAAGGGGCACTCAACAGAAGGATATCAATTCCTGTGGCTGTTAACCTAGCCAAGTACTCATGGCTGGTGAGGTCATAGATCCTAGAGAACCTACTACTACCATTTTCCTAAACCAATATAGCCTCTAATCAACTGTATTCTGAGTAGTTAACCTTATATCCACAGACAAGTGTGCTTTTCTTCACCAAGGATGCTTCTGATTGCAAAAGATGGAGCCTCACTCAGATAAACTCAGCTGCATATACAGAATGAGTGACCAGGGGGTGCCTAGCCCCAGCTGATGTGTCTGCAGTACAACTTGTATACTGAAGGCTTTGGGAAGATTGAAGAAGAGGGGTGGAGAGATTGTAAGAGCAAGAGAACTAGGATGCCTGCTTCCTGTTCCTTCTAGACATGACACGGGAGATGTACCCACAAAAATTGCTATTGTAAATGCTGGAATCCCAAAGCATAAGAGCTTGGAGATGTGATGTCCAAAGGCAGAAGCGTCTTCCAAGTCAAGGAAAACCAAGATCTCTGTCTTTCTCTTGAATGTTTACTCTTATTTATTCCCCTAACCAATTGAAGGGTGTCTGCCTACACTGAAATTGGAGTATTCCATTTCAGTGGACACTTGAGTCTCACACCAGTCTTTGGAAACACCTTTGTGGACACACTTGAGTTAGTTCAATAAATCGAATAAAATGCCAAAAATATCTATTTCCCATTCAGCAACAGAGAAATTGGCTTACTGCCTTGTTAATTTTGAGAATAACGCTTCACCAGCCTGGTATCCTTTAATCCTCTCAAAGATGTGTAAAACTAACCACCTTTTATTAATTTGGCACCTATTTGCTTGTCCTTTAGCCATACTTAATCTTCAATCAGGATATTCTAATTGTACAGAGGTTCACTAACATGGATCAACTTTGGGTCTCCTTAATTTGCGTGTTTGTGTGTGTGTGTTTGTGTGTGTGTGTGTGTGTGTGTGTGTGTGTGTGTGAGAGAGAGAGAGAGAGAGAGAGAGAGAGAGAGAGAGAGAGAGAGAGATATTATTGTATAATAAAGTTTATTTTAAAAAGCAGGTGAAATCAGTGAAAAAGTAATAGTTTCACCCAACGTGTCAATGTGCTATAACTATTCTATAGGTGAGTGAAAGAACACTGAACTATTCTCAAAAGAAGAGAGAACAATACTTGGGTGATGTTTATTTTCAGATGTCCCCAATCTCAAATGCCATGACAGACACAAAATATAAAGTTAACACTTAGGTATTTATGCAAATAGTATGTACATGATAGAGTGATAAGCATAACTAAAATAAATCTATGTCATATTTCACAGACACATTCATCCAAAACACATCATAACAAAGTAAAGATGGAATATTCCTAGCAATCATCGCACTGTTCTTTCAATCATGGTCATAATTGGTCAGCACCTAGAATTTCTAAACCACCAAGTCAGTGTATGTATGTTCATTCTTGACTATGTGAATCTGTATGAAATCACGTTCAGTCGCAGGTGCCAAGCGTGGGCACCAAGAAACACTGTGTTCTTGCTATATATTGCAACCTGTGCTGCTTCTATGGTTGGCCTTGAAACAAAAGGTTATCCCAAGTGTGGCATGGTGTCACCAAATCCATGCCAAGTACTTGGTATTATGGGGCTTTTAGGACAAGGCTGACTTAGTATTTCCTTGTCAGGCTGTGGATTCTTGTCGATGTCAGCCAGTGTGTGCTCTGTGGGCTCACAGAAGTCTACTGCCAGGGAAAAGCCTTTTCTGGGCCCAAAGTACAAAGTTTCCCTCAGACCCAGGCCTAGGGTAGCAGTCTAGAACAAAAGTCTCCCAGGCTTCCTGAGTTCTATTCAGACTCTGGAATTTCTTGGGAATCTGATTTGATGGTTGGTACTCTGAAGTTTTGGTCTTCTTAGCCACATTGACCCAACACTCATCTCAAATCTACTATCTCTATGTCCAGTACTTGAATACTCTAGAATTTGGCCTCTAGAATCAGGACTCCAAGGGTTGGTCTTGTTTTCAGTTTTTCTCAGGACTAGAAAAACTGTGGCTGGGCTTGTATAAGTGGGATAGAGGTTATCATTTACTCATTGTAAATATGCCTGGTGATCTCTGGACCCAGCTACATATCTATCTCTTCAGTAGTGCTACTGACTGTGGAACCCTGAATTGCTCAGAACCCTGAATTGCTGCCACATTGAGAGGCCTTTTGGGAACAAAGACTTGCCGTCTGAGTATAAGCTCTCATCTAGTCCAGAACCTGCTGGTGGAGGCGTCCTGGGGGGCAATTAAGATATTTAGTGCTTGAAAAGGCATAGATGATTTCTTTCGTTGAGAAGGCACTAGACAGTGTCAAGAGTGAGGAATCTCTGCCCATATGGAAGCCTATTACTGCTTCAAGTTTTACATCCTAATGGGTAAGTGTTTGCACCTCACTTATAACTGGATCTTCATCTGGCCTACTATAGTAGCCTGGTTCTTGATGGTAAAGGCTCAAGAGAAGTGCAGAGTGAAGTTTAATTCCATTACTTGGAACTCCAAATGCTCCATGTGCAGCCTATCCAGAATAATGTGATCCATAGGCCTGTGGCTGTTCAAGTACTCCAAATAGGACAGTATGCCTTGTATATGTAGCTCGACTTGTCCCATGGAACATTGCAGATGGCAGAGGGCAGGCTGTAGCTTGCTCACCTTTTGGGGTGAGGTCAGCACCTGGTGGTAGGAGCTTGGAGTCGCCAGCACACCTCTGAGCTCTATGGCTTTCGTCCAGCTCCATCCTCAAACCAGGCTGCGTGGGACATGATTAATCTTCTGGACTGTGCTAGATTCATCAGGAGGGTAGGACATTTTGTTTTAACTACAGTGCATGGTGAGGTGAAAGTGTTCGAATGCTTCTACTGGCATGGAATCTCAAAAAGCAGATCTGGTGTGCTTTCTAGGCAACTGGGGGACCCTGAGACTCAAAATTAGTCAACATTAGCCTCTTGACCACTCACAAGCCTATCTGGAAAAATCTCACTACTAACCCATTTTTAACTTCTTATAACAGGCTTGGCTAGAAGCAGAGGTCTTGGAGGCAGACCTATCTGGGATACTCTTAGCTGTATTATAACAATAGCAGTCCTTGATCCCCTGGTTGAATGAACAGAGCCTTTTACTACTCAATGGGTTTTTCCATTCAACTTTCATTTAAGGTTTTGTTTTGTACCTGGTAGGGTGATCTGTACATTCTTTTTGAGAAGTCTGAGTAATTTCCAGTCTTATCTAGATCATGTTGTAATTTCCAAAGTGTTTGGAAGTCAGTCTTGACTCCAAGTTTAATGAAAACACCAAATTGCTGAAAGTGTTACTTTCCAAAGAGCAAAGAAATCTGAGTCAGCAGAGGATAAAACTATAGGACTAGAAAGTAAATATTTGCTAATGGGTCATTATTGGTCATAGTGACTGGGTCCACATCTCATTTCTACCCTCTGATTCTTGTACTTGTGAATCACAGCAGTGGAGGAAATGATTCATTGTATTAGGTACTGATTTAAATCCTATGCAATGGGCTCCAGGGTAAGATGGAAGATTAGAAACTGACTAGGAAACAGAGAAGAAGTGGAATAACAAAAAATGGACTACATCAAGGCAGCACATCAGACATAAAAGAGATGTTAGGGCAGCTGAGAAACAGAGAGAAGCGAGGTAACAGGGAGATGGCAGAAGCACCTGATAGCTTCCCACTAAGGTGCAGGGAAATATTTCCCACAAAGTAGCCAAAGTTTTCAGTGAAAAGAAGCTAGAAGTCTTTCAGAGGATACATCCACAACTCTCGAAACCCTTAAATCCAGTAGGGGTGTTTGGCCTGACATGGGGTTCTCTTTCGTGACTGCTCACCATTGGGGAAGAAGCCTGTTTTGTTATTCCTTGTATCTTGGAGTGCTGTGGCCAGGCATGATCTTGAGAGAGCGTACTGTTTGAAAATGAGCTACTCACAATGAGGGTCTGAACCAAGGAGTCATCACAAGTCAGAGAGCCTGGGGTCCGCCTGGCACAATGTCTATGTGGGAGATGGCTGTGCCAGGTAGTGGTGGAGAGGGAGAAGGCTGAACTAGAACTTGGGAAAGAGTCCAGGTGGAGGAGACTGAGGGTTTGCAGGGCATGGTGGAAGTAGCCATGCCCGATGTAGTAGGGAGCAAACCCCATCACTTGAGGACACCTATGGAAAGGGACAGGTGTCAGCCTGAGGCCATCAGGATGCTCAGCCCCAGTAGATGCTCCTCTGCTGCATGCTCACATGCTGGTGTTAGCACTTGGAGCTTATGTCTAACGGAGCACTTGATTTCCACAGCCTCCTCTTTCCCACATGGTGTTTAATGCTACATGAGATTTGAATGCAGTAAGTCCAGTGCTATGGTACACACCTCACTGCTGTTTGTTTCCAGAACTCTCCAGCATGCTTGGGTGGTAGCCCTTGCCTTATGTATTAGCTACTACAAGGAGACTGACTTTGAGAGACTTTGGAGTGAGTGGGAAAATGCCCAGCCCACAGGCTGCAAAGATAAATGATGTCAGTAATGGCTGCTGGTACTCAAAGAAGTGAGGGTCTAAAGCCAATATAGATCTACTAGGCAACCAACTCTAGGCTGATATGGGATCAGCACATGCCTGAACATCAGAAACACAACAAGTTTCCACTCTAGATCTGGAAAATGCCAGTATGGGGGGAGACAGAAAAAAGCTGAAATAATACTTTGAAATAATAATTTGTCCAACTATTTCTTCCTTAGTGTATTCCTTCTGCTGTTTTTGTAATGACTTTTATTACGTCTTACTTAATAAAAAAGATTATTTATTTATTTATTTATTTATTTATTTATTTATTTATTTATTTATTTGTGTGTGTGTGTGTGTGTGTGTGTGTGTGTGTGTGTGTGTGTTCACTGAGGCTAGAAGAAGACTTTGGATCTGTTGGCTTGGAGTTACAAGTTGTGAGCAGCTACACATACGCACTATGAGAACTCTGGTCCTTTGAAAGAGCAGCAGCCTTTTACCCCGAGCCATCTCTTCAGCCCTGTTACTAAGATTTTTTCCCAATAAGCTTTTCTGTTCTATCCTTCATTCCTCTTCCAATTTCTATCAAACTTCTTTCGTATGCCTTTCCCACTAATCCCTCTCTCCCTTCCCAACATTCTTCTCTTTACTTGTTCTTTTTCCCCTTTTTTATTTCAACCTCCTATTTCTTATTTCGTTTTTACTTTTGTGGTTAGAATGAAAAATGTCCCCCTTAGATGCGTAACTTTAAACACGGTCCCTACATAGTAAGTGATGCTGTTTGGGAGTGTTTATAACCCTTCGGAGGTGGAATCTTGCTATAGGAGTTACCTCACTGCCAGTTGCCTACTGTTTTCTTTCTGCTCCCTGTGTGCAGATGAAAAGGGACCACTCTGCTTCCTGACTGCTAAGGGAGCCTCACACAGTGCTGCCATCCCTTCCCTGTGATGGCGGGTGCATCCCCTCCAGAACTGAAAGCAATAACAAACCCTTTCTTCCATAACTTGGGTTTATTTTTTTTTCTGTCTGACTAATTTATCTCCACAATAGAAAAGCAATGGATACGCCTGCCCCCCTGCTTTATATGCTCAGTTATTACTTCCACATTGACTGTCATTAATTGTAAATTTATGCCTTTACGCCTTGACTTTTGTCACTTTCCTTTCTATGGTCATTGGTTATCTTGTGTTGTTGAGTTATAGTGGGACTCAGAGCCTATAAGAGATGGCTGCTCACTCAGGAGACCCAATATTATACAAACTGGAACAAAAATATAAGAAACACAAAGATATCAAGACAAATATGCATTTCCTGAAAGGCCATAGCCATACCTCAGTAAGCAAGTCAGATGGCACTGAAGTGCTGGATGCAGAAGATAAAAATGAACAGAAAATTCAAAGAGCTATGAGGTTTGGATTACTCTTGTTTTCCCAGGGACATGAGGTGGGTGCATCATTAATTGGTGCTGCTATTTTTAACCTCTCTAACATTTTAAATGTAAGTACTCATAGGTATATGAATTACTCTTAAAAACAGCCTTAATTGTCTCAAAGGTTCTGGTAATTTGTGCTTTCCTTTTCATTTGATTCTGGCAATTTAAAAATTCCCTTTTTCTACCATACAGGGCATTAATGAGTGTATTGTTCAGTCTCTATGGTTTTGTGTAGTTTTTGTAATTTTTCTTGCTATCTATTTCTAATTTTATTGTACTATGATCTGATAAGATAAAGGAAATTATGTTGATCCCTTTGCCTTTTGAATCAAATTGTTTTGGTTCTTTGATTTTTTTTTAAGACTTCATTTGTGGCCTGAGTATAGTGTACTTGAGACAAGTTTCCATGAACTGGTAAGAAGGATTTGTGTTCTGTACATGTTAGGTGGAATATTCTATAGACATATGTTAAGTCCATTTTGCTTTATGATATAGCTTAACTATGAGTTATCTTTGTTGATTATTAGTTTGAATGATCTATCTAGAGATAAAAGTGGTTTATTGAAGTCACCTACCATTATTGTATAGGGACCTACTTGATCCATTATGTTTACTATACCCTGTTTTATGAACTTGGAAGTCTTGTGTTTAGTGTATATAATCCATAATATTATAGAATAAATATGTCTTTATATGTATAATACTGTATAATATATATACATATATATTTATGTCTTCTTTACAAAATTACAAAAACTATGGCTTGTGCACTAACTAATATATAATGGCCTTCTTTATCTTTTGGAATTTTGACATTTGCTTTATCTGTTATTAGTATAACTATCTCAGCCTACTCAAGGTTTCTGTTTGTTTGATAAATTATTTTCCATTCTTTGGCTCTCAGTCTGTGGGTGTCTTATAGATGATACACATTTCTTAGAAACAAAACAGATAGTTGGTTAGGTGTTTAATCCAATCATCCAGATTCCAGTATACTGCTGAGTTGAGTCCATTCATATTTATAGCTATCACCAAGGGATGTATGCTGATTTCTGCAATATTGTTGGTTGTTTTGCCTTGTTAGTTGGATTCTTTTTTTTAAATAATTGGCTACTTTAATTATATTCACAATGTTTTTATTTATTTTTATTTTTTATTAGATATTTTCTTTATTTGCATTTCAAATGCTATCCCAAAAGTTCCCTATACCTCCCCCCTGCCCTGCTCCCCTACCCACCCACTCCCACTCCTTGGCCCTGGTGTTCCCCTGTACTAGGGCATATAAAGTTTGCAAGACCAAGGGGCCTCTTTTCCCAATGATGGCCAACTAGGCCATCTTCTGATACATATGCAGCTAGAGACACGAGCTCCGGGGGGTGGGGGGAGTACTGGTTAGTTCATATTGTTGTTCCACCTATAGGGTTGCAGACCCCTTCAGCTCCTTGGGTACTTTCTCTAGCTCCTCCATTGGGGGCCCTGTGTTCCATCCTATAGATGACTGTGAGCATCCACTTCTGTATTTGCCAGACACTGGCATAGCCTCACTCGATAGCTATATCAGGGTCCTTTCAGCAAAACCTTGCTGGCAAATGCAATAGTGTCTATCTGGTTTTGGTGGCTGATTATGGGATAGATTCCCGAGTGGGGTAGTCTCTGGATGGTCCATCCTTTAGTCTTAGCTCCAAACTTTGTCTCTGTAACTCCTTCCATGGGTGTTTTGTTCCCTATTCTAAGGAGGAATGAAGTATCCACACTTTGGTCTTTGTTCTTCTTGATTTTCTTGTGTTTTGCAAACTGTATCTTAGGTATTCTAAGTTTCTGGGCTAATATCCACTTATCAGTGAGTGCATATCAAGTGACTTCTTTTGTGATTGTGTTACCTCACTAAGGATGGTATCTTCCAGATATATCCATTTGCCCAAGAATTTCATAAACTCATTGTTTTTAATAGCCGAGTAGTACTCCATTGTGTAAATGTAACACATTTTTTGTATCCATTTCTCTGTTGAGGAACATCTGGGTTCTTTCCAGCTTCTGGCTATTATAAATAAGGCTGCTATGAACATAGTGGAGCATGTGTCCTTCTTACCCATTGGAACATCTACCAGGAGAGGTATTGCTGGATCTTCCAGTAGTACTATGTCCAATTTTCTGAGGAACCACTAGACTGATTTCTGGAGTGGTTATACAAGCTTGCAATCCCACCAGCAATGGAGGAATGTTCCTCTTTCTCCACATCCTCACCAGCATCTGCTGTCCCCTGAATTTTTGACCTTAGCCATTCTGATTGGTGTGAGGTGGAATCTCATTTTTTTTGATTTGCATTTCCCTGGTGATTAAGGATGCTGAACATTTTTTTCAGGTGCTTCTCAGCCCTTCAGTATTCCTCACTTGAGAATTCTTTGTTTAACTCTGTTCCCCATTTTTAATCGGGTTATTTGATTTTCTAGAGTCCAGCTTCTTGAGCTTTTTGTATATATTGGATATTAGTCCCTATCAGATTTAGGATTGGTAAAAATCCTTTCCCAATCTGTTGGTGGCCTGTTTGTCTTATTAACAGTGTCTTTTGCCTTACAGAAGCTTTGCAATTTCATGAGGTCCCATTTGTCAATTCTTGATGTTACAGCACAAGCCATTGCTGTTCTGTTTAGGAAATTTTGCCCAGTGCCCATATCTTCGAGGCTTTTCCCCACTTTCTCCTCTATAAATTTCAGTGTCTCTGGTTTTATGTGGAGTTCTTTGATCCACTTAGACTTGAGCTTTGTGGAAGGAGATAAGAATGGATCGATTTGTATTCTTCTACATGATAACAACCAGTTGTGCCAGCACCATTTGTTGAAAAATGCTGTCTTTTTTCCACTGGATGGTTTTAGCTCCCTTGTCAAAGATCAAGTGACCATAGGTGTGTGGATTCATTTCTGGGTCTTCAATTCTATTCCATTGATCTACCTGTCTGTCATTGTATCAATACCATGCAGTTTTTATCACAATTGCTCTGTAGTACAGCTTGAAGTCAGGGATGGTGATTCCACCAGAGGTTCTTTTATTGTTGAGAATAGTTTTTGCTATCCTATTTTTTTTATTATTACAAAGGAAGTTGCAAATTGCCCTTTCTAACTCAGTGAAGAATTGAGTTGGAATTTTGATGGGGATTGCATTGAATCTGTAGATCGCTTTCGGCAGGATAGCCATTTTGGTTAGTTGGATTCTTATTTGTTCTCTGCTTTCTTCTCTCTTTGTGGCAAGGGTCTTTTTGTGCACCACATTAGACATATTTGATTCCTTCCTAGCCCTTCTCTGTCCATTCATTACTGTCATGAAACATTTCTTTCCCTGTGCTCTTGTGACTAAGACTGTGGTACTCCCGTGTGTGTATAGTAGTCTAGACTATTGAGTAACTTCCGTAGTGCTGGCTGGGTGGTCATAACAGGCCATCATTTGGGCTTGTCTTGAGATGTGCTTATTTCTATGTCTGTTTTTAAAGGACAGATTACTGGATGTGTTAATGTTTTATTGGAGGTTCCTTATTTCCAGAGCTTGAAACATCACTCCATGAATTCCTGGCTTTTAAGGTTAAGAGGGTTGATGTTTGTGTTGCTGATTTAATATTGTTTCTTGATTCTGGATTTTTGAAATATTGATGATGATATATCATGGGACGATTCTTCTCTGATCTTGTCTATATGGGTTCTAAATACTTCTTATGTTTGCATATCTATTTCTTTCTCTGGATTTGGGTTTTTTAACTATAATTTCATTGAATATATTTTTAAATTCCTTTAATATTTATCTCAGCTCCTTCTATGCCATAGAGTCTTAGATCAGTTTATAAGTCATAGGTCATTTTTTAAGAGTTCTTGGACATTATGACCATGCTCAGTTTGCTTTGTTTTCTGAAATTGTTTTCATTCTGTGTGCACAGGTATTTTACCTGCATGTGTGCCTGAATTGCATGCTTGTGCCCAAAAATGCCACAAAATTCCCTGGAATTGAACTTATAGATGGCCCTGAGCCACCTTATGGCTGATGAGAACTGAACCTGAGTTCTTGGAAGAGCAGTCAGTCCTCTTGATCACTGAGCCATCTCTCTCCAGTCTCTCTCTCTCTCTCTCTCTCTCTCTCTCTCTCTCTCTCTCTCTCTCTTATTATTCACTTTACATCTTGATAACTAACCCAGTCAACCCCTGTCACAATCCCTCTCCTCATCCCCTTTCTCTTTCTCCTCTGAGAGGATGGAGCCCCCGTGTGTCTCCCCTGATCCTTGTCTTTGTGAGGCTAGAAGAATTCCCTCCCACTGAAGCCAGACAAGGCAGCCAAGCTATGAGAACATATCCTACACTCAGGCAACAGCCCAACTAGAAGAACTTATCCCATAGACAACAGCTTTTGGGATAGCTCTCACTCCAGCTGTTCAGAACTCACAGGAAGACCAAGCTGCACAGCTGCTACATCTGTGCAAGGGGCCTAGGTCCAGCCCTTGTATGCTCTTTGTTTGGTGGTTTAGTCTCTGAGACCTGCAAGGGCCTGGGTTAGTTAACTCTGTTGGTGTTCATGCAGAGTTCCTATTCCCTTTGGGGCCCTCAATCAACCTCCTTAGTCATCAGGGAAATGCAGTCAAAATGACTCTGAGATTGCATCTTACACCAGTCAGAATGGCTAAAGTAAAAACTCAAGTGACAGCACATGCTGGTGAGGATATGGAGCAAGGGAAACATTCTTCCAGCTAGTGGGAGTGCAAACCTGTATAGCAATTTTGAAATCAATTTGGTGGTTTCTTAGACAACTGGGAATAGTTCTACCTCACGACCTAACTTCTGGGCATATACTGAAAAATGCCCCACTATATCACAGGGACACTTGATCAACTATGTTCATACTAGCTTTATTTGTAATATCCAGAAACTAGAAATAACCTAGATGTCTCCCAATTGAAGACTGGATAAAGAAAATGTGGTACAGCTACACAATGGAGTATTACTCAGATATTAAAAATAAAGACATCATGAATTTTTTAGGCAAATGGATGGAACTTGAGAATATCATCCTGAATGAGGTAACCCAGGCCCAAAATGACATGCATAGTGTGCACTCACTTATACCCATACTCCTCACTATTCCACAAAATGGTAAAGAAGGAGCATTGCCAAACTCATTCAATGAAGCCACAGTCACCCTGATACCTAAACCATACAGACTCAATCAAGAAAGTGAGTTTCATACTAATTTCTCTTACAAACATTGATCCAAAAATACTCAATAAAATACTCTCAAATAGAATCCAGGAACACATCAAAAACATTATTCACCTTGCTCAAGTAGAGGTCATCCCAGGGATGCAGGGATCGTTCAATATATGAAAATCCATCTATGTAATCCAACATACAAACAAACTGAGGGGAAAAAATCACATGGTCATCTCATTAGCCTTTGACAATATCTAACACCCCGTTATCTTAAAACTCTTAGAGAGATCAGGGCTACAAGGCATATAACTAAACATAATAAGGGCAATATACAGCAAACCAATAGCAACATCAAATTAAATGGAGAGAAACTTAAGGAAATTCCACTAAAATCAGGCACTCATTTTCTTTTATGTTTGAATGTGTCAACTATTTCTTCCATGTGGAATATTCTTTCTTTAGCTTGGTAGAATCTATTGACATTTTACATTGTTTTTTTTTTAAATTTGATTAACTACATTTTCATTTCCAACAGTTTATTAATTGCCCCACAAATCTCTGCTGTAGATCTGTCCTGACATGTAGCTGACATTCTACTCTCATACTGGATTTTGTCGTTCTCATTGCTCCATTTTCCATCTGTGTAGCTGACTTTCCCCTCCAGTCCTGTATCGTCTGCATCTGCTTTAGTGTCTTCTCTTCTAGGTCAATAATCATTTAAAATCAGGAAGCTTTTGAAATTTCATCTGGCATTTTGTCTTATTTCAGTGCTTTTAAGTTCTACAGCTGAGGGGTTGCCATCTTTTGGCGGAGCCATCTTGCATGATTTTTCATGTTATTCTTTGTCTGCATTGCAGTCTGCATGTCTGTTAGCGTGTATATCTCTTTTGGTTTGGTGGTGGGGAGTATATCCTTATCAGTCAGCCTTCCTTTGAAGGCTCAGTTCCCTATATCTCCCAGTGATGATAAAACAAGTAAAAAACAAGTAGAGGTTCTGCTTTCCCTCCTGTCATGGGGCAGAGCACGAACGGAGGCGTGCCTGGCAGAGCATGCGCAGAGGTGTGCCTAGAAGAGCATGGGCAGAGGCATGCCTGGCATACTGTTCTGAATCACCTGTCGTTTTTGTTTCCCGAGATATTTTGTGGATTTCCAAGACACATCCTCTCCTTTTAATGTCTAGAAAAGAGTTTTTTGTTTTTTAAAATCGTGTCTCTTTTTCTACATCACACAATGGTTATCTCTAGGCCTTATCCATAGGGCCTAATATTTTTTGTTGTTATTGCTGTTAATTTCATCTCATTTTTCTGTTTCTTAATTTCCTCTAATTACATCTATTTAGGGCAGGGGAACTAAAGGCTAGATAATGGTTCTTAAAGGAAGTGGGATTGCAATTATGTTTTGAGAGACGAAGGACAGTGTTTCATGTCAAGCAGAGAAAGGGGACTCTTCCAAACAGTTTAGTCTATACAACGTGGAGCAAAACACACTTGGCTACATACGCCTGGAGTGCAGGAGTTAACATCACAGAGAAATGTCTTCATAGACGAATGAGACAGAAGGAGTGGGTGAAGGGAAGTTCTAGACAGCTATTCTCTTTTGTAACTGAAGAGATTTTAAAGGAGAGGGAAGGAGAGCTTTTCCATTTCGGATCTAAGCATTACTGTGGTGTGGAGGAGGGTGGACCAGGGAGGATCTGGACAGATGACAAAATTATCAAGGAAAAGAATACCTAATTTGGTGAGGTTATAAAGAGTTCAACTTAATGGCAGTTCACTTGGGAAGGATAAAACGGGCTTTGGGGATGCCCAGAAGAGAAAATTCTAATACCAGGAGGTATTAGAAACACAATCTACAGCTAGAGATGGAAGACCATAATAGGACCTCTGGATTTTTCTCTTAGATATTATGAGGATGAGGCACATGGAAGAAAACATATTCTGTGTCAACAGAACAAGGTCTTTTTTCAATTGAGAAATGATGTCCCTTTGCATAAATGTGAGAGGTGTGAGTCAAGAGAAAAGCCAGTGCTCCACTGTTTATTCCCACATGAAGATTTGTTTTAATTTATCTCAATCACAAGGCAAAGTTCCCTGTTTTATGCTTTCAGCTTCTGAGAAGTAGTTTTCCAGCAGTTGTCAATGGTTCCTGTGGTCAAGTGCAAACTCATCAGATGATTATGTTATCGTTTTGAGTAGCAGTGGAAGTCTTGTGGCACAGAATTCTCTCCATTCCTTTCCAGTTCCCGAAATGCACGTGGGCATTTTTCCCCCTCCCAGTGGAACAAGTGAGCCTTCAGTTGAGATACTCTGCTGAGAGAGTAAGAGATTTCTCGGCAAATAACTTGCCTTGTGATGCTTCAGCTTCTTGACGTGCCCTCTGGGATGCGAGGTCATATGCTCCTTGGTCTCCTTACTTGGTCTTCACACCTTCTTCCCATGGTTGTTTGAGGTTTTATAGTCAGGAGAACAAAATGACAGAGGTGGAGTCTTAGGAACACTTTCTGAAAGTTGGTGGAATGAGAAGGCATTCGAGGTAAAGAAGCCTTCTGGCACTCCTGGACCTCCAACAGCAAGGAAGCCATTTATTTATCCCACATAGGGAGAGAGTGGTCAGAAAGCCAGGTGAACTGACAGGACAGCCAGCAGAGACTCATGGTTGCTACTTAAATCTTCATTCCATCTTAACACAGCACAGCAATGACCTGTTTCTAAATACTGAGAGCTAAAGTATGTCATTGATAGCTCTGGCATATACTCTGTTTTATTCTTTAGTTCTTTCTTTAAACATCATAATTTAAACAAAAAGTAATTTCATTGCTGCTAATCTGTTGAAACACAAAACATTCTGACTTATATTTTTAAACGTAAACTTTCACATCTTCACACAAGTTAACAGAATGAGTTAGAAGGAAAAAATGCAAGTGGAAAATAAAATCAGTGCAAAGTTAATATTTATAAATTCCCATTAGTATAACCAACCTTGGTGGAACCTTTTATGGTCCACTTGGAGGCAAAAATCTCTCCAGTTTTAAATCAGTTCCCAAGACTGTTTTAAACATAAGCACTTCTTGTGCATTCAAAAATGCCTTATAAATGTTAATGCACACCCATTCAAAGGACTCTAATACTTGTAAAGACTATCTAAACATTTCTGTAGCTATAACAGTGTTAAATGAGATTGTTGTATGCTACTGACTAAAGGCTTTGCAACAATCTACAATGAGTAGAAGTGCATGTTTTCCCTACTAAGCAGCTCATTCATTCATTTATGTTTATCACTGACAAATATAACTAAAGTATGTTAAACTTGGAACCAGAAATGCCAGGCCAAATAGTGCCATCTTTATCCAAAAGAGACCTGGGGCAGAGCGACTCTTCTCACTTGTAATTCGGGTCTTCAAGGGCTTGATGATCCGTTCTCTCTGAGTCAGGATGGCTCTCCGGGCCCCATCCCATTTCCCTGGACCTTGCAAACGGTATTGGTATGGGGTACAGGGCCCAAAGAAGACTTCCATGGCTAGTGTTGGATCCGAGAGAAACAGGAGCAGGAGGTTGGGCTTCACCCCAGCCAGAGAGGCGATCTCATCCATGTACTCAATATGGTCCACTTGGATTGTGTGCCTGGCTGTCTTTACATACCTTAATGCAGAGACAGAATATGCAAGATTCAGCCTCCAGTACTGGGCAGGAGCTTTAACTATGTCTACCTTAGAGGTAAAGGAAATGAGAGTGAGCAAACTTCCCTGAGAAACCCAGCACCACCCAGATGCTGAGTGGAACTGAGGACACAGAATCCATGGTTTCATCCCCCGTGTACCCTCATTGCTTTTTGGCACTAGGATGTTCAACTGCAAACTACATTCACAGTGATCGCTATCTTAAGATACCTTTCTTAGAAGTGACTCTTGTTTTATTTATATATATGTATTTATTTATTTGTTTGTTTGTTTAATTTATTCTCTGCGTGCGCACACACATGTGCACACATGCGCAGGCATGTGTGTGCCTGCATGCTTGCATAAGTGCTGCAGTGCACATGTGTGGAAGTCAGAGACAACCTTGTAGGAATTGGAACTTTCTATCAAGCCTGATGATGTGAGTTTGATTCCCAGGACACATATAATGAAAGGAGAGATTTCTTTTAAATGAGAGATTTCGATGTAGCAAAACACTTAGCTGTGTGATGTGTAGGTGGGATGGAGAACTTAGCTTCTAATCACCTCTGTATTTATTGTCAGCTAGAGATGAGTAATCAGAGCCACTAGTGCTATGGCCTTAGGCCACTAGCTGGTCAGTAAGAAATATGGTTGTGGTGAAACTCAGAGACTATTGTCACTTTGGGGGAGTTGGTTAAGCTTCCATGGTGAGACCCTGGAAGAAACACTACTAAAGATGGAGTATGAGGTGCTGGGTGCAGTTGCAGTTTTAGTAAGAGTTGGGGAGGATAAATTCACACTCAATCACCACTGGACTGGTCCAGAGACCTAAGGGGTGTACTTGGTGTGGGGAATGGAGAAGGGAGAGACAGACAGGAGGAACAGTTAGAATTCCACAGTAAGAATCTTGCCACTCCATTTTATTTACCGTTTCTCCATAGCCTTTTTCCTTTGGTCCATGTCTGCCTTCATGGCCTTCACTGAGGGTAATTTGCTCAGCCCTGGAAGAGAAAAATGCATTGGGATTTGAAAGATTAAGAAGGGTGTGTGTAACTCAAAGACATGTTCAACATCCTTAGGTACCAGAGAAATGCAACATGCTATAGCTCAGAAGAACATCCATCCATTGCTGATGGGAATACAGACTTGTAGAGCCAGTATGGAAATCAGTGTGGTGGTTCCTCAGAAAAATGGGAACCAATCTACCTCAAGCTCCAAGCTATAGCACTCTTGGTATATCTCCAAAGGAGGTTTTATCTTACCACAGACACTTGCTCAGCCATGTTCACTGCAGCCTATTTATACCAGTCAGAAGCTGGAAACAACCTATATTTTCCTCAAAAGAATAATGAATAAAGAAAATAGAGTACATTTTCCCAATGAAGTATTACTCAGCCATTAAAAGTTGAAATCATGGATTTTGCAGGTAAATGGACAAAACTAAGAACAAAATTTATCCCGAGTGAGGTAACACAGATCCAGAAAGACAAATATGTTATATATTCACTTATGTGTGGATATTAGCTGTTAACATAATGATAATCTATAGAACCACAGAGGTTAAGTATAGAGAAAGAGACTAGAGGGACAGATAGATCTTACTAGGAAAGAGAAATAAAATAGCTCTGGATAGAAGGCATGGCTATAATGGGAGGATCAAGTGGAGAGGGAGAGGGGAGCAGGAGACAAGTGAGAGGATTTGGAAGAGATAACTAAAAGTAAGTGTAATTGGAGGGGTCTTAGAAGGAAATCTAAATGAAATTGCTTCCAAGTAATGCAGAAGACAGATCTCCAAACTGGTTATCTCTTGTCACCATGTGAAGTTTCTAGTAATGGCATTGGGTTGTATCTAATTGAGTTGTTGGCCAAAGGGGACCCATGGCAATCTTTAAATAGCACAGGGTTTTGTCAAGACTATTAGTTGTTCTCCACACATTGATGGCAAACCTTCATTGCTGAGGACAACTCTATATAAATCATGGAGTAGTTGAACTGGTGCCTACATAGAGCCATCACTTCCATGTGCTAGCATTCATACAGAAAGGTATTCTGCATACACCCAAAATGAAACATAAACACCAGTCCAGCTACAAACTGTGTGATCAACAATGGTGTCCTGCCTCCATGATGTGCTATGACAATGGTAGCACAAAGCTTGTGAGAGTAACCAACCAATATCTGATCTGATTTAAGGCCCACACCATGAAAGGGAACCCATATTCAACACTGCTTGAGTGACCAAGACTCTGAGACTAGATAGCTTGGACACCTAGGTTAAAACAAAATGCTACTGTTCTAAAAATCAAATAAACAAAAATATAGCAGTAAAAATGACTCTTAATGACATCTTGCTATTATCATAGATAGGACCATGGTCAGCCCTCCTCAAGAGAAACTTCCTTCTGTAACAGTTGAAAGCAAATATAACAGTCCACAGCCAGACAGTGTGCAGAGAGTGCGAGGCCTTGGACCACCAGCCCCCAAAGGGATGTTGCCATCAATTACAGCCCCCTCCATCCCTCAAGTCTCAGAACCCTGTTGTAGAGGAAACAGAAAGAGTGTAATAGCCTCAGGGGACAAGGCACCAAGCAAACAGGCCCTCTTAATCAAGAAGATTGACACACAATAAACTCACAGAGACTGAAGCAGCATGCACAGGGCCTGCACAGGTCTGCACAAGATGGGGTCCTGGAGCCGAAAGGAGAAGTGGGCAAATACTCCATCCCTAACTCAGAAGCAATTTTCAATTAATAAGCACTTGAAAATGAAATTTTATTTGCCTCCAAGAGAGTCCCACTGTGCGAAAAAACTACTCTTAAAAGTAGGCTGCGTGCTCAGCAGTAGACTACTAACAGAAAACTATCCTGACAGCCTCTTTGCAGATTCCTTGTCTCTAAATGTCATGACAGCACTTTTCTAATGTTTAAAATCATTATTATTATTAATTTGGTTTTCCAAGACAGTGTTTCACTGAGTAACAGCCCTGGCTGTCCTAGAACTCGCTTTGTAGACCAGGATGGCCTCGAACTCACAGACATCCACCTGCATCTGCCTCCCAAGCATTGAAATTAAAGGCATGCACCACCATGCCTGGCTTTTATTTTTTATTTTTTATTTTATTTACAAACCTTTTTCTTCTCTCTTTTTGCCCTATATGTCCTTTGCATATATACTATAGGTTCCAGTTTAGTGTTTTTTAATGGGATTCCTTAGTATATGAACTAGTGGGTTTCTGTTTCTTGTATGTTCTTTTGGGCTCTTTTCCTTTCAATTGTTTGGTTTGTCCATTTCTGATATGTTAGTTTGTGTTTTATCATTATGTTAATTTATTATATTATTATGTTATATTCCTTTAAAAGCCTGTTTGTTTTTCTAATAAGAGACATGAAGAAGAAGGTGGATCTGGATTGGAGGGTGAAGAGAAATGAGGGTTCGCTTTAGGTGAACTGCCAGCCCACTCACAGCCTTTGCGTACAGACCTTTGAACACCCGCACAGCCCAGCGAGACTGGAGTTCTGCAATAGGTAGGATGATGCCCAATGGCTGGATGAGCCCAATGACAGCCAAAGTTGGCTTCTCCAGGTCTGGAGGGAACATCAGCTTATACAGGGACACTTCATTGTCAGTAACTGCAATCAGATCCCCAAGGAATGGAAAAGAAATGCTGTATCCTGTAGCAAAGATGACAACGTCAATATTCTCCTCCACGGTGCCATCATCAAAATGAACATCCGTTCCTGTGAACTCCTTCACGTTAGGCTTCACCTGGACTTTTCCGGAGATGATGTGGTTTGGAAGGTCATCACTGATGGTGGGGTGCTGGCTCAGTGGTCTGTGTATGAAAATAAAAGTCTAAGCAAGTCTAAGAAAGAGAAAGCAAGGTGTGGGAGAAGGGATTGAAGCTAGCAGCTCCCCTTGTCAGTTATGTCTGCAAACACAGTGTGTGTGTGTGTGTGTGTGTGTGTGTGTGTGTGTGTGTGTGCGCACATATATGCACAGGTGTGCATGCATATAAAAGCAGGGAGAGGTCAGAGAAGGATGCAAGGCATCTCACTTTATCATGAGCTCTTACTCCCTTAAGATAAAGTCTTTTACTGAACCTAAAGTTTAAAGTTTTGGCTAGGGTGCCTGGCCATTGAGCTCCTGGATCTACCTGCCTCTGCCTCCCAAATGTGGGGTTCAGGATGTGACCATACTTGGCTTTAAACTATTTTTAAAAAATATTTATTATTATTATATGTAAGCACACTGTAGCTGTCTTTAGACACACCAGAAAAGGGCATCAGATCTCATTATGAATGGTTGTGAGCCACCATGTGGTTGCTGGGATTTGAACTCAGGACCTTTGGAAGAGCAGTCTGTGTTCTTACCCACTGAGCCATCTCACCAGCCCCTTAAACTTTATTTTTTTAATATGGACTTTGAACATTCAAACTTCGGTCTTCTTGCTTGCACATCAAGTGCTCTTATCTACTGAGCCATCCCCTCCCTCCTGCAGTGTGTTCTGTACTCTAATGGCCATCAAAGTTCTACTTTTCTTTAACTATTTTGTGTAATATTTTATCTTGAAAAATATGCATGTATCATTTCATTCATTCAGATATTCCTCATTTGTTTTGTTACAAAATATTTGCACCTTTTAGATATTAGGAAAAATTATGTTGGACTTTTGAAAACAAGTCATAGGGTAGTTTTAGTTTTCCTCCTTTCTGTCTTTGGACCAGGTAATTGTTGCTTGTAAGATGATTAAAGTCTAAAATAGATGCAGGAAGCATCTGCAGCATGGGTAGCCACAGGGCTGCCTGATATCCCAGCACCTGCTCAGGTAGTGGTAAAATAGCTCAAGTGTTGCCTTGAGTAACTGAGCCCAGGCACTGAACCCATTCCCCAGAGAGGAATTGTGACAGGGAGAAAGCAGAGACTACACACACTGACAGTGGCCCTCTTCTGGGTACATACTAGTTTCCTCAGAATTATATTCAAGGAAGTCCCATTGGAGGAAGCCATGTCACCTGACCACACTGTCCAGCCAATCTTCTGCTCCGGGACAGAAGAGGTATCTAGTAAACAACTGAGAAAAGCTCTTCTATAGAGGTAAGCATTCGACTGAAAATAAAGTAGAGAAGTTATTTACTATGATTATAAATAAAATATATAGTCAGATCAGTAAAAGGAAGAGTAAACAGTTATGTGCTACATTCAAGGTTTTGGTAAAAACTAACCCATCAAATATATGAGAGTGGTGGGTTTTTTGTTTGTTTGTTTTTGCTTTATTTTTGTTTTTTTTTCCTTCCTTTTTTGTTTTTTGTTTTTTTGTTTTTTCAAGACAGGGTTTCTCTGTATAGCCCTGGCTGTCCTGGAGCTCACTTTGTAGACCAGGCTGGCCTCAAATTCAGAAATCCACCTGCTTCTGTCTCTGCCTCCCAAGTGCTGGGATTAAAGGCGTGCTCCACCACGCCCGGCGAGAGTCGTATTTTAAAATCACATTGGAACCATAAGATTGTCATTTAGTGACCTTATAGCCATTATAATGTAGCCTGCTGAGTATGCGTGTGGTGATGCTGGTGTAAAAGCAGGCTAATGTGTCTGCCTGGCAAGTGAAAGCCGATAAACACAATTATGCACAGTATGTAACAGCCAGAAATCTTGGTAACTAGCTTTCATGTATTTCCTTTACTATATAAACACCTAGTGTTATTTCTGCTTATGAATAAAAACATGACTGTCATCAGTATGCTGCATTACACCGGCAGCCTGTGTACGAGAGTGTGTCTTCTGTTGGGTGTGAGGACATCTACAGGATAGAGTGGTGAACGAGAGTGTACGGCTTACCTGGTTTTCACTCAGCCTGAGGGCTTAGGGCTTCTGATTAGTATGTGTTGCTAGATCTCCCCCTTACAATCATGGGCAAAGAAACTCCTAAGTGATTAAATACTCATTTTTCATTCTTGAGACAGGTGAGCCTATCTTCATCTAGCTTTTAAAAATAAATTATAAGAGGAAGCATGGACAAGTGTGAATTATTTTTAAATTTAAATCTTTGCATAGTAAAGCAATGTCTCAAGCTAAATCAATGGGAAAATATGATTAGAAGGAATGTGATATGAATTATGTAAAAGGAGATTGGCTTCCGTAATATTTCAAGAGTACCATGAAAAAGTACATGTGTTTTAATTAAGAAGGATCTTGATCATTCAGTGTTTAATTCCAACAGTTTTATGTACTTTCTGAAGTGACACTGTAGCCACTATTTAGCACATATAAATTCCCTCATCGCTCCCAGAGTGTATGAAGGTGAACTACATTCAGGGGTGTTTCTATTCACTAGCACTTAAACCACACAGCACCAGAGGGAATGAGCTGTAACCTGCTTGCTTTAATCCATCCTTACATGTATTTATCCTTCCTTCTTTCCATCCATTTGTCTGTCCATCCACTCACCCACACATCCACCTACCCATCACCCTCCCGTTCATCTATTCATCAGTCCACCCATCCTTCCTTCTGTCCATTTATCTGTCTGTACACCCACCTACCCACTCATGTACCTACCCCCATACCTATCCATCCATCCACCTACATACCTCCCACCCACCTGTTCATCCATCTATCTGTCCACCCATCCTTCCTTCCATCCATTTGCCTGTTTGTCCATCCACTTACTGACTCACCTACCTATCTCCATACTATCCATCCATCCATTCCTTTCTTTTTCCTTCCTTCTTTTCTTCCTTCCTTCCCTTCTTCTATCTATTTGTCTGTCTGTTCACCCACCCACCAACCTACCCCCATCCATCCACCACCCACCCACCCACCCACCCACCCAGCCAGCCAGTCATCATCCATTAATCCATCCATCCACTCACCATTTCTTCCTTCTTTCCTTCATCCTTTCTTATTTCTTTTTGTATCTTTACTTCTTTTTTTATCCACCTCTATAAACATTTAATCATACATAGATATTTATATGTCTCTCATCACCTTTCTCCTTTTTCTTCCTCTATACTACTGAGTTAGTAGCTCTGATTCTTCTCTATTGTGGATGCAAACTCACATGACTTTCTTTTCTTCTTATGGAGTTAGGAGCCTGAGGTTGATACAATTTGTAGCAGAATCTGTAGATTCCATTGCAGTGTAGTCTCCAATGCTGTACGTGTGTCAATCAACAAAAGCCAGAGTTTGTTTCCTTTGTGCTACTTATTCTTTGTAAGTGGAGTCATATTGGTACAATTTACCTAAGTGTTTTGTCTGTCTAAGGGTTGAACTGGAGATACTCAAAACAACCTCAAGAGTAATTGGGTAGAATTCTGAAGTAAGACATATATAAAGCAGGCTCACATGGTCAAAAAATATACTAGAGGAGATCACTTGAGGCTGCACTGTGTCCTGGTGGAACAAGATAAGGGATGACCCAGTTAGCAGGCTGGGCTGTGAAGATTGTAGATGAGTTAAGGAAATTAACTTATGGATGGGGTTTTAGTGTTCTGGGTAAAGACCTCAAGGCCTTTATAAATGCCAGAGGGTATTCAATATCCAATCTCAGGCTAACCCACAGGAGTCAAGACATATGGCTGGTCATATATAGTTCCTTCAGGCAGAGAAAACCATGGAACCAAAAGCCTTACATGTAGAGTGTCTGTGTACATTTGTGCTGTCAGTACTGCATCCTGGAGTCAGCAGCCCCCTTTCAATCTGGAAAACCTTTTATTCTGGTCCTTATTTAAGTATTGAGTGTCTTCTATATTCTAGTTTTTCATCTTTCTAGCAAGCATTTTTTTTCTGCTATCTGCTTTGGCTGTTAATTGGGAAGTGATATTTTTAATTACCAAAGAATAATTCTTTGTAGCCTTGTGTCTCCTTAAGATTGCTTTGTGTTTTCATGCAAGATGACTGCTCATCTCCACTCAGCTTTCCTAACACCTGCCCTGAATTTCCAATACATTATGTCTGGATTCTGGCTATTGACATAAAGAATTTTTCTTTTGACACGTTCTACAGGCCGCCTTTGGTGACTGCAGGCACCTTGAGTGGCTGCTCTGCATGCAGCACAGGTAAATGGGCCAGCTCTGTGGACTAAAATCCTAGCAAACACCCCTGTTCTATCCATATGTGGCCTGGCTTCTGCCTCATTGTGATCCTCTTGCTGATTCTGTCATGGTGCCTGGTTTGCTTTTGTTCCTCCCTTTGTAACCAGCCCCTTCCTAGCTCAAGAGAAATTTGCCTGAGAATCCTCCTATAGCCTTTTTGCTTGGATGACTTTTCATGGTGGCTCCTCCTCACCCTTTAAGTCTTAACTTAAACATCCCTCCTTAGAATTGCTTCCTCCACCATCCTACTAGTAGATCTACCCCTAGACAGTCTATATCATATCCTAATCCACTTTCTCTATTATTCTAATGACATTCTATAGGTTTAAAATGCATTCATCATAGACTGTAACATTTTCAACCACAGCATAAGAAAGGGTCACTAAATGTGTTTTAGTGAACAAATCAATACATATTACATTCTCTTTTCCCTTCTGATGAAACATGTGAGGGGATGAGGTAGTCCATAAGTGCTAGCAGTATAGGGATGAAGGCCTGAGTTCCATCTCCAGCACCTCCATCAACCTGGGCACTGCAGTGAGTACCTGCCATCCCAGCTATGAAAAGGAGAAGACAAGAGCGTCCTGGGAGATGCTGCCTGGCTAGTCCAACTCAATCAGTGTACACCATATTCAATGACAGATCTTGTCTCCAATAATTAGGTGGAGGGCAATTTCATAGGATGTCTGACATCAAGTTCTGGCCTCCACATGCACTTACACACAAACATACATGTAGACACACATACATACTTGGAGACAATAAGTATTCATATAAGAACGATAATATTTGTTGTCTTATCTGTTTACCTTTGCTAAAACAATATATAAGCCTGGGTAATTTATAGAAAAATATATAACACTTATTGATTTAGATTATGTACTGAGAGTTGGTGTCAAATAATCACATCTATTCACTACCTTCTTGCTGCTGGGGACGCTGCATAGTCTGAAGTGGTATGAGAAACCACATGGGAAGACAGAACAAAACCTCTAACTCAGTTAATCTCTTCCTCTTCTTACAAAACCCCTGAGCTCTCATATGGGCCTCATCCTCATGATGTCATCTAATCTCAGTTACCCTCGATGACACCACCTCAACATAACTTTGAAATATGAATTTGAGGATAAGTGTACTGTAATTCTGGAGCACCTAACTTGTTTGAATTTTTCTTCATTATATGTATTTATTTTTTCTTATCTCAGCTTAGCCCTGATCCTACTCTATCTTTTGCTTGTTAACTAAAAGCTACCAACAATTTTTGAATCAAGAAAGTTTCATGGGTTAAGATCTAGAGTTGTAGGGGTACTCTGAAAGTGGGAGGATTCCTAGGTAGCCCCCCTTCCATGAGAACTTCACTGATACGTCTACCCCATCATCAATGAATGAAATTCATTCTACCCCAACCTGACTATTTCAAATTTGGACCTAGATGCACCCTGCTGCTCTGATATCCACCATGGCATCTCACATTGCTCTCGCACAAACTTATGTCTGTGTCTTCTCTCTAACCTATACAGTTAACATCTATTGAAGGGAGGAGCATTCTATTGCCTTTTGTCTGAATTTTCAGTGTACAGCAATCAAGTCTGAACTGATTGATGACTGGATGAGAATATTCAAGTTGTGCCCAGAAGCACATGCACATTTGCATGCTGTAATGCATAGCATACAATTTTGAGTGCTTTTTAAGGGCATGAGATCAATCAGGAACCAAAAGTTGACTTGTCTTCAAAGTAAAATGCTCACCTATCCCACATACATGATTACCCACACCAAGCCCTCTGTCACCTGTGCTGTGGCTGCAGACCATAATGTGCATGGTTGAATCTTGAGTTCAGAGTCTTCTCTAGGTACTTATTTACTGCTTCTGTGGTTAATATCTTCTGGAGAAAGCTATGGAACCGAGTGAAAAATGAACTATCCATGGGATAGCCGTTATTCCAAACACGGTGTAAAATCCACGATCCTCGTCTGGTGCTGAGGAATACCTTCAAGGCAGAATTACACAGAAGACAGAGGAATGTTTACCCAGTGTACTGTTAAAGTGCTAGCCATTATCACTGAAGAATAAAAGACAAAGTGTTGGACAGTGACCACCATGCTGTGCTTAGTCAGAACTTTTACTGAGCCCGGGGTGGGGGGTAACTGCTTATACGGGACCAAATTTATTAATGAAAACTGAAATGTATTTCACTTATCCACCTGTGACTGAAGTATCATACTAAAAATACTCCTGGATATTGGCATAGCTGTACTTTGTATGTAAATAAGGATTTGAATTCATTAGTTAAATGCCATATTAATTGCTTGAAAAAAATCTATATTGTTTTCTCTGAAATAAACCCATGGAAAATGTCTTACTAGGTGAAAGTAACCTAGACACAAATACCACGTGTTCTCCCTCACATGCAGATCCTACCAAGAAAAAATCAGATTAGTTTTGGAGTATCGTGCTTTACCTATCTAGTGACCTACACGTAGGTCAGTTGTTTATATGCCTGTTCCCGTTGTTATTTTACATTCATTTTCAGAATGGATTTAAACATCCTGAGGTTGGGCCCTTAGATTGCTCCACATTTCTTTTCTGGCTAAATGTGCATTCATGGTGACACCTGTAAGTGTACAGGACCTCACTGGTAGAGTCAAATTAGCGATCACAAACAAACCTGTTTTGCTACACGACCAAGCTCCACGGCAATGTCCACACCGGAATTCCCAATGCCAACCACTATGATTCTCTTTCCCACATAATCCTCAGGACTTTTGTATTCTCGGCTGTGGAAATAACAGCCTTCAAACTTCTCAATGCCTGTGGTGGAAGAGAATAATTTGTCATTCTGAGGACAACTTTCACATCTCAAAACAGGAAAGAAAGCTATGTTCTGAATGACCTGAAATACCAAGAAATGAAATCTGTGTCAGCTGAAGATCACACCGTTCTTAAATGTCCTTTAAGAGAGCCCAGGGAACAGAGGACTAAGCTCAGAATTAGAGTCCATGGGTTCCAAATACAGACTAGTGATCTTATAAAGTATTTACGAAATACGAGAGCTATCTGTCTCGACTATGCATAAAGGAAAGGTGTTACAAGAGCCCCAACACCTGATGTTCTTCTCTATTGTATTACTTTCACAGTACTAAGAAAAACCACAAAGCAAGGCACTGGGTGTTGCACTGTTTTACAATTCTCTAGGATTTAGGCATCTTCGATTCATTGGTTTCCTCTCAGCTTTATGTACCTGGTACCAGTACCTGATGCTGTACTTGGCTTAGCTGCATGAGTCATAAAACCCCAATCTGTCTGAAATTGCCAGGCTGCTCCCTGTGAATTTGTTTATGTTTCTCTATAGGGAATGCCTCTTTTCCAGGAAACATCAACCAGAAGTTGATACAATAGCTCACTGGGTAATCTTTAGATTATTTCATACTTAGAAATAGCTTTCCTAAATATATTGCATTATAACATTAAAAAAACAGGTACTTTCATTTTACAGATATTTGTGTTGGTGTACAAAAAAAATTATTTTTGTCTAATTCACTGAGAATTTTGAGTAACCATTTAAGGTGATCTTATTTACTTTGTCTCCATTTTTCACAACATAGAAAGAACTTGAAATAAAAAATATTTTCTAATTGATTCCTGGTGGTAATTTGATGGAAATAGAGGGCAAGTGGGTCATGAGTAAAGGGAAGGGGGGCTAGTTAAGGGAGATCGGGAGCTAAGACAATCCCCCTTGAGGTGGGTACCATTTTAACACACAGAACTACAAGGGAGCAATAAACTGCACATTTGGTTTTATTAGCCAATGAAAACCATAGATATAGAAGGGAGAAATCTATGGTCCCTACACCCAGACTTCAGGTGAGTAATATCCAGTACCAGAAACAAGCTCCTTCAATTGGCTCCATACCAAGTGGCCAGCCCTTAAACTATATGCATTATATATGTGTGATTGATATGAATGACTTATGTATTATGTATATCAGTAATAATTAGAGAAAAAGGCCATAACTTTGAGAGGAAACAGAGAAGGGTACATAGAAGTAGTTGGAGTGATGAAAGGGGAAAATAATTATATTTTACTTAAAAATTAAAAATAGACTCATGATAAATAAATGTGCTGAAGTTCCTTACCCATATGTTAAGATTTCTAAATTTATGGATTTGCCAGCTGTTTGCTTGTCATTTGTCTTTGTCCTGCATTATTATTTTTAATTTCACTTTCTCTGCAATAGACTGAGATCAAATAAATGGATAAAACTAAAACCATTTGAATGTGGCCTGACTTTAATTATTAATAAAAGACTAATAAATATTATTAGAAGCTGTATGCAGGATAGGTTCCTTTCATTTGCTATCTGCACCCAGGAGCTAAGGCTGTTCCATAGCCCTCTGTAAACAGGTCCCGTCAGGAGAGAGCTGGTGTCCCAGGAGTGCTCCCAGGGGAAACGAGGAAAGGGGATAACATTTGAAATGTTAAATAAAGAAAATATCTAATAAAAAAATTTTAAAAAAAACCTGTATGCAGTGATAAGAAGCAAAAAAGTGTGGGTCGTTGTGTTTGACTGCTTTTGTAGTCAATGGTTTATGTTTTCCTGTTAACAGAGGATGAACACTTTGCTACTGAGGGATACCAGGGATAATTTACTGAAACTTAATAACATTTAATAACTTAATAACATTTATGCCCACTCCTTTTTTGCCTGTAAGTCATTTGAAAAATGTGCCTCATCTTCATGACATACCTGGAAAGGACTTGAGTGGCAGGTGGGGGTCTGTGTGATGGCCACTGCAGACCAGGACCCCATCAAAGACTAGGCTCTCCTGTTTCCCATCTGTCTCCACAACAACATCCCATTGTCCATGGATGTGGAAGTCTGGACGTTTTCTCACGCTCCTCACTGTGGTCTGAGAATAAGGGTGGAAACACAGGTGACTCACTTCACAGGTCCTTCCTTCTGAGTCCTTCTCTTCAGGTCCCACAGATCCTGACCAGACCCTTATCTAAGGCATTCACACCAGTATAGTGCCTGGTCCTCCCACAGAAGGATCACTATTGAAGACACTTTCAATATTTAGGGATATTTAAATAGAAATAGTTGAGACTTTGGGGAATATTGGAGTGACTGAATCCACAGCATTAATGTCCTCCTAGGATGACTACCATATATGGGGAGAGAATATTCTCCATGTTTTCCTTCTTCAGCACAGCCTTGTCCACTTGCTTCAGCACTGTGTTTTGAATTTTAAAAAATTAAAACTGCATCATGGAATGAAAATGAATTAGTATGTTTGAGTTGTAGTGCGGATCATAGATAGGTAGAAGGTAGGAAACAAACAAACAAACAAATAGATAAATATTCTTTGTATGATATGAACCTTCTTTTTGTTCTAGAAGAAACCTGATTTGGCTCGATCACTATTGCTATTATTCTAAGTTCACAAACATTTGGATTTATGTCTTACAAAGAGGGCTGTGCCACTGCAATGCACTATCAGAATAGGTTCTGATGAGCGAAGTCTTCCAGCCTCAAGGGAAACTGTCAAAATATTTCAATCTGTGATGATTTTCTGATGTAGGAAGCTTCCTGATAACCTCTTCTTTATCTGGGAAAATCAGAAGGTGCTGGATCTAACTCTTGCATGTCCACAGGTAAGTATATTTGTCCACATGCATGTGTGTGCGAACACACACACACACACACACACACACACACACACACACACACACAGTTTCACCTTAAATCGGATGTAATCCAGAAGACTGAAGCGCTTGGCGTACATCCTGAAGTAGTCCATGAGCTTGCTGTTGTGCATGTAGTTGGGGAAGTGGTCAGGGATAGGGAAATCACTGAAGCACATCATCTCCTTTGAAGTGTTGATGGTCACAGATCTGTAGATGCTAGGCATTTTCTCTGAAGCATTCTTCTGCAAGAGAAAACCCCTCAATACAACAAACATTGTAATTACAAGGTAATAATATATTTTAAAGTGTCTTCAGGTATTAAAAAAGTAGGACATTGCTTTTTATAGATTGTCAAACATCTGCTAATGTTTACCCCCAACCCAGTCCCCATATTTTCTAGAGTGCAAAACAAACAAAAAAAACTCTTACATATTACATTGAATCAACAACAAATCTTGTGCCCGACTCCTCAATCAGAAATATGGATGTCAGAAATGAGAATAATGTCTTTAAAATGACAGAATGATTCAAAATGATTGCCTAGACTTCAAAGTCCAGTAAGAATTCCCTTAAAAATGCACATGGAGAGTGTTTGAGATAAGTAACAGCTGAGCCATAAAGGCCACACCAAGTGTGAAGGGCTGACGCCTTCGCAGACACGACCCATTCCTGCAGTCGCCACACTCCACGTTTAGATGGGGCTCATGCAGCTTTATGCACCAGCTCTAACAGATAGCTAATTTAATAATAATAGTAACACCAATACTATATAATGTAAGGTAAACATTTTCTTTTTCTAAAGAAACAAGATTTTTTAATATATTAGTGAAAGCAACTACCAATTAAAATATGTAGCAACCACAACCTTATAAGCATGGCAGCAAACATTTATGTATATGATAAGACTGCTAAGAGAAATGCAATCGATATCAACATGTATGATAAATTATATTGTATTTTAAATGAGACAAATTGCTACACTCTCATGAATATTGATACGGTTTCACATAGTATCATATTTATCTTATTATTGAGAATCTTTGAAATTAGGCACACTTGTTTAACCTTCTTTCTGGTCTATTCTCAACATAGCAGCATGGTCCTTCTGCAACTTAAGAATGCTGCTCTTTTCTGCAATCTCAGTATCTGTCAAGTCCTTACTACAGTCTAGACCCACTGACAAAACCCAGCCTCCCACATCCCTCAGCTGCACAACCTACCATTCTTTCCTTAGTCACTACAAGCCAGCCACAGGAGCTTTCTGAGTCTCCCTACCATGCTAGGCATGATCCCACCTCATAGATAAGTACCCAAAATTTCTCCTAAACAGCTTTTTCCAGGTAATCCCTGAAGCTGGCTTTTTAGTTTTGAAATCTTTGTACCCAAATCATTTTATGTTGAAGTTGTCTGTGACCTTTTACTTGAATTATCTTTTCAACCCTCAGCTCCTGCTGTTCTTTTTGCAATATGCTCACTGATATTAATGATACTATTTATTTCATTTTCTTTCTCTCATATTAGTGTTGGAGCTCCCTAACGCTGAGGATTTTGCATTCATATTTATTAGTATATTCATCAACTATAAAGGTCCTGTGTACAAAGTAAGTATTCAAAAAGACTTATTGACCAAATGAACTCTTGAATTGAACAAGAAACAGTATGGATATTGATAATTAAAAGGGGGATGTTAAGGCAGTCCTTGGAGAAATCCCACAGCTTGCAGAGAGGTATTTGAATCATGTTGGTACTTTGTGGGAAGGTGTTTGGGAGTGAATAGGAACCCTTCTTGGATACTCTATTGTTTCAGGGGCACAAAGGGGAGAACCCTGTGAGGCATTTATGCCAATTACTTTGCCAGAACAACTGCTGTCCACAAGAATGAAGAGATCTCGTATTTTAGCTGTTGATATGTATCTTGAATGGGGCTAAAATCCAATACCAATAGAAGAAACTTAATGCATTGATAAAGATCTCCACAATGTCATAAGACTGCCCTTGATTAGTGATCAGAGTGATTCTGTAGGATTAGCAGAACTGGAAAGTATTGACCACGACTCCTAGATTTCATGGGCATGTCTAGTAATTGATGAGAAAATCAGCAAAGAAGATGGCCACTTGGAAACTTGAGCATATTCAGCGTTTAACACCATGTTTCCATCCTTCAAGGCACTACATCTTTTGCTACTTAGAAATAAAAAGTAGTAATTGCCTGTAAAACACACACGCACATGCACATGCACATGCACACAAAGATCTATAAACCTCTACTGTGCCCTGGGACATTTAAGAAAGAATAGCATGCAGATATTACCTCAGTACAGAAGATCAAATTACATAGTAGAGGGTCACCAATGGATCACCATCCAATCCTACAGCCAAAATCTATGGCATCCCTAACTTTGAATAACAGCACATCTAAACAATTAAGGAAAAAAAAAAACCATAGCCATCATTCCCTTACTAACATTTGTGATGGTCACTAGGGCTTTCTGCTGCCTTGAATACACTCTTCCAAGCTTCATTCCTCAACCAAAGTTGACATGTATCTACAGATTTCCTCACTCAGTGACTTGAGACCAAAGATTGGGGTCACTAAATGACCCTGACTATGTGGTGTGCTTCATATTTCCTTTATCGAAACCGGGTAAATTGTTACAGCTACTTTACAAAAGAGTACTTAAAATCAAATAAAATGCAAATATACTTGAAATTTCCACAGGCCTCCGATGTCATCATTTCTTTCAAAGCAGGTGGGCTCCAGGTCTTCATCCAAGCAGCACTTGATGGCTCCTAGGCCACTGATCCCAGCTCCAATCACAGCTATCTGCTTCTTGACCATGGTGCTACCACTGATTGATAAACATGGAGAACTCTCACTACCATCCAATTAATTAAAACTAGATTGCTTTGTCACAAAGACCTATTGTTTGCTGTCCTAAATTCTTTTTATTAGTCTCACTAGCAGTGAAGCTATAGCACACACAAAAAAATTGCATACATGTCTGCTTCTTTTGTCTGCAAAATTTTATTTGCAGTCAGCCAGAGAAACACAGATGTGTAGTTCTAGATGCAACAACATTATACCATGTGTATAGGCAGGCAGCACAGGGAGGCAGAGGAAATGCAAGAGATGCAAAATTAGCTGGATGTAAAAGTAGGAAGGTGGTGGTGGTGGTGGTGTGTGTGTGTGTGTGTGTGTGTGTGTGTGTGTTTGTTTGTTTGTGTTGGGTATGGTTGTTGTGTAGAGTGTGCATGTGTTGACATTCCAAAATGAAGAAAACCTAAATGATGATTAGAAAAATGAAGAAAAAAATCCAGCATGGGTGTGCAGAGCTAGAAACTGTCTGCTTCAAAATATGACAGAGACTGAAGTAGGTCCATTATGTGACAAAACCATGGGCTTGTGTGACCTTTAATGGCATGCTGGGGTAGAAGGCATTTGAGGAGAAAATAATACTGGTAAAAGTAGATAGTGAGCAATAATTATGCTCCACAAATACTTATAGGAGTAAAGTTAATTGCATGTGATTTGTTCTTCTCTTTTTAAATGGCATTATGAAAGCTAAGAGATATAATTGGGAAAATTATAGAAACTATCATTCAGAGTTATGACATCAACATTTAGTATTTCAGAGCCATCGACTCATTCATTTACTTACCCTTTTTATATATTATTTCAAGTGTGGATTGACCCAAACTGTAGACTAGGCACTGTGATTGCTGCAGAGGCCACTAAAGAAGATATCACACAGTCTTTGAACTCAGAGACTCAAGCCTAGAGGAAGGGAGATGCAAAAAGGGGAGGCACCGCATGGTGGTGAATGTTAACAGGAGCATAAAGTGTTTCAGTCTTACTGAGCCACCTTCAAGACTGCTACATCATGTTCTTTTCTGGTGAAAATGCCCTTTGCTACAAATACTGGTCCCACTATCCTCTTGTTTTTCCTCCTGTGTTAGGTGTCCTCTGAGCAGGCTGGGCATCAGTAATTAAGCCCTTCCTTTTCCGTAACCATAGCAACTTGTGTAGCTCTCATTCCAGTTACAACACACCTTTATTGCAGTTCTGTCTTACTGTGGCTGAGCAGTAAACTCTTTGCAACATTTGAGATTTATTAGATGCCATGGCTGAAATCTAATAAATGTCTATGGGCTGAAAAGAGTGAATAAATTAATTTCTTAATCTCCCTTTTAAGATTGCTCCCATGGTTAGAAAGTATTATGCCATCTATTATAATCAGATAAAATATATTAATGACTATCTCAAACTTCATCTGCACAGAACTGAATATTGTATGGAAAAGTGAAGGTACCAACCCTTGGGAAGGAGGAAACTGAAGTTTAGTTTGGACTTCTGGATGAAGGTAGAGATGTCGTTCTTCCCATGCTCTTGAAGATGAACCAAAATTACACAGCAACTTGAAGTCTTTTATAGCTGATGGAATTGACTAATATATAATCCCTTCCCATGACTCTTCTAATTTGGATTAAAAAATGTCATGGACATATTAGGGAAGGGACTATAGCTAATGATGGTATTTATAGTTATCAACTCACACTTGTCTAAACTGCATCTAATGCTAATTGACATACTGTAATGATGAACTAATGAAATAGTTTTTGTCAGCCAGGGAAAGCATAATAAAAATTGGGAAATATAAGCAATGTTGTTATTTAACTGGCCATAGTCCAAATGTTTCTTTTTGTCACTTTAAATAGTTTTGTACTAAGAAAATGTGGTCCACAAGTTAATGTTCACTTCTTAATACTTATAGTTTAACTTTTATAAAAACCAAACAGCTTGGAAAGTACAAGCAATATGCTAAAAATAAATTTAAAACCCACTGTTCTCAATTTATTAAGTGTCGAAACACATATGACAAAAATTAAATATTTTCTGAGCTAAAAGGATACTCATGATTAGACCCCTAAACCCTCTGAAAGGTGGGGGATTCTGTATGATAAGGATCACTGGGGTCGTCTTCTAGAACCCTGCCTGCTACACTTGCCTTGTCTCCCTTCCCTCTGACCTTTACAGGCTCTGCACACTGGCATCGATAACCTTTGCCCTTTTATCGGTCACCACATTTGTAGTATCTGAAAGTGGAACGGAGCTGTTGTAACGGGAATATTGTCTTTGTTTTCCAGCTTCTGACAGTGTCCTAAGTTCTGCGCTGAGGAAATGCCTTTGTCCCCCATGTACGTTGACCAATTACAGGAAGTAAGGATGAGAGTGGATACTCAGAGCTTCATATTGATGGGAAAACACTCTCAACACATGGCTGATAGAACATTACCTGTGAAAGCAGACAGAGAAAGACCAGGATACCCGGAAGATTTTTTTTCTTTTTTTTTTTTTTTGGACACACTTTAATTTTTACCAAGTAATGGTGTTCAGTGTTCTGTTTACATAAACACCATCTAACCCAGCGACTGCCCTTAGTATTTCCTGTCAGTGTTTCAGAAGTTGCAGCATGTTGAAGAAATCATACATTTATCCAATTCAATGAAAGCCTCAAATGAGCTTCTTGTTCCTCTAAAATACCCTGCTTTCCTCTTTCCCCAGCCCTACTCATTTAACTTTATATTGTTGACGAGCCGCTTCCAAGCATATGAAAGCACGGACTCTCTAGCCCTGTGGGCTTCTCTCCCACATCATCCTCACATTACCGGTGTCACACTACTGGTTCACCCTCACGTTTGACACTACCTTCTTCAGCTCTTGCGATGAAGGGGAATCCAGAAACAAACACCCAATTACAATAACAAACACATTTCCCTAAAATGTTCACAAACCACTTGTTTCTGCCATGTAGAGCACAACACCTGATCTTAACTCAAAGGCTGTCAAATTATCCCATAAATTCCTTGGTATGACAGGTAGATTGGTTACTCTGTGCCTACAAAATGATGGATGCGTGCATTGTCTCCCGTGATTTTCTTTTTTTTTAAACCTGGATTAGGTTTTCTCTTTTTGGTGATGGTTCACATACGAAGATACAAAGACAAACTTGTCTTCACCTTTCCCCTCAGCTTGCTGTCTGACCTGTCGGGCAGAAGTGAGCTAGAGGTTTGTACTGAAGAAGAGAAGCTGTCAATCAAGAGTTTAATTTTGCAAGAAGTACTGAAAGAAATAATAGCTTGGTAGTGCAGATTTCCTTTGAGCCCTGTCACCACACCTACTGTGTCTTTGCGATTTAGACTCAGTGTCACTTACCTATACTGTAAGGACACAGGGGGAAAGGTAAGAAGAGAGGACAATCATTCTAAACAGAAATATGACAGAATGGCTGCTTCTTACTAAGAAGAATAGCCCAGTGTTTAGTGCCCTCGAAAATGAGCATTCAGTAGACTTTCAGCATGAATTTCCCCCACATCATGAACTTTATTCAGAGTTTCAAGACTCTTCGAGGGAAACAATCCCCACTGAAGGAACTAGTGAAAGACTCATTATAGCAGAGCAGTATCCAAGTCTTAGCATGCTGGGCCTGGCGTTTCAGGGCAGTCCACATGCTGGGATGGACCCACAGGTCACACTCCTGCTCCCCACCTGTGGCCTTCCCTTCTGTCCCTTGTACACTATGTAGAGATCTGCCCAGACACCTTGCTGCATTCTTGGTTCAGCTCAAACTTGAGGACACTTTTTCCTCCACTCAGAAAGAAGCTCACCACCGCCCACTGCTATCCAACCTGGGTTTGTTGAGAACGTTGATTGAGGGACCTAAGGGATATTTCTTTTCAGATGGGCTTTTCGGCATCTCAAATGTACAGAAAACACAGAAGTGGATGCTCACAGTCAGCTATTGGATGGATCACAGGGCCCCCAATGGAGGAGCTAGAGAAAGTAGCCAAGGAGCTAAAGGGATCTGCAACCCTATAGGTGGAACAACAGTATGAACTAACCAGTACCCCGGAGCTCTTGTCTCTAGCTGCATATGTATCAAAAGATGGCCTAGTCGGCCATCACTGCAAAGAGAGGCCCTTTGGACTTGCAAACTTTATATGCCCCAGTACAGGGGAACGCCAGGGCCAAAAAGTGGGAGTGGGTGGGTAGGGGAGTGGGGGGGAGGGTATGGGGGACTTTTGGGATAGCATTGGAAATGTAAATGAGGAAAATACCTAATTAAAAAAATGTACAGAAAAATCTGGGAGATCATAGAAGGCAGAACACCTCACTTGCTTATGTAGGAAACTGAGTTAGAGGATTCTGGGTTCCACAAATCCCTTCAGCCCCTTGTGATGTTTGGGAGGGTCTTATGTCTGCCTGCTCACCTAGGCCAGCTGCATTAACCTTCAAGAACCCTTATGTCTTCACTCACCTGCAGTAAGCATTTAATTATATTAAACAATGTGTCTTGAAGCTATGATATTAAAGAACTTTCTATTTCAGGCCCATCTATCATAGTATGGTTTTTGTTGTTGTTTTTTGTTTTGCTTGTTTGTTTGTTTGTTTGTTTTTGGTTTTTTTGAGACAGAGTTTCTCTGTTTAGCCCTGGCTGTCCTGGAACCCACTCTGTAGACCAGGCTGGCCTCGAACTCAGAAATCCACCTGCCTCTGCCTCTCAAGTGCTGGGATTAAAGGTGTGCACCACCACTGCCTGGCCATAGTATGTTTTATTCCTCTTTCTTTTTTTTTTTTATTTTTTTATTAGGTATTTTCCTCATTTACATTTTCAATGCTATCCCAAAGGTCCCCCATATCCACCCCCCCAATCCCCTACCCACCCACTCCCCCTTTTTGGCCCTGGCGTTCCCCTGTACTGGGGCATATAAAGTTGGCAAGTCCAATGGGCCTCTCTTTGCAGTGATGGCCGACTAGGCCATCTTTTGATGCATATGCAGCTAGAGACAAGAGCTCCGGGGTACTGGTTAGTTCATATTGTTGTTCCACCTATAGGGTTGCAGTTCCCTTTAGCTCCTTGGGTAATATCTCTAGCTCCTGCATTGGGGGCAGTGTGGTCCATCCAATAGCTGACTGTGATCATCCACTTCTGTGTTTGCTAGGCCCCGGCATAGTCTCACAAGAGACAGCTATATTTGGGTCCTTTCAGCAAAATTTTGCTAGTGTGTGCAATGGTGTCAGCGTTTGGAAGCTGATTATGGGATGGATCCCTGCATATGGCAATCACTAGATGGTCCATCTTTTTGTCACAGCTCCAAATTTTGTCTCTGTAACTCCTTCTATGGGTGTTTTGTTCCCATTTCTATGAAGGGGTAAAGTGTCCACACTTTCTTTTGTCTCTTGTTCTTTCTTTCTCTTTTTGTACTAATAAGAACTATGACAAGAAAATGATTGTTTCTTACTGATAACCAGGTTTTCCTACCTCTATGCATTTAAGTTTTTTTCTTTGTTGCAAGTGTTAAGAATCTTCTTTATGTTTTTGAAAGCTGGTCACATGCCAGACTTCATCCAAGGATGGCTGTGGCTCTCAGTGCACATAGTTCCCATAAGAACAGACTGAGGGCCTTTTACTGAGTGGTCATGGGAAGGAGGAAGTACCTTACGCAAATTCTAAATTATTTTTTTTTAATTAGGTATTTTCCTCGTTTACATTTTCAATGCTATCCCAAAGATCCCCCATACCCACCCCCCCAATCCCCTACCCACCCACTCCCCCTTTTTGGCCCTGGCGTTCCCCTGTACTGGGGCATATAAAGTTTGCAAGTCCAATGGGCCTCTCTTTGCAGTGATGGCCGACTAGGCCATCTTTTGATACATATGCAGCTAAAGACAAGAGCTCCCGGGTACTGGTTAGTTCATACTGTTGTTCCACCTATAGGGTTGCAGTTCCCTTTAGCTCCTTGGGTAATATCTCTAGCTCCTCCATTAGGGGCCGTGTGACCCATCCAATAGCTGACTGTGATCATCCACTTCTGTGTTTGCTAGGCCCCGGCATAGTCTCACAAGAGAGAGCTATATCTGGGTCCTTTCAGCGAAATCTTGCTAGTGTATGCAATGGAGTCAGCATTTGGAAGCTGATTATGGGATGGATCCCTGCATATGGCAATCACTATAAATTTCACACTATAACTGTGTATTGAAACGAAAGCATTTCTATTTGTTCTAAATTCACTCACATGTGTTTAATCTATGGGCTAACACTGGCCCAAAAGCCTGTGTCAGAAGGTTTGAGGCACAGATAGTTTGTGGTGATCCACTGAGATGCACAGTACTGGATCGTGTCCTAGATCATGGTCCTCACTTGGTCCTTTGCTCTTAGCATGTTGTCGTGTGTAGCTGTTTACCTGGGCACTAGTGCGTACATTTTTTTAGTTTGCCAATCCAGCTCAGAGAAATGTTCCATCGCAAAAAAAGGATATGCAGCTTCAAAGAGAATATTGCCAAAAGATCCTTGCTTGAAAATAATATTAATAATATAGTCACAGGACTCTGTCATACCCAATGGAAGTCACCTGCCTCATTAAGAGACAAAAAGGTAATGTTGAACACATTAAATTTTCCCAGTACCCCTGTTTGATCATTGTGAAGAGGTGCTGAGGCGCCTTATAGCAGTATACCTGGCCCTTGGTGGAACCTTCCTAAAGCTACTTGAATATAAATTCTTCCTTATGCTTAAATTTCTGGTGTATAAAAGTGTGCCTTCTAACAGAAAGTGTTAAACTGTGATCCATGGGTCAAATCCAGTCTTCAAAGCAAAGAATAGTTTTGCTTTCTAAATAGCTGTGGTGAAAAAGAATATTTCATGACACTTAGAACTGTGTTCAGCAGTTATTGGTAATGTTTTACTGGAACTTTTCAATGGTTCTGATTAACTTCTATTGTATAGTTGCTTATGAACTATAGAGACCTCATGTCTTGAAATTCTAAAATATTTAACGTAGGGGGAGTTTCCTGATGGTTTCCCTAATAATTGTTGGTTGGCTAATAATCATTGAGCAAAGATATGGAGGTGGGATTCCCCAGGCTGGACAGGAAAAAAGGGGAGAGAGGATTAGGAGTCGGACCAGGCAGCGGGCAGTCGAGACGTTGCAGACATGTAGGTTTCTCCGGGTACTGATAGTTCCCCAAGGAAGATGGGGCAGGATATTCTTCGCCCAGCAGCTGTGTGATCTGGCTGATGTTAGAACTGCCTGATGTTTTCCATTTGCAATGATTTAATTGGTGATGGAGGCGGGTGCGGTTGGGAGAGAGGGAGGAAGGGGGTGAAACCACTGAGTGATCTTTGGCGGTCAGAGTAGCCAACCGCTGGGATAGTCAGTCTGTGGAACTCAAGAGGTAGCTCCAGGCATTCACTAGAAGACTGGGTTGCGCGGATTAGCAAGCCAGCTGCGCCAACCCGGGCCAGACCACCATTTTCAGCATCTGGTGAGGAGGGACAGGCTGGTACTGATTCTAAAGCATAGGGGAAACCAGCGTGGATTTTTAAAATAACATGCAACAATTTAACAACTGATCCTTTGGAGAAAAAGTATCTTAACACTTTGTGGCTAATGAATGTAGATTATATAACTTGGGCGAAATAAATTTGAATATGAAGTTCTTGATCATTGCTCAATTATTATGTCTCGTGATGTCAACTGTGTGAATGAATAATGAACACTAGTATAGACATTTAAATGTGCCTCTTCTCAGAGAACTTATTCTTTAATGAGAGGACCTGTCAGTAAGTAACAAACACAATGTTTTAAGAATACAGCACGGTAGTAGATGAAAATGGATATAAAAAAGGAAAAAAAAAAACAGGCTGAAAATACAGCATGGTGTGGAGTATATTAAACATATCCTATTTTGTTTCCTTCAAAATATATATGCAACTAAACCGCAGTTGGTAGCGTCATAACTGCAGGATACTACGCCTCTTTCTGTGAAAAGTATACATATACATCTTTATATAGACATATATTTATACATACACAAGGCATACATATAATACATTGTTTTGTGTACATATCCCTAGTAACATGACAACAAAGCAAATCAATTGGCTTTCTTAATTGTAGGAACTGATTTACATTTTTCTCTAAAGTTGTGTTATACATGGAGTGATGGTTATCTATTTAAAGTGTTCCCGAATCAAAATACATTATTCAAGATCAAAATAAGCTAACAATGTCCAAGGTTTATGTATTTTTCTGGATCATCTGGAACACTGAAAATAAATGTTGCAGATAGAATGAATATTCTCTGCCCCGGCACACCTTCTTACAGAAGTCGAACTGTAGGAGGTGTGAGGAAACTCCCTGATAGGTGAAGCAAAAAATCCTCTGAAATGGACCATAAACCCAAGTCAGCAGTTTTCCAGTGAGATTAACTATAAATGAGCAATGCTTTCACAGCCTCATCATTGTCATAACAGCAGTGGATGAAAGAGCTAAGCTGCACATACTACTTCCTTTACCAAAAATTCTATTTATTCAGCTTTAGTCACGTGGGCAACACCTCTTCGATCATTTCAAAGGTTTGGTTCACATGAAAATCCCCATGACAGCGTTACTGAAAACCCTGATGACAGCATTACTTAAGGTGGCTGCCTGTGCCTGTGCAGCTGGCAAGTTTGCTCTGCAAGGGCACATCTGTTAGCAGTTGCCTTCTTTTCTCTAACCCACACAAAGTTCCGTGAGTGCTTTTATATGGGTGGCTAGCTTCTAAGTATTATGGACACAGATGAACAAAATACAATGAAAGAAATGGAAAAAGAGACTCAAGGTATAATCCCAACATATGAAGAATTTTCATTATGAAAATAAAATGCTAAAAATTCTGTGTTCAGCACAGAATTCAGTATTTCTAGTCTAACAATATAGATTTGGGCTCCTTTAATTGGCAAATCTGCTATTTGTCTTGCCAATAAAAATAAGCCAGAACTATCATGAATAAAATCTCAGTATATAGGTCTGTGGTAAATACGGTCCCCGAACAGAGCTGACTCCTTAAAATTCCGTTTTTTAGGAGAATTAATTTTCATGCCCACTTTAATTAAAACATGCATGTATATTGAATACTAATGTTAGTTGTCAGACATTATTATGTAGCCTGACCTGTAACGTGATGTGATGCTATTGAGAGACTACAGAGTAGTTTCTCTTTCTTCAAACCATTTCCTTGACCCCTTTATTACTTAAATAATAAAAAAGCAATCTCAAATCTACAAAGGTGCCAAGGACCCTACTAATTATTAAAATACTTGACAATATGATGGGGAAATAGTTTCAGAAATAAGCACAAAAACAATTTCATGATTCGGGGTTTATCTAGTGCAGTGTTTCTTCCCCTGTGAATCATGATCATTGGAAAACATGTATTTCTGAAGGTCTTAGGAACCCCTAACCATAAATTTATTTGTTTTGCTACTTCATAACTGTAACTTTGCTACTGAGTGGTGTCTCAGTTCCTAAGACCATCAGAAATAAGTGTTTTCACATGATCATGACCCTCAGAGTGTGAACTGCTGATCTAGCATAATGATAAGTATATTACATGTGACAGAATCATAAATGGATTTGATACAAAATTTGTAAGTTATATCTATTTCTTCCTTTCTATAAACAAGCATGGAACTTTGAATAACATTTGACAAGAGCTAGTGTGGGGTATGAGTTCTTTCAGTTGACATACTGTTTTTAAGATATAGTGCCCTGAGGAAAACCAACAAAATTGAAATAAGGAATGAAATTAGGATTTAGAGCAAAGTTACAGCATTGAAGACAGAGGTTAGAAACCAGAACAGAAGAATAGCAATTGAAGAGAAGGTGATGAATAGCTGAAGACCAAAATGTTTAGCATCAGGATGGGCTGAAAAATAGATTGCCCACCGAGGAAACAACAGAGAATGAACTCCCAGTGTTCAGTATTTGAAAGAACTCATTCAGCCTGGTGGAGTCCTCACAATGCAGAGGTCATGAAGTTCTGAGAGGGCTGGATTATCCTAACAAAAACGTCCTCTCTAGTCTCCCAGGAGCAAGTTAATTTTGATTCTTGAATAATTCTTGAACTGTTGTCCAACTTGTGGCCAACATAATATTTCTATTTCCTTGTGGATTCTAAAAGTACTATGATAAATCTAGGAATGGCTTCTGGGCACTGTGTTGATCAATGACTTCCAGGTCATACCAGAACAACTTAACTAGACCAGTAATAATACAAGGAAATACATCTGGAAATGAAGTAGATAATCTATGCCTTGGAAGAAAGATTCAACCTTGCTGTCCTGCCACAGGGCAATGTTGGCCAAGTCCTGGTAAAAACATTGAATGATACATTCTCAGTAACATATGCTTTGGATTCTTTCTGGTTTTTAGTGAGTCTCAAATAAATGGTGCCAGTAGAAAACAAACAAATACCAGTTAAGACATAGCCAAAAGAAGTAGGAAGAGAGAAATAGCTGCCACATTGAGCAGTTAGTCTATATGTGCTTCTAAGTCTGTATGTGTGCTAGCAGATAACAATAGTGAGCAGTATATTCATAAAGATGGCTCAGATAGTGGTGTCTATAGCATGGTATTAAGGAGAGGTACAATATCTGGGCCTTGGGCATCTGAGCCCTTCAGGTACTATGAGGCTAATGCCTTGGTTCACTGGTCCAGTCCTCATGCGCTGTACACTTAAGGTATACACATACATTTCCCTATACTCATTTTGTGTTAATTCAGTTTTGCCCTATTAACCTGTACTGTTTGTATCACTTAAGGTTACAAATCTAACAGTCTTGATGATCACTGTGTCCTCAATGCCTGACATACAGTTAGCTGTAAGTAGTCTTTTTCAGGTTTTAGTGTGGCTAGGCTACAGTTTTCATGATCAAACAGAAATGTAGATGTGAATTTTTTTTTCAAGATAGCATTTAAATCAGTAAGCCTTGAACAAAGAAGAAAACACATTTTTAGGTGAAAGAACTTCATGCAATCAGCTGAAATCCTTCCCGGAGGTGGGGAGGAAATCAAGGTATCAAGGAACTCAAGAAAAGAACTCTACATTCAACCTCTGAACAAGTTCTCCCCTGGACTTGATGCTGCTGGCCCACTGCACAGATTTCAGAAGTCTTTGTCCTGACAATCTGATAGGTCCTATCTCAAAGATTAATCCAAGGTAAGAGAAAAGACACAGCAGGACACAGATTCGATGGTTTTCCTAATGTGGAAAGCATCTTTATGAACCCATCTTGGCTTCATGAGGTTGTCAGAATCCTTGTGAAGGTGCTGCACATATGGCCTCAAGTGTTTTGTGTATTTGAGAGTTGTGTCTGCTTTGCCAGATACTGTATCCTCAGTGGTGTTGTAGGGTTTTCACAAACACCATCCTCTGAAGAGTGGACAGCAACAACTGAAGAACAAGGATGAAGAGGAAGACTAATAGTATTTTTTCTAGTATTTTTACCTTTCATCATTTCAAAAAATAATTATGATCAGGGATATTAAATAAATCTTTATCTTAAAGATTACATGGAGGCATCTAAAAAAATTAAAATGAGTGAGTTGGTTTCCTAAGTGTGTGTTCCTCTTCTCCCACTCTCCTTTTTCTGCATCCTTAATGAAAGCTAACATTTCCTGTCAGTATATTAATACTATTATCACCATTGATTTAGCCTCAATTTTATTATAAAGCTTATTCTAGCCTTTGCAGTCTCATCTGGGGGTCACTAATCACCTTTAAAAAAATGAAACAAAACAACTTGTGGTAATTTAAATAAGGAATGTGCCACATAGACTCAAATATTTGAATACTTGGGTCCCAGCTGGGGCCACTGTTTGAGGAGCAGTGTAGCCTTGTGGGAAGAGGTAGCCCAAGGCATGGGCTTTAAAAGTTCATAGCTTCACCCTCATCTTAATTTGCTCTTTGCTTCATATTTGCAGTGGAAGCTAGTCCTGATGCTGTGTCTGCTGCACACTGCTATAACTTTTAGAAGTCTAGCATTTGGGGGCTATTTGTAATGCCAGCAAAATCTGGTCTAGAACGACAAAGAGCAGCCGTTTGAAGTAGAAGGCTGCCATGGCGAGAGTCTAGCAAAATGTTAGTCTCAGTTGTGCAGAGCCAAGGTTTTGGGTAAATAACCCCAGTGATGACTTGGAAGACAGGCAATGCAGCATCTAATTCGCAAGCATGAGTTGGCCAACTACCACCATGGTTCCAATCTGGTCCACTGCTGCTCTCATAAGTCCTTTAAGCTAAGAATAGTCTTTACATTTTTAGACGGCTGACACATTACACAAAATTCAAATCTGAATGCTTATACATGAAGTTTTATACGAATCAAGCCCATTCCTCCTGGGGCTGCTTTTGTGTGCCCCAGGCAAAGTTGACTCATGAGGCAGGAGTAAGTGGTCTATAGATCTGAAATGGTCTCTCTCTTAGTCTTAACTTAAAACATCTGCAGTCCCCTGCTCTAGATGCTACTAGTCAAAAACATTGATCCAAGTGTTTGGGGTACACATTGCTGTTGATTGATTTAATGCTGAAAGGAAGAAAGAAGTGTGGGCTAGAGAGTTATCCAATTAGCTGGTAAGGATGAAAAAAAAGAGAGAGAATACAATCATTTCAGTACTTAAAAGAACGGAAGGTGCTGATGCTCTTAACCCAGAAAATAAATTATAAAACTAGGAAGAACTTTGCATGATAAAGCTGGCTTTAGGGCCAAGTCAAATTCAATATGCAGCCTGTGAGCAGATTAAAGGTGCCAGGTACAGCCAGGGCCATAGCACCAAGGAAGTCTTTGTAGTGGACTCAAACAACTCCAGCTCTTACTGTATCACTGAGATCCAAGAGCTGCAATGACTTCATGGATGGGACAGCGAAGAGAGAAATGCAAGAAAGAAGGTACAGGCTGTTGGTGTGGAGCAGTGTTGATGTGAAGGAAAATTAATAAGAGCAATGTTAAGAAGTGACCTAGAAAAAGTCTGTAATAGCTACTGGTACCTGGAGTAGACTGAAAGTAAGTAACTACAACCTTAACTTTTTGACAGTTATACTTACCAAGCAACCTTCAAGAAAGAAAACAGAATTGTTTGAAGCTTAAAAAGATCATTGGACTGGCAAATATCTATCAATATTGACCATGAGTGGAAAGAGCAGCTTTCCTATTCAGTATTGGGTCCAAAGCTTAAATAACTATTGGGTATTTCTATATTTATCTAGTTTCTGAAAACAATCTTGACTTCCAAGATTTTTATTTTTGAAATCTTAGGTTTTTATTTCTCTGAGAACTTTGCCCAGCTCCCTGAAGGCTGTGTGACTGGGCAACCGCATTGCTTCAAGCATAAGACATAGAGCTTAGGTGTCGATGGATTTCATCTCCACACCCAGTGACTCAGTGGAGCCCTAGGCAACACAGCTTAACAGATTTGTTTCATTTAACAAGATGAAAGGCTACTGAGGCTGGCCTCTGAAAGCTCTTTTACAAAGATTTATCCAATGTAAAAAATACAATTACTGTGTCTGTGTTAATAGATGCCACCAAAGATTCAGGATAAGGCAGATGACAAGTATATGTGGAAAGTGCTTTCCCTATCAAATCTGGGCTCAGTGAAAGCCATTCAAGTGAGCTTCCACCTTGAGAGAGCAGCAATAAACACGGGATGGGCAAAAGCCGGTGCAGAAGAAAGACTTGCTGCATTCCCTGGCCTATTGGTTGATGTAGCCTTTGAGTCAACCCAGCATCTACCCTTATCATTTCTCTGCAGTCTCTCTAATGGGGCCATTGTTCTGCCTCTCCAGGATGTGAGAGCATCTGGTACCCACACCACTCTGCACCTCCAATCACTGTAGAGCGAGAGATTGGGAACTGTCACTCCACACTTTGAGCCTCTTGGATGAATTTATTTCCGAAGGACATGGAGAATGAGTTAGAAAGTTGTCTTGTCCACATGACCACATCTGCTGAAGGGCAGTGATTCTTAGACTATGGTCCCTATGGAACAGCATTGTCTGTCACCTTGGAACTTGTTAGAGATACAACCTCTTGAATCAGACCTAGACTTACCTAGTCACAGCACCTGGGGAAGAACATAGGAGCCTGTGTTTTGGCAAACTCTCTGGATGAGTCTGAAGCCCATCAGCCTTAGTTACAGAGACAAAGTTTGGAGCTGAGATGAAAGGATGGACCATGTAGAGACTGCCATATCCAGGGATCCACCCCATAATCAGCATCCAAATGCTGACACCATTGCATACACTAGCAAGATTTTATTGAAAGGACCCAGATGTAGCTGTCTCTTGTGAGACTATGCCGGGGCCTAGCAAACACAGAAGTGGATGCTCACAGTCAGCTAATGGATGGATCATAGGGCTCCCAATGGAGGAGCTAGAGAAAGTACCCAAGGAGCTAAAGGGATCTGCAACCCTATAGGTGGAACAACATTATGAACTAACCAGTACCCCGGAGCTCTTGACTCTAGCTGCATATATATCAAAAGATGGCCTAGTCGGCCATCACTGGAAAGAGAGGCCCATTGGACTTGCAAACTTTATATGCCCCAGTACAGGGGAACACCAGGGCCAAAAAGGGGGAGTGGGTGGGCAGGGGAGTGGGGGTGGGTGGATATGGGGGACTTTTGGTATAGCATTGGAAATGTAAATGAGCTAAATACCTAATAAAAAATGGGAAAAAAAAAGAAATCATGGTTCTTAGAAGAGTACTTAGCAAGAATTTCAGACCACAGCCATGAAAGCTAAAATAAAACATTAGTGAATGTAGGACAAAAGCAAAAATGCTTCAGCCGATTCTAATTGACCTGATGTGATTACATCTAAAAGGACCTTGTGGGGTGAGAATGTCTTTTCAGAAGTATGAGGCCTGCTGTGGGGCAATTGAAATGTTATTACCTTGGAATTTGAATTCCAGCATTGCCTTCCCAGATTAATAAAGACAACCCAAAATAACCCAAGTTAAAAAATGCAGTACAGAGCTAAACAGAGACTTCTCGACAGAGGAATTGCAAAGGCTGAGAAGCACTTGAAGAACTGTTCAAAGTATTTAGTCATCAGGTAAATACAGATCAAAACAACCCTAAGATTCCACCTTACATCAACCAGAATGGCTAAGAACAAAAACTCAAGTGACAGCACATGCTGGCAAAGATGTGGAGAAAGGAGAACACTCCTCCATTGCTGGTGGGATTGCAAACTGGTACAACTACTCTGGAAATCAATCTGGGGGTTCTTCAGAAAATTGGAAATAGTTCTAGGTGAAGAACCAACTGTACCACTCCTGGGCATATACTCAGAAGATGCTCCACCATACCACAAGCACACGCTCTCCACTATGTTTATAGCTGCCTTATTTGTAGTAGCTAGAATCTGGAAACAACCCAGATGTCCCTCAACTGAGGAATGGATACAGAAAATGTGGTTCATTTACACAATGGAAAGAAAAAAAAACCAAAGGCATCATGAATTTTGCAGGCAAATGAATGGAAATAGAAAATATCATCCTGAGTGAGGTAAGTCAGATCCAAAAAGACATGCATGGTATGTACTCACTGATAAGTGACTATTAGCCAAAAAGAACAGAATACCCAAGATACAACTCACAGACCCAAAGAAGTTAAACCAGAAGAGAAGCCTAAGTGAGGATGCTTCTCCCAATGAGGCCAGGCAATGGTCTCTGTCTGTTGCAAGGAGATATTTCTTTGATGAAGAATGAGACCTATACTTATCTGTGGGTATAAGGGTAAATATTTAGATGATAGTTAGAAATATCAAAGAAGCTATACCCATGAATTCAAGACCAGAAAAAAGAACAGCCCCAATAAACACAACTACTGTAGAAAGGGGAAACCTAATGGTGTCTCAGCCCTGTGCAAGCAACTACAGAGAACTAAGGGATGCAGAGAGCACGAGGAACGCTCCCAGGGAAGATCCTCTAGATTGCTTATGTAATACCAAGTGGCCAACCAGAAACAATATACATACAAATAAAAATATGTGGGCTGGACAGGTTGTATTTATGTCTGTGTGTTGACAGAGTTCATGAGTTTCATAGGGTACGTGGGAAGGGTTGGAGGGGAGAGTCGAAAAGAAAGAGGGGAGATGATCCAATTATGTTTTATGTTCAAAAAGTAAAAAAAATAAATAAAATTGAAAAGAGACTTATCTTTATTTCATGATTAAATCAAGCATTTAATTTGGTCTCTGCATATCTTTAATTAAGAATGTAAAGTTTTTTCAAGATAATTGAGATGTGTGAAAAAGACAGTGTCTGTGGATTTCAGGTCCATGCATCTAATCATGGGGAAAAAACCAGGGGAAATGCAAATAATTAAAAAAAATTGCTGCTTTGCTTAACACTTTGAATAGCTCTCATTTGGCTCATGAGGTCTTTTCAGCTAAAATTGTCTTCCTCTCTTGAATTAAGGTAGACCAACACACACACACACACACACTCACACACACACACTCCACAGACACACACACACTCCTCATACACACCACACAGAAACACACTTACACACAGACCCACACACCATACACATACATACATATATACACTTCAATACACACACTCTCACACAGACACACAAACACACACACACACACACCATGAACATGCATACATACACACTGCAACACACACAGAGATATACACATACTTCTCTCTGTTTCTTCTCTCTCTGTGTGCTTCTCTCTCTCTCTCTCCCTCTCTCTCTCTCTCTCTCTCTCTCTCTCTCACACACACACACACACACACAAAGAAGGAATTTAATGATGTTTCTTTAGTGCTCTTATTTTTTTAGGTTTGACTCACCTGATGAAACCTACCCAATCTTTGGGAAATATCAACAACATGACAATCAATACAATTTGAAATGCCTATTTCTATGCCATTCTTAATCCCCTAAACTGTATTTCCAAGTTTTCAGTCAAGAAAACAGATGTGAAAAAGTGATGACCAATCAGGATCAAAACACAAGCTACAAAGAGGTGGCAATGATTTTCCATCAGAGCAGTGAGCATGTTGTACAAAAGACAGAGTTTTCAGAGCCACACAGAGCTTAGCTTACAAATTAGCTTGAAATTCCAATGCTGGCTACAGTTATTTTCATCTCCTGAAATGTCTTGGTGTTCTTGTATCTCCATCTGTGTATGTTTTGGTCTTTGAAACTTTGAACCTCTGGTCAAGAAAAGAATTGCTTGAGCACTGGTGATTATTTTGCTTTATCTTATTTTACCAGGTTATTTTTTTCCATCAATGACAAATTCTTTGAGAAAATCAACTCAAAGAGAAGAAAGACTGACCATGATCTCCAGGGCTTGCATCTATGGTTGGTCTATTAGCTTTAGGGTCTGTGATAAGTAATCCATTGTGATCACAAGAGAATGTGGCAGAGCAGACTGCTTACCATAATGCTTCTGGTAACCATGAAGCAAGACTGAAAGAGGAAGAGCTAGGGTCTTAGTTAGGGTATCTGTTGCTGCGATGGAACACCATGACCAAAAAGCAAGCTGGGGAGAAAAGGGTTTATTTGGCTTACACTTCCATATTGTTCATTATTGAAGGAAGTCAAGACAAAGAACTCAAGCAGTGCAGAGTTCTGGAGGCAGGCGCTGATGCAGAGGCCATGGAAAGGTATTGCTTACTCGCTTGCTTCCCATGACTTCTCAGCCTGCTTTCATATAGAATCCAGGACCATCAGCCCATGTATGGCACCACCCACCATGAGCTAGGCCCTTCCCCATCAATCACTAACTAAGAAAATACGCTAAGGCTGAATCTCATGAGGCATTTTCTCGACTGAGGCTCCTTCCTCCCTGATGACTCTAACTTGTGTCATGTTGACACACAAAATCAGCCAGTATGGCTAGGTTTCTGATATCCACTTCAGGGACCTTCCTCTTCTAGGCCCTACTTTTGGAAGGTTCTACCAGTTTTCAATAGCAGAGTCAGCTGGAGACCAAGACTTCCACTCAAGACCCTTGAGCAACACTTAAAATAATCCTAAACCACAGCATATTACATCTAATCTTATTTTTAGGTTAATGATTAAAATTATGAAACTTATGATGTTTATTATTAAACTCACAGACCACCCTGCTTCAGCTTCTCATTGCTCGTCTCCTGGAGCCAGTTCCATGAACTCTGCCTGCCTAATATCCTCAGGTAGAATGAATTCTCTGACAGTTCTGCTCTAGACTATAAATCTCATGCCCAGACAATTCTCTGGGGGTTTCTGTGAAGCTCAGAAAGGTGTCTCATTTCTGCCCCCTCTTTGCTCATATGCATACACCCTGACAACCTTTGGAGTCTTTTTATAAATTAAGGGCTCAGTTCTTCTTTAAAGAATGCATATTTCTTCTCTGTCACTTGTAATATTTGCAATAACCCATCCCAACCCACCTGCCCAAGTCTTGCTTCTCTAATTCCAGTTCCATCTTTTCTGGTTCATTTTTATCATTCTCTGCTAAGACCATTGCTCTGTCCTACTATAAGCAAACATAGAATCTAAGGCTAAGGCAGTGCCTTGTTTTGACTAGAAGAGAAACTTCACATGCCAATGGCATAGAAGCTGAGTGATTTTTCAGGATTTTATTAGTTATATCTGCACATATGGGCCTCTTCCCTTTTCTCCGGGACACATGATAGCCCTGTTCCATCCTGATTCAATCTTTGTTGTTTTCCCTTTTCCCTACAGAATCGGCTCCAGTATTCCACCCTTTCCTTAGGGGCACTCCTTCAACACTCACTGGGGAACCACTGGCACACATCTATCTCATTGTTCTCCAGCTCTGACTTTGCCCAGTTTAATGCCCATGGGTAGAGTAGACTCCCTGACAATGAACTCACTGAAGCCATTGCAGTTCTTTTCCTCGTCTTTGGCCCCTACTGTGATCCTTCTCATTTCCTAAAAACTCTTTATCATTTATATAAATAACAAAGATCTATTGCGTTTCAGAACTTTGCAATTGGCTGGTTTTAATCTATTCTGGCTCTATCCCTTGCTTTAAGAGAAGAGGGGTTTTTTTTTTGTTTGTTTGTTTTTTGTTTTGTTTGTTTTGTTTTTTCTTTTGCTTAAACATAAACTCACTGCTCGGTAAGCCACTGTGGAAGGGGCCACTGCATCTCTCTTTGAGGTCAAATTACCTAGGTATGAGTATCACCAGCTCTTTCCTTGGGGGTTGCATCTACAGCGTATAAAGTAGAAATCACTATATTTTACAGGAATGGCTCAAAGATCCCCTGGAAAACTTTCATTTTGAGCATCTTCTCTTCACATCATTCTGTGCCTTTTCCGAGCAAGTAGCTCTGGAACCTTATGATTATTCTCCTAGTCCTTCACCCCACCCCCTGTCTTTGTCTCTCAACATCTCTGCTTGCCCAGCATTCTCTATATCATGTAAGCCTCATCACTCAAGCCTACGGTAGCTCTGATTGCTTCCGGGATAAACCGAGTCATTTTAACCTTAAAGTTGTGCCTGAGATCCAACCTCCATCTCTAGTGCTACCACTCTGGCCCATGCTACTTCTGTCTCTCATCTCACCCGCAGTTGAGTGCAAGGGGCTCTTCCCTTGTCTCCAGCTTTCTGTTAATACCTATTTCCCAACTGTCCTTATCTTAGGACCCAAAGTGATGGCATATATCTTTCCTCTGTACAGAGCCTCTAACAACTTTCATCTCACTCAAAATCAATAGCTAAGGTTGGGGAGAAGGGGGTAGTTGGAGAAGAGATTTCTTCTTGATCTGATCTCCCATTACTATGTGACATCATCCCACCCCACCTCCCTTTCCTTTATTCCAGTGGAGAAGAGTTTTTCTTGATCTTATCTCCCCATCACTGTGTGACATTGTCATGATTTGAATATACTTGGTTCAGGGAGTGGCACTATTAAGAGGTGTGGCCTTATTGGAATAGGTGTGTCACCATGGGCTTGGGCTTAAGACTCTCACTCTAGCTGCCTGAAAGTGAGTTTTTCACTAGCAGCCTTCAGATAAAGATGTAGAACTCTCAGCTCTGCCTGCATCATGCTTGCCTGGATGCTGCCATGCTCCCACCTTGGTGATAATGAACCGAACCTGTAAGCCCGCCCCAATTAATTTTTGTCCTTTATAAGACACGCCTTGGTCATGGTGTCCATTCACAGCAGTAAAACCCTAACTAAGACAGACATCATTTCTTCCCGCTCTTTCCGTCACTCCAGCATACTGACTCCGTCAAACACAACCCTAACCAAAGCATCTGCACTCACTCTTTCAGAGAAGTACACTTCCCAACATCCTGTCATCCCTTCCTCCACTTTGAATATTTGCTCATTGTCCCTTTCTCAATAAAGCTGTCCCTGGAAGCTTTATCTGGTCTCACTAAAAAGCATCCTGCATCTGAAGCCTCTTCGTCTCCCTCGCTAGTTTTTTTCTTTTTGAACATTATTGCCATTGACATGTTTACTCATCACTTTATCTTCATCCCCTGGCAGGCTTGACTCACATTTGAACTCAATAAACATTTTCTGAAATAGTGTTGATTGAATGAATAAACACAAGAGTAATTAAGTCTCTAATTAACAATACATTAAAAATAGTTCTCCCTTGGCCAATTATCGCCCTGTCGTCTCTCATATTAGAAAACAGGCATTCTTCTGCAACTGCTGTGGGAGATTCCAGCATGCCACTGAGATCCTCAGAGGAGTCTCAGGCTCAGCATCCTTCAAGAAGACTAATTAATTAGACCTCCCACTCCCAGAGCAAGCAGGGAGTGGTGGAGGTGGTGGGGGACGTCATCCCCTCCCCATTTGTCAAAGGCAGGTCACTTTAACTTCCAAATAGCAAACAAGAGCACCAAGTTCTGTTCTAAGACACACTGACACTAGCACATTGCTATTTATATTTGCCATGGTATCTATAGCTATTGATATGTATGTGTTGCATTATATGTATGTGAGCACATTCAGAATTCAGCTAAATCTTAAAATCTTTTTTTTTTAAGCTCATGCCCATTCATTATTTTAAAACATTTCACCTGTCATGGTGGCAGGCAGGAGGACCAATTTTTTACAAGATTTATTTAATTAATGTATGTGGTGGGTACACTGTCGCTGTCCTCAGACACACCAGAAGAGGGCATTGAATCCCAATACAGATGGTTGTGAGCCACCATGTGGTTGCTGGTTGCTGGAATTGAACTCAGGACGTCTGGAAGAGCAGTCAGTGCTCTTAACCACTGAGCCATCTCTCTAGCACCTTTTTTTTTTTTAAGATTTATTTATTTATTATAAGTAAGTACACTGTAGCTGTTTTCAGACAGACCAGAAGAGGACATCCGATCTCATTACAGATAGTTGTGAGCCACTGTGTGGTTGCTGGGATTTGAACTCGGGACCTCTGGAAGAGCAGTCAATGCTCTTACCTGCTGAGCCAACTCTCCAGCTTAAAAATGTCTTTAGCTATCTTCTTACTATGTACTCTGCCAACATGAGACAGTCTTCTGATTGTGGTAAAATATATCCAAAGTGATGGGATATTAATGATATTTTTGTACTTAAAATATATTACATATATATTTACTTTGTGTGTGTGTGTGTGTGTGTGTGTGTGTGCACGTGTACGCTCACAATGGCATACAGTAATGGTCAGAAGACAACTTCTGGAGTCAATTCTTTCCTTTAATTGTGTAGGTTCCCAGGAACTGAAATCCGCTAGTTTGGGTTAGAAGTGCTTTTACCTGCTGAGCCATCTTACTGGCTTAATGTTCAAGTTTATAGTGTTATGTATGATTTGATTAACGTTTCAAAGAATATTCATTAGTTTGTAATCAGAAAAGGCAATATCCACTGTGAAAATAAAGTGGGGATTAGTTTCAGAGTTGTAATCTCTTTCAAAGCATAATGGTGACATGGATACCCCCTATAAAACCAGTGCCCTAGCATTTGGAATGATACTACTGGAAAGTTCTGGAACCGGGAAGCTTAGGTGAGTAACAGCACTATGTACCATAGTTGAATCAAAGAAACAGCCTTTTGCTTCCTGTCAGTCTCACTCTCGCCACAACAGAAGGCTCAGCACTGAGCACGGAGCATGGAGCACTGAGCACTGAGCCCGGAGCACTGAGCACTGAGCCCGGAGCACTTGTAAGCCCAGCTGCCTAGGCTTACCTGCCATCTGTCCCAAGAGCTGCCAGCCTTGGTGAATAATGTTGAGTTTACCTCGTCTCCTCTGGGCTGCACAAAAGACTTCCTTCAGGGTTGTTTGCTCTCTTGTGGGTTTTTTTTTTCTTTCTTTCAGAAGAGGCGTAGTCTTACTTAGTTCCGACCAAGATTCATTCTGTGTATTTATTTTGTCAGGTTGGAGATCACAGCCTTGTTCATGCCACACACCCCTCCCCCACCGTGTTCCCACCCCTTCCACACACATCCCTCTCCCCTCCCTCTGTGTACCCAGCCCTTCTGGTAAGTCAGCCTCAGCATTCTTCTATTCTCGGTATCCCATTCTATCAGAGCTAAGAGAGCAGTTATTTGTAGAGCTTTTCATTTACAGCATGTGAATCAGTCCCATAAAGCATGTTTTTTACCTCCATTTTTAAATCATAATTAGAAATCTGTAGAATATACAATATATACTTCAGGGGAATTAGAAAACACTCTTGATTTCTGAGTGGAAGCTAGAAAGCTAAACAGCACACACAACTGTGGAATCTATGCTATTGCCATTGAAAGAATTTGTATAATAATCATAAAGATATCATTTTGCTTTATTCATACATAAGACACATTTTTTGATAACTCACATACAATTTTGGTAGAATATTAGTAGTGCATATACTGTGACTATTCTAAACTTTTATCAAATACAATTATTGGTGAAGAAAATGAGACCAACAAATTGCTATGTTTTCTACTAAGAAATTGCTAAAGTGAAGAGCCTTGCTTATCAATAAAACTTATATGCCAATACATTTGTATCAGCACCCCTCCTGATGAAGACAATCTCTTAAAATGTGACAGATACATTTTTATAAGTGGGAGCTTAACATCTGAACATCCTTAGTGAATCAGACAGCATGGTGTTGTACGGAATTGTGTGGCTTTTCTGCCGCGTCCCTGGATTCTATCAGAGCACAACTTGTAAATGGAAACTGTGTGCTTTTTGGTGGTGGTAGTGGTGGTAGTGGTGGTGGTGGTGGTGGTGGTGGTGGTGGTATGTGTGTGTGCGTGTGTGTGTGTGTGTGTGTGTGTGTGTGTATGTGTGTGTGTGTGTGTGAGTGTGTGTGTGAGTGTGTGTGTGAGTGTGTGTGTGTTTGTCTTGTTTTTAAGTGCCTGGTGGAAATAGAGTTAGGTTGAATTGCAAAATAACAGGAAAGCATTTGTCTGAAGCAGGGAAGTTAGGTAGCTGTTACATTAAGAAGAAGACTTAGAAAAATTGAACGTGGAGAGGCCAATGAGACAGACCGTGCCAGAAGGGCGCTCACAAGCCTTGTGCTGGAAAAGTCATGGCTAGTAAGAATAGAGGGAATTTACAGAAATGAGCACAGGAAAAAGAGTCTACCAGCACACAGGGGGCCTGGGACAGAAGCTTATTCTGGACTGGGAAGGTCTCTTGAGAAGATACTGGGAGAATCAGGTTTTACATCGTTTTGCTGAAAGCTGAGAGTTACCGTCTGTTTGAGAGAGCCCTGCCCATCATTTCAAAGGGAGAGATGAGCAATTTGAACAAGTGAGCAAAGACACACTCAGCTTCAGCATGAACACACACACACACACACACACACACACACACAGAGAGAGAGAGAGAGAGAGAGAGAGTGTCTTTATAAAGTAGAGCTGGTGTCCGGGGAAAATCCAAGGCTGGAGGATTGTTAAGCCTTTGAAGATCCCTTTTTCCTCTGATTTAGAGTTGTCAGTTTGACCCGCGGTGGTATCCTGTCCTGATTGGCCTTGAACTCTTTCCCTCAGTCCACCAGCACACGGCCCTACTGGCAGGGGGTTGAGAGGAGATACTGAGCCACATAGCCAGTCTCTCAGGCCAATAAAGTCTGCTCTTGACTTTTTGTGGTTAAAAGAAAAGCAAGCAGATATTAAATCATTTCACTGAATTGATTTTGTCTGTGGTTCTCCCGAAACAGTGTCTTCTCTTATACTCCAGGCTAGCTTCGACCTTACCGTCCAGCCAAGGATGACCTAAAATTCCTGGGCCTCTTGCCGCCACCTCTCAGGTCCTGGGATTACAGGAATGTCCTGCCATGCTATGTTCGAATGTTTTAATTTTAAGCTAAGGTTTTACCATGTAGCCCAGGTTTAGGATCTTACTTTAGCTGAGGCTGACCGGGAACCCACTACATAGCCCAGGCTAGCCTCAGATTTACAAGGTATAGTGATTAATAAAATCTATTGTTCTTGTAAAGCTATTATACGTAGGTGTTATAATTATTGCATACTCATTTCCTAGAGTTGGAAAAATATCATCATATATAATACTCATAAAACTATCTGAATACACCCATACTTGTGGGGTCCCCTAAGGCCATTGCTTCTCTCAGAATAGGAGGGTTCAGGAGCTTCTCTAGTCAGCTCTCTGTGTCACTTGACCCTTGTCCCCAGCTCCAATGACCACAATCTTTCCCTAAGTACCATGACTTAAACCAGAAAACTTAAAATGTAAAGGCCGAACTTCTTGCTATGTGTTTTTTCCCCTGCACACTATATAACGATGAGCACTGATTTCCTTCTCTAATGCTGCTGGTTAGTGCACATAAGACGAGTGTTGCTTGGGGCACTTAAAAGCTTTCACAAGCTCCTCAATGAATAGCAAATGTTCCTACAGCTTCCTCGTTTCGGTTATCAAGTAGTTTTGAATGTTTTAATTGAAGAATTTCACTCCTAAAATGTTTCTAGCCCTGAGATACATATGATAGTTTCTTTTACCAATTTTATTTTACATATTTTTGATAGTTTCTTTTACCTCTCTCTCTCTCTCTCTCTCTCTCTCTCTCTCTCTCTCTCTCTCTCTCTCTCTCTCAGAGTGGATGGGGAAAGGCAGAGGACTTAACACTGAAATCAGAGAGGCCAAGGTGGATATACATCAGCCTCAGAATGTGACTCCTTCCAAGGAAAGAGTAAAGAAATACAGGAACTAAACAGTGATAGCAGACACTCACTACTGCTACCTGCCCGCCTGTGGCTCTGGATGCACAAACCTTGGAGGATCTATTCTATAAGGGTGCACTTCATCCCAAACCACTGAGCCAAATCACAAGATGATGATAGGTTTATTTAAGACTGGTTTCTTTAATTGACTATAATCTTGTGATTTCCTCCATGCTCCCTACCTTGGGTCAAAAGAGAATGGAATTCAGGACTGCATTTCAGCAAGTTTACAGTAGGTATAGCAGCGGTTAGGAAGTGAGGACTCTGCATGTCCCTTAGTGCATTCTGTCCACTTAAGGCTCTTTGCCCTTACACGGAGTATGACGTGTTGTTACTACTTAGGTTGTATGCCCACGCTCATGAACAATGATCACACTTCACACTACCAACAGATAATTTCACCAGATACACGTGATAGTATTGAGGTCTTCCTGGACATCAATGAGGTCAGCCAGCCAAAAAAAAAAAAAAAGTCTATATTTTTGAAGGAAATGAAATCACAAATGCCGGGCAGTGGTGGCACACGCCTTTAGTCCCAGCACTTGAGAGGCAGAGGCAGGCAGATTTCTGAGTTCAAGGCCAGCCTGGTCTACAGAGTGAGTTCCAGGACAGCCGGGGCTATACAGAGAAACCCTGTCTCAAAAAAGCCAAAAATAAATAAATAAATAAAATCGCAAATGTCCACACAAAGAACATTTCACTTATTGATTTGTAAAATAGACCCATACATTCAGAACCTACATTAAAATGCCAAACATCTTCTTTCCCTTCGGGAAAAAAATAGCTTTTAAATATTATGTCAAAAAATGTACAGGTGAATAGGTTTTTGGGGGTATATGAATTCCTGAGTTGTTGATGAACAATGCTTTCAGCACAGACAGTTCACACGTGATGTAATAATGGGTATGCCGCTGGCCCTTTAAATCTTCCTGCATCCTGGAAGATCTCTTTAAAATCAGATTCCATTTCCTCTGTCTGTGTCTGCTCCCTGGAAACACAAAAAAGTAACCACAAAACTGGACGAATCAGCAGCTCATTAGCTCCTCTGCAAATGGTAACATGGTAACCTCGTCTGTGACAAAGTCTTCCTATGTAGCCCAGGCTAGCCTGGAACTTCAGCTTCCTGAGCACTGGGATTACATGTGAGCCCTACCATGTCTAGGTATTGCTTTCCTCCCTTGATGAATTCTTGTTTTATTTCTACTTCCTTGCCAAACATTTTACATTAATCAACCTTTGTTATTGATTGAATGAGGCACACGTATGTTCTTTTTCCCCCTAATAATGTATTTATTTAAACACTTTACATGCCAATCAAAGCCTCCCACTCCCTCCTTTCCTCTCAGTCCCACCCTTACAAGCCCCTCTGCCATTGCTCCTCCTCTTTTCCTCAGAGAAAGGGAAGCCCCACCTTGGGTACCTTCTCACCTTGGGAGATATAGTCCCAGCAGGACTAAGCACAAATGATGTTCTTCTAATCACACTTTCATGTGTCATATACATACATACATACATATACATACATACATACATACATACATACATACATACACACATACATTCTACCAAGCCATAGAATGATCAAGGGAACAAAGATGGCAAAACTAACTCACCAGGTTCGAGAGATGACTCTGTGGTTAAGAACACTGGCTACTCTTCCAGAGGTTCTGAGTTCGATTCCCAACAACCACGTGGTGGCTCACAGACATCTATAATGCTATCTCATGCCCTCCTTTGGCATGCAGCTATACATGCAGATAGAGCACTCATATACATTAAATAAATAAATAAATACATACATACATACATACATACATACATAAATCTTTTTTAAAGTGCTAAAAAAACAAACAACAAAACCTAACTCACACCAGAAAGGAAAGAAGAATCAAGCTTTCTCAAAACATCTCCAGTACTGAGGTAGGTAGGCTGCAGGAGAAAGCTGGCCACCACAGGACACTGGTGCACTTGAGTCCTCTCTCCACTCTGCCCTATGCCAAGGAAATCCACTGAGGCAGCGGGGGATGATGTTCTATCATCACTAAATTGCAAAAACCTTCATTTTGTGCCTCTTTCTTTTTTAGTAGTATGTTGTCAACATTTCCTAAACACAGTACTTGTGTTGGTGTTATGAAGTCTAATTAAACTCCACACACGCACGAAGAAACCCCAAAGGGATCTTTCTGTGGTGGTCCATAGTCAGGAAACCAATCTGTATCAAAACTTGTAAAATGCAAGGAAACGTTACAAGGAATGGATATATATATATATATATGTCTCAACGGGTAGAGCTTTATCACAGAGCTGGCGAGGTCATCTGAGAGGTCAACCAGAAACCACCTCATACAAGTTCTCTTTATGATTGGTTCCTACATTGCATATGGCTGAGGCCGAAGGAGTTTGAGGAACACTTTGTTGCCATGATGTAATCCATAATGGATCATCCCTAATGTAGTGTCTCTCAGAATTAAATCAGTTTTGATGGTGATAAATGATGTTTGAAGATACCTCCTTTCTTTATACTACTTTCAACTGGAAATATTAGTCACACCAGAGGAAAATGTTTCTTTTTCTTCTTAATCTGGATGTCTTAGGACCTCACAACATATAAATTCTGTTTATGTATTTTAAGACTATTTGTATTTCCTCTGGTGACATTGATGAGTGTAATTTCTATATTTCAGTGGGATTTTGTTTGTTTGTTTGTTTGTTTGTTTAAGGAAGCTTTTCATAATATAAAACAGGAAACATTTTCCCTTAATACATTTTGCATTTTTTCCATTTTGTCATTTGCTTTAGAAAAAAATTCCATAGAGTTTTCTTCCTTGCTAAGAAACTGAAATGTGCACTTTCTTCTAGAGTTGCTGGCTATTGCCATGTTGAGGTGGCTCAGCAGGAGACACACTGGCTGGCAAGTCTGATAGCCCGAGTGTGATATCTATAACTGCTGAGTCTCACAGATTATCCTCTGACCTGCACACATGTCATGCTGTGTGCACATCCATGTGTGTAAACACACAGTCTATAAATAAATATTATTAAAAAATTTATACTTATTGTGTTACATACTGCCACAGACCTGTGTTGAATATTTAAATATTTCTTCATATTACTTCTTATTGCTATATATTCTTACTTAACTCCTTGATAGTTTCAGATATAAAATGATTTTAATGTAAGGTATGAATTAATATTCCCTGACTTTTTTATTAACCAACTTATCCTTTGTCTATCATATTGGAGAAAGATGACCATTATCGGTTGCTTTGCATGCTCCTTATATCTGGACAAAACATGACACATAGCAAACACTAAATGTCAATGGGTTTGGATTTGATTATTGAAGTGGTCCGTGGGTTTAAAAAAGAAATATTCATGATGTTGAAGGTTATATTTTCACAGAAGGAAATATACATGCTAATAACATAGGTGTGATATTAACATAATACATTTAATTATAAAATTACATAATAAAAAAAGGACGTAGAAATACCAAATTAGGGTGGTAAGATTCTGTGTAATATTTTCCCATGTGACTAAAATTTTACAATATTATTGAGACATTTTTATTACAGAAAATTTTTATAGGAAATGCTTTCTTGATCTTTATTTTTATAAAGGAAATTTTAATAAAAATTTTTCCTCAATAGCTAAATTATTGAAAACAGATAAGACAACTTGATAACACAAAACATATTAAAACTCAGACTTCTTAAATGAAGAGAAATTTACCTCACAGCATGTGTTTAATGCTTATTTTGTTTGTCTGTTTGATCATTTTGAGATATGGGCTCTCTGTATAGCCCAGCTGGCCTGAAACTGTGGACCAAGCTGTCCTCAAACTCATAACCTCTCCCCTCACTCTCCTGAGTGCTAGGACTGCAGCTAAATGCCCACCATCAAGACTCTTATATTTTAAAGATAATCTGAGCACTATCAGGCCTGTTCCTGGAGAAATAGTAAACTCTTGGAGAGCCTTACTCAAAATTAGAAAAGGTCCTTGTAGGGTTTTTTGAGGAACCCCGAGACCTGTGGACCTACAGATTAGAGCTTTTCCCTTAGAAGTTTTAGTGTCAGAAGACAGGCTAAATATGACTATTTTCACTGATGCTCAAGTTGGAAGTCAAATGATTACTCCAACACAAAAGTTCTGCCCGAAGTATTGAGGCAGGATAGAAAAGTGGAGAAATGATGGAACAGTGAGCAAGAAAGGAAGCCCACACCCTGGGGTCTGGTTAGAGCTGCTTGGCACCTGAGCGTCCAGAATTCCAGCACAATTTACGATGTAGGCAAATCGACAATTCAAAGCTAACCACCGTGCCCTTCATTAAGGCTACACATTGATGATTCTCCCTGATACCTCTCACTCAGCTTTAAGTCTATAAACTGCTATTGAATATCAGAGCTGTAGAGATTAACACAGCAATTATGCTGCCAATCAGATGGGCAGGACAACGTTGCTTTACCCAGATAGGAATGGGGGGGCGGGGTAATTCTAGCTTTGGTGTTTAGCGTCTGCCAGTTACGTTTCTCACTGCCGTGACAGAGCAGCTTAAGAGGGGGGATGATTTATTTGGGCTTTGTAGTTTCAGGGTGTTTTAGTCCATCATGGAGGAGTGTCTCCTTTCTGTGAGAGTTGGAGATTATAGCAGATACAATCTCATAAAGCAACCTGACCAGGAAGCAGAGGGCTAGACCAGAAGTCGCTAGCAGAGGGGAGAACTGTTAATGGCTCATCCCTGCTAGCCTAAATCTGCCCTCCCGCCAGACTTCACTTCCTGTATAGTGCCACCAGCTTCTGGGGCTTCCCAAAACAGGGTCACTTGCCAGGGACCAAGAGCTAAAACACTTAAGAATGATAAGGCCATTCTAGATTCAAACCATACACTTCTGCCCCTTCCAGCCTTCATGTTCCAAAGGTTCTGTAATTTTACCAAAACAGCACCACTAACAGTGGTAGGAAGGGTTGTGTGGATGGGAGCGGGGGTGGGGGTGGTGGAGGGGGTGGGAGATGACAACGACATCCTGTCATGGGGACAAAGGCTCAGAACATGAGCCTGTGAGGGACATTTTAGATTCAAACTATAACTGTGGCTTAGCATCCCGAGGCTTTTAAGAGCAGTGGATTTCATGGCAGACTGCATCAAGGAGTGGTAGACAGTACTCTCAGGTGTTGGCATTCTCATGGGGGGAACTCAGGTACTGAAACACGAGATTCATTGGTAACCATGGTTACCATTTCAATGGCTGCCACTGCTTCTTACCATTGGGGCGACCTCCACCATTGCTATTGCCCACACTCTATTGCTGTAGTGTCACTGTCTCAGCTCTCACTACTATTGATATTACTGTGGCTTTTGTGGCCTTAGAGGCTCTTTCAACTCCTGCCTCTGCCACTGTCACCACCCCACCATAGCTGCTCCATTGTGTTACCACAATGGTATCTGCTGTGTCAAAACAAGGCAAGTTTTGAGGCAAGAGCAACCAAGAGGAGCCTCTCATTGGACTTAACTGCTGTGACTCAGGGAGGGCAGTATAAGAGAGTTTCATGGCTGGTCCACAGAGAGGAACCGTAAAAGGGGCGCCCACACAAACCACAGTAGACCTTTATGCAAATGAAGAATTGTGTCCTAACCATTGTGGTGTTGCTGCCTTCTGACCCAGTTACAATAGTCGCTCTGCAAAGCCACCAGGGAGCAGAACAGGAATAATTTTACCCGCAGCAAAATTAACACAGACCTCGCCCTTTAAGGCCAGTCTTCCCACGCTGTGATGGCCACATAGGAGAAAATCGCAGCGGGAAGAAGTGCTGAAATCCAGATCTTTTTCCTACTTCTGCTTTAAATTCTTATAGAATGAGAAAGTATTCCAAGAAATTGTCTCTGACCCTATAAGGAAACCAACCACACATGTGCCTGCTTCTGCTGAGAAGACCCTAGCTCTTCTGAAAAGCATCTTTATTGGTGTCTTCCGGGAGTGGCTTTGTCTTTCTGACACAAAAGCACCTACATCCATGTGATATAATGGTCCCCCAAGAGGAACGCACAGTTAAAACGTCTTTATCATTTTTAAAGTACTCTCTGGAGTCTATGCCAGCTACTTTAACCCTAATGGAGTCTGAGTAACAGAAGGGCAGCAGACTCTTCCCACAAGCGACCCAAGAGCCCAGGCCCTTGGCATTATAGGGAGACTCACTGCATTTCTCTAGCCCAATTTTCTACCTTGTCTTTGGTTTTTTGTTTGTTTGTTTGTTTTGCTTTTGTTTGTTTGTTTGGTTTGGTTTTTTTTTGGGGGGGGGGTGTTGAGACAGGGTTTCTCCATATAGCTCTGGCTATCCTGGAACTTACTTTGTAGACCAGGCTGGCCTCAAACTCAGAAATCTCCCTGCCTCTGCCTCCCAAGTGCTGGGATTAAAGGCTTGCGCCACCACCGCCCGGCAGTTTTCTACCTTGTAACCAAAGTGTACAGAAAAACGCACAAGACATGTAATTAAACTAAATATTGGGCAAACAATGAATATCTTCATAAAATGTGCATGTTGTATTTTGTAATTTTGTGTGTCAAGACATATCATTTACAAGAAAATGAAATTCATTTGAATGTCCTGTATTTTATGTAGCAATCCTAACATCAACGATTGAAAGTATTCTTTCATTTTTTTCCTTCATCCACACAGTGGATTGTCCTCTTGCCTATAGCCTGGCTTTCCTTATTCTTAATGATTAAAACATGTAATCTAGAGGGTAAGCTGGTATTTGTGATTGTGAACTTATTAATAACATGAGCATACATAGCAGCATATATGACTTCCGCAGAAAACTTCTGCCAGGAGCAGGTAAGAGAATATAAAAACAAAAATTTTAAACACATTCTCAAGATATTATAAAAGATGTACTACAGACACCAGAGAGGATGGGGACAGGGGTAATAAAACAGAGAAGATGGAGCCTTTAGGGACCAAAAAGTTTAGGGACCAAAAGTTCCTAACAGTGAAGAGTTTGCAGGAGGAATTTTCAAGCTAGGAATGCCAGAGTTAATAATTTTAGTTTAGAGAGTAGATGTGTTCTTCAGATCTTAGCTGCAGGGTTGAGGAGTCAAACGAAATATGATGCTTCTCTGGGGTGGGGGGTGATGCTGAAGAACACAGAAGGCTTTCAAACTTATTGCAAAACTACAACACAGACAGAACCATACACACTGACATGAGTCTTCCTTGTGCTTGGACCCTCGCAGGTAAAGGTAGCAAGGGTGTGCAGTAGGGCGCATGTTATAAATTCATAACTGCAGGATGGACAGACAGTTCAGGAGGTAGCGAAACCTTGAGGAGATTTCAATCATTTTATGTCAACTTTATATTCACTTAAAACCATTAACCATTCACTTTCAATTCCCATTCAGGATTGCTACCAGCCCTTCTTCAATTGGTTTTAACACTTCCTGAAACCTGGGTTGTGTCCTCTGGCCTCCACCACATACATTATGTAGGAAGCCTCCCGATGTCCATTTCTGGAGATTGAATTTAAAGCTAATCCTGTATGATGTACATCAGCAAGGTTTCACATCCATCCTGGTACATCCTAGTACAGCATTGTTTAGCGATGCCTAGCTTCTAGGATGTCAGAGATGCCCCAGCCCTACACCTCACAGTTGGTACCACATCACCCTGACAATTTTCTCAACTAGAAATTGAAATATAGAATCATTGATCATCTTATTTTCACCCATTTTCCTTGTCCTTTGTCCTATTTCCTTTGATCTAGTACTCTTCTTTGAGATTCATAAAGCAATACACCATCTCTTACTGGTTCTAAGCCACATGGATCCTGAAGAGGGGATGGATAGGTTCCAAGGGTTCACAGGACACATACATGCAATGGGCAGTTTGGAAGGCAATATCCAAAAAGTTCATCTTCACTGAAGGAAAGTATCTGGACATGAAGTTCAAAAATTAAAAGGTCCTTGTCAGGAGTTAAAATAATAAAAAAAGCTTAGAAAGTCCCAAATATATCCATTTAAACCACCAGAAAAGAAATCCTAAGGACTGTCAGGAAATTTGAGACTATTTTTTCATCATAGTGCATAGGAAAGTGACAGCCAATTGCACGTGTGTACTGACTGATGCTAGGCCAGGATTTGTATCTGAAGAATGTGTGAAGTTGGGGGACAGAAACCATAGTCAGGTAAAACTCATATTCCTTGGTGATCTCTGACTTTCTGAAGTGGACTGTTACTCTGTTGGGACTCCACAGTAATGTCTAAAATTAAACAAAGGAGTTGTACATGGAAGAGATGACCATGGGAATGGGTAGGTGTTCCTTACACTTTGTAAACTCTGTCGTTGTTATCATCCTCTGATTATTTTCCAACATGAAATGTTCCAAAACAAACCAAAAAATACTTAGCTTACTCATTTGGGGGATTATATATCCCAGCCCACAGGTGAGGAGTCCTCAGAAATAAAATGATGTTAATAAGCTTAAAGCATACATCAAAGCCAACAAGCCCCGGGTGAAGAATGCACTCGGAGGTCAGGTTTCCCTCAGTCTTTGCAGGGCTCAAAGCCCTCTTGATACTAACATACAGAAAAGTGGTAGAATTCAGAAGCCCAAAGTATAGGGACAAAAGCTGGAAGAAGCCACCTTGTCTGCAGCGTCTCATTTTGGCTCATTCCGTGTCAGAAGGTTCACAAATTCTTTGTGGTAGCCTTAATTATAAAAATGTTCTAAGAATACAGTTTGTGTTCTCTGAGGTGCTGACTCAAGTTTTTGCTTTATAAATGATGAGAAATAAATTGAAAGCTTAGACAATTGTTTCTTGATATACTTAATTTCGGGATAATGAACTATGACATTATAATCACATCTTAATAACTTTGCCTTAAATCTGATTACCATTTAATTAAGTCTCTTGCCAATATCTCTCTAGTTAATTAAAGTTAGGATGTCTCCTTGATGGTTAATGTGATTATTATAATTAATTAAAACCAGACAAGGTGAAAAGTCTCTGAACTAGAGAGATGAAGGATTGTTTTTCTAATATTGAGTTTCTAAAACCAGTAGCCTCAGCTCTCCTTTAGAGAGTCTGAAGGGAATGAAGAAAGGGACAAATTGGAAGTTAATACCCCAACTAATAAGTACACACACACACACACACACACACACACACACACACACACACACCACATACACACAGAGACTCATACATACATCACATATACACTCAGACATACACACAAACAACACAAACAAACACACACTCTTTTATACATACACTCTTACACACAAACACACATACACAAACATGCGCACACAAAAATATACATATAAATATGCACATATATTTTGACTCATATATGTTATTTATAATCACTGATGGTCACTCTATTTGTGTTACATCAATGACGTGAAACGCAACTACTGACCATTTAAATGAAGGTAAATATACAAACTGAAACCATCAGGAATCTTGGACTATATTAGTCAGAAGAATTTGGTATCATCTGTGAGAACATAGGTGATGACTCAGTTTCTAACCAAGAAGTGGGATAATCAGTTTACAAATTCTGATAGAGTTTAAATAAAGGCCCTCCATTTTAAGATGCTTTCAAAAATAAAGCATGACTTAAATTTTTTGCTTTTTAACCCAGAAATTTATATAACTTTATTTCCAAATCTGGTTGAGATTTAAAATCACGTGGGAAGTTAAGAGAGTGCAAACTTGGCTCTTATTTATGTTAAATCCAAATCTGAAAGGACAGCTCTAAGCATCACTGTTTTTATTAAGCTACAGAATCACCACAGACCTCTATCAATAAAAGCATCAATATCGCTTTATCAGGAACTGTGTTCATATAGTGTCAAGTGCATGCTTGGCACCTCATTTAGACACCTTGAGAACCCTGGAAGTCAGTGTCATCTCCATTTTACCCATAGAAAAAGATTAAACTAAGTGCTGTTTACCAACCTTACACAGCAAGTGCTGGTTAAACCTCAGTAAAACTTGAGAGCCTTTCTTACTTGGGTTTTTTTCAGCTTTCAGACTCTTGCAGTGCATGTTAAGATTAGAACATGTACACTTGAACAATACACCTACAAAGACGGAAAGCTCTGTAAACTTTATGTAATTCATCACCAGAGTCTTCCAGTATCCTAAGCAGGGCACTGTCGTTGGCTGCCTGTTGTTAGAGAAGAGAGATGCTTTGTGCTCTACCGGGCTTGAAAGTGAATGCATTAGAGGGGGTGCTGCTTCTGTTCATTTCGGAGGCCTAGCCTCCACATGAGATTCATAGGCATATATATTACATGGTGAATACATGCTACATATATGCAGACATACACACATGCATAGCCATGCATGTTACATGCTAAAACATAAACATATGTACATATAGATGCAATATACTGATTACTATAGGCAAAGTAACGATACCCAGCATTTCACACTTATTATTCCTGAGATTGTCCTCCTGTGAGTTCTCCTCATTCTTTTTTTTCTTAGTGATGAGAATTGAACAAAGGTCTCATTCATAGATAGGTAAGGGCCATATCACACCTGCTCTCTGTATCCATTTATATATATATATATTTCCATTTCAGTGTGTGTGAGTGTGTGAGAGTGTATGTTGTATGCAGGTGCATGAGTATAGGGGCATGTGTATACATGTATGTCCAAAATCTTTATCACCTTTTAAATTTATATGCATATATTAAAGTTACTATAAATATATTGAAGTAATACATGTACACATCTGTATGTGTATGTATATAGAAGTATGTGCATGCGAAGGTGGCACTCTTGGAGCTCAGAGGAGTTGGGTCCCCCTGTTGTGGGAAATATTAAAAAAACGAACCCGCCGACTCTCTGCACTCCTGCTTCTCTCAACCTGCCAATTCTCTGGCCCCGCCAGACCACAAGGCTCCCACCAGGTCAACTCAACTCGGTGGTCTCTCCATCTGCCAACTCTCTGGTGGGGCCCTTGAGTTCTTCTCGCTAACACGCACTCCACGCACCCCACAGTCAGCCATCTCAACACCCACTTACCAGGTAGAATTAAAACTCTTAAAGCTTATAGTCAACCAATCAGACTTATATATCAATAAAAATCACAATTTACAAGATGACAATACAATAATTTTAGAGCCAATTGATAGTGATAAAAGCTTTATCCCAATTGTTCTGTTATGATATCATAACTGTGGCTGCTTCAAGCCACACTGGTTTACACACACCTCAATTCTCCTTCCTCTCTCCGCTAAGGCGCTCTCCCCCAATGCCACTCTTAGCTCCGCCTTCCTTTTCCCTGTCCAATCATGGGTCTCTCGCTGCCCTAATGTGATTGGAAGAGAAAATCCTGTAACAGTCCCCTGAAGCTAGAGTTACAGGAGATATTAAACTGCTTGGCATGGGTGCTGGGAAGCAAGCATGAGTCCTCTGCAAGAGGAATGGGTGCTCTTACCTGTGAACTATTTCTCCCACCCATATCACCTCATTTTAAGTCTTATTTATTTGTATTAATTTCGCATTTACCTAGACCTGGCATAGAACATTCACACATTTCTTCAGACCCATAATCTAATCACATGATATAATTGCTTTAGTTCGTATTGGGAAACAAATAATAAACCCTATCTCTAACCTAACCCTAGCCTAAATGGAATTTGGGATTCCATTTTCAATGCTAAAAGAATATTGCTTTTAGGCTTCATAATTTGTGGATCTGTTTCCTCTTCCCCAGAGCCGGTATTTGCTTCGTGGAAAAGTTGTCAAGTCTTATTCCCTAAGCTTGGCAAAACCCATGAGAGATAATACTCAGAGCACCTAGCCTCCTTGTGCTGAGTGGAGAATTATGGTAAAACTAATCTGGAACCAGGCTCAGTTTTAGAAACCAAATTAAACTGTTAATTGGGTATACAACACTAAGTGGTCGACCCTGAAATCATGTGCATACAAGCAACTCTAATGAGAGAGCAAGTTGTATTTAAATATTTATGAATACACATGCATAACAACAATAATAAAGGAAAAGAAAGCCATAGATTTGAAAGAGTTTAAGGTGAGTAGATATTAGGAGGGAAGGAAAGGTGGAAATAATGAAAATATATTTCAATGAAAACAAAATGAGGAATATACATTTTGTATATCAAGATATTAAAATACCATAACCAACTCCTCAATTATATGTGTCTTTAAAATTAGGTAAAAATAAAGCCATCGTGCCATCATCACCATCTTAAAACAAAACAAAACAAAACAAAACAAAACAAAACAAAACAAAAAACACTGGGTTCAATTAAAGCACTATTTTGGGAGGAGATGCTAAGTCGTAAATTGTTCTCAGGACTTGCATATAAGAACAGTGTAGTGGGAGACTATGTACTCAGATAGTATCATCACCGGTAGGCTCATCTTACTGATTCAGTATCATGTTTCTCAACTCCAATGCTACTAGCATTTTGGGCCAGGTGGTTTTTGTTGGTAAGGAAGGGTGCTACCCTACCCTACCACAGAATGCTAGCAATATGACCACCTCTAGTTCTTCCTTTCACTCCACTTGTATTACAAACTCAGACATGGTGATATCCATGTGGCTGTAGGGAACAGAAACAAAGTAACTCTCTTGGATTAGTTTAACCAACAGGGAACCCACATTTGAATGAATAAAGCAGCTGAAAAGACATGTCTTCTCCTTCATTATAGGGTTTCTTATACTCTAGGGACAAACCTGTGTACATGACCAAAATTACCAAACTGAAAAGAACCCAATGGGATCAATGAATCCAAGTTGCATTGAATCCACTTAAGTCTCACTCAAGGTTTTAAAAAGAAGACAGATACTGACTGGGGGAATTTAAAAGTTTCTTTGTGTAGCAAAGGAGATGGGTGAGACCTTGGGGCTCTGAGTGGAGACAGAAACATCTGTAGATGAGCAAGACCCAACCTCTGGAAGTCCATTACCTACCTGCCTTTAATTTTGGCTTTCTTTGGTTTTGATGTTGGACTGCATCTCACTTACCAAACAGTAGCGTGGCTTTTGCACTGGCCTTAAAGTTAATCTCGCTCTGTAGACCAGGAAATGTGCATTTTTAAAAGGTTCTGTAAGATTCCTTTTTAACTTTAGTGCTATTTTAGGTTCACCAAGAACTAACTGAAGCACACAGAGGTTTTTCTTCATACTCGACGTCTTGCTGCGGCAGTGCACAACCTGAACTGATTACATCAGTGTTCACCCTTGGTGTTGTATATCCTAAGAGATTAATAATGGCCGCACATCCCACAAATACACTATCCCAAGAAATGTTTTCACTGCCCTGAGATTGCACTCTGGCTCTTCTTCTCCTTTCAGCCTGGCCCAACCACTGATCTTTTTCTTCTTCTTCTTCTTCTTCTTCTTCTTCTTCTTCTTCTTCTTCTTCTTCTTCTTCTTCTTCTTCTTCTTCTTCTTCTTCTTCCTCTTCCTCTTCCTCTTCCTCTTCCTCTTCCTCTTCCTCTTCCTCTTCCTCTTCCTCTTCCTCTTCCTCTTCCTCTTCTCCTCCTCCTCCTCCTCCTCCTCCTCCTCCTCCTCCTCCTCCTCCTCCTCCTCCTTCTTCTTCTTTTTCTTTTCTATCTCCACAGATTTGTCATTCTGAAAGAGAAGTTGGAGTCATAGGGTGTTCATCTTTCCCAGTGGCTTCTCTCACCTAGCAATATGCATTTTACTTTTCTTTATCTTTTCAGCCTTGGGTAATAATCTATCATCTGTGAGGACTGGGCTTTCATTATTCATTACCTACTGAAGGACATCTCCCTGGCTTTCAGGTTTGTTTGGTTTTTTTTTTTTCAGTCATGAATAAAGCCTCTATGTAAATTCGCATGCAGGCTCTTTATGCGTACATAAATTTCCACATCCTCTAGATGCCTGCGAATACTGCAGATTGCTAATGTGTTTTGGTTTACAAGGATACTTTGGGCTGTCAAGGTGGCTCAATAAGTACAGCATCTGCTGCCGAGCCTTGGTGTTCAGAGTTTGACTCCCAGAACCCATGTGGTACCAGGAAAGCGTCAACTCCCACGGGCTGTTACCTGATCTCCACACGTGCCCATGCCACCCCTTACCCCCAGATAAATTCGACAAAGAAATAAATAATTTACATTAATATTTAATCTGGGCTGCTCATTTTAAAAAACAAAAACAAAAAACAATTCTTTTATTGTAGTGTAGTTAGATAGAAGTAGATCCAGGAGATCACAAAAAGTTTAAGTGTCATGAGGTTGGTGGTAAACACAATCTGTATGGCTGTCGCAATTTCCAGATTTTGTTCCTTTATGCATAGTGAATGGGCACATGGCATCCCAGTATAAATACATTTGTAAGGTTCTATCACATGGCAAGCATTATTTAGTCTCAGGATTTTAAGTCAACAATCCTTGGAAGAGTTAAAACAACTCTCCAATATTAAAGGATAGCCATTTGCTCTTAGCCATCTGACTTATAGATCTAGTTTCATAATAATGAGATATAGACTGAGTAAACATGTTAATTAAAATTTGTGTTCTTCTGTATGTAAATAGTTACTAGGCAGTCCATTAGCTGACAAAGCATGCTTGCTAAGGCCTTTGTTTCTCTTTTAAGCTTCTGTATTGTCCTTGCTGGAGTTTCCTCCTCTGATTCCAGTTAAACCCCATGGCTCTGGCTTCCTGCACAATTCCCAGGTAAAGCTGAAGGAGCAGCAAAGATGGCGGTACAATAGTTCAGATGTTATCACTGCTATCACTTAATACATCTTTACATTGACCCAGGAGCTGCTTCAGGCTCTCTTGTGAGGTTGTTTTTATTATTATTATTATTTTAATTACTCATTCCATTCCTTTACATCTCAATGATAGCTCACTTTCTGGTTACCCCTCCACAAACCCCCTCCCACATCTGCCCTCCCCACTTCCCTTTTACCTCTATGAGGGTGCTCCCCATCCACCCACCCTCTCCCACCCTACCACTCCAACACCCTCCTATGCTGGGGCATCAAATCTCCACAAGATCAAGGGCCTCTTCTCCCATTGATGTCAGACAAGGACATCTACTATATATGTATCTGGAGCCATGGATTCCTCTATGTACACTCCTGGGTTGGTGGTCTAGACCTTGGGAGCACTGGATGATCCAGCCAGCTGATGTTGTTCTTCCTATGGGGTTACAATCCCCCTCAACTCCTCTAGTCCTTCCACCAGCTCCCCCACCAGGGTCCCCGAGCTCAGTCTGATGGTTTGGCTCCAAGCACCCACATCTGCATTGGTCAGTTGTTGGCTGAACCTTCCAAGGAACAGTCATACCAGGTTCCTGTCAGCAAGCCCCTCCTGGCAACAGCAATGGTGTCAGGGTTTGATGTCTGCAGACAGGATGGATCGCCAGGTGGGGCGGTCCCCAGATGGACATTCCTTCGGTCTCTGATCCATTTTTTTTTGTCCCTGTCTTTCCTTTGGACAGGAACATTTCTGGGTGAAAAACTTTGAGATGGGTTGGTGGCCCCATTCCTCGACTGGGGGTCCATGCCTGTCTACTGGAGGTGGTCTCTACAGGTTCTATCTCCCCTTCAATGAGCGCATTTTGGCTAAGGTTGTTCCTGTTGGGTCCTCAGAGCCTCTCACTTCCCTGACTTCTGGGACCCTCCAGTGGCTATCCCCAGTTCCTCATCCCCCAGCCATCTAATTCTACAAAGTAGATTTTATTAGCCCATAGTTTTCAGGGGAAAAAAAAGTCATGAAGAATAGAAGTTCAGCAGCTTGACCAAAGTCACACCCAAAGCTGCAACTGGCTGGCCTGGGATGGCCTCAAATAGTTCAGGTCCTTAGCCATTTCTGTTGGTGAGTAGTGTCAATACTATAAAGGTTATTTCTGTTGCTCTGAAACTGGCAAATATCCACTCTGTTTTATATATATATTTTAATTGTATGATATTTAGGTATGAATCTCCAGAGAATAAGCCATTGTTTTATATTCGTTAGTCTTACATACATGCTGCAATACCCTACATTTAATTATAGTACTTGTTTTGTTTCCTATTCAAAATGATATTCTAAGATGCCTACCCCACCCCACCTCCCCAACCCCGGCCACAATTGTCAACAGAGTGCTTTCAGCTACCTTCTGGGAAGCTACTGATGGAATGTGTGTTTATCCTCAATTACTTTGCTGATGAAATGAACCATACTGGTAGTTTCTCTAACATCCAAGGATTCTCAGCCCTTAAGTCCTATGCTGCGCGGTGGTGATAATAATTTTTTTTCAGAAATTCTTTATCAGTTTTATTATTCTGTTTAAACTGGGTTACCTAGTGTTAAATATATATGAAAATCTTTGAAACTGTCAAATCCTCCATCTTTTTTCACAGTCTGAGATAATTTAAATAATATAAGATATAACCATTTCTGATCTTTACAAAAAGTCATAGAAAAACTCAATCCAACTGAGCTTTGATGGTGTTTACAGTACTAGGCATGCATTCCCTCCTGTGAAACAGGCTTCAATCTGACTAGAAAGCATCTTGTTAACCTGTAAGACTCATATAACCATCGTACCTGTGGGCATATTTTGCCAAGCAGTTCAATATTACAGTAAGCAGGCTCCAGCACTGGATAAGACAGCTGGTGTCTTCTCTCCCCCCAGTAGCCTGAATAGCACCTCCTGGCACAATAGAAGCCAGGCAGAAAGGAGTGAGTTTACTGGTTGTTTTAAGATTCGTGTGATGTCTTCAGCAACAGAGTTTTGTCGTGTAGTTATGGTGAATAACCGAGGGCACATATCTTCTGCTGGAATTTTCGTGCAACAACTTGTGCCTTCTGGAAGCAGCACTGTCCATCCATGCAGGGTACCTCTAATTAAACTCTTTCTTAAAAGATTTATTTTTATTTACGTATACTTGTATTATGTCTATATGATTATGTGCAGTGTGTGTGTGTGTGTGTGTGTGTGTGTGTGCGCGCGCCATCAAAGACTAGGTCTCTCAGAGGTATAGCTACAGGAGATTGTGAGCCACGTATGTGGGTGCTGGGACTCACACTTGGGTTTCCTGGAGTAGCAAGTGTTCTTAACCACTGAGCAATCTCTCCAGCCCCCATACTCCTTTCTAACTAGTGAATTTCCATGAAGATTTAACAAATCTTCAGTTCTGTCAGTCTTCGTAGTATCCCTTATAACATACTCTTTAAAATGTTTCCCATCCTACTTATTTTTATTCTTTTCAAGGGAACACATGTTAAGTTTTGCAAAGCCTGTCAGTAACTTTATATTTGTTCTCTATTAACTTCTGCATTGTCTTTGTCATTTTCCCTCTTTCTGATTTCTTCACGGCTTATGTTCTTGTTCCTGCTTTGATTTTAAAAATTGAATATCTTGGCACTGGCAAGATTGTTGGCTGTCGAAAGTATGCACTACTCCTATAGATGACTTGAGTTTGGCTACAGGCACCCATGTTAGGCACTTTATAGCTACCTGTAACTCTAGCTCCATAGGATGCAATGCCCTCTTCTGGACTCCACGGGTACCTACACTTACAATATAAATTCCTATATAGGCACACACATACACATAATTTTAAAATGTTTTCAATCTTTAAAAAATATAGCTATCTCCTGAGAGTCTGTGCCAGAGCCTGACAAATACAGAGGCGGATGCTCACAGTCAACCATTGGACTGAGCACAGGATCCCCAATGGAGGAGTTAAAGAAAGGACTGAAGGAGCTGAAGGGATTTGCAACCACATAGGAAGAATAATAATATCAACCAACCAGACCCCACTCACACCAGAATTCCCAGGGACTAGCCCACCAACCAAAGAGTACACATGGAGGGATCCATGGCTCCAGCCACATATGTAGCAGAGGATGGCTTTATCTGGCATCAGTGGGAGAAGAGGCCCTTGGTCCTGTGAAGGCTCTAAGCCCCAGTGTAGAGGAATGCCAGGGTGGGGAGGTGAGAGTGGGTGGGTGGGTGGGGAGAAAACCCTTATAGGAGCAGGGGGAGGGGGAATGGGATAGTGAGTTTCTGGGGGAGGGGGGAACCAGGAAAAGGGATAACATTTAAAATGTAAATAAAAAATATCCAATAAAAAATTAATACATTTTTCCTTATTTTTAAAGATGCAGCCAATATATCTTCCTACACAGATACTTGTTAGCTCAGGAACAATAGACACATAAAGCCAATTCTCTATCAAAAGAGAGAATCTGAGCACAGTAGTTTGCACTTTCAGGCCCAGCTATCGAGAGAATGAGGCAGGTGGATCTCTTGAGCACAGGAATCTGCATCTTACTTGAGCAACCCAATCTCCATCTACTGGAGAAAAAGAGGAAAAGCTAAAGAGTCTGAGACAAAGGCAGAGGTATCAGGTCATGGTTTCAGATTTTAAAAATTCAATCCCAGCAAAAATTGTGTCCTTTAGAAAAACCTATGTACTCAGAGGAATAAAAACCTTACCAAGGTCTGAAACAGAGGTCTGGGAAGGTGATTTTTCAGGCTGATGTTTCTTGAGTTGAGTGTCTCTGACCATCTTCCTATATTTCTTTTAAAATATGCTAAAGAAGTAGGTAAGCTGGCCTGTTGGTACTCAGAATTGGCTCCAGGCATGGAGTACCGACGTCTTCTTGGGCTTTCTTAGAATCATAGATTCTCAGGCCCTCACAGAAGCACATGAAATGTGCATTTTAACATGGTTCCTCATATTGAAGAACTCTCGATTTATTGGGACTGAGGCTGAGAGAGAAAGTGAAGCTATGAGAAGTGGGAAAGCAACCCTGACTAACCCAGTGGCTTCTGGTTGATTCTGCTTCCCACAGAGAGCTTAGTCAGTTTTCTGGTGGCTCTAGTGGCCTTGGAGCAAGATCATTCGGGTTCTGTTGATATACTTCAGGGATACCAATCAAGCACGGGACAGGTCTATTGTGCACAGCCATTCCTGTGTGAGGGAGGCTGCAGGTGCCTAGCTCAGAAGCTCTGACCAGAAAGCAAGAATAGAGTTGAGACAAGAGCTGCTGTGGCCTGAGAAGGGGCACCCCACCCTTTAGAATTACCAGTGTCCTTCCCGTTTGTTCCTCATCTCTGACATCTGGAACAACTTTCTCCCACCTGCCTTAAATCATGGTCTGGGCAGTGTCTCTTTATTTTCTTTTCAACCTGAATTCTCTCAGCCTATTTGGATACTCCAGGATCTGGTGTTTATCTCTCTCAGCAGCCAGAAGTGAATAGCAGTTGTTTGTATTCTGTTTCTCACCTGACACTCTGCTCCTGCTTCAGAGTGCACTGATCATCACACTTCCTGGAATATTGATTACTTGCCATCTCAGGAAGACTTGCTTTAACCAAACACCCTACATAAAACTGAAGTCCATGTTTGGTACTTCTAATAGCCACCTTAGTTAGTCCTACATTTTCCACTGTATTTATTGTCTTATATGCTATATAGTTTACTAACTTGTCATATATAGAAAAAGACAATAAACTTTTAACTGTGTTGCTTACAAATGTATTCTATGTAAAATAGTGCTTTGTCCTACAGAGTCTCCATAAATATTTGTTGAACTGACTTGAGTGGAATTTTATTGAATAAAAGAACTATCATGGTGAGAAGTGAGTGGTTCACTGGTCCCCTGAGCACCATTATCTAGCTCTGGCCTTGCTCCTCAGTCTGAAGGAGCCCTGCAGGACCCCAAGAGCATCATGTTTCCCTGCGGAAACCTTCGGGGCCCCAAAACTAACCATCTTGGAATCCTGCCTGACTACTCATCCTATTGGATCTGCCCAATACCCCAGCTGGGTCTGACTTGGACACATCCTGAAGAGTAGGGTCCACCCATGACACAGCCTGTAGAGTGGAGTTCCCTGACCTTCGTTGTCTGGTCCATGGCTCCCTCTATCTTTGAGAGAAGTCCTGCTGCCATCGGGATCATCCAGCCAACACCAGAGAAAACCAAATGCCTGATGAACAGTATAAGAACACAATCAACAAGACCAAGAGCAATATAGCACCACCAGAGTCCAGCTATCCTGCGACAACAAACCCTGGATATCCTAATTAAACTGAAACATAAAAGAGAACTTTAAATCCAATTTTATAAAGATGATAGAGGCCTTTAAAGAGGATATGAATAAATCTTTTAAGGAAATACAGGAAAGTATATTCAAACAGGTGAAGGATATGAATAAAACTGTCCAAGACCTGAAAAGGGAAATGGAATCAATAAAGAAAATACAAACTGGGGCAACCTGGAGATGGAAAAACTAGGAAAGAGAACAGGAACTAGAGACATAAGCATCACCAACAGGGTACAGGAGATGGAAGAGAGAGTCTCAGGTGTAGAAGATTTAATAGAAGAAATCAATACATCAGTAAAAAAAATGTGTAATCTCAAAAGTTCATGACACAAAACATCTAGGAAATTTGGGACACTATAAAAAGACCAAACCTAAGAATAATAGGAATAGAAGAAGATTTCCCCCCTCAAAGGGCCAGAAAACATCTTTAACAATATCATAGAATAAAATTTCCCTAATCTAAAAAAGAAGTGCCTACACAGGTACAAGAAACTTACAGAACACGAAACAGATTGAACCAGAAAAAAAAAATCCATCTGCCACATAATAATCAAAATACTAAATATACAGAACAAAGAAAGAATTTAAAAGTACTAAAGGAAAAAGGCCAAGTAACATACAAAAGCAGACCTATAAGAATTACACCCACTTTTTCATCTGAGACAAAGCTAGAAGGGTCTTGGTGGAGGTCTTGCAGACCCTAGGAGACCACAGGTGTCAGCCAAATCTACTATATCCAGCAAAATTTTCAACCACCATAGATGGAGAAGCCAAGATAATCCATGGCAAACCAAATCCAAACAATATCTCTCCATTAACCCAGACATACAGAGGATATTGAAAAGAAAACTGCAACCCAATATAGGCTAACTATACTAAAGTAAAATAATAAAACCACAAGAAATAATTAATTTCACAACATTAAAACCAAAGGAAGAGAAACACGTGCACACACACACACTCAAGCACTTAACCATAACCAACATCAAAATAACAGGACATAACAATAATTGGTCATTAATATCCCTCAACATCAATAGACTCAATGGGCTCAATATCCCAGTAAAAAGACACAGGCTAACGTAATGGATGTGTAAACAGAATCCATCATTCTGCTCTATACAAGAAACACATTTCAGCAACAAAAATAGTCATTATCTCAGTACAAAGGGCTAGAAAAAGGTATTCCAAGCAAATGGGCCCAAGAAACAAGCTGGAATAGCCACTCTAATATCTAATAAAATAGACTTTTAACAAAAATTAATCAAAAGAGACATAGAAGGACACTTCATATTCATTAAGGGAAAAACCCACCAAGAAGACATTTCAATTCTGAACATCTAAGTGTCCATCAAATGCAAGGGCACTCATATTTGTAAGAGAAACATTACTAAAGTTTAAATCATACATTGAATCCCACACATTAATAATAGGAGACCCCAACACCCCACTCTCACCAATGAACAGGTCATCTAGACAGAAACTAAACAGAAAAATAATGAAACTAACAGAGGTTATGGTTCAAGTGGACCTAACAGATATCTATAGAACATTTCACACAAACACAAAAGAATATACCTTCTTCTCAGCATCTCACACAATCTTCTCCAAAACTGACCATATAATTGGTCATAAAGTAAACCTCAACACAGATAAGAAGATTGAAATAGCCCCTTGAATTTTATAGGATCACCATGGATTAAAGCTAGACTTCAACAACAATGGAAACAACAGAAAGCCTACATACTCGTGGAACTGAACAACTCTACTCAATGATCACTGAGTCAGGGAAGAAATTAAAGACTTTCTAGAATTCAATGAAAGTGAGGCTACAGCATACCCACACTTATGGGACACTATGAGAGCAGTGCTAAGAGGAAAGTTCATAGCAATAAGTGGCTTCATAATGAAATTGGAGAGTTATCATACTAACAAATTAAAAGTACATCTGAAGGCTTGAGGGGGAAAAAAGGAAGAAGAAGCAAACATACCCAGGGGGAATAGTGGTCAGGAAATAATCACACTCGGGACTGAAATCAACCAGTCAGAAACAAAGAAAAAGAATCAAGACACCAAGAGCTGGTTCTTTGAGAAAATCAACAAGACAAATAAACCCTGAGCCAAGTTAACCAAAAGACAGAGAGACATTGCCCAACTTAACAAAATCAGGAATAAAAAGGAAGATATAACAACAGATTCTGAGGAAATTCAAAGAATCATTAGGTTTTATTTCAAAAGTCTGTACTCCACAAAATTGGAAAATCTAAATGAAATGGATGATTTTCTAGACAGATATCAATTACTGAAGCTAAATCAAGATCAGGTAAACTATCTGAATAGTCCTATAAACCCTAAGGAAATAGAAGTAGTCATTAAAACTCTCCCAACCCCCGCCCCCCAAAATAAAGCCCAGGGCCAGATGGCAGGTGGTTTAAGTGCAGAATTCTACCAAACTTTCAAAAAAGAGTTAATACCAATATTTCTCAAACTGTTCCACAAAATAAAAACAGAAGGAACACTGCCAAACACTCATTCTACAAAGTCACAGTCACCCTGATACCTAAACCACACAAAGACTCAACAAAGAAAGAGAACTTCAGTCCAATTTCACTTATAAACATTGATGCAAAAATACTCACAAACAGAATCCAGGAAAACATCAAAAACATCATCCATCATGATCAAGTAGTCTTAACCCCAGGGATGCAAGGATATAGGGAAATCCATCAATGTAATCAACCATATAAACAAACTAAAAGGAAAAAAACACATGATCATCTCACTGGATGCAGAAAAGGCATTTTACAAAATCCAACATGCTAAAAGTCTTGGAGAAACCAGGGATATGAGGGGCATACCTAAACACAATAAAGGCAGTATACAGCAAGCCAATATCAAATTAAATGGAGATAAACTTAATGCATTTCCACTCACTGGGGACAAGACAAGGCTGTCTACTCTCCACCTATCTTTTCAATATAGTACTTGAAGTTCTAATTGGAGTATTAAGACAACTAAAGGATATTGAGAAGATACAAATTAAAAAGGAAGAAGTCAAAGTATCGATATTCCCAGATGATATGATAATATAAATAAGTGACCCCAAAAATTCTACCAGAGAACTCCTGCAGCTGATAAACACCTTCAACAAAGAGGCTGGATACAAAATTAACTGAAAGAAATTAGTAGCCTTTCTCTACACAAGTGATAAATGGTCTGAGAAAGAAGTTAGGGAACCAGTAACCTTCACAATAACCACAAATAACATAAAATACATGTGTGTAGCTCTAACCAAGCAAGTGAAAGACCTGTATGACAAGAACTTCAAATATCTGAAGAAAGAAATTGAGAAAGATATCAGAAGGTAGAAAGACTTCCCATGCACATGGGTTGGTAGGATTAGCATTATGAAAATGGCCATCTTGCCAAAAGCAATCTACAGATTCAATGCATTTCCCATCAAAATTCCAACATAGTTCCTCACAGATCTTGGAAAAAATAATTCTCAACTTCATATGGAAAAACAAAAAATCCCAGGATAGCTGAAATAATCCTGAACAATAAAAAAAAAAACAAAAAACAAAACAGAAGAACAAAAAACAACTTCTGGAGGTATCGCTATCCCTGACTTCAAACTGTACTACCAAGCAGTAGGAGTAAAAACTGCATGGTGTTGGTATAGAAACAGGTGGGTAGGTCAATGGGATCGAATCAAAGACCCAGAAATGAACCCACACATGTTTGGATGCTTGATTTTTGACAAAGAAGCCAAACCATGTAATGGAAAAGGGAAAGCATCTTCAGCAGATGGAGCTGGTCTAACTGCATGTCTGCATGTAGAAGATTGCAAACAGATCCATATTTCTCAACCTGTATAAAACTCAGTCCAAATATATCAAAGACCTCAATGCCTCAATGTAAAACCAGATACACTAAATCTAATAAACAGAACATGAGGAATAGCTTTGAACTTGTCAATGCAGGAAACAACTTTCTGAACAGAACATCAATGTCTCAGGCACTAGGGTCAACAATTGACAAATGAGACCATATGACACTGAAAATCTCCTGTAAGTCAAAGCACACTATCATCAGGACAAAATGACAGCCTATAGACTGAGAAAAGTTCTTCACTAACCTTACGTCTGACAGAGAGCTAATATCCAAAATATATAAAGAACTCTAGAAGCTAGAGGCTGAAACCCAAATAACCCAATTGAAAAATGGGGTACAGAGCTAAACAGAATTCTCAGCAGAAGAATCTTGAATGGCTGAGAAGCACCTGAAGAAATGTTCAGCATCCTTAGTCATCAGGGAAATGCAAATCAAAACGACTCTGAGATTCCACCATACACCCATCAGAATGGCTAAGATCAAAAACTGAAAGGACATGCTGCCAAGGTTGTGGAGCAAAAGGAACATTCCTCCATTGCTGGTGGGAGTGTGAACTTCTACAGCCTCTGTGGAAATCCATCTGGTGGTTCCTCAGAAAACTGGGAATAGTGCTACCTCAAGACCCACCTATACCATTCCTGGGCATCTACCCAAAAGATGCTCCACCACCTCACAAGAGCACTTGCTTAACTATATTCATAGCAGATTTATTGTAATAGCCAGAAGCTTGAAACAACCTAGATGTCTCTCATCTGAGGAATGGATACAGAAAATGTGATATATCTACACACTGGAATACTACTCAGCCATTGAAAACAAGGACATCATGAATTTTGCAGGCAAATGGACAGAACTAGAAAATATCATCCTGAGTGAGGCAACCCAGACCCAAAATAACATTCATGGTTTATACTCACTGATAAGTGGATATTAGTCATAAAGTACAGAATAATCACGGGGGGGGGGGGTATAGGAGTTGACACCCAGAGGGGAGTTCCCCTTCTCAAAAGAAGGGGAAGTGGGAATGTGGGGAGGACTTGCATGAGGGGTACTGAGAGGAACGGAAGGACTGATATTGGATTCTAAAGAGAATAAACAAATAAATTTAATAATAATAAAAAAAGAACTATCACTCACTACTTAATTAAACCCATACCCAAAGGTCTACTCTCTCCTGGATGAGTCCCATCAATAGATAAAAGTACTTTTTTTCTCATCAAAACTAAATCTCAGGAGTGGTGAGGTGGCTCAGAGGATAAAGCACTTGCTGGGCAAGCCTGACGGCCTGGGCTCAACCCCCAGGACCCACACAAAGGTGGGAGGAGAGGACTAGCCCCACAAAGAAGCTGTCCTCTAATGTCCATCTGTGTACCATGACACATACATAGCCATGTGCTGTTTTACTCTCTCTCTCTCTCTCTCTCTCTCTCTCTCTCTCTCTCTCTCTCTCTCATACACACATACACACTCATACCACACACACACACACACAGAGAGAGAGAGAGAGAGAGAGAGAGAGAGAGAGAGAGAGACTGTTTACATCTGTTCATCTCTCATCAACCCACCACCTAATCTCTGCTCCTTTTGGAACTGAGATTACTGAAAATGAAAATGAAAATGAAAATGAAAATGAAAATGTCCATACTTCTAATGGCTTGCTTTCCCCTTTCCTGTGCACATGTGCCACCACGCCAAGGGCCCTGTCTTCTCTCTTCTGGGTCCATGCAGTGCTCTCTAAGCTCTGTCTCCTGCATGCATTTGTTCCCCCCGGAAGTCTGTTTATAGCACAGCAACTGATGCATTGGCCCCAAACCAAATAGCTTCTCATCTCGCTGCTCACAGTGCCCAGGTCGTCAGGCTCACACAGCAAGCACTTTTACCCACGGAGGCAGCTGGCTGACCCCTTATAGAGTATTTTCAGACAGGTATTGGTGCATTCATTTTACCTGTAGAACAAATATGGGAAGATGGTATAATTTATCGTCGAGTTACAATGAAGTCATCCTAGATTTGAACTCTAACCTGACCGTGGGTAAATGCCAGACCTCGTAGCTGACAGCAGTAACTGATCTGTTAGAACATTACATTGTAATGGGGGCCTTTATCTATGAAAACTGCTTTTCACCTCAAAATGTCTTCTATTTTGCAAAATAATATTTTTTTCAGTATCCTCTTATAATCAGGCATATAACTTCTCACTTTGAAAAATTACCTTAAAATCTTTTTAGTGCCTCTTGAAACACAGTATTCAATAATGTTGTCAATTATATTTTTATCAGACTGATGTTATTTTGGTTTGGTTTTTGTTTCTGTGATGTAACACTGACCATAAAAGGAAGTTGGGGGAGGAAAAGGTTTATTTGACTTAACAGATTGCATTCCACTCTCTAAGGCAGGAAGCTGGAGGCAAGAACTGAAGCAGGGATCATAGAGGGCTGCTGCTTACTGGCTCCTTCCTTGGTCTGCTGAGCCACCTTCCTTATACAGCCAGGCATGGCACCGCCAACAGCAAGCCGCCCTTCCTACATCAGTCAGCCATCGAGAACACTTCTCAGAGTCATGCCAATCTGGAGGCAAGCCCTCATTTGAGGATCCCTCTTTTCAGGGGTGAACGCACACCTGTGGTTCTGTATGCAGTCTAGGCAATTACAAAGTACTATCATTTGTTACTCATATGGCACAACCACGCTTTGAGGACAGAAAACTAGAAGGTGACGAATTGAATCTTACAGGCGAGGTGGGGTGCTGGAAAGAGCTAATGACCAACCCAAGGTGTCCTGCAAGTGCTGATCTGACACTGTCACTAAAGGTCTTGCCTGTGCTTGGCATCCATAAATCATCTCGCTCACCCACACCCCACCCCCAATCTTTGTGCAGGCCTCACCTTTACCATTGGGTTGTTGCTTGTGTCTCTTGGTCACTGAAATGCAAGGGGAAATCCAACTGAGGCATGGGCTAAAACAGAAGTAAGAGACGAAAGCTTAGCTTCGGGTAATCGGATGGCAGCTGGGGGCTCTGCACATTTCAGATGTTTGCATAGACGGCTGACTATAAACTCATAAGTCATTCTGCGAAGTGTTTATGGAGTAAGAGCTACAAATCACCAAGAGCCTCAGAAAGCAGTGCTAGACAAATATGAAAACCTAGGAGTAGAAAAACAGACCACAACCGTAGATATACAGCCCATACATTAGAAGAAATAAAATTGCTTTATTTATCAAAATGATCAATGCAAAGTGAGCAAGGCAGAGCTATTGTGTTTTCTGGCGGGGTGACCAGGCTGGTTTCCCTTAGGATTAATGTCGTGTAAACATGTTTACTGTCAACTGAAGAAATATTCTCTGGTCCAGCAAGAGGAGAGGGTGAAACACTGCTAGTTTGCTCTCAGTGAAAGTGATCCTTCTATCTTTGGAACACTAATTTGTATAGCTTTAAGCTATTTATAATAGACACAAAAATTCTATAATCAAATATCATTTTTTAACAGGACCTCACTATGGAGCCTAGGCTGGCCTGGAACATGCTATGTTATCCAGGCTATCCAAGCTGGTTCTTTCTGCTCTAGAGTACAGATATAATAGATGTACACAACCAAGATACAATAGATGTACACAACCAACCTTGGTTCAAGTAGTATACTTTGTTCTGTAATCAATGTCTGGATCTTTTGGAAAGACTATTCTGACATTCTGTCTCGGGACAGTTTAGTGTTATGTTCTGAAAGGGCGCCAAAATAAAAGGAAACAGAACTATTCCCATTTTGTTATTACTAAAATTCTTGTACAAATATCCAGAAGAGGCTCTGTGAGCTTAGTTGTAAAATACTTGAGTACAAAACTGAAAGTGAAAAAACATTATCTTATTTTGCCCTAAAATAAAGAATTAAGCTGTATATGTCTGGAAACACTTAAGAGTTCCATAATTTGTAACAAAAAATAAAAACAACTAAAGTAATACTACATATTTCTAGGTTGGTCTAGGAAGGCCTTATACAATCAGTAAAAGGATAAACATGCCATCTGAGAAAACTAAGAGAATATTTGTAGCATAATATTTTGAAAATTTTAGCAAGGAAAGTTGTATCTACATACTATAATGACATCCACATAAAAACTATGTATACGGGTAAAATGCGAAGGAAATATACAGAATGTAAGCATCTATCATATTAGCTTATCAGTGAGTATGCTCTAGGTTACCTTGTGGTAGCAGAAGTCCCTAAGTATTGGTGTTTCAAGGCAAAGCTTGCACTACACGGCAAGGCCGTACTCACTATAGTCGCTCTGGAACTTAGGCTAAAGGTGCCCTCGGTTGTCAGCCTTGTCAGAGGAACACGGTTGCTACTATGGCTTGTAGATGCTGCATGAGAGTAAAATAGGTCACTCTGCTCCCATCTATGTGTCTGATGCAAAGCATTATGTGTGGCATCAGAGGTGATGGGGGAGAGAAGTCACGCTATGTGAGCAGAAAGAGGACAGAGAAGTACTGAAGGGCAGCGCTACTGATCTCAATGAGACTCGTGGAGCTAGGTCTTTCTCAAGCATCTCACGGTGCTAAAATATGTTTGCTGTGATCATTCCTTCCGATCCCATCTGGGAGACAGAAATTGAGAGCTGAGGACATAGAGCATGAACCTTTCAAAGGGAGACTTCGAACGGGAAGTTCTTTTATCCAAACACTTAAAGTTCATCAAGATGATAAACAGGTTCATGTCGGGAAATACAGTTTGATTGAAAAATATTTCTGATTTCACATCCCTCTAATATGTAATTTATCAATTACACGGAAGAAAAGCACTGCGAGGAGGCACTCTGTTATAAATATTTATAAATGTAGTCAGGAGAACACATATTTTGCCTTTGTCTATTAGAACAGTTTGCCTCAGCAAGCAATCAACAGTAAAGAAAATACATTTTACAGTAGTGACGTGATACTTATTCAAGTCAGCGAATGTCTGGAAAATGTCAATGGAGAACGAATGGAAGATAGGAGGATGTTTGACAAAGGACAGCAGTTTTGACATCAAGTGTTCAGACTTGAAACCACAATTTATTCATTACACGACCTCAGGCAATTTGGGCTAACTTCTTCCCTAAGTGGAATGAATGTTTCCTCATTAAAACTTAAAGCATAACATATGTAGGCCGCTTAGGAGCACACCTGACATCCCATAGATTAGCTCTCATTTATTTGTGTGTTAGCTGGATACTACAGGAATGGTTGTCAGCTACAGCTATGCAATGGTCCAGCTTTTCGGAGGTGGCTGTCTGTTAAATTCCTCTCTGTGGGGCATAGAGAGATTTAAGTAAAGCCACTATCATCTGGCTCTTCTTCCTAAGTGAAGACTCTGTTCAAATGGAGTTTTATAGGTGCCCGTTCTTCAGGACGTAGTCAGAAGATAGCTATTGCTATGCATCAAGTTGTGCTCACAGTGAGCAGTGGTAAATAATCAAGGGTGATTGTGACAGCCAGTCGAACACTCTCTCTTGAGGATATGCAATGAACAAACTGAGAGCAGGCTAAGGGAGAAGAATGGAGCCAGGCCAAGGCAAGAGAAATTGCGGCAGAAAGTGGGAGCTGGCTTAGAGTCAAGCTGCCTTTGGTCTGTTCTGTCATCTGCAAAGCTATAAGGGGTTGTTGACAGGTCACCTCTAACACTGAGGTGACTGTGTTATGGAGGTTTGTGACATTGAGGGACACCTGAGTCTTCGTGTGACTGAGCCCATTATCACTCTCTCCCCCAACCCTCTGAATGTACATGTGTGTATGATAGGCATATATGTGTATGTGTTTGAGTGGGTATGCTCACCTTTACATGGACATACAGAGGCCAGAGGCTGATTTCTGGTGTCTTTGTAATGCCTTTCACGCTAATTTTTGAGGTGATGTCTCCCTCTGAACCTTGAACTCGCTGTTTTCGCTAACATGGTTGGTCCAGGATCTGCGCTTCTCCTTTGGCCTGCGCTTCTCCTTTGGCCTGCGCTTCTCCTTTGGCCTGGCTCTCCAGACCTCCCACTTTTGCTTGGGATCTGGGAATCTGAAGTCTAGTCTTCATTCTTGGTTAGTGAGCATATTACCATCTACCTAACTCCATTCTTCCCTGATCAGGATCATTCTATGGGCCCTGCTTCCTTTGTCTGGTACTGCAATCAGTGTTAGCATAGGGCCACAAGCCAAAGGAAACCTCCAAAGCTAGGGCTGTATTGAAAAAGAGAGACAGCAAATTGGATTGGTTCCTACCAGAGAGGTGAGGTCACTTGTGAAGTTCTGTGATCCTTCTGATGCTGAGCTGAGGGCTCTGAGAACACCCGAATGCACCATGGGGCTCTTACGACTGTGCAGAGAAAAAACGATGTTGAAGTTACCATGGCTTCAGCCGTGACAGAGCTTATCTTCAGGGGAAAGCCTACGTTTACCCTGTTTCTGATTACCTTAGCTTCCCCAGATGGCCATGGCAGTCTACTGCTGAGCTTCTGTGCTTTCTGAACTACCTTTCCTTTGTGTACATGGAGTCTTGTGCTTTCAATTATGCTGTGAGGTGAGCTGTTCACAGAGAAAGACAGGCTCCCATGGTCCTTTCCTCCTCTGCACAGGATTCACCAGTGTTTGCATGCATAGGGACTGTTGACTTAAGTGTTCTCTGAAATTACCAGTGTTTATTTGGAAACCTTGATGCAGAAAGGGTAGGTTTGGTTTCCTTTCAATCATAAAGACCCAAACAACAGACTTATTAAAAAAAACTTTTAAAATTACATTTTAATTCTTTATTGTTCTCTCTCTCTCTCTCTCTCTCTCTCCCTGTGTGTGTTTTATGGTACATTTGTGGAGGTCAGAGGACAAGGACAAGCTGTGAGAGTCGGTTTTCTTCTTCTACCATGTGAAAACAAGCAGACCCCAAGTTTTAGAATACTGGAACAGGAATCTCCAAGGCACTGAGACCCTGCCTCAAAAACGATGATTAAGAATGATAGAAGAAAATACTCGGTATTGAGCTGTGGCCTCCATAAGTACACACATGATCAAACAAACCTGCACACACATGAATACACATGCTTACAGCATACACAGAAAGAAACTCTTTCCTTTGCTTCCCTTGAAGTTCCTCTTTACTGTTTGATGAAACTATTATATTACCGTCTGATTTCCCAGCCGGTGTTCAGTAAGTGTAGCCTGACCATTCCTAATGCTGGTTCTCAGGTAAACACCATAATTACTGCCTGAATAGCAGAACTCGATTATAGTGTCTCTTCCCTGTTCTGTTCATTATTACAGCCCTTGTCAAAGAGTATGTAGCCCACACTGCTTCCTCTCTTACTTGATATATGAACCTGAAACAGACAACCTGTACTTAGCCTCATCAGGAAAATAATGTCAATAAATTCTGTGTGATACTCTCCAATCTTGGCTCATTAGTGAAGCCCTGGGTCACAGTGGCTAGGTAACTGTAGTATTCACAATTACAGCAAACGAGACAAAATCAGTGCACCCAAAAAATAGTAGGAAGACATTAGGCCATAGATCCTATGATTGAATCTTGAAATTTAGCTATTCTCTCACTACTTCTTTGACATAGATGTATATAAGTCTTCTTAGTTTGTATTAAAATGAAGGGAAATGGCAAGGCCCAAGAGAAAAATCCTTCCTCCTGAACACAGTTCAGTATCTAGGACTGTCATCTGGCGTAAAAGGGGACTTGAAATAAAAGGGTCTTCAAAGAGGGGTTGAGCCTCCCTAGGCATCATGGGAAAAAGCACAGAAACTGGTTTAGTTAAAACAGCCTACAATCTCCCAGAGGGTGAGTCCCCAGCCAAACTCATCTGCAGCATTTCCTGCTGGGCTGGCAGTCTGGAACCTGATGGGAGCCTCACCACTGCTGGGCAAATCCTGCTGATGGTGCCAAAGCTGCCCTCCCCCTTCCCTCCCCCTCCCCCACGATTGAGTCCTCATGACTCATGAAAACAGGACAAGCATCCCCACATGAGGTGACTCTGCATTTTCCCTGCTAATGGTTGGATCTCTCAGGGCCAGGCGTTCTACCACCTCTTCAGTCACGCCTGGCATGCCACAGCCCCCTAGTGTCTGTGGTCTTTTGAACTGCATGAGGCTCTAACCAGGGCTCCTACTCTTGAATTCTGTGGAGGTCTAGGATCAGCTTTCCTAAGATCCAAAGGTCTAAGATCTGAGTGTGTGTTCACTGCCTGGTATTCTGTAGCTTCAGCCATTTCCTTCGAACTCAGAATTAATTTGAATAATTGCATGCGTCAAATCAGTGATCACTGCTCACTACAAAAAACAAATAAAAACAAAATACACACATCTAAAAAAGTCACCAAATTCACTAGAAATGAAATCTCAATTTTGTTTACTGTCCTTTTCTCCAGATTTTCTTACATTAATGCCTTGAAGGGTTTTTTTTTAACTCTAAAATAAATGGCACTAAAGTAAAAAAAAAAAAAGTATTCATCACTCTCCAGTTATTAAATGCTATTATCTTTATCAATGAGTATCTTCAGCTCATTTAATTGGTCCAAGTATCAAATTTTCTTTTAAAAATATAAAATAATTATGTTTTGTAATCTTCTGTCATTTTTTTTGCTCCTTATATACTATATTTTGGTGCAACATCTTAAACACACAGAAATGCATCAGACAACAGTATCACACTTGATTGTATATGGCACATAGAGGATGAATGACAAATACTTTTGGGTAAAGAAAGAATGGGCTTTGTAAGAAAAAAAAAATCTCTGTGCTTTTCCCAAATGTGGCCAGCAGATGGCACACTCGCACACCCACAAAACTGACCATTGATTTTTATGTTCCCTCTCCTGTGTATAATCAGATTATTGTACAAGTGTTTAGTGCATTTCCAACTGTTAGTCGGCTTGCATCTGTACCTATGCTAAGTGAGCACTGCATGTGTCAGCTTAGACCCCTGGGTGAATGCATTATCTAGGAAAAAAAAACCCACCAATATTCAGAGATTGTGGATTGTGCCTTCTTTATCATTCAAAAGCCTAAATATTCTTTGGTTCCAGAGATATTTCCAACCTTACTATCCAAGCTAGCAAAAGACAATCTGGATTTTTCTAAACTCTTGCTTGTTTTCCTGTGGATGGTCAACAACCTTCCTGGGGAGGGTATCGATCACAAATTACATAGACATCAGGGAGGGAGGGAGGGAGAGAGAGAGGGAGGGAGGGAGGGAGGGAGGGAGGGAGGGAGGGAGGGAGAGAGAGAGAGAGAGAGAGAGAGAGAGAGAGAGAGAGAGATATCAGCACAGGCTTTTTAAGTCCGAGCTTCTGGGAATCTGTATAGATGATAATGGTCATGCTCTCTAACAGCCACAATGGGCTCCAGAGTAAATATTCTGTAGTTCATTAAACAGGGACTCCTCTACAAAGAATATTTTAATAATATTTTGAGTTTATAAAACACAAATCCCAGGGAGTCAGTCTCATACTTGATGTATATATAGTCACATAGATCCAATACACACGCAGCAAGATTTTGCAAATAAACTCAGTATTGCCTTTTATTCAATGACCTTTTATCAGTGACTAGACCAGAGATTATACGTCTCTGAAATGAGATTTAAAACGTTGTATTTATGTTTCTGGACGAAAGGTAACAATTTCCCTCATCAGACTCTCAAGGGTTCATTTAAAAATTATAATAAAAAAGAAATCCTAGGTTTATCTGGAGTTCAGATGATCAGAGTGCTTTGTGTACTCGCTCAAATACTGCAGAGACCACCAAGTCACGGGTAGAATTTAGAAAGTGCTTAGGTGTGGTGATGGCACTAAAGAAAGCCACTTCCTTGGACATGCTGATGGTCACAGATCAGAAGATTCTGAGCCTTCCCTCAGACTACTTCTTAGAAACAGAAAGAAGCCTTTCCAATGGGCCTCTCATAAGCAACGCAGTGGACAAAGCCCGTGTTTTTTTGTTTTTTTTTTTCCATTTTTTATTAGGTATTTAACTCATTTACATTTCCAATGCTATACCAAAAGTCCCCCATATCCACCCACCCCCACTCCCCTGCCCACCCACTCCCCCTTTTTGGCCCTGGTATTCCCCTGTACTGGGGCATATAAAGTTTGCAAGTCCAATGGGCCTCTCTTTCCAGTGATGGCCGACTAGGCCATCTTTTGATATATATGCAGCTAGAGTCAAGAGCTCCGGGGTACTGGTTAGCTCATAATGTTGTTCCACCTATAGGGTTGCAGATCCCTTTAGCTCCTTGGCTACTTTCTCTAGCTCCTCCATTGGGAGCCCTATGATCCATCCGTTAGCTGACTGTGAGCATCCACTTCTGTGTTTGCTGGGCCCCGGCATAGTCTCACAAGAGACAGCTACATCTGCGTCCTTTCAATAAAATCTTGCTAGTGTATGCAATGGTGTCAGCGTTTGGATGCTGATTATGGGGTGGATCCCTGGCTATGGCAGTCTCTACATGGTCCATCCTTTCATCTCAGCTCCAAACTCCGTCTCTGTAACTCCTTCCATGGGTGTTTTGTTCCCAAATCTAAGGAGGGGCATAGTGTCCACACTTCAGTCTTCATTCTCCTTGAGTTTCATGTGTTTAGCAAATTATATCTTATATCTTGGGTATCCTAGGTTTGGGGCTAATATCCACTTATCAGTGAATACATATTGTGTGAGTTTCTTTGTGAATGTGTTACCTCACTCAGGATGATGCCCTCCAGGTCCATCCATTTGGCTAGGAATTTCATAAATTCATTCTTTTTAATAGCTGAGTAGTACTCCATTGTGTAGATGTACCACATTTTCTGTATCCATTCCTCTGTTGAGGGGCATCTAGGTTCTTTCCAGCTTCTGGCTATTATAAATAAGGCTGCTATGAACATAGTGGAGCATGTGTCCTTCTTACCTGTTGGGGCATCTTCTGGATATATGCCCAGGAGAGGTATTGCTGGATCCTCCGGTAGTACTATGTCCAGTTTTCTGAGGAACCGCCAGACTGATTTCCAGAGTGGTTGTACAAGCCTGCACTCCCACCAACAATGGAGGAGTGTTCCTCTTTCTCCACATCCTCGCCAGCATCTGCTGTCACCTGAATTTTTGATCTTAGCCATTCTGACTGGTGTGAGGTGGAATCTCAGGGTTGTTTTGATTTGCATTTCCCTGATGATTAAGGATGTTGAACATTTTTTAAGAGGAATCTGCAAGCTGATTCAGCTCCCAGACTTCCTTGGGAGGAAATTATCAATGGGATTCTACTGAAAGGTCTTGTAAGCAAGTGACCTTCCCTACCTGCGTTCTCTGACCTGAATCTCGCATGCTGCTTCCCAGAACTGTTCTAGTGGTTCCTCTCTAGGAGGATAGATGAATGGAGCCCTGGGACCCTGGGTCCTATCTTCTTAACGATGTCACCATTAAGAGCACTGATGTGGCTGAGCACAGTCTCCAAGCTTCCCAACTCCAGAACCTGCCTTCCATTCTTCTTATGAGCAGCGTGGGATGTCCCTGATGTCTGCAGCTCTGATCTCCGTCACTCCTCCATTCTTCTTCCCCCATCTGCCCTGCATCAATTATCTAGGATAGAGACCTAAAGTAACTCTGGCAACCCAGGGAAATGAGGGTGGGTAATCATTCAATCTAGATAACTCTCCAACACTGTTTTAGAAATTAGCCAATGACCTAGAATGGTGGTCATTTTCCTCCAACCCCACCCCCGTGCTTCACTGTTCTCTATTAATTATTATTATTATTATTATTATTATTATTATATTTACATTCCAAATGTTGCCCTCCTTCCTGGTTCCCCCTCCTAGAGTTCTTCAAACCCCTCCCCCCTTTGATTCTGAGAGGGTGCTCTCCCACCTAACCACCCAGTCCTCTCACCCACCTTCCCCACCCATCCACACCTCCCCCCTCCCTCACGGCATTCCCCTTCCCTGGGGCATCAAGTCTCTACAGGATTAGGCACACCCTCTCCCACTGAGGCCAGATAAGGCAGTCCTCTGCTACATATGTGCCAGAGGCCACGAATCAATCCGTGTATGCTCTTTGGTTGGGGGCTTAGTCTCTGTGAGCACTAAGGCGTCCAGTTTAGTTGATACTTCACCTCCTTCCAACCTTCCACCAACTCTTCCACAGGGATCCCTGACCTCAGTCCAATGGTTGGCTGTAAATATCTACATCTGTCCCAGTCAGGTGCTGGTAGAGCCTCTCAGAGAACAGCCATGCTAGGCACCTTCCTACAAACACATCATAGGATCAGTAATAGTGTCAGGGTTTGGTGCCTGCTCATGGGATGGATCCCAAGTTTGGCTGGTCACTGGACTGCCTTTCCTTCTGTCTCGGCTCCATTTTTGTCCGTGCATTTCTTTTAGGCAGGAACAATTCTGGGTCAAAAATTTTGAAGGTAGGTTGGTGACCCTATCCCTCCCCTGAGGGCCTGTCTATCTTCTTGAGTTTTCATCTCCACGATGTTGGGCATATTGGCTATGGTCATCCCCATTGAGTCCTGGGAGCTTCTCATACCCCAGGGCTCTGAGACATTCTAGAGGTTCCCTCTGCCCCCACCCCTTATCTGCATCTTTGCATTCATTCTCCTGATTCTCTGGGCTTCTCTTCTATTACCCCCCCCATACCTGATCCTGGTCCCCTTTCCCCCTCCTCCCTCCCCTTCACCCCTCAGATCCCTCCCTCCCTCTGCCTTTAATGATTATTTTGTTGCCCCTTCTAAGTGGGACTTGAAGCATCCTTAATTGGACCTTCCTTCTTGTTAAACTTCTTATGGTCCGTGGGTTATATCCTGGGGATTCTGTACTTCTGGACTTGCCAGTGAGTACATACCATCCAAGTCCTTTTGGGTCTGAGTTACCTCATTCAGGATGATATTTTCTAGTTCCATCCATTTGCCTGCAAAATTCATGAAGTCCTTGTTTTTTAATAGCTAAATAGTATTCCATTATGTAAATGAACCACATTTTTTGTATCCATCCCTCAGTTGAAAGACATGTGGGCTATTTCCAGCTTCTGGCTATTACAAATAAGGCTACTATGAACACAGTGGAGCACGTGTCCTTGTGGCATGGTGAGGCATCTTCTGGCTATACACCCAGGAATGGTAGAGCTGGATCTTCCTGGAACCCCCAGATTGATTTCCAGAGTGGTTGTACCAGTTTGCAATCCCACCAACAATGGAGGAATGTTCCTCTTTCTCCACATCCTCGTCAGCATGTTCTGTTACTTGCGTTTTTGATCTTAGCCATTCTGACTGGTGTGAGGTGGAATCTCAGGGTTTGTTTTGATCTGTATTCTCCTGATGACTAAGGACTTTGAACATTTATTTAAGTGCTAACACTAATAATTAGTCAGTGAACACAACAATCCAGCTCTCTCTCTCTCTCTCTCCCTCCCTTCCTCCCTTCCTCTCTCTCTCTCTCTCTCTCTCTCTCTCTCTCTCTCTCTCTCTCTCTCTCTCTCTGTGTGTCTTTCTCTCTCTCTCTTTCCTCTCACCACTCTCTCTGCAAAAAAAAAAAATTACAGAAAGGAACAGAAAAAATATATACCAAAAGCCCCATATTGATCTGTCAGCAGTTTTATAATCAGATGACAGATATGGGGTGATAAAGTGGAGGCTATTAACTTACTGCAACAACAGCAGAGCAAATATATTAGTTTTGAGTTATCATAATGAAATGCCTGTGATCTCTCACGAGCAAAGGTTTATTTAGCTCCTTGTTAGGGGTTAAGAGTATGATTCTGATAGAGGGCAAGTCCCCAGCTCCATCATCATGACAGTTGGCTGCAGTTGGCATGAACAAGCAAGTGATTACTTATTGGACCAAGAGCATCAATAAATAGAAAAATGAATGGTGCCCAAAGTGGTTATTTTATAACAACCTTCCTGTTAGAACCCAAGGGGTTGCATGAGGACCACCCAGGGGATGCCCCATGAGCGACCACAGGCTCTGTTGGGTTCACAGGCTCCACTGAGTTGCAGCTACAATGACCTAATGACCTCTGCATCAGTCTTTCTATCTGGATGAGATACTCGACTCATACGGAAAAAAGCTAGCATCATGGTCACATTTGGAAGTTCTAGTTCATGATCAGATAGATACACAGTTTCTAGGCTTTGGGGTCGAGCACCAGATGGAAATGCAGCTAGTACTGTGGTGAATTGAAACTCACCTCCTGGCCTGGAAACCAGAGAGAGAATAAAATGGGTCTAAAGACCAACAGGTCCCTCATGACATGCTGACCTCCCAGGAGACGCCACCTTGCAAAAGTTCCTCCATCTCCCAATAGTACAAATCTGTGCAGCATTCTCTCAATTACCTTTGGCAGGGACAAGCTAAACACCTTCACGCCACAGTGATAAGTGAGGAGAAAAGTGTTTAAAAGGAAAAAAAAAGATATTAAGCATTAAATTTTCAACATGAACTTAAGAAAGCAAATTGCTGGGAAGTCACGGCTCCAAGAGACACCATCAATTCATAAAAGCCATAAAGGAGCCAGAATGATTTTAGTCAGTGACGTGTGAGTTCACCTTACAAATTAGATTCTCAACATCTTAATACAATTGTGGAAATGAAGAGTTGTTCTCTTCAGATAATCTGCATGTTCCAAAGCAAAATTAGTTGGCTAAGAAACCTCTGCCAGAAATTTGATAGATATTATTCACACACACAAAAAAAATGACTGCACAGGTATTTGTCTTATTTGATGAGTTAATTAAGTTGAGGGTGCTGTTTCTCCATCACATGAATCCCACCATGGAAGTGTTCACAAAAACTGAAACAGTTTTCTCAGTGGACACATCTGGCCACCTTAGGCACCACAATAAATCACTCTTTGACTCATTTGATTTATGTAAAATGAATTGATGAAAATATAGAGCAAACTCCATTTGTAAAATCTTGGGAAAGTTTTCTACATGAGGAAATGTGACAGCCTTTAAACTGGCCACCTGCCTTTCTGTTTTCCTGCATAAAACAGAATTATCTTTGAAATTTCTATGCGTGTCACTTTGATATTTAAAAGCCTTCAGCAGAACTCTGTAGCCTCCAGAGTAAAGGAAAAAACTTTTTAGCATGACATTCAAAGCCTTGATTCCAACATTTTGGCTTCCTTTTCCCTCATGACTATCCATAGGCAACACATGGCACTCTCTATGAGCTAGAAACTATGTCCAGAACTACAAATTCATTGGCTTTTTAATCTCATGAGTTGTCTTTTAGAAAGGTACTTCGACCACCACATGGTGGAGAAGAAAAAAGCAGATTAGAAAAGGCCAGTTAGGCTGCCCACACAGCAGCAGCAGCAGCAGCAGCACACACAGCGCATGGCTGTGTTCCAGTTCTCTTGCTACTCTGCCCATACATTGCCCATACACTGACCACCACTCACCTCTTTGCCCTCTTCCAGGCTGAGCCTTTAGTTTGCAGTACTTTTTCCCCTACAACCTCCATCCCTCCTTCAGGAGTCCATTCAAACCCTTCTGCCTGGCAGACGGCTTCTGTCAGGGTCTCTCTGTCTCTCCGTCTCTGTCTGTGTGTGTGTGTTTCTCTGTCTCTGTGTCTCTGTCTCTGTGTCTCCGTGTCTCTCTCTCTGTCTCTCTCTCTGTCTCTCTCTGTCTCTGTCTCTCTCTCTGTCTGTCTCTGTCTCTCCCCTTAAAGCATTTCTTTCCTGTTCAGTTGACTTATCCCTTGATGGCAGGGCCTGCTTCTTCTTTGTCCCACAAAGACCTTATGTGGAATCAATTATTAGTTTCTGTAGAGCCAATTTGGGGAGTATAATTGAACACAGCTGATTAATAACTCACTTCATCCTAATTACAGACAGTTTCATTCATTAATAGAACAGCTGGGGGCAGCAAATCCAGGATGAAAACTTACAGGATAAACACACATCATTTAAATGAAAACAACAACAAGAACACGTTTCATTTGGACAACCTGAATTCCAGTAGAGGATCCTCTTCTTAACCAAACATTTGGGTACATTTTTCAATCTTCCTTAACCTCTTCATATCCCTTAATAAAATGAGTGTGCTACATTTAGATAATTGTAGCAATTGTCATGGTGTACTCGTACGGTATCTGATGGCATCCCTTTAATTACTATGTATATTTGACTGTTACGATGTCAGTATAAAATGTCTCCTACTGACTCTTGTTTTGAATGTTTGAGGGGTGGAGGCTAGCTGGAGCACGCAGGTTTCTAGAGGTGTACCCCTAAAGGTTGTATTGGGTCTGAGTGGCCCTTCTCCATCTCTGCTTCCTGTAAGAAACACTTACATACCATGCATTCCCTCCTGCTGCTACCAAGCAACCATGGACTGAACTTCATGGAACCATGAGCCAAAACGAATCTTTCCTAACTTGTTTCTGTCAAGTATGTCACAGTGACAACAAAGGATATTCTTGTCATATCCTCTAAGTGTTACTCAACCACCTCCATCATCTTCATCCATCATCAATTAGCAACCCCTTTCCCACAGTGCTTCCGAGGAAATCAGACATTCACTCATCACTCCCTCATAACCAGGGTCCCACTCACTCCTTACTCCCTTGTGCTAATACAGCAGGAGACTCCGCTACCTAAAAATATCTAATATCTGTCTGTTTCTCTGCCTGACGGTGACTGTCACTCTATCCTGAATCACTATTAATTATTCCCTTCCTTGGTTTTTGCAATGGATTCTAAACAAGTTTGTGGATTCGCTTAAGTCCATCATCCCGCTGTTCATACCATATGTCTTCATCTTTTAAAGGTGTCGGTCAAATCACGAAAGTCCATGCTTGCAACCATCAAATGGTTTCTCATCATCTGTGAGTTAAAATACAGCCCCCAGGTGACTGAGCTATGCTGGTCACCTGACACAATACCATTTTTAGCATCCTTTCTCCCAGTCAAATTGACTCTTTCTTCTTTTTTTCTCTAATGTGTTGAACCCATTTCTAATTTCCACCGTGCCTCAAGTTCACCCTTAAGTTTATACACATCGACACACACTCTGAGTGGTCCTTCAATATGGTATTCATTTTAATTAGCATGAAATGATGGCTTTGACCATTTCTCAAACATGTTTCATGCAGATAAATCATTGTAGCTTGCTCACGATTGCTCCCCACGAGTTACCTTTGCCCACCCTCCACTGGCCCCTACCTCCTTCCAACCAAGTCTGCCTTCTACTTTTGTGTAGTGTTTGTGTGTGTGCGTGAGTATATGTGGGCATGTGTCAGTGTGTGTGAGTGTGTGTGTCTGAGTGTGTCTGAGTGTGTGAGTGGGTGTGTGAGTGGGTGAAAGTCTGTGTGTGAGTGTGTGTGATTGTGTTTGGGTGTGTGAGAGTGTGTGGGGGGGTTGCGAGGGAATGCGTGAATGTGTGTATGTGCCTATGTGAATGTAAATCTAACTTCTTCATATGAGAAAAACACTTTTCTCTCATGTTCTGCTCCTTCACCCTTCCTGTCCCCCGATTCCCCACTACAATACCAACATGTGCAATGCCTGTGGAAGCCGGAGGTCAGCCTTGGATATATTGAATCACTCTTAATTTTTGAGGTGTGGTCTCTTGCTGCACCCTGGGTTCGCTGACTCAGAGAGACTGGCTGGCCAGTTTGCTCTAGGGATCTGCCTGTCTCTACCTCCTAGAACTACAGGTGGATTCCACTCCACTCTGCTTTTTATGTGGGTGCTGGGGATCAGAACTTGGGACTTCATGCTCTCATGACACCACTCTAATAACTGAGCCATCTCCTCAGCCCACGTTTTATTTACATTTACACGTAAGTGTAGATTCTGCATATGAGAGAACATATAACGCTTGAAATTTTTCCATGTAGATTTCATTTAGCTTTCATCTCAAATGTCTATTATGTTCTTAGTTTCTTTGTTTTTGCATATATTTTACACACACACACACACACACACACACACTTTTTAAAACCTGCTTTGCAATTAAATTTTTGTTGTTGAAAGGATGGGTCATCAAATGACCTGCTGTAGATAATAAATGCATATTTGCTAAACATCACTGGACCTGAATAATAGAAGAACATATTGAATATAACAACTATAAAATTATTATATCCATTTATCAAACACTTGTTACCTACTCTATTCCAGATATTATGCTAAGTTAGTGGAGAACAAAATGTAAAGTGCATTGTGAGCCACTAAGGAGCTGAGATTCTAAGGCTGTCTTTGTTGTGGTAAATAGGACCTGTTTACAATTTCTGTCCCGTGTGAGTATGTGTATACACACTCCATGCATCCCAGGGCAGAGACCGAGGACTGGAATCCCTCTCCATTGCTTTTCCTCCTTCCTCACGCTGAAGCCCTGTCGTGGCTAATCTTGGATGTCAATGAGACACATCTGGGAAGAGGGAATCTCAACTGAGGCATAGCTTATTCCAGATTGGCCTGCAGTCCTGTCTGTAGGACATTTTATACTGTTAATTGACATAGAAGGCTCTAGCCCACTATGAGTGGTACCATCCCACCACCTCACTCCAGGCAAACAGGCAGGGATTATATGATAAAGGCACGTGGACTTAAGCCTGGGAGCAAACTAGTAAACAGCCTTCCCCATGGTCTCTGCAAGTTCCTGTGCTGAGTTGCTGCCTTTTGTTGTTGTTGCTGCTGCTGCTGTTGTTTTTGTTGTTGTTTCATGGATAAGGCAGAAGCCAAGTTAACCCTTTTCTCCACAATGGTAATTTTGGTTAGTGCTTTGTTATAATAGAAAAGCAAACTAGAATGGAAATTGACAGCAGTGATTGAACTTGCTGTAATAGACCTGACCACATGGCTTTTATGTCTTAGTTTTAGTGGAGGAACGTGGAGGTTTGGGGAGGGATAGAGTAATAGAAGACCATTGAGTGTTCAGAGCCTGTTATACTGCTGTTGGAACTTAGAAAATACTAGGAAGAGCAATGGAGACAATGGAGAATTGGTTTGTGGCGCTTTCTGGGTGGGAGGAGCAAACACTATCAGGTCTATTTGTGTGGTAATATAATTGACTCAGGAATCTGTGAAAGTGAAGCTTTTACTTTAGTGAGAGAAAGTGGACTTATTGGCTCAATCTGGAACATTGGTCATGATTAATATGAGACCAGCACTGGATGGACAAAGGACAAAGTTAGACTTTTAATAAAGAAATAGAAAACATTCAAAACAGAAATCTTGAAAGAGAACACAGTAAATGAATTAAAAAACAATAGAAGTGTTTAAAAGCAGACTGTAGTAGGCAGAAGAAATAATTATTCAAGTTGAACACAAAGCATTTTCAATTATCCAATAAGAGCAGAATAAAAGGAAAACAATAATAAAGATGACTTGAGGTTCTTATGGAGTACTATTCAATGTATGTCATTAGAGTCTTAGCAGAGAAGAGGAAAGCGACCGAAGGCTTTATTCAGAGAACTGATGGCTGGAAAATCCTCATATGTAGATTAGGAACTGAAAACCAGATGCAGAAAACCCAAATGATCTCAAATAAGATGAACCCCTCAAATGCGCATGCTAACTGAAACTGAGCAAAGTTGGATTTGGTGGCATAAGGCAAAACAGGGGAATATCCAAGAGAAACAAAGAGGGCATTACGGAGAAAGAAAAGGGTCAACCCATAACAAAGATATAACAATTACATACATAATTATATTATACATATATAATTATATGTATAAATGATATATTTGTATATGTAAATATACCTTTATATGTATAATAATTATATATGTATGTATGTACACACACACACACACACACGCTGAAATATCAGAGAACCTAGACATCCAGAACAAACACAGATGTCAGAGAAAGAATAAATGGAGGTCACATGACAACAGCAGGCAATGTTCATTTCCTCTCTTGATTAATAGAAAGAGTAACTAGCCTGTAGTGAAATTTATAGAAATCTTCAAATGGTTTGTATTTTATCCATCCTACAACTTTACCGAAAATAAGTTTATCAACTTAAATATTCTTTTTATTTTGATGAAGCTTAAAAGACTATTATAAGACCTTGTGCCAGTAAATAGAGACAAACTCACTTCCTCTCGTGTGCTTTACAAACCCCCTATCTACTTTTCAGCCTACTTGCTTTTGCTAAGACTTGCAGAATGTTTGCTGGATGGAAGTGCGGAGAGCTGGGTTTCTTGTCTGGTCTCCAGCCACTGATGGGAAGACCCTCAGCTTCTCACCCTTGACCCTCAGCTTCTCACCCTGACCCTCAGCTTCTCACCCTTGACCCTCAGCTTCTCACCCTTGACCCTCAGCTTCTCACCCTGACCCTCAGCTTCTCACCCTGACCCTCAGCTTCTCACCCTGACCCTCAGCTTCTCACCCTTGACCCTCAGCTTCTCACCCTTGACCCTCAGCTTCTCACCCTTGACCCTCAGCTTCTCACCCTTGACCCTCAGCTTCTCACCCTGACCCTCAGCTTCTCACCCTTTACCCTCAGCTTCTCACCCTTGACCCTCGGCTTCTCACCCTTGACCCTCAGCTTCTCACCCTTGTGTTGTCAAGCATGAGCTGAGGGTATCTGTAGTCAATTGTGCTTTATTAATCCTCATAGACATTGTTTGCTGCAATTTCCTAATATTGCAAAAAAAGATGTTGAATTTTATCAAAAGCTTTCTTTCTGCACCCACTAAAATGATCAAGTAATGTATTTGAAAGTCCATCATTTTTTAATGTGCTGTAAATATGTTTATTGATTTAAGTATCTTTAGTCATTCTTGAATCCCAGAAATAGATTTGTTCATGATGTGTGATCTTTTTAATGTGTTGTGGGATTTAGTGTGCTATTTGTTGAGGATTTTTTTCGTTCACATTAATCAGAGAACTATCACATTCTTTTTCTTGGGCTGTCATTGTCTGGTTTTTGTATCACAGTAATTCTGGCTTTAATAAAAGTGAGCTTGAGAGTGTTCTCTTTTTCCCTGTGTTTCTGGACCAGTTGAAGAAAGATTGGCAGTGACTCTTCTCTAAGCGTTTGGTGGAAGTTGCCAGCAAAACCATCTGGTCCCAGGCTTTCCTTTGTTAGAAAATTTTTGACTACTGATTTAATCTCCATACTCATTACCAGTCTGTCCCGACTTTCCATTTCTTCATGATTAATTCTTCTGAGGTTGTGCATTCTAGGAGTTGACTGAGTTCTTCTAGATTAACCAGTGTGTTCACGCTCAGCTCTTACCATTGTATGCCGGATATCTTGCCTCTCTCTCCCCCTTTTTTTAGCTAGTCTAGCTAAGGGTTTAATAGTTCTCTTCAGTGTTTATTTAAATCTTATTTTATTGGCTTTTTTGTATTATTTTTTAATTCTGTATTTTGTTTATTTCTACTCTAAATCTCTGATAACACACTCATTATAATAACATCCAGTTTAGATTTTTCTTAATTTTCGAATCCTTTGAGGTGTAAAGTTATTTTTTTTTATTTGACACACTTCCTTTTGAATGTAGGTTTTTGTCACTATAAAATTGTGTTACAGATTGAGTATACCTTATGCTTGGAACCAGAAGTGTTTAGGGTTTTCAAATAATTCAGAGTTTGGAATATATAATGAGATATCCTGGGAATGGGACCCAAGTCTAAACACAGAATTCACTTCTGTGTTATGTACACATAAGCTGTGACTAATTTCATACAGTACTTTTAGTGTTGCTGTGTTTCACTGTGACCTGTCACGTGGAGTCAGGTGCGGAGTTTTTCACGTGTGACATCAGGCTGGTATTCAGGGTTTTGAGGGCTTTGGCTTTGGGTTTTCAGATTAAGGATGCTCAAATTGTATGGCCTTTCCTGCCCCACAGTGGCTTCCCTGTTGTGCTGTCATTTGCGTTTGTAACATGGAACTCCTGACTTCCACTTTGGTTTCTTCTTTGACATGTTCCTTATTTGAATGTGTGCAGTGGGTTTCTGGGTGGTTTAACTTCTTCTAATTTGTGATGTCTAGGTTTCTCTCAGATACTGAATTATAGCTTGATTTCCTCGTGGTAAAGACTCCTTGTAGAATTTCAGTCTATTTAATTTTGTTAAGGCCTGTCTTAGAGAATGCTTACCCACATGCTAACAGAAACTATGTGATAAAGAAATCAAGAAAATAACTCTTCTAACAATATTATCAAAAATAAAATAAAGTACGTGGAAGCAGATATAGCCAGTGAGATGAAAGTGTTCTACCATGAAAATGATAGAATATTGGTGAAGGAAACTGGCGGTGACCCAGGTGACCAGAAAGATGTCCAGCAGGGCTGCTACTATTCCCATGTCTCTACTAGTCAGAGATTTACACATTTAATGACATTCCTATCATGATGTCATCTTTCTGATAAATTTTTAAAAAATCCTTCAATTCATATTAAACAAGAGAACTTTCAAATATATACAAAGCATTCTTGATTTAAGCAAATAAACAAACAGCCGAAAAGTCCATTAGTGATGAATAGTGCTCTGACCCCCCTAACAGGCTCATGGACTAGAGGCTTGGTTGCTTGGAGGAAATCATTGGGTTAAAATATGTTTTAACCTTACCAGGAGATTAGTCTGTGGATAGAATCCTAAATTGGTGGCATTGTTGGGGGAGAGGGCCTAATTAGAAGATACAGGTCCTAGAAATGAGACCCTCTGATCAGAAACTTCTGAAGCCCTGAGGTAAAAAAAAATATATATATATATATATATGTATATATATATATATATATATATACATATATAATTATACATTCTCAGAGGTCATACACTAAGTAAAACAGTTTTTAAAATTATATATATATGTGTGTGTGTATATATATATATGTGTATATATATATATATATATATATATATATATATGTGCACATACATACATCTCAGCATACTATTTCATTGTGCCCTGGAGAGATGGCTCGGCAGGTAAGAGCATTGACTGCTCTTCCAAAGGTCCTGAGTTCAAATCCCAACAACCACATGGTGGCTCACAACCACCCATAATGAGATCTGACTCCCTCTTCTGGTGCGTCTAAAGTCAGCTACAGTGTACTTATGTATAATAATAAATAAATCTTTGGGCCGGAAGTAGAAGGGACTGAGCAAACAGAATTGACTGCTGGAGAGAGTGGGGTTGACTGGAGTGAGCAGAGGTCCTAAAATTCAATTTCCAACAACCACATGAAGACTCACAACCATCTGCACAGCTACAGAGTACTCACATATATAAATAAATAAATCTTTTAAAAAAAAGACCTAGAAAATTCTGCTTTTGTGACAGGTGAATCCACTACTCTGAAATAAATAATGCTCAGAGCTACAAATACTACATGGTGTCCCTTGGGTGTGGGATCTAAAAACATCTATCGCAGCTGAAGGCAGGGGCTAGAAAGGAAGTGTTTATCCAAGGCACAAAGCTTTGCATTCTGATCATCTCAGGCCCAGCACAATGATGACAGTTAATAATAAACAGTGGGATCTTAAATATTCTGACCACAAAATGACAAATAGTTAGGATCAGAACAGTAGTAAGCCCTTGATAAACAATTGCAGAAGGTTAGCTAGTGTTTCTTTTATCCTTAGGTATGTTAACAAAAGCCCCCAAATTAATGACATAGGGCAATACCCACCCAGTTATGCTTATGGTTCTGTGAGTCTATAAACTAGATGGTGAAAGATGGGAAGCGATACCTGGGAAAGCCAGAGTTTAGTGTTGTCTCTAGAGTTCTGGGCTGGGAGCATCTAAAGGTTTCTTTACTCCCGGGTCTGGTGACTAGTACTGGTTCCTGGCTAGAAGCTATGCAGGAGCTGTTGGCCAAATACCTCTACAGCGCCTCTCCATATGGCTGCTTGGCTTTCTCTCAGCATAATGGCTGGCTTCCACTGCATAGGAATTGGAAACAAGTTTCTTTTTCTTCCCCTATTTTAGAATGTACCCATCACTTGATGCATTAGTTTTTATTTCATTTTTATAATTTCACATCTGAGTACTTCTTTTTCCTATTTGTATTCCTTTAATTTCCTCCCCTTACCCTATTGCTTTAGTTAGTGCTTTGAGCACCGTGATGAAAGGAATGGGTGGGGATGGTGGATGAGGCTGTCTCAGTCCTGATTTTGATGAGATCGCTTCCAATTTTTTTCTCCATTTAGGGTGGTGTTGCCCGAGGGTTTGCCATAGAAAGCTTCTGTTATGTTGAAGCATGCTCCTTCCAGTACTACACTCTTTAGGGCTTTTATTTTGAAGGCATGTTGAATTTTGTCAAAAGTCTTTTCTGCATCTATTGAGATGACTGTGTTTAAAAATCAGATTCTAATCAAGGATCATAGCACACAAGTTAAAAAACTACAGATATATGGATATCAGAACAAACCTCATATTCACAATCATGGACAAAGAAGGAAGAGGATTGGCCATGCATTCTCTCAGAAGAGGAAAGAAACTTTACTCCTAGCCCAGGAGAGAGTCATTACTCCCAGCACCTACTACTTGGTATTGAAGCACCTATCTGGATGCTGGGACGAAGAAGGAGACATGTAGTAGATGCTATTTTGAAAAATATACTAGAAAGAAACACTTTTGCCACTATAATTCTACTTTGGTGTCTTATTCATATTTTCTATAGGTTTGTTATTTCCATTATTAGTCTAAAATTAGATTTGAAATTCTCCATTTGCCTTTTAATCCATAGGCTAAACCATGTGGAGTTCTGTGAATTATATTATGCAGTCTTGCTACGTGGTTCTAAAATGTAATCTCTTCTTGGCCTCAGAATGGCATCATTTATTACAAAAGACCATAAGTTAAGTTTTAAAATGTTGGCATAGTAGTTACAAATTCACTTTATGACATTATTATTATGGTTGCTGTGTTTATGTTCATTTCATACGTGGGCAGGTGTGTATGCCTGAGTGTATGTATGCAGAGGCCAGGGAAGTATTTGAGTTTCTTTTGTTGCTCTCTGCCTTATTCCCTTGAGATGGGTTCTCTAACTAAACCAGAAACTCATTATCTTGGCTAAGCTGGCTGGTCATTAAGCTCCTCGAATCCAACTCTCTCCATTCCCCCAGTGCTGGATTTACAGGCTTGCATAGTCATGCTGGGCATTGTTAATGCTGGTGCTTGGCATTCAAACTCAGGTCTTCATATTTACATAATAAACATTCTATCTACTGAGTGATCTTCCCCTCCTTTTTTAATAGATTCATTTTAAAGCATTATCCACTGAAAATATAATTACTAGCTTCCAAAGTTTGTTATTTGATGGTGGTGGTGGGGATTTTCATACGGTAACTATATGAGTCTAGATAATGATATCTAAATACATATACATATATGATAAAATGATAAATGAATATAGTATGGGTTATCATTAAAACACAGCCTTATAAATCAGGAAGAAAGAGAGAGAGAGAGAGGAAGAGAGAGACGAAGAGAGAGACAGAGACAGAGACAGAGACTTGCCCTTTGGCAAAGGCCAAAGTATGCATACTAAGGACTTCTAATAATCAATTTTGTCATGTGGATTTTGTCTCAGTGACTATGTAAAGAACAAAAGAAAGCAACTAAAGTTTCCACACGCCATGATCACACCAAACATCCAGATGGGTTTTGCCTGGGTTCTTCAGTTTCCCCAAAATCTGCTTAAATCCCCCATCAAATAAACAGGCAGAGTGTACATCAAGAAAAGGGAGCAGGTGACTGAGTTCCTTTGCATCAGGCTTTTGGGAGTTTCAGAAAGAATTCCATTAAAGAACACATCTTATTGAGCATATAATTCTGTCAGTGTGACAGAAAATTCTAAAAATAATCTTAGTGCTAAGTTCTTAAACAGCCAGCTTTTAATGATTTCATAACCTTTGTCACACAGTCAGAAACCAGCTTTATTAAAACGTATTTAAGTTGTCAGGCATTCACTGAGTTCCTATTATTAGCAAGGTGCTGCACTAGGCCCTGAAGAGGCTACAATTCTTAAGGAAGAAATTGTCCTTCCTCTAGGAAGGCACAGAATGGAGAAACATTTATGTGTGAACATAAGCTGTTACACATTATAACAAAACTCCAGAAGCCTATAAAAGCAGATAGGAACCAAGTATGCAGACTTAGGGCTAAGAAAACTCTCAAAAAGGGAACACTATAATGGAAACTGGGCTAAGAAAGTATAAATGTCACCAGATGGAGAGAGATAACAAGGTCACCACAAGCCCAACACCTGGCAGAAATCTAAGACAAGAAAATAATACAATGTGTCCTTGGAGCAGCACAGACAGGCTTGGTGGCGGTGCTTATCTTGAATTTCTAGAAACTTGTCTCACAGCCAGAATTCCTAGAGATTGAAACGTGTTGTAAAGGATTCAGTCTACTCCACAGCGTAGCATGGGAGCACGCAGAGTTTTTGAGGCCCCCAGTGGAGGAGCTAGAGAAACCCAAGGAGCTAAAGGGATCTGCAACCCTATAGGTGGAACAACAATATGAACTAACCAGTACCTCCCGGAGCTCATGTCTCTAGCTGCATATGTAGCAGAAGATGGCCTAGTCGGCCATCATTGAAAAGAGAGGCCCCTTGGTCTTGCAAACTTTATATGCCTCAGTACAGGGGAATACCAGGGCCAAGAAGTGGGAGTGGGTGGGTAGAGGAGTGGGGGGGGGAGGGTATGGGGGACTTTTGGGATAGCATTTGAAATGTAAATGAAGAAAATACCTAATAAAAAATTGTTTAAAAAATGGCTACATGCAAGGAAGAAGCAGGAGGTTAGAAAGGCGAGGACAGCAACCAAGACAATAGATCATTGCGCAGATGAAGATGAGGGGTGAGAGTCAAGACCACGAAGACTCTCCAAAGATCTTCTGCCATGAATCTCAACATACAAAATCCGCAGAAGACATGTCTGAAGAAGAGCCCGGCAAAGGAATGTATTAACTGGGAAGTCCAGGATGTGCGCTTGGCAAGCCGGGAAGCCGCGCTTTGCAGAAAGAAAGCTCATTTGGATTAGGGAAGGGTTAGATACATCAGGTAGATTACCCAGTGGTTGGCATTGGCCAGGCCAAGCTTTATGGGAAATAATCATGTTCTAAGAGGTTACCTGGTTGGCGATCACTTCAGGTGAACCCAGTCAAGTCAAAATCCCATGTACCAATCTTGTCTGACACCAGCTAACAGGGCAATACTGAATACTTCCTTCCATTTGATAAACCTTGTTTAATTGTTTGTCATTTATCGATACCTACCTTTGAGTATTGTGTGGATTAGAAGAGACAGAAATTTCTAAGGGGAAAGTACGGTAATATTGGTATTCTAGCTTCAAAAAACCAATCATTTTAATGTGATTCCAAAATGGGATGGAGGGTTTTTTTTTTTCTTGTCTCATCTTTCTTTTTTTTAATTTATTTATTTATTTTTATTAGGTATTTTCTTCATTTACATTTCCAATGCTATCCCAAAAGTCCCCCATACCCTTCCCCCCACTCCCCTACCCACCCATTGTCTCATCTTTCAATGCTGAAGATGGAGCTCCTTGTTTGGAGAGCTCACCACCTGCACCTTACTTTTGAGCCTCACCCCAGTGTAGTGTTCTCAGCTTTAATATCTTTCTCTTTCCAATGCATTGTTCTGGAGCAGCCTAAGATTAGACGCATTGCTCTGTGCTTGGACACATGCAGCCTTGTGGGATTTTGGTGGTGGTTAAACGACCATGCTCTACCCATGAGAACCTCTCTGTTATGGCTTGGATCCAAATGTCATCCCTGCAGGCTTATATGTTAGATCCTGTTTTACATGTGGTGGAATGTTTTTAGAGGTGGTGGGATCTTCAGGATTTAGCTGGCAGAAGTGGATCACTAGCAGCAAATTCTGAAGAAGATAATAACTCTGGCCCACTTCTTTTTTTAAAAAATAAGATATTTTCTTTATTTACATTTCAAATGTTATCCCCTTTCCTAGTTTCCTCTCTGAAAATCCCCTATCCTCTCCCCACTCCCCCTGCTCACCAACCCATCTACTCTCAATTCCTGGCACTGGTATTCCCCTACACTGGGACATAGAGCCTTCACAGGACCAAGGGCCTCTCCTCCCATTGATGACCAACAAGGCCATCATCTGCTACATATGCAGCTGGAGCCATGAGTCCAACCATGTGTATTCTTTGGTTGGTGGTATAGTCCCAGGGAGCTCTGAGGGTGCTGGTTGGTTCATATTGTTGTTCTTCCTATGGGGCTGCAAACCCCTTCAGTTCCTTGGGTCCTTTCTTTAGCTCCTCCATTGGGAATCCTGTGCTCAATCCAATGGTTGGCTGAGAGCATCCACCTCTGTACTTGTCAGGCACTGGTAGAGCCTCTCAGGTTCCACACTTTAGTCTTCCTTCTTCTTGAGTTTCATGAGGTCTGTGAATTGTATCTTGGGTATTCCAAGCTTCTGGGCTAAAATCCACCACTTATCAGTGAGTGCATGCCATGTGTGTTCTTTTATGACTGAGTTACCTCACTCAGGATGATATTTTCTAGTTTCATCCATTTGCCTAAGAATTTCATGAGTTTATTGTTTTTAATTGCTGGGTAGTACTCCATTGTGTAAATGTACCACATTTTCTGTATCCATTCTTCTGTTGAGGGACATCTGATTTCCAGTTTTGTTGAGTATAGGCTCTTATAGTAGGATCTGATGAGTTTTTTGGTTTCCTCGGTTTCTGTTGTTATGTCTCTCCCCCGGCCCACTTCTAATGCCAGATCTTCTCTGCTTTCTATTCTGTCACTCTCGAACATAATCATTGTCATGAAACCCACCATGATGGACCTGCAAACCTGCCGGGCTGTGTGTCTGCCTCAACACTGGGACACCTGAGTGGCAACAGCACGATGCTCAGGGGAGGCAGAGCGTGGTCTAGAATGGGGATCCTCAGTCCGTGTTTTCTTGGGTAAGAAACAGCGGAGTCTGAGGGTTGCTGTGCATCCCTGTCTCCTGTGTACACGGACACCACTGGAACTTGGGAACAGGGGTCCAAGGTCCGGGTTGTCCTTCAGGGTATCTACTTCACAGGCAGGAAAGGGAAGGCAGAGCCCAGGACAAGGCAGAAACTGGTTTGGTTATGAATGAGAGCCAAGCATCTGGAGGGGCTGGGAAAGAGAAAGCCTTCTCCAGGGGATTTAGGCTCAGCTCTTTATGATGAAGCCTCCTCCTTCAATCCTTGATGAAGAGTTGGTCTCTGCTTGTCCAAACTGTCTTATCTGATGGTGGATATGAATTCATACATCTTACTCAGGGTGAACCGGGTATTAAATACCCTTTGGGTGAAGAAATGTCCAGTAAGGGAAGCTTACTGGTTGAACACTCTACAAGATACCTCATTATCATGGAGAACTCCAGATTTTCATGCTATGTGACTGACTGCCATGTTCTTCTCAGTGGTGTGTCATGGTCACCTGTTCCAGATCAGGTAGTTTGGCAGAAGCTGGCTCCACACCTGCCGTTGTCAATTCTGAAGTTTTCTGGGGTCTCAGCCTGCTCAACCTAACCAGTTCTTCTGTCTAGTGGCATGGTCTACTTAACCCCAAACAAATCCCTGTTATCATGTACCAAAATATATCTTTCTTCCCACAAGATAGTTTCATAAGGCACTCTGTTAAAGAAACACACACACAAATATACTCACCTCTGTTCAAAGTTGACAAGAGAGCAAAATTGGAGTATTATCTGATGTGCATTTAACTCAAAATTTCACTCATTTTTTACTTGTAGAGGCTATCTGTGAAATGTACCAGATAGGCACACATGTTTGGACAGTTATTTCCTGGTTGTGGTTTGATTGGGAAGATGGTGAAACTTTTATGAGGAAGAGCCTCACTTGAGAGACTTTATCACTGGGTGCAGCTTTATAGCCTGACTTCACTACCTATTCTTTCTCTCCTATTGACTGTAGATGCCACGTGAGCAGCCAGGTTCCTATCTTCGTTTCCATGACTTCCTTGATGTGATGATGTACTGTATCTCTCAGAAATGACATCTAACAAAGCCTTCCTCCCTTAAGTTGCTTTTGTGGGAATAGTATCACAGCAACAGAAAATAGCTAAAACAGGGTGTCATCCATAAAGTTGGTAATCTTTGCATCGGTGGTATTTTTGGTTTGTTGTTGTTGTTGTTGTTTGTTTGGTTGGTTGGTTGGTTTTTTGTTTGTTTGTTTGTTTTAGCTGTGCATCCTGAGATCTTTAGGGTAGAGAGGCCAGAGCAACTTGGTGAAAAAGTTCCTTTGAGTAGAATTATAACTTGAATCAGATCACTGTGGTGTATTCCCCATGGAAGTGATTCAAACAGAATAAGGTCCACCCTGGCCAGAATGGACAGGATACACTTCCTACCTGGAAAATAAGAAGTGGGTTGACCTACTTCTGATGAGGGGATAGACAGGTCAAAAGGGAATGAGCTGACTTATTAAGTCTGAAGCAAGAAGCAACACAAAGACATGCATGCCTGCTGCTAGAAGTTTGCTAATGCCAGTTAGCTACTCCATTGGCGGGAAATGGTTCCCCCCTGACAGTGGGGCTGGAATGGAAGCTTCCTTTGTAGCTTTTCTAACCCAGAAAAAAAGGACTTCAGAACCTTTACAAACAAAATGGAAAATCCTTCCACAGCTCTAGCTTCAAGGTAGATATAAATGTGAGTCATAGCAATGCTCTGCCATCTGACCAAGACGCAGTGGAGCATGGAGGTTAAAGATGAAGATTCTGTAACCAGCTGACCCAGGTCCACATCCTGTTCTATCACTTGCTGGCCACACATAGAGACATTAATTTCTTGATGCCTTGGTTTCCCCAGCCATAAAAGAGGAGTGCTGATAATTTTGTGTAACAGGAGTTTTGTAATAAACAAGAGCATGGAGCTATAATGGGTTTGACCAATGGTATCTAAAACTTAAGACAGGATTTTTATAAAAAGTATATGCACTAGTAAACTTTTTTTACTTTAGAAGTACAACCATGCCCTACTACACAAACCATTAGCCAGAGATTCAAGAAAGTATCTGACTTCTTTATCTCTAGAAGAAGCTACTGAACAATGACAAAAGAGATAGAAGATAATGGGATTTTTCCCCCCATGGAAACGTCTAAATAGCCTTGTCTCCTTTGCTCTGTCTCGATGAAAAATACTTAGTGTTCTATATGTTACAGTTAAGAGCACAAAGAACAGATATCAAGGCTCTTTAGCACATAGTCTATGTAGGAGCTGACTATGAGTGTTAGTGCATGGACAATGGGAAGGGCGGAGTGGATGAGTGAGCCTCAGACCTGTCTTGCTCACTTTCAATAAACACTGGACTTGAAAGCAAACCTTGTCCTCCTAGACAGGATGGACTGGATTGGGGTTTGTCTCCCAGATGGAACACTGAGGAATGTTGTTCTAAAGAAAGAGCCATAGCAGGAAAGCGAAGGTATTTCAGAACACTGAACTGCCAGGGCCTTAGCCATGGCCTTTATGGAGGCGTGAGGTGGCATGCATACCAAGCCCAGTCATAAATAAATCATTCATTTTTTTTCTAAAGGATGTTTTCCAGTGTCTCTGTTGCGCTCCTCATGATAGGCTCTGGCTGCAGAACTGCATAGCTCTATGAGGCTTGTTATGCAAAATGGATATATTCCATTTTGTGCCAATATGAAGACAACACGTGGATACAGACATTCTTCCATCTTCATCAGTCTCCATGATCAGAGCAAATGAAGATAAAACTGATAAAAACTGATAAAGGGATAAAAACAGCAACAGCCATCCACTATGCCCAGGAATCCAGGAAGAATAATTCCTGTCATCATTTTAAAACTTATTATTCTGTAATGACAAATGAATATTTTAATGACATTCTCATTCTCAGGTCACATTCTTAGTAACTCATCTTGAGGGAGAAATTGAAGGTCAACCCCAATGCACTGAAAAATAGACCTCTTGCTTTTGCATTGATCTTCTCGGTGTCTCATTCGGGAGCATCTCAAAGACATTGAAGGAGCATCATGTTAAAAGCATCCCAAATGATATGTCTTCATGGGATATGAGACTTGACTGTAAGAACACGTATCCATCCTTTTCTTTCAATCCTACAACCCAGGGTTTGCGCTATGTGTTTCTGATTTCCCACATTGTAATGGATATTCCAAGTTGTCAACTAGACTCTATCTGGAATGAACTACAATCCAGAATCGGAGGGCTCACTGGTAATCCAGATCTTCAGGCCAGAAGATACAAGTTTCTGACCTGGATGTTGGCAAGGAGATCTTGAGGCTTTGTGGCTGTGAAAAGCTTAGGCCCAGTCCAGGTAGTATACGCCTTTAATCCCAGGATTCTCAGACTAGGAGATCTCTGAGGAGTTCAAGATCAGCCTGGGACAAAGCAAGTCCTGGGTCCAGGTGTGGTGGTACACATGTTTAATCTGTGCCACAGCCTCTGCTAGAGACCTACATAAGGACATTGGAAGAAATATGACTCACTCTTATTTGACTGCTTGCATCAACTTGCCAGCAAATCTGTAGGAACCTCCTTCCTAGAGAAGACTAGTTGAAACAACTAGCCTCGTGGGACTGAGAAACTACTCCATTCTTAGACTTCCCATTCACAGCTGACCTTTGTTGGGTTGTTTGGACTACAGACCTATGGCTGCCACAATTTCAGTGCAAAGAACTGCAAAGCCTAGAGGGCCATTCATTCAGGCCACCTGTGCACTGAGCATTTTTTCCATTGTGTTTCTCATTGTGGGAAAGACTCGCCCTCTGGAAGTTGTGATTTGCTCTTGAAGAAGAAGATGTCGCTCACCAGCTTTTTACCTGTGCCTACTCAGCTGTCTGAGGGCCAACATGAAGCTAAAGAAAGGGGCAAGATCTCAGAGATTATTGAAGACCTCTCTGGATTCCTCTTGAAGGGCGCCTCCCTCATATGGATACAGGAAAGGCTGGATTCCATGGTTGCTGGAGGAATTTGGAGATGGAGGTGCTTTCCCTGAAGTCCCTGTGCCCCAGTTTCCTCTGGATATGGGGCAACAGAAAAAAATGTCCAATGCTCTGGCCATTCAGCTGGATCAGGAAGGAAAAATTAAATATGACACAATTGCTAGACAGGGACATTCCAAAGACAAGGTCATTTATAGCAATGTACTGATCTTGTTCCAAAGGAGGTTATGAATCCAGATGACCCAGAACTGCCAAAGTCTGATGAAGAGACGATTAAAGAAATAACAGAAAGGACAAGAATGGCCTTGGAGAAGAATATCAAGGAAGAATGTTGCAGCCCAGCCTGTCCATGCAGCTGAGACACTGCCTCCTGCTCAGTATATCCACTACACGCCATCTCAGCAAGGAGGAACATTCAATTCAGGAGCTAAATAGAGGGTTATTCGCATCATAAAAAGGCAGAAAGACCCAGTGGAGCCTCCAAGATTCAGGATTAGTAAGAAAACTCCCCAGGGACCACCATCTCCTCCTGTACCTGTGATGCAGTCTCCTCCTGGGAAGATGGCTGTAAAAGAACAGCAGGCATAGAAGATCCCACCATGTGTATTCAAGTGGAAGAACTCGAAGGGTTATACAATTCCACCAGATAAACGGCTGGCTGCTGATGGAAGAGGACTTCAGACTGTCCACAGAAAGGAAAAATTTGACAAACTGGAGGAAGTGCTATCCATTGCTGAACAGAAGGCCAGTGAAGACGTGGAAGTGTGAGCCCAACTGGAGTAAAAGATGGCTCAAGAAGAAAGGGGGAAACACAAAGAGAAACTTAGAGAAATGGCCCAGAAAGCCAGATCTTAATAGCGTTCTCACGCCCGGCCAGGAAGAACACAACAGACCAGAATCTTCTGCGGCAAAACTTTATTGCTTACATCTTCAGGAGCTAGGAGCGCAAACCCCCAGCCCCAAAAGCGAAAGCCACCCCTCTAATGAAACCGAAACCCCTTTCCTATTTAGGAGAGTTATATTTCGCCTAGGACGCATCACTCCCTGATTGGCTGCAGCCCATGGCCGAGCTGACGTTCACGGGAAAGGCAGAGTACAAGTAGTCGTAAAATACCCTTGGCACATGCGCAGATTATTTGTTTACCACTTAGAACACAGGATGTCAGCGCCATCTTGTGACGGCAAATGTGGGGGCGGCTCCCAACATCTCCCCCTTTTCTTTTAATAAGAGCAAATAGGCCACCCATATTAATGAGAGTGGAGATAGAGGTCAAATCCCCAGTGTGCAGGTAAAGGAGCCATGTACAGGATTAGCTCTTAGGCTCACAGGCTTTTACCCAGAGCAACCCTGACCTGCTCCCGTGTCGTTTTGCCTGGAGAGAAGGACACTTGGACACTCAACCTTCTTGAAAGATGACATGTCTCCCTAGAATAGGCTCATATATGCCGCAGAGCCTTTCTACTGCAGTGCTTAGCCGTGCAACTCTCTCGGGCTGCTGAAGCACACTCACTCTATCCCGTGCAATGAGACTAGCCTCATGGGATATAAGAGCTGAGTGGCCAGCGACCTATTGCCTAAGCATAGATATATCAGGGGAAGCTCCATGTTCTAGTCCTGCAAGCGCCTGGGCAATAACCACCTTGTCTCTCCTAGTTTGGGCCTTAAGCTTACAGACCAATCAAAGAAGCAACACTAATCCACAGCAAAGTGTATCTCCAAATAATATCAATCCCACCCATTCTTTAAAGAAGGAAAATGCTGAGGAGATCCAATTGGGTAATCCTTTGGTCAGGGACAGGTCCAAGCGCGTGGAGTTGACCTGAAGTCTCAATTCCCGAAGGATCTGTTCAAATTCAGCCATCTAATTCTGTAACATATACTGAAAAAGACTTTTTGACAAATTAGCTGCCCTAGTAAATTTAACATACTGAATGGAAGTAACACACAATCCCGGAAACTTTTGTTTACATCCCAGCTGAGTTATTTGCCATAATACATCTAGTTGTTCCTAGACAAGATCTATGAGTTGATTAACCAGCATGAGACCTCTCTGTATCTTGACATTAGCTGAGGCCTGTTTATCTATGACTGTAGTCACTGAGGCTGACAAAGTGTTAATGGTGTCAGTCATCTGGACCTGTCCAGACAGAGCCAAGGCTGTCTGAATCAAGGCTAAACCCAGTTCCTAGTTAGTGGTAAAAAAGCAGGAGAATACTTGAGCATTATACATCACCGTCATTGGGAGTGGAAATGTCGACATTATTCCCCAACGCTGCTCTCTCTTTATTATTGACGCCCTGGACATCACCAAGACGAGGGACATCAGTATTCCCTTGGTCAGTCTGGATTTTTTCGGGTGAGTCTTTCTGGTATCCAAAATGGGTTGTCTTCATTCTGTGGGAAAACACAGACCGCTCCCCTGGATCTTATCAAAATAGGATCCGGGCCATACCATTTATTATCAAGGACATTTTTCCACTTAACCATCTCATTGGGCCTATCTGGCTCTGAACAATGACGTTCAGCCGCAGTATGGCCATGAGCATCAATATTTAAAAAATTGAGTGTAAAGAGTGCCATAGACACAGACACTCTTGGTGCTCGGGGTACAGTCTCCTCAAAAGTTCCCCTCTTCTGTTTTATAAGATAGGCTTTGAGGGTGCGATGCGCACGCTCAACAATACCCTGTCCTTGAGGGTTGTATGGAAGTCCAGTCAGGTGGGTCACGTCCATCTGACGGCAGAACTGCTGGAATTTTTGAGATGTATAAGCTGGTCCATTATCAGTCTTAAGGAGTTTGGGTTTCCCCCAAGCACTCCATGCCTCAAGACAATGTTGAATCACATGTGAGGCTTTTTCTCCGGTTAACGGAGAAGCAAACATGATGCCAGAACATGTGTCAATGGACACATGGAGATATTGAAGTTTTCCAAAGGAAGAAACATGTGTAACATCCATTTGCCAGACCTGTAGAGGTTGAATACCGCGTGGGTTAATTCCCACATGAGGAACTGGCAAGAACTCACAGCAGCTTTGACATTGAGTAACAATGTCACGGGCTTCTTTTCTTGTCAAGGAGAAACGACTGCGTAATGTTTCAGCCGTCACATGAAAATTGTTATGAAAATTTCTTGCAGCCTCTACCGGGGATGATAGGGCAGCAGCCACCACTTTAGTGGCCTTATCTGCCAAATCATTTCCCAGAGCCATGGGGCCAGGTAGGCCTGAATGGGCTCTAACATGAGTAATATAAACAGGAAATCTTCTAGATAACAAAACTAATTGTATCTGCTGAAAAATATTGGCAACTCTACTGGAAGGCTTAATCACTCCAGCCACTTCTAAAAGATTTACTGCATTAACCACATAACAGGAATCTGACACAATATTAAGGGGTTCTAAAAAGGTTTTTAAAACTTCTAAAACCACTAAACATTCTACCACTTGAGGTGAATTTTCATTATATTGTTTGGATACCACTTTACCATTAGCCACATAGGCACCTATGCCAGTTTTTGATCCATCAGTATATACCACAATCCCATTTTTAAGTGGGTTTCTTACTGTTATTTGTGGAAAAACAACAGATTGATTTTGGGCAAACTGTAAAATTGGATGTTTTGGATAATGGTTATCTATTTGTCCTGAAAAGGAGGTAACTAAAACTGCCCAATCATTAGATGTGGCTGCCAAGGTTTGAACCTGTGCAGCGGTATAAGGTACAATTAAAAGATATGGACTTCGCCCAAAGTGGGTGATTGCTGCTTTTAGGCCTTTAAGGGCAAGCTGTGCAATTGCATCAGGATACCAATCTATTATTTTAGCTGGGGATACGTTTGGATGGATCCACAACAATGGCCCATTCTGCCACAAAACTGCGGTTGGCAATTGTGCTGTCTTAAAGACACACAAACTGAAAGGCTGCGAATCCTCAATACGTTGTAATTGTGCATTCTGTAAGGCTTTTTTCACCTTTTGTAAGGCCTGGTTAGCAGCTAGAGTAAGGGCCCTAGGGGAGGAGATATGAGGATCTCCTTCTAAAATACCAAACAAAGGCCTTAACTCAGCGGAAGGAATCTTTAAAAAAGGTCTGAGCCAATTAATATCTCCCAACAGCTTTTGAAAATCATTTAAGGTATGGAGGTGATCTCTTCTTATCTCTACCTTTTGGGGCACAATCTTATCTGGGGACACCACAGAGCCCAAGAATTGTCCTGTATCAGAAATTTGGACCTTTTCTGTGGCTATCTGTAAACCCCACTGACTTAAAGTTTTAAGTAGAAAAGGATATGCCTTTTGTAGCATGGTAAGGTCTTTATGGCATAGGAGGATGTCATCCATGTAAAGGAGCAAAATTAAAGAGGGGAATTGTTCCCTCACTGGCAAAAGAGCTTCTTGTACATAAAGTTGACACATAGTAGGACTATTGGACATTCCCTGTTCTTGATGTCCTAACCCTTTTCCTTCTTTATAACCCATCTTTGCCATGATATTTTTTGCTTTAGCTGAATACCCTCCCGATGGGGCGTTTTCATTGGACAAAATAAGGCCCAAATGCTGCATAATATCCCTTCCCCAGAGGTTAACCGGGAGTGGGAGCACATAAGGTATGAATTTCCCTTGCTGCCCTTCAGAGGATTCCCACGTCAAGGCAATGGAGCTTATAGTGGGACATGATTGATAACCTAGGCCCTGTAATGAATGAGATGACTCTGTAGTGGGCCATGCTTTGGGCCACCAATGTGTAGAAATTATACTTTTATCTGCTCCAGTATCAAGGATGCCTTCAAACTCTTTTCCGTTGATCTTAAGGCGGAGCTTAGGTCTATCATTCAAAGATACAACCAAATAGGCAGAATCATTTCCTGAGGAGCCCATTTTCTTTATCTCAGGTCCTGCAAATTTCTCCCTGGTATTATCAGGGAGGAGCAGCAGCTGAGCTATCCTATCTCCTTTACTAATAGAAAAAACGCCTTTAGGGCTTGAGCACAGGACCTGTATTTCAGGGGAATGTTGACAATCCATAACTCCAGGGTGGACTACTAAGCCCTGTAAGGTGAGTGAACCCCGGCCGAGAATAAGGCCCATGGTTCCCGGGGGCAAGGATGGTATAGGCTCCACTGGCACCGGCTGAATACTCATTTGAGGCATTAATAGGAAGTCGGAGGCGGCACGCAGGTCCACCCTTGTGGGTCTTCCTGGGTCGCCTCTCTGACTGCTTCCTGGGTCCTGACAAACCGGTTCCCATATCTTTGAGGGCCCTGGGACCGAGGGCCCGATGACCCGTTTTTTGGCACATAAGCTGATTGACTATCAGGTGGGGGAAGGATTCTGCCCTTTATATCCCTCACAGAGCGACACTGGTCGGCTCTATGATAACCCTTGCCACACTTAGAGCAAAGAGTGAGAGTCCCTCCCTGTTTATCTGGAGCTCTGCAATCTTTCTTAAAATGCCCAGGCTTTCCGCAGTTAAAACATGTCCTCTGATTATTTCTGCCCATGGAGCGGTTTTGGGATTGAAGGATGGCAGCCGCTAAACCTGCATTGCTGAGAGGTCCCCCAAGCTCTCGACAAACCCTGAGCCAGTCTTGTAAGCCTTTGTTCTTTCTTGGGGCTATGGCCGCTCGGCACTCCTTTGTGGCTTGCTCATAGATGAGCTGTTCTACCAGAGGCGCGGCTTGCTCTGACTCTCCAAAAATACGCTCTGCTGCCTCTGTCATTCTGGCCACAAAATCTGAGAAGGATTCCTGAGGTCCCTGGATTATCTTTGTTAATTGCCCAGTGGCTTCCCCTGCTCGGGAGAGCGCCTTCCAGGCCCTAATAGCCGTGGAGGAAATTTGGGCATAAGCTCCCCAATGGTAGTTTGTCTGATCAGCAGAATAAGCTCCCTGACCCGTTAACAAGTCAAAAGTCCAATCTCTCTGCTCTGGAGTCAAAGCAGCTGCGTTTGTTCGGGCCTGCGCTTGTGCAGCTTCGTGCCAAAGCGCTCTCCATTCCATATATTTGCCCATACTAGGGAGAGCGGCTTTTACAATCGTTTGCCAGTCAGCAGGAGTTAGTGCCATGCCGGCGAGCCTGTCTAACTGCACCAAGGTAAAATTAGCATTGGTTCCGTATTTACGGACCGACTCGGCAAGCTCTTTAATTTGTAAGTATTCTACCGGAGCGTGGACACGCCCACCCTCGGCTCCTTCAAAGACCGGAAATGCCTGTTGTATTTTCCTTTGTTCCTCTCTGGGAATGAATGAGTCTGCGCACTGCCTCTCTGCGCACTGCCTCTCTGCGCACTGCCTTTCTGCGCACTGCCTCTCTGCGCACTGCCTCTCTGCGCATTGCCTCTCTGCGCATTGCCTCTCTGCGCATTGCCTCTCTGCGCATTGTCTCTCTGCGCATTGCTGACGCACTACGCAGGGCGGGGGCTCCGCATAGGGCGGACCTTGAAACCGACTGCCCGGAGGTTGAACAGTACGCTGGCTTTCGCCAGCCGCTTTTGGCTTTTTTCTTGACCAATTAGCTGGCTGGTAATGGGCTGCTTTTTCCTCCCAGTCTGTTTCCTCAGAGGAGAATTCTTCATCTGCTTCAGAGCTACTAAGAGCTGGCTTCCTGAGCTCATCTAGTGACGAGTATCTCCTAGAGACCTCCGCTAATCGATCTTTTTTCTTTTCTTTTTTCTTTTCCTTTCTTCTAATCTCTCCCCAGGTATTCTTACCTGACCTAAACTTTTCCTCGGGTTCAAGACCCTTGGAAAGGCCTGTATACTTATTTTGTGTACCATATTTTCTCTTTGCTCCTACTCTCTCTCCCCGCTTTACTTCTGATAGATTGCCCTGAATTTCATCTAGAATCCGCCCTGCCTTAACCACTTGATAACATGTGAAAAGGAACAAAAGGGCTTCTAACACTAGAAAAAATTCAAGGCCAAACATTTTCCACTTTACTTCTGATAGACTGTCTTGAATTTCCTTAGAAAGTTCAAGGCCAGGCGTACCTCGTAAAGCTGTACTCACTGGTACTCTCGTTCCCCAGCTGAAAAGTTCTGAATTCATGCAGTTGAATCCTTCTTAACAGTCTGCTTTACGGGAACCTTTATTACCGCGACCCGCAGTTCTGGTTCTGGAATGAGGGATCTTCCTTGCGCCGGTGAAACTCCCGTCCCGAGTTTCCTCCCGGGTTTTTTCTTCCCGGATTTTTTCTCGTCCCGGAATTTCTCGTCCCGGATTTCAGCACCAATTCTTAATAGCGTTCTCACGCCCGGCCAGGAAGAACACAACAGACCAGAATCTTCTGCGGCAAAACTTTATTGTTTACATCTTCAGGAGCTAGGAGCGCAAACCCCCAGCCCCAAAAGCGAAAGCCACCCCTCTAATGAAACCGAAACCCCTTTCCTATTTAGGAGAGTTATATTTCGCCTAGGACGCATCACTCCCTGATTGGCTGCAGCCCATGGCCGAGCTGACGTTCACGGGAAAGGCAGAGTACAAGTAGTCGTAAAATACCCTTGGCACATGCGCAGATTATTTGTTTACCACTTAGAACACAGGATGTCAGCGCCATCTTGTGACGGCGAATGTGGGGGCGGCTCCCAACAGCCAGAGAAAGGGGAGCTGGGATCAAAACCAATGTGGATAAAGAGGATGGAGAGGCCCGTGAAAGAGATGAAATCCGTCATGACAAGAGAAAAGAGAGGCAGCATGACCGGAACCTTTCCAGAGCAGCTCCTGAGAAGAGGTCAAAACCACAGACAAATGAAAATGGAGATATCAGTGAAGTCATTGCTCTTGTTGTGCCCAATCCTAGAGTTTCCAATGAAGTTCAGTATGACCAAAGACTTTTCAACCAATTCCAGGGTATGGACAGTGGATTTGCAGGTGGACAAGACGAGATTTACAATATTTATGATGAGGCCTGGAAAGGTGGCAAAGATACAGATCAGAGTACCTACAGGCCCAATAAACATCTGGACAAATCATGTATGGTGATGACCTCGAAACCAGGATAAAGACCAACAGATGTGTTCCTGATAAGGTGTTTTCTGGTTCAGACCATAGACAGAGAGGCCGAGAAGATCCAGTTCATTTGAGGAAGGTCCTTTTGGTTTGGACAAGTTTTTGGAAGAAGCCAAACAGCACCATGGCTCTAAAAGACACTCTGTTAGCAGTCACCCCATGGAACACAAGCCTGAGGGCAAGAAAAAGGAGAAGGAGGGGGGGGGAGTGAAGGAGGGAGGGAGGGAGGGAGGAGGAGGAGGAGGAGGAGAAGGAGTAAAGAGGCCTCTTAAAACTAAATCTGAGCTGGGTGTGGTGGCGCACACCTTTGATCCCAGCACTCAGAAGGCAGAGGCAGGCGGATCTCTGAGTTCGAGGCCAGCCTGGTCTACAGAGTGAATTCCAGGCCAGCCATGGTTACACAGAGATACCCTGCCTCGAAAAACCAAAAACCAAAACAAAACAAAACCAACTAAATCTGACATATACAGCTGAGGACTGCCTGGTCTGGCCTCAGTGAGAGACACTTGAGACCCCAGCGAGTGGGAACATCCTCTTGAAGCAGGGCAAAGAAGAATGGAATGAGGAACTGTCGGAGGGAGGACCTGGAGGGGAAAAAAGACTGGACTGTTAAAAAAAAAAAGACTAAAGATTAAAAAGTAATAATAATATTCTCAAAGGCTCTCTATACAGGTAATACTTTTCCAGCCACATCTAAGGCAGTTTTTATTCGCAGAAGTCACATTTTCAAGACATTTAATCTTATTTCCAAACCATATTTACACTTACAACTCAATTTAGGCTAAGCATCTCTCCACAGACCCTGTTCTGTGCTTCCTAAGGACCAGCATAGCTTTGTAGGACTCTGTCGATAATTCCGTGGAGCATTCTTTGGTCAGAGTCTAAGTTTAAATGGCACTAAAGCTGGAAGATGAGTGTGCAATCAGTCCGACTGTCCCATCACCAAAAGAGGAATGGGAAAGGGGGATGGGGAGAGGGGAGGGGGAGGGGGAGGGAAGGGAAGGGAAGGGAAGGGAAGGGAAGGGAAGGGAAGGGAAGGGAAGGGAAGGGAAGGGGGAGGAACAGACCTAGGCCAACAGAATCAGGAGAAGTACAAGTTTTCTTTAGAAGTTAGATAGATTTGTGGCTATGTAGCAGAGCACCAAGGACTGGTAAATAGCACAGTGGGAGTATATGGACCTAAGTTCAGATCCTCAGATTCCATGGAAAAATTGAGCATTCACCAGCCTGCAACTCCATCCCTGAAGACAGAGATAAAAGGACAAAGAAAGATAGAACCCAGGGCTCACTGGCTAGCCACTCTGGCTGAGATAGAGAACTCCAGACCACACAACGAAACATCCTCTTCCCAAAGAGAGCTTAAGAGCCACTGAGGAAGGTGCCTGATATATCCCTGGATTCCACGTGAAAATACACACTCACATGCACACACACACACAAACCTTTGTACATGTAGACATACATACTTATACCCAAAGACACAATTTTAGAAAAAGAAGGAAAAAGGAAGGAAGGACGGAAGGAAGGAAGGAAGGAAGGAAGGAAGGAAGGAAGGAAGGAAGGGAGTTCATATATTATGCTCCAAAGCTAGTAGTGACCTACTTGGGAGTCTATAGAATCATGAACCATCATATTCAATAAGCTAGAGCACAATTTGTACTTGAAAATTTAAAAATACAGCTTAGACAATATAGTGCACTGATTCTATTTAAAGCACATATCAGGTTTCAAGACTTATGCTGGGTGTATGCCACCCTAGCACCTGAGAGCTTTGATCAAAGATAGTTCTTTTCCAAGGGAGAGGGTTGCTCATCTTGGAGAATCTCCTTGAAAAGAACAATCAAGGAAAATAAATGTTTCCAATATATATTCAAACAAATTTATCAACATGTATTTTAAAGGATAATCATTGAGTACATTCTATAGCAAGAGAAAATGAGCAAAACTGGACCTCATTGACATTTTTTTCCCGATGTTGGAATTCTGCCTTCTCTACAGTTGTTTTTTTCATTGTGAGATACATGATTCCCTACTTTCTTGTTTGTTTTTCAGATATGATTCCAGAGCATGCTTCACTCGTTTTCATGGGGACCAATGAGAGGCTCCTTTGATAATTCAGACCTATGCATAAATTACCAACCTTAGAGCTAAGGATTCAGTCACCCTGAGGTTAATTAGTAGGTAATAAATTTCCAGTTCATGTCCATCTTGAGAATTTAATGTACTAGTAGGAATAACATTGCTTTTTTTTTTTTTCAGAAGCAATGCTGCAGACTCATTATCAATGGTGTATGCACCTGGATGGTTCATTTTTATCTCTATTCTCTCTGTAATGGGCTCCTTTTATATCTGGTGGCCCAGTTTCTGGTCAGGAACACAGCCACATCAAGAATTCATGCAGGGGCTGGGGAGATGGCTCAGTGGGTAAGAGCACTGACTGATCTTCCAAAGATCCTGAGTTCAAATCCCAACAACCACATGGTGGTTTACAACCACCCATAATGAGACCTGACACCCTCTTCTGATGTATCTGAAGTCAGCTACAGTGCACTTATTTATAATAATAAATAAATCTTTGGGCCAGAGCAAACAGCGAATGAGCCAGCAGAGTTGACCAGAGCAAGAGGGACTGACCGGAGCAAGAAAGGTTGACCAGAGCAAGCAGAGGTCATAAAATTCAATTTCCAACAACCACATAAAGGCTCGCAGCCATCTTTACAGCTGCGGTGCACTCACATACATGAAACAAATAAATAAATCTTTAAAAAAATCATACAGTATCAGTTCCACAATTCTGTCTTTATTAGCATTATTCTTTGCACAACTGAGCTAAAGGGATGCTTTCTAAACTAGGGGATGCTGTGAGAGGAGGCTGTGTGGATTGAGAGTTCAGCCATATACAAGGAGTTCAGCATCCATTTACCACTGTGAGGCAGCAGGCAAGTTCCTTGTCTCCTGTGTGTCTCATTATCCATTTATCAACACAGAATATTTGCCAAGGCCTTCCTGTACTAGGGCTGTGCTAGACAGCCTCAGATGAAAGACTGGCAAACAGATCAAAGATGCTGTGGATAGACACAATAAAAATTCATGTAGATAAAAGACAGCATTACACAGGCACCATGTCTAAGAAACCAAAAAGGGAGGGAGAAAGCAGGGCAGAAAACTCACCCCGACACAACAAATGTTTAGCAAACACTTCCTAGAGCCAATGATGTAGGCACCACTCAAGGTGATTGAAAAGGTAGAGAGATATACAAAGATAAATAATGGTGGGCTCTGCTCTCCACTACCAGCTGGGGAAATAGTCACAGAAACAAGTCAAGGCAGACTGAAGCAGTACTTGTCAAACTGTTACTATTTATTCATTCTAACGGGGGATTGCAGATGTAGCAGCTGGGCCAAGCTGTGAAGAAGTCAGAAAGACTTACCAAAGAGGACATGAAATATGGACACCACATCACCTCCCCAGCACAAACCCAACTCTATTCTGAAGGGTGAAGACCGCTCTCCTTTTGTTCTGTGCTACACTATGTGGCAGGTACTAGGATGTATGTGAGAAGGTGGACTCTACCCTTTTCCTCCTATACCTTGTCACCTAGTGGTGAATACAAATGCATACAAATAGGTAGTAGAGATATGTGTGCATTTTTTTCTTCCCCTGTCAGTTGTAAGTTCCCCTCCCTGCATCCTTGTGGCCTAGAAGAAGTGAAAAAATAAAGGCTCCTTAGGAAAGGAGTCAAGTACAGGGAAACTTACTCTATAAGGTTACCAGTCCAGATCCACCTTCCTCAGCCCAGTTTACTGTAGTAAGCAAAGGCTAACAATGGGATATGGCTGGCATGAGTGCCCTGGTTTCCTCTTCTCAGAATAGAACATGAACGAGATATAAGAGAGAATGAAAGAAAGATCCAGAGAGTGGATCCTGCGAGTCATTAGCAGCCTTAAAGAGACAATGACCTGCTTCTCTGGACATAATTCTAGAATTTGAGGTCCAGTCATTAACAGTAAAGTGACTAAAGTGACAAAGTCAGTAACATTCATGGTGACACAACTGATGTCAGTTTTTTGTCTAAACCCCAGGAAATGAGTATCAAGATGCTTTTAAAAATCTTTAAATACTTAAGGGTGTTGATGTTGTTGTTGTTGTTGGATTTTTAATTTTTTTTATGAGTTAACCAAGATAGGCCAAGTCTTTGCTATGAGGTGAATCATGTCTTGAAGCTCTACTCTCCAAAGTGATGGTGCCGAAATACGGCTTCTCTTCTGGGTTCAAACATCTAGGTTCAGGTAAGCATGCAATCAGGCTGGGTTTGGTGCTCTTAGAAGAGGCACCATGTGAGGGCACAGTGAAGAGGTGACTTCCTATTGGCAACCGAACTGCCCAGCCTCCAGAAGTGAAAGAAATTTAAAATGCTTTTGTCTAAGCCTCCCGGCCACTGTTACTTTGTTATGACAGTTGTGTTGATTGGTGTAGTCATGCTGCTATGACAAACACCCCTCAGATCTCAGAGGCTTCACCTAACAAAGGGATAGGCACTGCTTTGTGCAAAGTAGCTGTAGTTCCAGGCAATTCTACAGAGCAACCTCCTGCAACAAGAAGTCTCTGTAACTCAAGGGAGCTGCCCTGATGGTTACCATCTCAGCATGTGGCAGGGGTGGGAGGTGGGTGGGGTCTGAAAGGTTTGGTCAGCTGTCAAGGCAGCTTCCAAGGAAAGGTTGCTCTGGGAGAGAGTCCACTATGGGTAGAAAGTTAACACATCTCACTGACTTCCTGTGAGAAGTAAGAGAGAGAGAGAGAGAGAGAGAGAGAGAGAGAGAGAGAGAGAGAGTGTGTGTGTGTGTGTGTGTGTGTGTTTTATTCTGTGTGTATGGACAGAATGTATTGCAAAAGTAACTTTTCTTCACGAGATGGAATTGTCATCTCTGAGGCTTACTGTTGAATAACTCACCCTTCCTAGTTCTCTCTGAGCTCTGGCTGACTGGTTCAACTCAGCTGTTCTGGATCAAACTCCTCTCCAAGCTGACTGATTCAACCTGGCTTCTCTCAGCTTCTGACCGAATTCCTCTGCTTGGCTTCAAACTACCTTTGGCAATCTGTTCTAATCTTCTGGTTCCTTCTTATTCTCTGGTTCCTTCTGTCTTCACCAGTGTCTAGCTTGTTCTCTCTACTATCTGTCTCCATAAAAAAAATGCCCAGGTAAAAACTGTCTCTGTACTCCACAAATTGAACTGCCACCAACCAAACTGCCTCCTAACACTAAACTCCACTGTGCTGCCTCTCCACTGACTCCTGGGTGCTGGGATTAAAGGCATGTACCCCAATGCCTGGAACTAAGTTTTCTGTGCCTGGAACTCGCTCTGTAGCAGGCTGACCTTGAACTCAGGAATCTATTTGCCTCTGTCTCCTGGGGTTAAATGTGTGTCTGTATTCCAGCTAGAGTGTCATGTTGCTGGGTTAAATACCCTCTACATGTGTGTGAAGGTCAAAGTTTTATATTTTTGGTATCTGCCTAGATTTTTTTCCACTTTATGTATTGAGGCAACATCTTTGGATAATCCCAGAGATCACTGTTCTGGGTAGCTGGACTAGCTGATTGCTCTGTGAATTTCCTGTCTCTGCCTTCATGCTGGGTTACAGGCAGTTGGCTGTGCCCACTAGGATTTACACAAGGTCTTAGAATCTGAAGTCTGGTCCCCACCCTTGCAGGGCAATACTTACTCACTGAGCCATCTCCCCAATCTCAAATCTCACTCTTTCTCTCATCCATCCATCTGCGACATACTCATGAGGGTAAAGAAATGACAAAACGAATCAGACATATATTTCTCTCTCCTTCCTCTTCTAGTGATCAGGTGGCTACCTGGAGCTTCTTTTTAAGATTTATGTTGTCTATATACTCAATAATCACTCCACTTCTGCAAATCAGATTACAAAATAATTATAAACGCCAAATGTGATTCAAATTGCCTCTTACAGTTTGAGGCAGACAGGAAGATGGTGTTAATTTGCTGCACAATTGCTCCATGCAAGTCTGGGGCCATTAAAATAAATGTTACATCACAACAGCACACAGCATCCTGCGCATAGGAATTCATGGCCCTGAAAGTTCCAAACGCTGTCATTTTGTGTGAACCTCTCTAACTTATGGGAAGCAGGGGAGTTGTATTAGCAGAATTTGAACTGACAAACAAAGCGTGTGACTCAGAGACTGTGTGTTCCTGAGTTCCCATTAGTATGAAGTAATCAAGTCTCTTCCCTTGAAGTGAAATTAAAAACCTAGAAAGAATGTTCCCTTTTTTCATTTCCTCTGGGTCTGTGATGTTTAGAATCAAATTTCTAGCTTTAATGATGAATGACCCTATTTAGAAATAGAAAATTCATATTAGAATTTCTATTCTTCTTTCTCTTAACTCCAACACCTCTTTCCCTAAGAAATGATGAGTCAAGGAAGCAGGATGGAGCTGAGACTTTGATGGGAAGACTTCAAGCCTAAGAGAGATTCCAAAATATATCAGGTACAGATTTTTCCATGTTTAACCAGGACCGAAGAAGCACATCTGCACAGATCACATGACCTATTGCTTAAGTCACTGTGTTTGCCCCTGTTGTACATGCCGATGGTTAGTCAAAGTTATAGAAAAGGATTCTATTTCCAATACTGGTTTGAAAACATATTGGAATGACAAAGTACCCTTCCAATACTGAATTAATGTCATTGAAAATCCCTAAATCTCCGAGGCATACAATTAAAACTCAAAGGACATAGCGTGCTGCTATAGAAATTCCCTGGTGAGACTGGGTGCAGGCTGAGAGGCAGACACACTGGTTACTTTTTCATTGCTATAACAACACATCTGTCTTGACTCATGGTGCACAAGGGTAGAATACTTTATGGTGGGGAAGGTCTGGAAGAGTTCACAGTTGCAGCAGTGTGGTTATGATTTCTTACATCTGGACAGAACAGGAAAGAGAGAAGAGAATGATGATACTTCAATCACACCTGGAACAGCTGTGAAAATCAGATCAACTTTACTTGGAGTGATTCAAGGCTTGTGTAATTTGAGGGAATGGGGTAGCAATATCCAGAATTGTCAAAGGTCACTGGCTGAAGGCTTAAGGTACCAAAATGCCTCATTAGTATGGGGGAAGTACTTCAGGAATCTCAGGTGCTAACTGAACAGGATCTTATCAGGAGAATAAAAGTTGATCCTGTAATCTAACTAAGGCTACTTGCAGACATTCCTCAGGTAGAGGGTTTTGAATTCCCAAGACAAGGTCAGAGAAGGAGACACCCTGCTAATGAAGGCAGTCCTTCATATTGCAGAGTCCCAGAAGGCTATCTGATCAGTGGTGGACTTTGACTTTAATTAGCTGAGTTTTCCCACCCAGCCTGTAGACCCATCCCATAGGATACTACCATCTATATTCAAGGTAGCTCTACCAGTCTCTGTCTAACCTTTCAAGAAACTTACTTAGAGATAAACCCAGAGGTGGGCACGTAGTCCAGCTGACAAAGAGAATTATCTTTAGCAAGTAGTATGAGCTCTTTGGAAGGAATATGAGCGTTACAGTGGTACCCTATGGGATATTTTTCTCAAGTCACATGCATTTAATTATCAATAGTAGTTATTATTATCAATAGTAATCATTAATAGTAGTGTGACCATGGGCTCTTTGTCAGGAACACACTCCGTTGTATTAATTATCTTAAAAGCCACCGAGGAAATAGATGGCTGCTCTTATAAAACTCCAAGCACGTGGAGCTGCCAATGGCTTACTTTGTTCTGAGACCCACATGGCAATGGCTGCCTGTAGAATTTGGGATCCAGAGGAAGGGAATCATCTGTTTTGAAAGGCTTTGGAATCGAGTGTGAACATTATGTAAGAAAGAAGAAGGATGAGAATGAGGAAGAAGGGAAGGAGAAGGAGGGAGAGAGGAGGAGGAGGAATGTAAGTGAATAAGTTAAAAAATAATTAAAAAAAGAAGAACTAATACCATGTGACTAATAGATTAAACAAACAAACAAAAGTATTAAGATATATTAACACAGCTGATCACTACTTCCACTTTTATGGATTCATAAACTAAAACTGTCATCAGATAGCATCTTGGACCTACAGAAAGATACCCCCCCCCCCCATCTCAGTGTAATTGCCTCTCTGTATACTCACCAATTTTTTTCTTTCTATTTATTTATTCATTTTATATCCCAATCACTGCTACCTTTCCTGCCCCCTGCCCTATGGTTCTTCTTCAAATCTCCCCTCCCCTTCTCCTCTGAGAAGATGGCAGTCCCTGGATATCCCCCAACCCTGATATATCAAGTCTCTGGAGGGTTAGGTGCATCCTCTCTCACTGAGACCAGACAAGGTAGCCCAGTTAGGGGAATGGATTACACAGACAGCCAACATGAACGGATAGCTCCCACTCCAGTTACAGGGGCACCCACATGAAGAGCAAGCTGTACATGTGCTACATATGTGCAGGAGGCCTGGGTCCAGCCCTTACTTGTTCTTACGGTATCACAAAGTTTTACTCATAATACCCAGAAACTGGAAACAACCCTGATGTCCCTCAGCTAAAGAATGGATACAGAAAATGTGGCTTATTTACACAATAAAATGCTATTCAGCTATTAAAACCAAGGACCTTCTGAATTTTTCAGGCAAATAGATAGAGCTAGAAAATATTATCCTGAGTGAGACAGCTTCCTAGAATAACTGTCCTGTGAGAGAGTCCACCCAGAAGTCAATGGAAACAAATGCAGAAACCCACAGCCAAACATACAGGCAGAGCTCCTGGAGTCTTGTGGAAGAGTTTGGAGAAGGTTTGGGGGGGGGGGGGATAAAGGAGATAGGCACTCTACAAGAAGACCAACAGAGTCAACTAACCTGGAACCTTGGAGGCTCCCAGAGACTGAATCGCCAATGTTTTTTGAACTTGCCTTGATTCATGACATATTTTTGCTCTGTAAAACTTTAAAATTTCATAAAATTTGCTCTCATGTTGGAACACGGAATTCGGGGTAACCTAAATCTGTGTGTCCTAGCCCACAGCCATCCAAAATGGTTCCAGAATAATTATCTCTTACTCCCTTTAAGTTGAAAAAAAAAAGATAACTGAAATACACCTTATAGAAACAAACTAGTGACACAACACATTGCATTTGTCTGTGATGACAATGTAAATGGAATTTGGAGATGCCCAAGTCAGCTGTGGGAGCACAAAGTGTGACTCTGTTGATGGAAAGCTCCTGCAGAAAACCCAGAGGTTCTGCTCTCAAAGACCGGAACCTCAGCTTTTTAACCATAGATACCTGCTGTCCTGGATACATTATTTTATAAAATATAGAACTGAGAGTTAGAGAATCACAAGATTCTCACAGAAGGGGAATAGTAACCAGTCAATAGCTATGGATGTCACGTATGGGCTTCTTAAAAAAGAGGAAAGAGACAGGAAAAGTGAGAAGACAGATTCTCCCTTAGTGCATTGTCCTCAGGTTTTTCCCCTCCCCCCACTTATATGCAAGGCTAGAGAAGAACTCAGGCTGTCAGTGCCCTGCCATCGGCATCTTAAGCAACAAGCTTCAGATGTTGATAAAAAGAAACTGCTATGCACAAGCCAGAGTTGTTAACACATTTCAGAAACTGAGGGAAATCTTTCCCCTATTTGCATATGTCGATGACAGCAACCAGAGTAAGCCCTTTATGTGGTGCTCTAGGGACCCAAGAAACTCAAGGGGGCCTAAGGAAGGAGAGCAAAATCTGGCTAGGTGACAAGCCGAAGGGTTGCAGTTCAGCTATCTCTTTCCCTTCGTATGATCCCTCCCCACCCTACACATAGACACACATGTGCATATATACCCACTTCTTAAGTCTCTTCAGCCTCATCATGTGATGAGGAGTCTTAATATAATTTAGCTTTTACATTGCTTCAGTGACATTTGAGATTCCTAAATTCTAACTCCATTCCCTCCATTCGGGTGACTGAGCCTCACGCATGCTAGCCAAGTGCTCTAGCAATTGAGTGATATACCTAGGAATCCATAGATCTTATTAAAATTATACGATCTATACAACCAAAATGTATATTTAAAATTATATCATATGACCAACACCCAATGCAAATATTTTTCTCCAGTGTTGCCAGCTTCTCAGTTTTAATGACATAGATTAATTTTGCTAGATAATGTGCCTCTCATAAATTAATTTCTATGCCATTCTGTGTCTGACTTCTTCAATTGTCGAGCTTGTGATCTTCTTTGTTTCATGTAGTTGTTGATTATTTATTTCCATTGCTGGGTTTGTTGTGTGACTATAAGAGTGCACGTATTCATTCATATAATGGTAGACATTAGGCCAATTGTAATTTTTTGTCTCTTCTTCATGGTACCTCTGTGACTATTCTTAAGTATTTTTGAAGGAACATGTACTTCTTCTGGCATATGTCTGATGAAGATGACACTGTTGAGTCTTTGTGAAGGCACAAAGCTTAAGGAGAGGCCATTGGATTTCCAAAATGACTATACAACTTTTACATCATAGAGAACCACAGTTACTCTGCACTCTACTCGTTGGCTTCTTCCATCTCAGCCATTCCCATGGCCACGGTCTAGTCAAGAGTTTGTTTATTTTTCTAATAAATAGACCACTGGGTTGACTCTTTTATTCCTTATTAATTTGTAGTAATTCATTTATCACTTAAAATGTGTAATGGGGGGTGCACAAGTATAGCAGGTGCTTTTGTCTATGTGGGGCTATGTGGGAGACAGAGGCAGACAAGTGTCTATGTGCAGCTATGTGAGGACAGAGTCAGACATCAATTGTCTTTGTGCAGCTATGTAGGGGATAGAACCAGACATCAAGTGTCTTTGTGCAACTATTTGAGGACAGAGGCAGACATTAAGTGTCTGTGTGTGGAAATGCAGGGGGACAGAAGCAGATATCAAGTGTCTTCCTCTATCAATTCTCCAGATTATTTCATTTTCCTGTTTGTTTGTTTGTTTGTTTATCTGTTTATTGTGGGAGGGGGTCAGAGGACAACTGGTAAGAGTCAGTTCTCCCACAATGTGAGTCTTGGAGATCAAACTCAGATGATGAGTCTGGGTGGCAAATGCCTTTACCCACTGAGTTACACAAACACACACACACACACACACACACACACACACACACACACACACACACACACACACACTGGCACTCCTCTTCATTTTGTCTTTGAGACAGAGTTCTCATTGAACTGGGGGCTTACCAGTTTGGTAGACTGGCCATCCAATGAGCTCTAGGGATTTGCCTATCTTTTCTTCCTTGTCTCCTCAGCATTGGAGATAAAGATACCTACTGCCACCCCTGGCCTTTGCCTAGAAAATAAAACTCACAGCATTTGGAAACAAACTGGCTGGCCTAAAGAATTTGGGCAAAAAAATGATTTATACTGTCAGACGTCATCACTATAATTATCAATATGTCAGCAATTATAATATGAATTTAAATATTATTATATATCACTCAAGAAATTTAAAATTACCCCAAATCAAATTACAAAGCGTAATGTCATGTGTAAGAAGGATTCAATTCCAGAAGGATGGAAAATGATTAAAGATCCTGCATCTTGGAATTGATGGTAAACGGTACATTTTAGCATCTGATCTTCAATGACATAGACTAAGGAGCCAAGGTGCTCTTCACTCATGCCTCCTGTGTTAAATGCATGTGCTTCCTTGTCTGAACTCTGTATGAATTTGTTTTATTGCATCATTTTCCTAGAGATCTGACAGTCGGCATACCTGTCACATACCGATACTTGACTGGGGTGTTTCCCTTCACATATCAGCCACAGCCATGGTTATCTGCTATTCCTGCTACTGGCCAAGTCCGGGGTGTTCAACATGCATGGAGCCCTGACAACTGATTTAAAGAGGCTTAATATATCAGAGTGGTAGGGTTTTCCAGAAGCAGTGACTGGTAGGATGGGAGCTGCAAAGCATCAACACCCATCATGCACTAGAGGGTGCCAAAGTCCTGAGCAACTGAGTCTATCCAGGAAGAATTTGTCTTCACCTTGAAGCCTCAAGAAAGAGAAGCACCATCAAAAAGTCCCAACTCTTAGAGATGGGCTGGAACAGAACCATCAGCACTTTTGATATCAGAGGGATGATTCCAAAACATGGAACAGGTGAAGGTTGTTGCTAGTGTTAGAGGTTTTCAATGGCAGGCTCACTGATTTTATTTTGATGACTATACTAACGGCTACCTATTTGTATAGTGTTTTGAAGTTCTACATGCAATGTGACCATTTTATGGATATGAGCTTATTAAATCCTCTAGTTTATAAATAAGAACCTAGGAGTAGATAGGAAATTTGTTGATGACTGCAAAGCTAGTAAGAGGCAGGGCAAGCTCAAATCTAAGAGTCCAGCGTGCCTGAGTCTGCCTTCACCACAGGTCAATCCTACAGGGAGAGCTCCATTTCCAGGTTTCTTCTCAGAAGGAAACAGTGCTCCCCATGCAAGCAACCATGATGCTTAACATGGCTTACTAAGAAATTCTCCAATACTCCCTTGAATCTGGCCCCATATCTCACTGTAACTCCAGAGCCTCATCTTAACAATGTATTAGCATTTCTATTTCATCCTAATTTTGTTCATATTATGGAATTTTGATTAAATATGTCCCCATCAGCAAATAGCTTCTGTATGCCAGGGTTCCAAAACCACAATTGACAAACATGTCTCTCAGATTTCTGATCTCTTAGGGCTTATGTCTCTAAGTCCTGTTCCTAAGCTATGGGGAAAGAACTGAAGGAAACCTGGAGGGGGAGGGTCAATGACCTGTGTAATTAACCTCACAAAATTCCAGTCATACTGACATGGAATATTAGAAAAACAACTGGGTTTTTAAAGAACCAAACAACATAAGATTCTGGGATTGTTTTTGTGGAATGAACAAATAAACAAAACACAAAACAAAACAAACAAAAAAACCCAGCACATACATTTAAGGTTTCCTCCTTTCTTCCTTTATTGTTGGAAAATCCTTAAATATATTCAGTACTAATGAAGCTTGGGTTATTTTTAATTTAATTCCCTTTCTGGATCATACAGCAACCTGTTTTCAGACATCACTCCAAAGTTTCCTCATTCTTTGAAGACAGAGAACATACCATACCTATGATGGTTAGTATTGGTTGACAAGATTGAGAGTCCCCTTGAAGACAAACCTTGGAGCCCATGTATGAGGAAGTTTGTAGATTGGTTTAATTAAGGTGTGAAGACCTACTCTAAATATGGATGCTACGATGGGCTCAGCCAAGTGAGCCAAGATCCTAGACTATATAAAAAGAAGAAAGGTGGGTGAGAGACATCATTCATCTCCCTCTGCTTCCTGACTGTAGACACAACGTGGCCAGTCATTCCTTCTGCCATGACGCCTTCCATAATGGACTGTTGTTATAAACTGTGGCTCAAAACAAACCTTTCCATGTTGAACTTACTCTTGTTGAGTATTTTGTAGCAGCAATAAGGAAAGTAACTGATACAATATACTTTCTTTAAAAAGCCACAGGTACATTAATTATGGAAAATCAAACCATATTTTTAGGGCACTTGCAAGGAAAGATTCTATTCTAAGGAACCTTATGCTTATAAAGTGAGGGAGATGTCTCTCTTCTTATCTCTAAGTTCCAGTCTATGCATACCAGGATTTTCTTAAGATGTTCAGGCCAAGTAGACTCCTTGTAGACATGTTAACGCTAGAAAAAAAGCCAACTACTTCTGAGACAGGAGTATAACACAATGCCAAAACACAAGACCTGCTAGATCTGGGTAATGTGGTGGGGTTGGATGGCTTGCATTCGAACCCTAGGTTCTCTGCTTGCCTGCTGTAAAAATCTGATCAAAAGCTTCATTTCCTTATCTTCTATAGAGTAAATAGCATCTATAATACTTCTATAGGAGTAAAATAGCATCTACCCTCTGGAGTGGTTGCTCAGGACTGAGTAAATTTACACATATGTAAAGCATTTTTAACAATGCTAACTCCAAAGACTAAAAAATTATATATGTATATATGTGTGTGAGAGTGTGTGTGTGCTCACACGCATGTATAATGTATATGCATGTTACTAGTCACATTTATAGTGAGAGCCACAATTTTCATTTCATAGTTTTCTAGGAAAAAAGAGAGAGAGGGAGAGAGGATGGACAGAGCCTCCAGGTTGCTGCCCTTAGAAGGTACAAACAGAATCTGTAATAAAAAGGGAGCAACTTTCTCAGAATGCCTGTGCATAGCCTCACTCGCAGGCATCCTGCTGTGGCTCTGAACTCCGTTGAAGGCTGGCAAAGCAAAGCTTCAGACTGTAGTTCAGCAACAAGGTCAGGCTTCTCTTGTCACCTGAGTCATAAGGCCATTCTAGCAATGCTCAGAAAAGAAGTTCTACTAATGTGCCTGCTGTTTTGGCAACCAGGTCACCCCTCAAGACTCAATCATCTGACTCACAAACCCCACCCCCACCCTACCCCACACACAACTCCTGTGGACTAAATTGGTGGCCAGTGATTGTCTAAACTGAGGATAGCAACTCAGTTGTAACTAGGAGCTTTCCTGCTGCTCAATGAACTGATAACCAGATCTCAAGACTAGACAGAAAGGGTACATTGCAAACACGGTCTCCAGTGATGGCAGATATCTAGTCTAATGATAACAGAGCCAACCTTAACTTGTAAATGCCAACCATTGAGCACCTGCATTTAGTCAGTTTAAAACCTGGAGAACTGTAGAAGGAGATTGTGGACACCATTGACATCAGCTTGTAGGCTACCTCCAAACTGAGAAATCCCCCAAGGAAATTAATAGATGAACTGTTAGTACCTATGAAGACTGAAATATTCTCATCTTTAGATTGGATATCAATTAAATATCCAATCAGAGAGGATATTTATTTTGTCTCTGAGACTATCTGAAAGAAAGCTGGCACAAAGGCAGAGTGAGGTCGAGTTGGATGCCCACACAACCACCATCAGTGACAGCAGGCCTGAAGATGTTTTAATACACGTTTGATGGTTTTATTCATTTATAGAATGTAGTTCAGTCATTTCACCCTATCCCTTTTCTCCTTCCTCTTCCACTGAAACTCTTCTTCTCAGGAAGTTCTTTCACTTTCCTGCCAGTATCCTCTACTGTTCCGCATCCATTCAGGCTTCTCCCCTCCCCCATCACCCTCTAAGAGCCCTTTTCCTGGCATTTAGCACTGCTTATAATTAAATACACTACTCTAAAGCTTCATATTAAGGGCATGCAAATAAGAAGAACATATGGCATTCTTATATCTACGTCTAAATTACTTCACTCAGTCTAATACTTTTCAGATCCATCCATTTTCCTGCAAATTTCACAACTGTATCCTTCTTTACCACTGAACAAAGTTCCATTGTGGCTATGTACCACATTTTCATTATCCATTGATCCACTGATGGACACTTGGGCTCCATTTCTTTGCTATTGTAACTAGCATGTGACTAGCATGTGAATAGCCACATGAACACACAAGTACAGGTCCCTGTTTGGTAGAGCATAGGATTTTCTGAGTATGTTCTCAGGAATTGTTTGGCGGCTCTGTTGTAAGCTGTTCGAGGAATTTCCTTATTGATTTCCACAGTGGCTGCAGCAGTCTGTACTCCCCCAGGAGTGAGTATGAGCATGAGTGGGCCTTTCCTACACATGCCTGCTAGCATTCACTTTTTTGTTATTAGCCATTCTTACTTGAGTAAGATGAAACATCAAAGTAATTTTATTTTGCAATTACCCAATGGCTATATATTTTAAACTCTTTTAAAGTACTTTTGGTCATTTGTTTAAGAACTCTCCATTCGGTTCCATGGTCCATTTTTAGTGAAGTTGTTTGTTTCCTTGACATTTAGTTTTTAAAGTTCTTTTATATTCTAAACACTAATTATTTGCCAGAAGTACAGCGGGCAAAGATGGTCTCCCAGTCTCCAGGCTGTTCCTTCACTTGCTTAACAGCCTTCTACTTTCGTAAGCTCTCCTTTGATTGTTCTTACTTCCCTAGTGACTAGCATCCAGTTCAGAAAATCCTAGGCTATGTCTATATCTTTAAGTGTACTCTCTCCTTTACCTGATAGCAGTTTGGGATGGCCTGTTCTAACACTTAGGTCTCTGATCCATTTGGAATTGATTATTGTGCAGAGTGAGAAACAAGAATCAAGTTTCATTTTTCTAAGTGCATACATTCAGTTTTCCCAATACCATTTGTCAGATAGGCTGTCTTCTTTCTAATGTGTATTTTGAGCTTTATCAAAAATCAGGTGGCTATGGTTTATATAGTCTTATATCTGAGTTCTCTATTCTATTCCATTGGCCTGTGTCTCTAAATGTGTGCCTGTCCTGTAATTTTTTTCTTACAGGTATGTCTCTACAATACAACTTAAAGTCAGGTATTATGATACTTCAGCTTTGTTCTTATTGTTCAGGATTGATTTGGCTATCCAAGATCTTTTGTGCTTTTACATGAATTTTTATTATCTTTTTTCTATTTCTGTGATGAATTGAGTTCTCAGTTTGATTTGGATTGTGTTAAATTTGTATATTGCTTTTGATAGGGTGGCCATTTTCACAGTATTAATCCGACCAATCCACAGCATTTTAGGCCTTTCTGTCTTCTAAAGTCATATTCAATTCTTTCTTCAGTATTTTAAACGTTTTTATTGTAAAAGTATTTTACTTCCTCAGGTTAATTACAAGTTATCTTTTATTTTTTAGTTTATTTTGAATAGAATCATTTCCCTGTTTACTTTCTTAGTATATAGTTGGCATTGGTGTATAGGATGCTATGGATTTTGGTATGGCCTATAACCTTCTATTTTGCCGAAAGTGTTAATCAACTCCAGGGGTTTCCTGCAGTAGTCTTTATGCTTTCTTATGTATAGAATCATGTCACTTGACAATGAAGATGATTTAATTTCCTGATGTCCCTTTTATTCCCTTCTCTTGCCTTGTTGCTTTAAGCCCCAGGTACTGTACAAAAAGGAGTAGAGAGAGTGGGCATCCTTATCTTACTTCTGACCTTGGTGAAGATGCTTTGGGTTTTTCTGCATTTGCTATGATATAGGTTTATCACATGGATGTTCTATTGAGTTGAGATATGTCTCCTCTATTCCTAGTCTCTCTGGGACATTAAAAAAAAAAAACCTTTCTACTAATTCTTTAAATTTTTTATGTAATGTATTTTGATCTTACTCATCCGCTACTCCTTCTTCTAACTCCTCCCTGATCCAGGCTCCACCTCCCCCTATTTCCAACTTGTGTCTTCTCTTTTAATAGCTCACCAAATCCAGCTAGTGTTACCCATACATGTACGGGAATGTGGTCATCCATTGGCGCATGGGCAACCTTCCAGAGGTCACGCCCTTACAGAAAGCAGAATCCCCAGAGTGATGTTGGATTTTATCAAATTCTTCTTTACATCTATTAAGACTATGATGTGATTTCTAACCTTGAAACCATTTATGTTATGGGATACATCGAGTGATTTACATATGCTAAGTTAGGGGATGTACATGAGTTCTCTTCGGGCTAAGCAGAGGCTTCAGAAGGATCATGATGTAAGTTATCTTGCTGTTACCCCTACTAAGAGGATTGAGCTATGAGGAAGTAAGCAATTCTAGAAGTCAGAAAGCCAGTTTGCTAGAAATGATCAAACCAGAGGTAGTATTTTATGTTGGAAAGACAAAGAATGGAAAGCACTTCCCCACCCTACTCAAAGCCTGCATCCTCAAATGACTATATTCAGGGGCTGTTAAACAGGAAGCTTTAAGGAACAGTCATCGTGAGTCAGAGGAGAAGTAGCCAAAATGGGGTTCTGACAGCATACTGGAGGAACTGACTTATCCTGAGCTGTGAAGAAGCAAGAGAGGGTATTAGCTATTAGGTATCTTCAGTGTAGCAGGCCTGTATGTCTCAAGAACTAAAATGAGTGACACACTATGGGATTTGTCTGAGATGTCAACAAAGACAAGGAAACAGGGATTCAATGAGCAGAACATGTGATGAGAAAATGTTTAATATTCACATGGAATGAAGTTCAAGCTGTTAGGGAGATATGGAACACTTCAGCAAGGACAGTTTGCCTCTAATTAAGCCTTAATAGGTGTCTGGCTCTAATTGGTTTTGATTCTTTTTAGCATGTACTGAAATTATTCCCCATTCAAAGATGGTCTCAAGGTCTGACTTGCCAATTTGGGAACTAAAGAAAAATTATCTTTAATGTCTTGTTATGGGCATCTTCCAAGTGATATTATCTATTTGCAGAAGCCCACAGGTGAGTCTCTGCCCCTAATTCTCTATTTCTTATGTAGACTCCTACCCATTCATGGTTTTTTTCCATGTCTAGGGTTCATGAGATATTTAGCTTAATTCTCAGCTGCTGAACAATGACGACAACAAAATCATAAAGTATCCTAGATATAGGTCACTTGATAGGGAAACCAATAAGATTCTCACTTTCAATGTTTTCTCCTCTTAAGAGCTGTCCTTTCAATTTTATATTTACCCATAACCCTTTAGGAGAGACAGCATGCCATAATGAGAAAACAAACTGCCCAGAATCTGGGAAGCCATACAGAACAAGATCTGAAGGTTCACTGTACAATCTATGTTTCAGGTTCCAGGGCCACAACAGGCAATCTCCAGGCTACAGGTCCAAGTGGGGCCCACCACCCCTTCCTGATGGTGTATTCATAATAGGAGAGAAACTCAGGCAGAAACCAAAGTGGGAAGACTAGGAGAGGAAATTAAAATCCTTTAGTTGTTGTGTATTAAGTCGTTGCAGCACTCAAAGGCAGCCATTCAAATCATTCAGAAAGTCCTGAATAAATGTTTCAGTAATGAGACATGCAGAAGGGAGCTTGTCACCCTGTGATAGTCTCCCTGCAAAGAGTTTGATTTAAGGTTGGTATCAAAGCATGAACCATGCTAAAATACAATTACAAAAGAAACAGGAATTTCATTAGTGGGTTGCAAGGAACAGCTTGGGAGACTGGAGAGAGCTGATAGGTAAAGGCAGGATGAAAGAGGAGAGAAAGAGGCAATATCCATGGAGACAGAGTCCACTGGTCCTTCTGCTGCCACACTGGACAGAAGGGTGGAGAAGCTGACTTCAGGGAGAGGAAGAGAAGAGAGGATGTCCTTTCAGTGTTGAGAGTCATGAGTTTGAAGGAGAGCATCCACTTCCTGTGATGGCTGCCACCAGGATTTCTTTGCTCCTTTGTCTCCAGGCATCCAGCATGCCCTGCTTCTCTATTCATGTGATTCTGATAAGCCATAGAAAATGTAATTCAAGAGAACTGAGGTAAAAGGATCAAATGATTAGATGTTGAAGTCCAAGCTCTCCTACTTATCAGTGTTATCACATGGGTATCAATAACTTCCTAACTCGTCTTCATCTCCTACCATGTGTAGTGTCTGTCTATGAAACAGGCACTGGTACTTATTGAGTACTTGACAGACAAGACAGTGCTTGTAGTCATTTGGTTCCAAGAGGGCTGATGTGAATGCTCCCAAAAGTAAGGAAATGCAACCCAAAGTGCTGCAGAGACACCAAAGTCATGTGACAAGACAGTCTCAGAAGTTACACTGACATTTATATTTTAAAGTGAAAGAAAACAATTAAGCTTTTTTCATATTTACTTGAGTTATTAATTAACTAGATAATTATGTGACATATTATGTTTACATAAGCATTGTAGAAATTGGTATCAATTACATAATTTGTATATATGTGCATGAGGTAAGGGTTTAAAATCATCTTGTTTTTCAATTCTTCTCTCATACAATGCATCCCAGTGACAGTTTCCCTTCCCTCTATTCCTTTCATATCCCCCTTTTCCCCTTCGCCCCATATCCACTCTTCCTCCATTTCCCTCCAAAAAAAAAAAAAAAAAAAGAGAAGACCTCCCAGGGATATCAAACAAACTTGGCAAAACAAGTTGCAATCAGACCAGGCACAAACTCTCATATCAGGGCTGGGCAAGGCAACCCAGGAGGAGAAAGGGATCCTAAGAGCTGGCAAAAGAGTCAGAAACACCCTCCACCCTCAATGTTAGATGTTCCACAAAAAAACACCAAGCTAACAACCATACCATGTATGCCAAGGACCTAACACAGACCCATGCAGGGTCCATGATCGCTGCTTCAGTCTGTGAGTCTCTCCAAGCCTTGCTTAGTTGATTCCGTGGGCCATGATCTCATGTTCTAGGGCCCCCTGACTACTATGATTCTTCCTCCTTTCTTCCTTGGGGTTCCTCGGACTCCAAAGAGAGGGACCTAGTGGAGCTCTCCAGCTGGGCACTCTCTCTGCCCAATGTTTGGCTGTGGGTTTCTGCGTTTGCTCGCATCATCTGGCAAAGAAAGCATCTGTGAAGATGTTTGGGCTGGGCACCGATTTATGAGTATAGCAGAATATCATTAGGAAGAGTTTCACTGATTTTTTTTTTATTTATAGAGATAGTCAACTAAAAGTTTTGAGACTGTTGCCTAAACAATTAGTGATCTAGGCTTAAAGATGAAGTAAAAGAAAATAAAGCATTTTTTAAAATGAAGGCACTATCTCAAGTAGATGCAAGTATCTACAGACAAACAGTGTGGTAAGCAGTCTTTATTGTCAAGTTGGCTGGATGAAGATGTGTCCATGGTGATAGTGTCACATGCTTCTGGGTGTGTGTGTGATGATATTTCACAGACCATTAGATGACAAAGTTCTGAAGTAATCAATGGATTAATCCATTGATTGATTTATAACATGATAGTATTATTGGCAGGTACTAAAGAGAAAATAAATCACTGAGAACATGAGCTTGGAGATATACCATGTCCCCCCGGCTCCCTCCTCTAGTCTCTTTCTGCTTTCCATTCATCAACACTGAAGAACAGCTTCTGCCACATGGCTCTCACTTGTTATGATTTTCTTTCCAAGTGCATGGGGCCAAACTGCCATGAAGGGAGCCCTCTGAAACCTGGAAACTGTTGTAAGTTTCTTCTCCATTAAGCTGTTTCTACGGGATACAAAGTCACAGGAATGAGAAGAGTGTTTGCTACAGAGAGTGTCTGTTCAGGATTCCCCTTTCCTCTCCTCTCCTCCAAACTCTACAGAAAAGAGTCCATTTTGAATCATTCTTCTATTCTGAGAGTGACCCAGAAATTCCTATTCTTTTTGAAAGCGTGAGTGGCTGTTACTCTATTTTAGGAACAGAGGACATATTGTAAGTCTTTCTTCCTGTCCCCTCTTCCCAGGTGGTGGGAATTACACAATGGTGGGAATGGGTGGGAGTTATACAAGGGTGTCAGGGATCTTTTCACACTAAGATGAGTATCTTTTAATACATAGTTTTACTATTCATCTAATATACTCTCACACAGGATAGGATTTCAGTTTCTAACCCTGATGAAATGAGAGATCTAGTAATTATAGAGATAAATGGTTTAACGCATCACAAACAACTATCAGAGAATTCTGAAAGTAGACATTAATGTTCAGATTAAGTTGGAAAGTCAAAGCAACCAGTACAGAACTTGGGGAAACTCATTAGATATTTGTTCTCTTTAGTCTCCTGGTTTTGACTCGAGGGCTCCCCTGTTGTAGAACTAGACAACATGGATGAGCAACAAAATGGCAAGAGAAAACAGTCAATCAAGATGTACAGTACAAGAGGGAGCCAGAGCTTTAAAACAAATTAAAAACAAATGATAGTTACATAAAAACAAAAATCTTTATCTGGGGAAGGGGAACAGTATGAGTGTGTGCCTGGTGCGCAGAATCCCTGAGTTTACTTCCTAGCACCAAGAGAGAGAGGGAGAGAGAGAGAGACATAGAGACAGACAGACAGACAGACAGACAGAGACAGAGACAGAGAGACAGACAGAGACAGACAGAGACAGAGAAAAAGACAGAGACAGAAGAACACAAGTGAATCTGATACAAATTTCCACCTTAGGAAAACAAAACAAAGAGTAAATTGAATCTGAACCAAGCAGAAGGCAATAATAAAGATCATGACAAAAATCAATGATTTGAAATTGAACGATCTGAAAAGCAATAGAGTGAATCAATGAAACTTAGTGAAGCTTTTTTTTAAAAATGGATAAAAACACAAATTACTAATATCAAGAGTGGCATTGCCAATATCAAGATACCACTGTACCTCCCATTACCAGTACAAATCTATCAAGCGCATGCTAATAATTCTGAAATCTAAGGTGAAATGGATCAATACTTAGATAGATACAAACAACCAAAATTGTTCAACAGAAATAATCTCAATAATCAGAACTTTAGGAAAGAAATTTAATCTGTAGTTCAATTCTCTCTCCAGCTAAAGCTTCGCATTTGTGTGGCTTACTTCATGAGTTCTGCCAAGCATTTAGGGAGGAAGTTACATCAATTTTATACCAACTGCTTCACGAAGCACCTCCCAACTTGTTTTATGCCATCATTGTACTGACCACATTCAACGCTGTAAGGAAACAAACTGCAGACCCGTGTGTACTTAGGAACCTGAAAGCAAATGCAACAACAAAGCAAAAGTCATTCCCAGTGATAGCTAGCATAGAGATCCAGCATGAGCAAGTGGGACTTAATTCCAAGACTGTAAATCTACCGATTTATAAAATCCAAACAACATGACCTCCACTTCTATCGGGGGACAAGGCCCTATAGGTGATAATGGGACACAGTGGGGCACATGAGTGGTATCAGGATCACCGAACTTCTGTTCCCAATAGAGGTCATTTATATTAATTATGTTTCTCATTGTTGTAACCAAACACCCGACAGAAGCAAATTAAAGAAGGAAGGGTATTTTGGGCTCATGGTTTAAGAAGGGATACAGTCTACCACAGAGGGTAGGCAGGGAAGTGGGCACACGAGGCAGATGGTCACATTGCATCTGAGTCAGGAAGCAGAGAGCTGACAGGAAGTAGAGCTCAGACAGAAACCTCAAGGTTCATCTCCAGCAGCCCACGTCCTGCAGTGAGGCTCTGCCTCTTCAAGGTTCCATAACCTTCTGAAATAGAGTCTCCCATTTGGCACACTTCTCTTGAACCCACAGCCCACGGTGATCTCACAGAACTGCACTGGTAGCCTTTTCTGGTTGTTGTTGAACATAATCACTCAAGAAATTCTTAGGAGCTATCTCTGGAGAGCTGGACACAGTTGTGGGTATAATGCTGCCTAGAGAAGAGACACAACAATACCTCCCACAGCCTCCTGGGAAAGATCCAGTCTCAGGCCTCAATCCAGATCAACAGAACCAACACCAGCTCAGAAAAGGACAAGCAAAAAAAATTTTTTTTTCTGAAGAACTTAGCCAACATAGAAGCTTTCTTTAGCGGATAATGCACTTATACAAACATCTGATGACCCCTTTCTTTCTAAAGTGACACTGAGACCTGGGGACTGGCTGTTCTTCTCTTGACAAGAGGTCCTGTTACAACAATCCCCTAGAACTGAATCACAGACTGGTACAGGCCTGCCAAGAATCCTGACTCACCAGCCAAATGGTACTCCAAGGACACCCAAGGACATGGCTGGAGCTGCAGCCACCTGTGAAGCAAACTGAGAACCAAAAGGCTGCCCAGACCCAGGCTCGGTCTGTGGGATGTTTGCTGGGAAGGTCAGCCAGATCTCAGTTCCACCCTCCTCACCTCTTATGTCTTTAGTGGCTAGTTTTAGTTCTCAAAGCTAACTAGAACACCAAATTCCTTTCACTAAGACTCAGACTAAGACACAGACTTAAAAGAATGAGGAAAACCTGCCTTTATGGGAACTTTGGAAAATTAAAAGAACTGAACAGCAGTCAGAATTGCAAAGCTGGTAATATATATTTTATAAGGGTTAACTTTCTCATACTTCCTTTTATAGAGCAAGAGATATTTGAATTCCTCTTCTAGTCAAAGAGGGAAAGTAAGCCTTGAACCTCCAAATTTACTCAACAATCAGATCAGCTCAACCCGAAATCTCACAAATTCCATCTTAGACCTGTCAAGGTCACATATGCCCATTGTCAACACAAGTTAGTTCTCAGTAGCCTGCCCTCCTGGAATCCCGAACCATGTCAGTCAGGCATTTAGCCCAGGACACCATGAGCAGCTTGGATGCTGTGTACACTTAAGTTTCTACCCATCTTGGGGTGTGGGGAATCGATTCAACTCTTCAGCTGTGTCACATCACATGGTCCCTGGTAAAATGTTTCACCAACGAGTTTAGTGTAGAAGGCAAGACGAGCTTAGCAAAGCTTTTAGTTATACTACGCACTTGATGCTGTATTAACTGCTCCTGAAGTCAAGACAGAGGATACAGTCCCCGAACAGTTGTCTCCATCCCTAGTCAAGTTAATTCCATCTTTTTTTCCTGTTTTCTTCAAAGGCCTTATGCACTAACCCTTTCCCTGTGGCTGTTTACCCATCAGAAGCCTCACTCAGCAGAGGAGGAGCCCTCTTGTGGCCAAGATGGTATCTTATTTGTCCGTAGAGGCCCAGATCCCAGCATGGTGCCTGTCACGTAGACTCAATAAATGTTGAACGAATGGGCAACGTCCTGCTATGTGAATGAGAATATTCTCCAGTAAGTGTGCCGTCCTAACGATCTTCTCTGAGGGCATTGGCCTGCTGTTTCCCCGTGGTGTTAGAAATGGAGAAGGCTGACTGAATAATTCCACGGCTTCCTTCTGAGCTCTTCCCTTAGACACAGACCACTGTCAGGTTGCTAATACTGTTTCCCTGGGCCCACCACGAAGGATGCCGAGCCTTATCACTCTAAGGTGTTTGCTTCACGTAGCAACTTGCTTTTTAATGAGCTTGTTTATCTCACCATCTCGGATGTTAATGTGGTCGGGAGGGAAGCATGCTGATTGACTATTACCAAGCAAAGTGGAAAGCCTCCAGGGAGAGCATCAGCTACAAGCTATGTGCTAACAATTATTCAATAACCAAATTTTCTTAAAAGAGAGAGAGAGAGAGAGAGAGAGAAACAACACAAGAAGAAGTTGGAAAAAGCACAAAATGAGCCACAGAAAAATAGGACAAGTTTGAAAGTTGCTCACATATCCAACTCTCAGCTTCTAGCTGGAGCCTGCTGGACTGTAAAGTGACTTCTGGCACGTCTACTTTACAGAGAGAAAATAATCCTAGGCATAAAGAAAGGTAGGTTTAAGGCCCACTGCTCCATCTTTCTCAATCTTTCCTTTTCTGATTTGCTTTCATGGTAGCAGTCTGGTTGTTGACATCTGGCATTTTCTTACAGGACAGCTCCAGCTCGTTGCTCTGTATTTGCAAACTTCCCCCCAGCCCCCTCTAGATGAGTTCTCTACTCTGTGATATGATGTGACCATAGGCTGGTCTCATTGTCAGCCTAGCCTAGGCTGCTTTCCTTCTGCCTTCTACTGGACTCAGCTTCTCCTGTCCGGTGCCGCTACAGTACCAAGTCCCATCACAGAAACTTCATGCTTCGAGGGCAGTCACTGCTGCCAGAGTTCCTTCCTCTCAATTGTCCCTAATAACATTGTCTTTCTCCCAAAGTCTTTGAGATTATAACTGCCTCTCTCTATGGCTAAACTCTGTGTGCCTCCATACATCTTATCTGTTGTTTTAACCTTGTTCACACTTCTGTAGTTTTTAAATTCACATTTCTTAATTTGCACTACCTATTTGGTATAGGTTATTTATGCAAATATTATGCAAATAATATACATCAAATCAGCAGTGACACCTAGCTGTCACTTTTCATTTCCTAGTTCTCTATAGGTTTTGGTAGCTTACCCCATCCTTCCATCAACATGTTTGGGCCTCCACTGTAATCAAATCCTTATCCACAATGTATAATTAAGGAAAGTGTGACTCTGAAGCTAAGCCACTTATCCAAAGGTATTTAGACATCTAATTACTTTTTCCTAAGGAAAAACAACTTCATGCAAAAATAACACAAACATACTCTGAAACAGGAAGAAACTTTAAATTCTCCTTAGGGAGGTGAGGAAAGACAAGAACAAAGCAAAAATTAAAAAAAAAATGTGTGTGTGGAGTGGATGGGTGGACTGATCTCAGAGAGAAGCCAGGCCATTTCTCTATGGCAGGCACCTACTAGAAAGACTGTGTGCCTGTAGGTTCAGTAGTTTGGAGAAACTGTCTCAGATAGTGATGCACATTTGTCTGGCTGTCTTATTTGAAGCAAGCACAGCAACTGGAGGGAGTGAGAGATTGGAGAGAAAGGGGGTGGGCTGGCATTCATCCATCTCAAAGGCGGGGGAGGTGAATTTCTCCATTTAGAAAACACAGTTGGATGACATGACATGGCCAGGGTAGAACAGTCCTTCAAGGCTTGTGGTCGGAAAGCAATTGAAGATGCCCAGAAGTCTTATTTGCAAACATGCATCCCTGTCTTTCATCCTCGCTCAGCTCCTCTCGGGCAAATGGAGCATTTGTTTCAATCTCAGGGCAACTCTGCTAGCTGTTTATCACAGGGAACGGGGAGAGAAGCCAGGAATTTTTTAGGAAGGATTGTCTATAATGCCAGAATGTGGACTCCAGGTGAAGAGGAACGAGGCCAAGGTGGGGTGGGGGGCCGAGGGGGCTGGGAGGGCTGGCAGATTGTTAGGCTTAAGGGGGTAGAAGGTAATTTTTAAGTAAGTTAGCTGAGCTGAGCGGAGTTAACTTTGTACCTGGAGTTGAAATTTTGGATGACCTTGTGGTCTGCAATATCTTGTTCTCAGGTTTGTCCTCACTATTGAGTGTGATGCTTGATGTGAAGCCAGCAGTGCCAGATGACGCATGAAAAAGGAGGCTTGCCAGGCTCAGGGGAAGCTCGGATTTAGAAGGGGAAAGACAGTCTGTCCAGAGCTTCCATCTATTTTATAAGCACATAGGAAACCTCTTTTCTCTTCCCTCCCCATACTCTCAGCATCTCTCCCTCTCTGTCTCTCTGTCTTTCTCTCTCTGTCTCTGTCTCTGTCTCTGTCTCTCTCTCTCTCTCTCTCTGGCTCTCTCTGTATTTCTGTCACTCTTTGTATCTGTCTCTCTCTGCCTCCCTCTCTGTCTCTGCCTCTCTCTGTGTCTCTCTTTGTCTCCACCTCTGTGTCTTTGTCTTTCTCTGCCTCTTCCTCTCTCTCTCCCTTCCTCTCTCCCTCCCTTCTTCCCCTCTGCATAAGCAACTCCACATTTCCCAGAATACTTTTTCTCTCCCCTTGTTCCCCTTCCTATGATAAAACTTTCCTGATAAAAGTTAGTCCAAACAGAAGTCATCTTCTCCCACAGCTGTGATGTGCCACCAGTGCCCCTGCTGTGACCCCTTCTTTGTCTTGATTTAATGACTACTCTTTGCTGTCTTCATTTGACCATAAGTCCTTCGAAGGGAGTTTTCCAGGCTGATTCAGTTTTGCAAATCCCACACTGTCTACCACATAGCAGAAACTCCATAAACCTTTGTTAAATAAATACATGATGTGGCTAAATGGAGTTCTACAAACGGGCGGTGCTGCCTGATCAAGTGAGAAACCAACCCAGTTTAAACTTAGGCTAAAGGAGACAATGGAACTAATGAATAATGAGCGCCTCTTGAATACGGGGAATCAAAGTCAGCTCTTATATTTAGCATCAGAGGTGGGAACTGAAATTACTGTCTCAAAAAAAAAAAAATCAGTCTATTAGGTTAGCATTTACATAATGGCAGAATCAAAGCAGCTTTGGCTCTTTGAAATCTGCCACAACTAACCTAGCAATGTTTGTTCAATATATTAAAATTAATAATAATGGCAGACAATAATAGCAGCTAACGTTTAAACCCATGTTACTTGTTAGCTATTGTGCACACTATTGACATACTTTATTCCCACAGTGCTGTTTGTAACACACAGCTCTATAAACAAAACAAGGCCACAAAGAGTTTGTTATTTATCTAAACTTATGCAACCAACAAGCAGCCGAGCTAAAACCTCAGCTCCAAATTTTGTGAGTTCAATTATTTACATCTGGAAGACTTGTGATTTTGATGTTTATTTGAAGAAACCCTGCATTCATGTGGAACATAGATACACATGAAGGCAAAACACCCATACACATGACATAACAGAATTAAGTATATATTTTTGGCTGTTGGATGATCTTATATTGAAATACTTTCTCTTGTTGCTTCTTAAGTAGATGAACACCCCACTGTAGCACTGTGATGTCATGAGAGTGGCCACCATACACACTGCACCATACACGATCTCCTTTATAGTTCCAGAAGGTTCTCTGGCCAAAGACTGGTATCTGCTGGGCAACACTGACAATTTCATTCAAACTGACATTTCCACGGTGTTTAATGTTCTGCTTCTTCCTGTCTCTTGGCGGCTCCTTACTGGTTTTAGGATGAGAGCAGAGGCAGAAGCTACCACGTTATCTGGGCTGACTGTTCTGATTGGTCAGTTTCACTATGACCCTCCATCCTCCCCAGTCACAGCTTGCTTTCACAATGCCATCGCCTATGGTTTGGGGAGGCCAGTGTGGATGTGGTGCTGACCTCACCTCTGGTGCGTGTCTGGTACAGCTAAGGCACACAGGCTGCAAGAGCACCGGTCCTCCCTCCTCATTTACACACATGGAAACTGAGACCCAAGAGCGAGCCGCCATGGCCCGAAGCCCATTCTGGAAGAGCACACCGGTGAAGACTCTGCTCACAGCCAGGACACACAAGGTGTGCACCTGTTTGATCTCACCGGAGTCACACGTGGGGCACAGGATGGAGAAGGCTACTTTCATATGAGCCCGGATTCAGAATGGCCAGAGAAAGTTATCCATAGTCTCGTCCCAGTTCCCACGTTTAGTTCCTGTTTTCTCCCACTTTCTTTGCCTCTGAGCACAGCTCTGTGTCTGCTGCCACCATCTTGGTCTGAGTCATTGTCATAGTACTTCTGCATCACTGCAAAAAAAAAAAAAAAAAAGAGTTCTAATCAAGGCTAATCACTGCACAGTCCAACATCAGTGCCACAGCCTGGCCCCTGCTAAATCTCACACATGTCCTGACACGGCTCGTCTCCACATCCTCTAAGCAAATCCCATCTCATTCAGATTAACTGCCCGCCCTTCCAAGGTTTGACTGCCCGTTACCTTGGGCCATGCTCCCGCACTGTCCCCTCGGCTTCCACCTCAGGTACTTGCAATCTTCCCACTGACCCTTCTCTCTGCCTGGCCCTTAGTCCTCACTTCCTTGCTGCTTTTGCTCAGTTGTGACCTCCCCAGGGATACCCAGTGTCATGCTGCTAACAATGACAGTATCTGTCCAGGTTTCCATACATAACTGAAAAATCTACTTATCTTGCCTGTTTGGCTTTCACATATTAACTTCTAGCATGCTATACACTTATATACATATGAATTTTGTTGTCTTTTACTGTCCTCCACCATCAAAATTAAGCTCTCATAATTTTTAAAAAATACTTTATTAGTGTGGCCCAAGAAGTGCCATCTGGAACATAGTAAGTTCTCAGTGAACAACTTTTGAATGAATAAATTTAGTACCAGTAATATTAAATAGGACATCTGCATCACCCCTTCAAGGCTTGGGAATCATCATAGAGCAGGCAAGAAGATTGTAAGAGCTAGAGGATGAAGCGCTAATACAAGTCTGTCTTCTGGACATGGCATGACCACTGCCATCAGGAGCACATAGAAGCTGTGACCACCCACACAAAGTTTTCACATACCCACAGACAGAGCAAGAGATAGACAGAGACAGAGATGTGCAGAGACAGAGAGAGATGGAAATAGAAGGGAGATTAGCTGGGAAGAAGGGGGTCAACAGGCTCAGGAGGGCATCAGAGATGACAGTGGGGTGGGGCGAGGATAATCATAATACATTGAATTCATGTGTGAGATTGTGAGACTGCCAAAAAAGTTAAGCATGGAAAAGAGTTAAATAACAAGTCTTTCCCTAATGCTCTGTACCCTGTTTACATCTAGGTCAACTACATCCTGTAAAACAGCACCATCCATTAAACCAAGTTAATGCCCATTTGAATTTGAATTTCACTTTGGCTTAATTTATGAATTTATTTCTTGTTTTTGTAGCTGTGCGTGGATTGATGACCACGTTTTTTTTGTTGTTGTTGTTTTTTAATTTAGTTTCATGTGACCCCATCTTACAAGTCATTTTAGTTTACACAAACACAGAGATAACTTCAGCAAGTCCTAGGGATCCACAGGAAACTTTCTCCCCCTGTGGAAGACTCCATGGTCATTTAGAAATAGGGCATATCTTGACTATCTGGGGCTGCGTGTGAGAGAATGTCCTTAACCTCTCTCACCTGTGCAGATGTGAGGCAAATTGGACTCATTGGTAATTCTGTCTTCTAGGTCAGCCAAGCTCATTACCACCCTCAGCCCCGGCAGCTCAATGATTTGTGCCATTAGTCCCCAAACATAATTAAGTGTTCACCCTATGCCAAGTCGTGACCCAAGTGCTGGGTATGCAAACGGGGATATCTCTGAATATCTGCTGTCCACTTAATCCTTAACATGAATGCATTCTGTAGCCCACAAAGTGCTTCAGTGTACACTTGCCCTCTGTAGCAAGAAGAACAGACAAGTATGGGGACACTCTGAGGGACTGACCAGCTCAAGGTCATGTGTCTTACAATGCAGACGTAAAGTCCCCATTTTTAGCCCTTTTGCTCTTTTGCTAGCCTCTGCCTTTTACAAATTCGGCCTGTTTGGCTCCATTCTGAAGCTCACACTGACCTCCTGCCTTGGCCAGAATTCCTGGTTCCTTCCTACTTCCGAGTGGGAGGATCACAAAGCAAGAGCCACGTCCTTGTATAGTCTCCGTCCTTTCCCCCTTAGCAGTGAGCACATTGAATCAGATATAAAGTATGCAGCCAGGGTCACTGCTAATGCGATCTCAAGTCCAGAGGGCTCTGTGTTCACAGATCCCGCAAACACAGACATGCTGATGTGTTCCAGGAAAGTCAGATTATGGCTCAGGAAGGATGAGTATTATGTCTGCTTGGCTTTTAATAGCATCACCTGGCAGATGGGACCAAGCCTGCATTCTTGCTGCACTCTCAAATCCACAGTACACGCTATGTTAAAAATGCCATCTGGCCATCTGGTCACATAGTGTCACACAGCACCCTCAGGGCATCCCACCAGATCGGATTCTTCCTAGATTTTGGCCAGCGCCAAGCCTGCACTGCGGGAAAGATTTGTAAGGACCAGGACACCTTATTTCACTTGAACTTAATGTTGCATGTCTATAGTCCTGAGCAGGCAGCTGAGGCCTTCTCCTGCTTCTACAGAGCACACTGTTCAGAATGATTCTGTGGGTTGTTCACCCCTTGCCACGTCTGTGCATCTGTTAAAACAAAACAAAACAAAACAAAACAAAACAAAACAAAACAAAACAAACAAAAAAACAGCTAAGAAATTGACACTTCACAAATGCATGGATTTTGGATGGATATTTTCCCCTGAAGGGTGCTTTGTATAAGACATTGCTTCTCTTCGGGGATTTCAAGGGCAAGTTGCTCCCTTCATCTTTATTTGCTAGTTGGGAAAATGGATGAGGAAGGAAATGAAAGCTTTGCTGATAAGACGATGAATTGGGAGCAGATTTTCCCAAGAATGAGAGCCTAGGCAAAGCACTCTCAACAGGAGTCTAACCCTGAGGACAGGGACCACAGGGGGATGGGCTAATGAAACAATATCCAACGTCTGAGTACAGAGGGGATGCCGGATTTAAAAGAATATCATCACATTCATGATCTGCTGTGGTTAGATAGGGCTGCAGTGTGTCCCCATAGGCTCATGTGTGGGAAGTTGAGTTTTTACTGGAAGAAGAGGAAGTTGGGGGAACTAGGAAGGTCATCAGATTATTAGGGAAGCTTCCATTTAAAAAGGCTTAACGTAGTTCTCATGGGACAACAATTAATTACTGAAAGAATAATTATCATTAAAAGAGAAATACCAGCCACTCCCTGGGTCCTGACTCAATATCTCTTCAAGTAAGGATTCTCTCGATTCTCTCTGATTGCCCTTTTGCCATTGTGAAGCCGCTTGTCATGATATCCTCAGCAAGGCTGAGCCACTGCAATCATTACACCCTCGAACCTCCAAATCTGCAAGCTAAAGAGGTCTTATTTCTTCATAAGTAAGTGTCAGGAATTCCATTACAGCAGCATAAAAGAAAGCTAGCAAACGCCTTCATTTTGTTTGGCCTCACAATTATCTGTGTAATAAGGCAGAGAAGGTGTGATTGTATGCTCTATTCTTTATACCTTACTTATAGACAAGATATTGAAAGACCAATGATGTGGTCAACTTTATACCACACAAGCAGGAACAAAATTTCCTAGCTACAACACCAAGGCCTTTGGTATGTGGAACTGTTTTAGAGTATGGACTCTTCACATACCAGCCAGCTCACTGGTTCAGGAGCTTCGTCAGCAACAAAGCATAATAATAATAATAATAATAATGACGATGATGATGATGTCCTTTGGTCTATGTGAAAACTAGAGATAATTTATATAAAAGAGTTAGCCTAGTTACTGCCTTAGAACAGAGAACTAGTGAACAGTTATTATAATTCATATTTTAGAACATATCACACGCAAACACAATCTTATTATCTTTTTTTTTCAAGCAAGGAAGATGAAGTATATAGAGATTTTAAAATGAATCCCTAAGGAATTCTGGAGTCACACCAACATCCTACTGTAGGGGAGGGTAGAAGCAAAGTAAAAAGAGACAGGGGCGTGCAGGCACAGACAGGCCAGGGCCAGTGGGACATCCTCAGGACGGCATTTCTTCTAAGGGACATTTATCCACCATGCATTTCTGGCTGTAGTATGGGGCCTTTCTGTGTCTACATTGCTTCTGACTTATTATCGCACCTCGCCTGGCCCCTCAACAAGTCCCTCACTGCTTCTCCCTGACTTCTCTAGCTACAAGCCTATATCCTAGTGGGTTGATGAAATTGGTGATGTTGCCAGCTCTGTCCAGCTGAGAATGGGTTCTGGAATCATTAAAACTTCAGCAAGAGCTGTGCTATTGTTAGGACAGTAAGGTACAAAGAGATGTCACGGCTAGCCTTGAAGCACTCGGTTGCAGATGGGAGACAGATAAGCGGATCATTATTCAAGGATAACCACTTATTGTAGATAATTGGAACTGATAACCTTTGTGAAAGAGGCTATTTGGAGCCACTTTGCTGCTGTGAATGGCTTCCGATTCCACCTTGCAAACTTTATAAATGATATCCAACTTGACCTCGGTGACAATGACCCTGGAATTATTATATCCTGTTTTTAAAAGTTGAGAACATTTCAGCTTGGGTAGGCTAAGTGCCTAGTTCAAAGTCAGACAGTTCATCAGCAGCAGAATAGTCTTCAGCCCTAATCTACCCATCTTTATATAAAAGCATCCCCAGGAAGATTTTTTTTTAAATGTTGGCGGGAAAAAGACAGGTGTTTCCTAGCTCAGGAAAGTGACCACTTAAATATCTTAATAATGAGCTCAGGGGCTTCCTACACATTTCCACTCTAATGTTTTGTTCAGGCTATGGAGTCTGATGCCTGGACACAAGCCTCGGCAATACATTAATACTCCTTGTGCCTCAAAATTGCCATCTAAGAAATGGGACTAACAGCAGTACCTCTTCTCAGGGATTCTGGGAAGGTTTCAGATTTTCATCTTGCCAAGAACTTGGCACAATGTCTAATGGATGTGAAATGTCCAGAAAATGGTGTGTGGAATGTTGAAATAATAGTTACTACTTCCTATTGAAGCCTCAACTTCCAACCACATCCTTCACCACATCTTATACTTTCTGTCTCCACACTGTTGATCAGAGTTCCTTCCAATTGAGCTGTCTTTTACATGGTCTCTCCATCTTGTTTCACTTACCCCAATTTATCTTATCATGTGCCACAGCATCCTACGAGCAGCAAGGACTCCATAAATCTTGACAATGCTACTAATGAAAGGTTAAGCTAGAGTTTATCCAAGATTCAATTAACTGCACAAAACCAGAATTTCTTACAGTATGTTTTTTCATTGACTGCAAGGTATTAAAGTGCATTATGAGTCAAAGAAAAGCTATGTCCCCGATAGTAAAAATATGGTATGTCTTGCACTGTTATCTCTTTAAACAGTAGTCATCAATCTACAAAATATATAGCTTTCATCTGCTGCCTCTTCTTCAGTAGAAAAGGAAGTTAACTTGGCAGTTTGAACTTATAATCAGGAAGATGACATTCATGTCTGAATTTGAAGTTTTCATAAGCTTGCCTGTCATCAGATTCCATTCTCTCAGAGTTCTCTGTATTTACCATCAGCCTGGCTCAAATTGTATCAGGGCATTAACCCAGTCAAGGCCAGGGACCTTATAACATCACCCACAGCCAACACTAAAGCACCAGAAAAGCAAAGTAGGGTTTTTGTGAGAGAGCTGTTCCCTTGTAGACAGTAGACCCAGGGATTTAGCACCATCATGAGGAGAAGGAAGAGGAGAAAGAAGAGGGGGATTAGGGAGAAGAGGAGGAGGAGTAAGAAGAGGGATAGGAGAAAGGGGAGGAGGAGGAGAAGAAAGGGGAAGAGGAGGAGAAAGGAGAGAAGGAGGAAGAGGAGAAGGAAGAGGAGGAAGAAGAGGTGGAGGAGAAGGAAGAGGAGGAAGAAGAGAAGAAGGAAGAGGAGGAAGAAGAGGTGGAGGAGGAGGAGGAAGAAGAGGTGGAGGAAAAGGAGGAGGAGGGGGAGAAGGAGGAGGAGGCATCCAGCTGAATTCTGGGCTTCATATGCCCTTTCTAAAACAGGTAGAGATCCCCTGCCTGAAATACACAGCACTCCAATAGGTAGAAAACATGTTCTTCTTGGCATTGACCTCTGTCCACTGAGAAACGTCTGGTTCAATTGAATATATATAACTCAGTCATAAAAGAAGGAAGAAGTCCTGTGATTTGTGGCAACATGGATGAGTGTGAAGACCATGTTAAGTGAAATAAGCCAGGCACAGAAAAACTAATACCATGTAATCTCACTCAGATGTGGAATCTAGAAAAGCTAATCTCATCCGTTGAATGCAAGAGTACAGAGGTCGTTACAGAGCTTGGGAAGAGCTAACGAGAGGAACAGGTTCTAGTGTTTTCTTGCATATAGAAAGGTTAAAGGTTGCACATTTCAGAATGACTAAGGAAACAGGATTTTCAAATGTTCTCATCACAAAGAAAGGCTAAGTATTTAAGACTATGGATTTGATTCCTGCACAATGTACACATTGATGTAAACAAATTTTTGAAAGGAATAAATATGAACGATTTTAGTGATAATGAAATTTCAAGAAAATTAGCTAAAAATTTTCACTACAGTGAAAGTGTGTTATCGGGTGTCACACTATCATTGGCCAAGTCAACTTCCATTCCATTATAGTGACATATTCTGAAACCAACCAAGTCACCAAGTTCTCCGAGCTCTGAGAACCCATGAGAGTTCATGCTGCTATCCATTAGTAAAGGCTGACTTGTTTCATTAGCTCAGTCTCAAGCACTTTATATGACCCTACCATGTGAGGAAAGAAATAAGAAACATCTCTCATGTTAGCAAGCAGAGAGAACTACATGTCTGACATTTTAGACTAACATTTTCTCCTTGTAAGAAAAAGACTTTCTTCTTGTTTCTATCCATTTAATACTACAGATAACAAACACTGGGTATTGATCAGTCTAATCATAAATAACAACAAAGTTACAGTATAAAATTAGCTGTATTCATGACAGTTTCTAACAACTACTTTGAGCAGATATGACATAGATGCTCATTTTAAAGGGAGGAATAGCTAATATCGAGAACTCACTAGGTGTCCAGTGCTTGTCTGGGCACCTTACATGGATGTATGAATTTAACTTTCACAATAATAGCAAATATTCATCATATCTCTTATTTTCAGACACATGAAAACTGAAGAAGTACCAGGAATCTAATATACCCAAGATTGCACAGTCTAAAAATTGGCATAGGTGAGAGTTGAATTTGTGTAGCTTGGCTCTGTGGTCCTTGGTGGTTTTCCCCTTATATCCTACCTTTCTATTGTCAAATGGCATGTACAGTTGATGCATGGAAGAATAAAGTATTAACTAATTGCCTGGGTCTGTTGTTGCCTAAGGAAGCCTCTATCTACACCCCTACTCTAACCACACAGAACATTTGGATTCTAAGGCAGAGCGAGCCGTTCCCATCTAGGAGCTCCTTGATCCCATCCTAGGAGCACGGGGAAGGAAAGATAGCAAAAGCCAAGTAAGTCACAGATCCTCAAAGACAGATAATGACACATCCTGACAGAATGCCTCCACCTAGCCAAGCAAATAATAACTATCCTGGGAGAAGTTGGGCCAGCTGGACCACTCGGAAGCAGGATCCAGGAGATGCTGCCCAGGGTTCTGAAGGACTCTGGAAGGCGATTCCCCTGGAGAGAGATCGTTCACCTCAGAAGAGCTACAATGTCCTTCTCCCACCTCCGTTGTGAAAGTGAACCCCAGAAATCCAGGGTAAGGGTGATAATGAATCTTGAATCTGTAGGAAGTGTGGCACATGCATTTCTCTAGCATGTGTGTTTCTCCTCTGAGGTTGTTACAGATCAAGTGATCAGACACCACTCTAAGCTCTGAGCTATAGTGGAGGGAAGAGAAGGGAATGCTATTGAGAAACCCTTAGATTCTCATGGAGAAGTCTGACACAGGCACAAGTGAAGCCTGGAGGAAATGAACTGAAACAGAAGTGGGGGCTGTGGGGTATGTTATGGGGGGATACCAATGTGCAGGAGTGGAGAGAATGGCTATAAAAAAGATATCTGTTTTTCTCACCTTAAGTCAGTAAGTCAACTGCACCCTGTCCAGTTTAAGAGCAGGTTCCCAGCCCAGGAAGCCACTGGGACTCACAGAGAAACCACTGGCAAGTCTCCAATCTTTCCTGAACAGAGAGGAGCTCCCAGCCACTGCCACCATAGCAACTAAGCCCACTGACGATGCATTTTGCTTTTGTTTTGAGGACAGTTGTCTCCCTGGCTGCTGGAAGCGGTAGTGGAAGCTACTCTGGTACTTTCCTTGTTTTTATTTCTGCCCTTAGGAATGGTGATGGAGTTCCTTGGGCTGACCCTGGCACACAGTAGGCTTGCAGGAAGCACTGACCCACATTCCAACTTGTAAGGCCTGTTTCCTAAGACTTCCACTTTGCTATCTGCAAATGATATTTATCTACGTCCTTCGTCTACCAAACGTCTCCCCCATGGGACATCTCTCAGAAGTCAGGACAGCTAGAAACTGAGCCCAAGAGAGAAAGGAAGACACGGAGGGTCATGTACTGCCACCACTAGAAGAGAAAAGTGAAGCCACACCACACCAAACAGGTCTGCCTTCTCAGGTACAATGAATTGTCTGCAGCTTCCTGTTTAACAAAGGCATTCCCCCAGAGATTTCCTAGCTATAGATGGAAACTGCAGAGCTGAAAGGTCTTTGGAACGGATGTTCAGTGCAGTCCCTGTGTTCCAGGCACTGTGACTTCTGCTTGGTGCAAGTCTATTACAAAAGCACCTAAGTAAATCACCATGTTAAACATGGTGTGTGATTACAAGTGACACCCAGCTAATAGAGTGATGTGCACCAGCTCCACGGGGCATAAAGCTTGCTGCTACTTAGCCATGTGGTTACCGCCCCAGGGTGGATGTTCTGGGTAGAGGGGATATATTTCCACTAACAAGTCCAGGAGACTGTTAAGAGGTTGCCCACAACTGTTACAGAGTGTTATGACAGTGTGCCCAGGTAATGGCTGTCCCTTCACAACCCCTTGGCAATTCCCTTACACTATTTGAGGGAATCTGCATGTCTATTCCATTTGAGGGCATCCCAAGGTTGGATCTGGAGAAAGGAGAGCTGACTGGCTTGTTTGGAGTTTGGACTGCTTCTGACTTTTTATCTGTTAGCAGTCACTGAGTACCTATGCACCAGAGACTATTCTACACATGGATGACACAAAGATACATGAGTCTCTTCTTGTAAGTCTCAGTGCCTTTAGGAGGAAGATTCGGAAGTAAAGGAAAGTGACAATAAATTTTAAAACTCACATTTGTACAAGGCTGTCTGTGTTATTGTCCATTGATATTTATAGCAAGTCTCTGAGGTCAATAAGTGGGAGAGTATGACTGTGTCTGGATCCAGTGGCCCAGCCCCTGAGAATACACCCGTACTGAATAATAGGTAGGCCATGACAAGATCTGTGAGGGACCTCCAAAGTGAGGAATGAGAAAAGAGGCCTGTCTGGAGCTCAAGCAATGGAGTCAGCCATAGGTAGGCTGGGCAGGAATGACTTACAGGCTTACAAGAAGAATCTCACAACTTGTGAGTCTCTGGTCCCTGTGAAATCCAGCCTGTGTGTAGTTTCATCTCAAACATCAGAAGTCTGGGCTATCTGGTGTGAAGGAGTCTAAGTATGTCTTGTGAACATCATAGTTTTGGTATGTCTGATGCCGCATATGCTGCCAAATTATAGCTCAGTCCATTATGAAAGACTGTAATTTCCCTTTCAGTTCTCAGTGACCCCCTTTCTAGCCCAGCTGCCAATGGAATTCCACTTACTCTCATCAGTTACAATGAATTCTGATTTATAAGGACAGAAGCTCAGAAGCAGGAATGGCTGTCATCTGTAGCATTCAGAGCTGCTGCAGATGGCCCATCAACCCCTGGACTACTGACCTCAAGTGGGATAAGTACACTAGTTCTCCTGACCCAGGCCATCAACTCACTGTAACCTTTCTTTTGCTCCACATCACTTTACCTTTCCATCAACCTCCCCCACTTGATGAGTGACAACCAGGGATTATGAACATGTAGCCTAGTAGGTAGCAGTGTGGTCTTCAAAAGTGGCCTGTCCAGCCCCATACCCTGAATCTGTTCTACTTGTATCAAGTCGCCAACATGTCTTCTTTCTGGTACCTCCTGAACTTTAAAATGGAAATAGTGTTAGCATCTCTCCTGTAAGATCATTGGAAGAATAAATTAAGTACCTAAAATGGTTCAGGGGAATTTCTGCTGTAATACAAAGTGCCTGATAATGAACTTAGCAAGCCCATTCTCTCCTGTCTCTGTAGGACTCAATATAGTATTCCGCAAACTGATAGCTGTAGTGTAGAGGAGCCTTCTAAAATTTTAATTTGCATACAAATCATCTGGAGATCTTGTTAAAATGCAGATTCTAATCTGGCAGGCCTGGGTTGCTGCAGTTCTCAGAGCTCCTGGGTGATGCCTGCCTGCACTTCGAACAGCAAGTGATTCTCCCAGCGTGTGGTTTTCAGACCATCAGCTTTAATGTTACCAGAGAACTTGTTAAAATACATGCAGATTCTTGCATGTGTCCCTTTACCTTCTCTCTCTGACCCAGTGCTCTGGAGTAGACCTGGTGGTCTGTGTTTTCTTGAGCCCTCGTGTAAGGATGCTCATGGCTGTTGACATTGGCTGAAGAGGAGAACTGAAAAGAGCCTGGCCTCTGGCGTGGCACTCTGGATTTGCTGATTGGTTGTGTGGTCTTGAAACAGTCACTTAACCTCTCTTAGCCTAGCATGGAAGGCCCCCAAGTACCAAATTTTTCTAACCCACAGTATGGCTGCCTAAGACCTCAACTGAAATCAGATTCCAGCAAGACTCCCTGTCACTTCTTTAATGTGGAACTCTTTATCAGTATCTTCTCAGAAGACTCTTTTTTTTTTTCCCCAGGATTTCTCTGTATAGCCCATGCTGTCCTGGAACTCACTTTGTAGACCAGGCTGGCCTCGAACTCAGAGCTCTGCCTGCCTCTGCCTCCCAAGTGCTGGGATTAAAGGCGTGCGCCACCACGGCCCGGCCTCGGAAGATTCTTGCATGGCTGTGATGAGCTTGTTCAAAAGCATTTGGGAATTTTAGGAGATAAGACATAACTGTGAAGCAATGAAACCATACTTGACCAGTGTTCACAGTGCCCCATGGGTCACTAACACAGCTTTGGAAGCCAAACTACTACTAAACAAGATGTCAATTATTAGGAGAGCAGCATTTGAGCTTTCTTACGAGCTCGGCGTTTTCCATCAGAGTAGCTCTCTGATCACAGCTGTCTTAGATGGGGCTAGAGTATTTGACTGTGGCACTATCCATGGGTCTGTGAGGAAGACAAATGGTGGAATGGTGACTCACTCCAGGACCCAAGCTCCTTAGTGTGATCACTTCCTTCCACGGCTTAAAAAGCAAGCAAACAAAGGAGGGGGGAGGAGGAGGAGGAGAAGGGGGGAGAAGGAGAAGGAGGAGAAGGAGGAGAAGGAGGAGAAGGAGGAGGAGGAGGAGGAGGAGGAGGAGGAGGAGGAGGAGAAGGAGAAGGAGAAGGAGAAGGAGAAGGAGAAGAAGAAGAAGAAGAAGAAGAAGAAGAAGAAGAAGAAGAAGAAGAAGAAGAAGAAGAAGAAGAAGAAGAAAAAGAAGAAGAAGAAGAAAAAGAAAGAAAGAAAGAAAGAAAGAAAGAAAGAAAGAAAGAAAGAACTCTGTCACAAATTGGCAGTCTGTTAAGCTCCCTGGGTTGGCTTCAGCAATCATTCCTTCTTCCAGCCATGCCATCCACTCATAGAGGAAGCTTTCTATCTGGCTCAGTCAACGCAGGTCCTGGCTAGAACTGTCTATCATTAAGTAAATCCACCTACAAAGTAGACTCTGTCACTTCCACCTTCATCAAGAAATACTAATCGAGAAGGATGATGAGAGTTTTAGTTTTGTTATGTGTTCAGTAAGTTTTCTTTTAAAGTTTCAAATAACTATTAGTGGATATCTACTAGGTTCAAGATGCAGTAATAGTAACCTAGATGTGTTTGATACTTACCCACCACCATAAAACCACCTAAATGAACTTAAATATGTGCATCCCAGGTACCCCTGAGCAAACTTCCTTCTCAAGTAACCTTAGCTAGCTAGCCCACAGCTGAGAGTCTCAGCAGATACAGAACATTTCAGTACAAGGGGCAATGGCAGAATCCACAGGAAACCAGGCTTCTTTTCTCAGTCCTCTCCCTGTCATCTGGCCTCTAAGCCAGTTCTCTTATCTGCACCATGTGACACTGAGATGGTCTTGTGCATACGCCCCAGGCGAATGTCGCTTCCTGTGCCTTCTCCGTTCCACCTCTGAAGACTGCTCACCTTTCCTCTGCTTCAGGAGTCAGAACAGCTCCTGAAACTTCCACCACATGCCATTGCCTCAGGGGGGGCTTGATTTCATTGGCTGCAGCTGTCCAGCCATCCAGCTGTCCTTCTGCTCCTAGCACAACCAGGAAATCAAACTGTTTTCCTGCTAAACACATTCTTTCTTGCCTAGCAGCCTCTCCCTCTGGTCTAATGGGTCTATGCCATAGCCCATTATGAGATGAGGACTCTGAAGATGACGGCCCTACTATCATTTTTCAGGAGAGATTCACAGTTCCATAGACATGCCTGTCTAATATGGGAGAGAACGCTGTGCTGTGTGCCCTGTCTTGTAGCTGCTCACTCGTGAGCACACTGCTTGTTGGTAAGGTCACATCATAACTAACGCCTGTTGTCAGATCACGACACATCCAAATTCTCACTGAGCTTCTTTGCCCTTGAAAGCAAACTAAAGGCTTGAGCAAAGAAGGGATGATTCATCTACCTGTTTCCCCCTCCCATTACTCCCAGGACACTAGGGGTATGGATTCAAGTAGAGAGAGAAGTGTAACGTACCAGACACTGCAGATAAGGATGGGTGGTTAGATAGCTTTATCTTAGCTGTCTCTGGGAGAAAGCCATGTTAGATATCACATTAGCTACAAGGAGGCCAGTGTAGAAAGTAACCATGTGGCACTAGAGAGATCTGGAATAGAGACAAGTGCTATGGAAGATAGTCAGGGGCGTAAGTATATTATACACAACAGAGGGATCTGACTTGGCTACCTCTACAGCAGAGAAATAGCATTGTCTTGTGGGTCCAGAGTTGGATCGTGAGTCAGCAGTCTGGCAGCACTGTTTAATGAAGCAAGAACAGAATTCAGAAGCAGGAAGAGACGTAGACTATGATGTTCAGCACATTTGAGTGCCCTCGCTCGCTCGCTCTTCTTCCTCTCTAATAGCATCTTCTGTCTATGTCTTGTCTCCCCAGTGAGATCAAAGACTCCCAGAGGACAGAGTCCGGGTTTGAGTCTTCCCTTGAATCTTTTTACCAGTGGCAAGAAAGTATGAGGAGAAAGAGAGAGAATATGAATATATATTTGGAATCTTAGAGCATAGGTGGAATTGTGCAACTAGTGCTGGGATTCCAGAAGGCATTCACTTAGATGAGTGATAGAGCTAAAGCTCAAAGCTGGCTTGACAGAAGCACGCAGAGGTGATGACTAAAAGGACGATGGCAGTTTTATCAATAACTTATCAAGGGCCTGTTAATCTGCAGGTAATGATCACCTATAATCTCCAGTCCTTATATCTATATCTACCCTACAGAGTAGGTTTTAGTAGCCCTGCTCTACGGCTAAGAAAGCTAAGACCCAGAGAACATGAGTGCTATAACAATCCTGCGCATAAAGCTACCAACTGAGTGAGTTAGAGATATTAGAGCCCAGGGTTGCCTGCCACTGATGATCAAGTTCCTTGCATTTGCCCATATGCTGGAAGGGAGACTGTGCGTCATATACATGGTAGGCTAAGGAAACAGACTGAGCCTGAGGGTGCGCTGTCCTTCTGGTCAGCAGGATGGTCACAGCATACATGGCCAGCCACGCCCGGCAGCTGTGTCAGCTGAGCTGCAGGCACCACAGGTCCGTGCGGGATCCTGTGGGATTCAGGGTACCCTGTGGTCTCAGTGAGAGGCAAGCTGCACACACTCTGGGGAGGGCCCAACACTGTCTATTTGTGTCTTTTTTCCTGCTGCTTTAGCTGACTCATCTCATTGAACTGTGAGTCTGTCTTGTCATGATGAAATGCGACATCTTCAAATAAGCCTCCCTACTGTAAGCTGCAAAGAGAAGCAAGGACACCCAAAAAGAAAAAGAAAGAAAAAGTGGAAAAAAGACAAAAGAAAATGTAAAGTGTTAGAGTTTAGGGTTTTTGGTTTTTTACCCCATAAACTTATCTGAATTTCCCAGATTTTCTCAAAAATAAAAATCCTCCCTCTTTTTTTAAGAGTATTCTTCCTCCCTCCCCCCAGTTTTATTAAAAATAGATTCCTGGCTACAGTTTCCCCTCCCTCTACATCTCCCGGTTTGTTCCCAGCTCCGCAGCCCTCCAGATCCAGTCCCTTTCTGCTCCTCAATAGTCAAGAGCAGGCTTCCGTTTTGTCCCATTGATGGTGTCCTTTGCTGTACAGCAGCGTTTCAGTTTCATGAGATCCTGTTTATTAAGTTGTTGATCTTAGTGCCTGCTCTGTTGGTGTTCTGTTCAGGAAGTCGTCACTGGTACCTGAGTTCAAGACTATCCCCCACTGTCTCTTGTTACACATGCTATATTCACTTGGTATCCCTAGGAGGCCTGCTCTTTTCTGAATGGAAGTGGAGGAGGAGGGGATCTGAAGGGGAGGGGAAGTGGGGAGGACCCAACTGGGAGGAGCAGAGGGAGAGCAAAGTATGGTTGGGATGGAATGTATGAGAAAAGAATAAAAAAAATTTTTGAAAGATAACAAGCTTTTAAGAGACAACGCTCAAACAGGACAGAATAAGATATTGTAACTAAACTTATTCTAAGTATTAATAATATTTAATAACATTAGTATTTAATATTATAACTATTAAAACAAAAAACCATCACACTGAAGTTGGACAAGGTCTCTCATTCTCACCCCAAGAGCAGGCACTTGTTTACACATTCAGGAGTCCCATAAAAATACTAAACTAGAAGCCATGATATAAGCACAGAGGCCCTGGTGCAGACCCAGGTTGGCCCCGTGCTTGCTGCTTCAGTCTCTGTGAGTTCATGTGAGCTTTCCTCAGCTGACTCTTTCTCCTCATGTTCTCCATCCTCTCTGGCTCTTACACTCTTTTTAGTATTAATTTTTAAATTTATTTTCATGAGTGTGTGTCTGCCATATCTATACAGGTGCCCAGTGAGGCCAGAAGTGGGTGTTGGATCCACTGAGCTGGAGTTAGACGTGACTGTGAGTTGCCCAGAGTGGGTGTGAGGAAGAGAAGTCTGGCTCTCCACAAGAGAGGCAAGTGCTCTTACCTGCCTAGTGCTCTCTTGACACCCCTTCCACACAAATACTCTTCTTTTTCAACTAGGAAAACTTACAGACATATTTAAAATAATGTAAAAGTGTGGGAATAAAGAAATACCTAATGCTACAAAAGGTTTAGGAAAATATAACTAATTGTACTAACTTACAACTTTTCTGTTGCTCTTCCATTGAGAAATAATCTCTGTTTTTACAATCTGAAACATCTCCCATTCTATAAGCAAAATATGAATAGCAATTTTTAAAACAAAATACATAAGCTATCAAGTTGACTAATGCCACAGCAGCCTTTGGAATTCACAAACGATCAGGCACCAAACACGGTCGCAGAGATGCAAAGTCAGGTGAAGGTGATGTCCTCCACAGGGGATTTGAGTTAGACTAGCTAGAAACTGTCACACAGCAGCCTGGGATTCCATCCTTCTGAGGTACCAGAGGCCCCCAGAACAGAATATCCTGCTCTGTCAGCACAAAGCTAAGAACAAGTCTCCTAGCAAGAAGCAATGTATTGACCATCCAACAGGACGCTTCAAACTTTATCCTTCTCCCTGGCTATTCATAGTTAATTCCAAAAGGACCCTTTCAAGTGGTACCAACCTCTCACTCCATGGACCAAAATAATCCTGAAGCCTGTTTTAGAGAAATTTCATAGGTGCTCCAGGTAATCTGAGGGAGAAGGACGAGGGAAGCCCATGCTTGGATCCCCGAGATGGAGAGATTCTAGACCACAAAATCATAGGGAATTGCCAAGAGCAGGATCTTAGAGTGTAGTTAATCACCTCTGGGTCTGGGGCAGATTCTGACAACTGTAGGTCTGAGGCAAGACCTGAACTTGTAGATTGCTATCAAGCCTCCAGGTGGTGGCTTATACTGCTGGATGAGGACCACGTTTTGAACATTCTCAGCTTTCTTCATTACAGGAAAGCTGAGACTAAAGCTATACCTAGTTGTCATTTTTCACCAAGGTCTCATCATATACATTGTAGCAGTATAAAAGAGAGTGACAGCTGTTAACCAGATCCCTCCCTCATTTCTTGTGGGAATGTCAGATGTTATAGTGACTTTGTAAAATATTTGGCAGTTCCCTAAAATGAAACATAAATTACTGCCATGTCCTCATTCCTAGAATAATCAAGACAGACAGTTTATTCGAATGTATATGGTACAGCCAGAGAGTTGGGAGGAGACATCTAGAGATATCTATAATGTGATGGAAAGAACCCTTATCTTCTAGTCAAAGGTCCTAGTTCAGACTCCTAGCTGGTCTTAGCATTCTGGATCTTGTTTCTTTTAGTACAAATTGAGAACAAGAAAGCCTACCTGAGCCTGTTAGATAAATTCAATTTAATTAGAAATTATGTAAGCTCTATGAACCTTCACAAATGTTATCTTATATCCTGTGATTAAGTACTTTGTACATAAGGATGGCTGGCAGCTCTGGAGGCAAAGAGGTAAATACATAGTATGTGTGTACAATTTGATTCATAATGTCTACCCAGAGGGCTGGGGCAAGCCCAGGCCAATGGCCTGGAGGATGTTACTATTTTTTTTAAAATGCCATAAAGTAAGTATTTAATTGCTAAAGAGAGTCAAAGAGAAAACTAGCTAGCGTTAGGTGGAAATAATTTCTGCAGACTGGCAGGAAGTTGGAATTGATCTGGGGCCATGAAAGAAACGAGAGAGAGAGAGAGAGAGAGAGAGAGAGAGAGAGAGAGAGAGAGACTGACAGGGAGGTGAACAAATAAATCACTTAAGCCAGCTCCGTAACTGTTTTCTCATCCACAAAACGGAGATTAAACTAAAACCTCGGAGGACTCTTGTGAGGATTAAGTGAGATGATGTGTTTACAAGGTTAGCCTGTTTTTTACACACATTATGTGCTCACCAAGGGTTTCTAATCCTTTCTGCTTTGTTTGAGAGAATAATATAAACCGTGATAAAAAAAAATAACAAAACTGACCTCATAAAATTGCAAAGCTTCTGTGAGGCAAAGGACACTGTCAATAGGACAAAAAGGCCACCAACAGATTGGGAAAAGATCTTTACCAATCCTACATTGGATAGAGGGCTAATATCCAATATATACAAAGAACTCAAGAAGTTAGACTTCAGAAAACCAAATAACCATGTTAAAAATGGGGTACAGAGCTAATCAAAGAATTCTCAACTAAGGAATACTGAATGGCTGAAAAGCACCTAAAGAAATATTCTATATCCTTAGTCATCGGGGAAATGCAAATCAAAACAACCCTGAGATTCCACCTCATACCAGTCAGAATGGCTAAGATCAAAAATTCAGGTGACAGCAGATGCTGGCAAGGATGTGGAGAAAGAACAGCAGATGCTGGCAAGGATGTGGAGAAAGAGGATCACTCCTCCATTGCTGGTGGGATTGCAAGCTTGTACAACCACTCTGGAAATCAGTCTGGCGGTTCCTCAGAACATTGTACATAGTACTACCGGAGGACCCAGCTATACCACTCCTATACCACCCAGAAGATGCTCTAATGTGTAATAAGGACACATGCTCCACTATGTTCATAGCAGCCATATTTATAATAGCCAGAAGCTGGAAAGAACCCAGATGTCTCTCAACAGAAGAGTGGATACAGAAATGTGGTACATTAACACAATGGAGTACTACTCAGATATTAAAAACAATGAGTTCATGAAATAACTTAGGCAAATGGCTAGAACTTGAGAATATCATCCTGAGTGAGGTGTCTCAGTCACAAAGGAACAAATACAGTATGTATGCACTGATAAGTGGATATTTGCCCAAAAGTTTGGAATACCCAAGATTCAATTCACAGGTCATATGAAGCCTAAAAAGAAGGAAGACCAAAGTGTGGATGCTTCCATGCTTTTTAGAAGGGTGAACAAAATACTCATAGGAGGAAATATGGAGTCAAAGTGTGGAGCAGAAACTGAAGAGAAGGCCATCCAGAGACTGCCCCACCTGGGGATCCATCCCATATACAACCACCAAACCCGGATGCTATTGTGGATGCCGGGAAGTGCTTACTGATAGAAACCTGATGTGGTTGTCTTCTGAGAGGCTCTGCCAGAGCCTGACAAATAGAGGAGGAAGCTCGCAGCCAACCATTGGACTGAGCTCAGGGGTCCCCAATGGAGGAGTTGGAGAAGGGACTTTAGAAGCTGAGGTGGATTGCAGCCCTATGGAGAGAGCAACAGTATGAACATGCTGGACCCCCTGGAGCTCCTAGGGACTAGACCACCAACCAAAGAATACACATGGAGGGACCCATGGGGTTGGTCACATATGTGGCAGAAGATGGCCTTGTTGGACATCAGTGGGAGGAGAGACTCTTGGGCCTAAGGGTGTTAGATGCCAGGGCAAGAGGATGGGAGTGGGTGGGTGGAAGAGCACCCGTATGGGAGATGGGATGGGGGTTTCCGAAGGGGAGACCTGGAAAGGGAAAAATATATGAAATGTCAATAAACAAAATATCCAAGAAAAAAATGACAAAACTGACATTTGAGAAGCATATCTTTCATCACCACCTAATAGACTCCCCCTTTCCTCACAGGGCACCTGTCTTGCGTAATTCTGCAGTGTTTCTTTACACAGATAGCAGCAACTACGAACACATTCAACACTTCCCTCTGCTATTCAGATGGATTACACAGTATTCAATCTTGCCACCTATTTTCATTTGTTTGCTTATTTGATTTTTGTTTCTGAGATATTTGCCCAGGCTGGCTTTGCCCAAACTAGCTGACACTCTGACCTTGATCCTCCTGCTTCCCTGCTCCTAGTGTGGGACTAGAGGCATGCACTACCATACCTGGCAGATGTGTGTGTGTGTGTGTGTGTGTGTGTGTGTGTGTGTGTATGTGTGTGTGTGTGTGTGTGTGTGTGTGTGTGTGTGGTGTGTCCTCCTGTGTGTGTCTCTATGTGTGTGTATACCTGTTCATATGATTACATGTATGTGCATGTGTATGGTATGCATGTGTGCTTGTGTGTACCTGTGCATGTGAAGGCTAGAGGAGGACCTTAGTCCATTCCACAGGAAGCTTTGTTCACTTTGTTTCTTTCTTTGTTTGAAGGGTCTCTTACTGACCTAGAACTCTTCCAGAGTGGCTAGGCTGGCTGCTAAGCCAACCTCAGGGATCTTCCTGTCTCTGCTTCTCCATGCTTGGGTAATACGCATGCGCCCCATGCCTGGCTTTTTCACATGGATTCTGGAGATTGGACTCAGGTCTTTAGGCTTTTGCTGTAAGCTTTCTTCACCCACTGAGCTCAGTAACGGCTGCCTCACTGCCTCGATGCCTCCCTGCCACTTCCTGTGTGGTGTTGAAACTGATTAGCATTCGAATGTGCAGTTAGACCACAGTTTATCCAGGCTCCCATTGCCAGACACTTGTACTTCTTACTATATATTGGCTAAAATAACTTTTGCACACCTAACATTTTTACATATGTACATTTTAATCTACAGACAAGATTCTAGAGGAAGGTCTGGTGCATATGTAGTTTTCCTCACTATGAGCAGCTCTCCCCTTATAGAATTCCAGTCTGTGATTTGTGGCACTTCTTCCTGTGTCCAGAACCTTGCCAATGGTGTGCTGTTTAATGTGGATTTTGACACACACACACCCTTCACTACTAAATCTACAAAATCATTTCCTTAGCTGGACCTTTTTCTAGCTTTTCTAGTCTGTTTTATGGTCTGTTTGTCCACTCAGATACCCACATCCCACTGTTTTCATTACTGAAGTTGTAGAACGCCATTGCTCTTGAGAAGAGGCTAATTTGCCCTCACTAATGTTTGTCCTCAGAAACGCCCTTGGTCGCTCCAGTTTGTCTAAGTTTCCGTGTGAACTTCAGAACCAGCTTTCTTGGTTTGTGGACAACTGGATTAAATTTACAAACTAAAGAAAGTTGGCGTCTTTGTGACTTTTATTCTTCCTCAGAGCACGGCATATTACTTGCATCTGCTGGGCTCCAGTCTTGTGTGGCTTGCGTCATTTCTGATCTCACACCAACTGCTGTACAAAGGCCAGGAGATGACGGATAGCAAGTTAGAGTGACAAACAGGAAACAGATTTGTCTGTGCAAAAGTCAAGGGGCTTCTGTATTCTGGCCGCACAGGAAGGGTTAAGATTATACCCCGAAGGAAAAAGGAGGAGAAAAACATTGTCTCAGCTTGATGCTTCCTGTTGGCTATTTCAGTCCATTCTCGCTTTACAGATCATAACAAGGCCATGAGAAAGAATGCCCTTGGGATTAATTTACCCAGAACTGCAAACCACGGGTTACCATATGCCTCACACAGGAGCTTCAACAAATGCTAGAGGTTATAGTGTTAATGAATATGAAAGTGAAGAAAATATCATATATATGAAGTCAATTGTCAAATATCTTAGAATTCACAATTCAACCCTCTGTCAGCCGGCTTCTGAAGCCCGGACTGGATACTGTCTGATTCTCTCCTGGGGAAGTTCTCTTAGGTCAGTTCGCTTTGACAATGTTTATCAACCATCTGCTCTAAAAACCTTGAATATTAAACTCCCATTCCTGAAGTTATGCTAGGGAAAGCGTAATAATTTGTAAATTAAAAAAAGACGGTCATGTCACGTGAGCATGAGAGACGTAAAGGAGATGTCAGCTGATGTGACAGATTCCAGGAAGGCGTAGAGTGAGGTGAGTTCCAGGAGCCTTACTCAGTGGAGTAACAGCTGTTGGGCTCAATCCTCTCCTCTGTGTCCCCTCTCTTCCAGTCCCTGGCTCTCTCATCCTTCTCTCCTCTCCATTTCTCTCTGCTTGAAGTTCTCAGGCTGGCTGTTCTGGGAGCCCAGGCTGACATGGTAGCTCCAGGATTACCCACCTCACCTGGGTTCTCTCCAAGGAACTTCTGATGAGTTATGCTTCAGCCTCTCTCAGCAAGGTAGCCAAAGGATGGAGGGGGTGTATGATAAGTAGGATCCCTCACCCAGCCCAATACCTGTCCCCTAATCACATGGCTGAAGTCCAGGAAGAGCAATGGTTCATTTGCTGAGGGCTTAACCTTTGAGTAGTGCTGGGGACAAAGAAGCAGACACGGCAATGGTAGAAGTAAATGGGAACCCAGCCCCTCTCTGGGCTATCATGCAGACACTTAAAAATGCCTCTCAATATTAATATGACATAATAACGTGGGGAGGGGTGGTGAGGTGGTTGTTCTTCTAGAGGACTCAGGATTGGTTCTCAGCACCCACCTGATTGGAACTCCAATTCCAGAAGATCTGCTCTCCTCTTCTAAGCTCTGCGGGCGCCAGGCACTCACATAGTATACAGACACATGTGCAAGAAAAACACTGAAACACATAAAGTAAAATAAAAATTATAAACAAATGACATGGGAAAATGTTATTTCGTGGTAATAGATGAAGAATATACAGTAGCCGACTGTATGAATACAGTTCTGTAAAATCTAGGTGTAAAATCGGAACAGTGAACATACTAAACTTTAAAACCTGCATTAAACGTGAACACTATTCTTAGGGGGATGTGGTAATTGCTGATTTTTCTCTCATCTTCTTCCTCTGCATTATTATTGCTTTTGTTGTGGCATTTGTTTATACCTCCCTCTCTGCTGTCTCTTCTGGAAGTCTTTTTTTTTTTTTTTAGTGTTTATTTTTCAGGCTGGAGAGAGCACTCAGTGGTTAAGAGTACATACTGAAGAACAGAATTTCCTTCCCAGCACTCACATGGGACAGCTCCCAAGTGCCTGTAACTCGAGAGCCACGAGATCTGGCGCCCTCTTCTGGCCTCCATGAGCACTGCACTCACATGCACATGCCTATACATGCATGCACATATTTCTTACCTTTTTAATGATAGGAGTTCATTACTTTCCCAGGGTTTTTGTTTGTTTTGTTTTGATCACAGTATTCTGCACTTGACTAGTGTTGTTCTTATGTTTGTAGGAATATGGTATGATTTTGGTTGTTAGCTTTTTCTGTTCTCTGAAGAACTGTCAGTTTTCTCTAGAATTCTGTATCTTTGTTGTTTCCCAGTACTGACTTTTTTTTAACCTTTCCTCAAATAAAATCCAATACTTCATCTTATGTCCTCTTTAACTTCACGACAGAAATGATCCTCAACTGTTGAGCTTCACAATAAATGTGGGTGGGGCAGACTCTTTACTGAGAACTCCCTGAATGTCAGTATGTCTTCAGGGAAGACTTCTTTGTTGTCCTTCCTGAAAGAAACAGAACAAGAAAGACAATTTATCAGGGCATGCAAATTCAGAGGAGAGAGACATGATGGTGAAGGCTCCATCGTTTCATAAGATTTCTCCCCTCCCTTTAGCCTTCTCTATATCCTTCCACTTCTAACTTGGAAAATAGTACTTCCTGGAGGAAGAAACAGGTCAGGAGGAGATGTGTAGTCATTTGGTTGTATAAAGTGAAAGGGAGATCTGGAGGAAGATCTCCTGTCTCTGTGAAGCATCTTGTAGCCAGTTCCCCTCTTTGTCATTCAAAAGAGCTATGTTTACTGAATTGAGGCACCATGTGGTATCTTCCTTGAAGACATACTGACACTTAGTATCAGTCCAAATAAACCAGTGAATCTGTTTATTTTCACCAGAATTCCATTCTATAGGCACTCAGCTTGGTTGGTGAGTCTCATTCTCTCTCTCTCTCTCTCTCTCTCTCTCTCTCTCTCTCTCTCTCTCTCTCTGTCTCTCTCTCTCTCTCTCTCTCTCTCTCTCTCTCTCTCTCTCTCTCTCTCTCTCTCTCTCTCACCTGCTTTCAATTTAGGAAAATTAGCTAATCTCATTGTGTGCTTCCAAGGTAGTACCTTTAAAAATCTCAGTCAGGGGCTGGTGATGTAGGTCAGAGGGTAAACCATGCCTGAGTTTGATACCTGAGACCCGCGGTACAAAGAGAAAGCCAATTCCTTTAACCTCTGCATGTGTATGACATGCACACACACTTGCTCAAACAATTCATTAACTAAATGACTAATTAATCAATATCTCAATCATTTAATTTTCTAGGACTGGAGAGAACATAAATAAGATTCAGTTGACTCACCATTCTGAATATGAAATCTCACTTCAAATCTTTGATTTAAGCTTTGCAAAATAAATAATGGACTATGTTTACAATTGGGGAATACAAATGTTTAAATGATTAATTAAATATTTATAAGGAAAAAGCCCTCAAATGAGATTGTAAATGGGGAGAAAAATTAATATGCTCTCTCTATATATCTATATCTATATCTATCTATCTATATATAGATATATATACATATATATATATTTACAAGTGTCCTTTAATCATGAAAATATTAAAATTTACACATAGTAAAACTGCAGCAAAGAGTATAGTTGAGCAACATTTTTTGCATTTTATTATCATATATATTTTACTAATCTATAATTGAAGAAAAGAAGGAAGGGTGAGAGAGGAAGAAGAAAGCTTTGGGGTTTAGTATTGTAAAAAAAATAGAAAATTCAATCGTAAAAATTTCACTTGTAGATATTAGACTTTTTAATATTTGAGGGAAATTGTTAAATAACAAGAAAACATCATGGAAGTAACCAACTGCTTTCTGTTTATATTTAAGTTACACTTCACAGGATGAAACCATTATCTGGCCCCATTACATGTTAAGAATATGTAGCTAGAGAGGCTGTTAGGACCTTGTGAAGAACCTAATACTATTATCTTGCTAGATGGACATGTATCAAATCTACCCCCAACAACTGAGAGTTATACCCATGAAACAATGCATCTCTCAGCCTTCATCAAGAGATAGTAATTAACACAGAGACCCACATTGGCCGAGGCACAGAAAATAAGAGACTGTAGAATACTCAACCCTAAAAAGAACATATATACTATCGCATTTACAGTAATATGTGTGTGTGTGTGTGTGTATAGTATATATATGTATATATGTGTGTGTATATATATATATATATATATACACACGTATATATGTGTGTGTATACGTATATATATATGTGTGTGTGTATACATATATATATATATATATATGTGTGTGTGTGTGTGTGTGTGTGTGTGTGTGTGTGTATCCTCCTAAGGCTCAGGGATCATTGCAGATGAGGTGCCAAAAAGAGTATAAAAGCCAAAGAAACCATATCTTCTAGGCACAAGAGTGTACCCACACATAGGAATCTACAGAAGTTGCAACAGCATGCACATGGCTTGTGCAAGCTTATGACAGACTGGATCCAAGCGTGGAATGGGGAATTGGACATAAGATCCCACCCTTAGCCATGGAGGTTCTGACAGTGGTTAGCACTTGGAGAGGGAAAATCAGTTTTCCCAGAAAGTATGATCCCTGGTAAGTTGACCATGCTCCCAGAGAAAGCCACACATAAAAGAATATTCAGGTAGCACAAACTAGTCTTGAATGGTTAAAGGAAAAGAAAAGGACACAGAATTGGAAGGAGTAGGCGTGGATATGGGAAGAGTTGGGGAGGGGTGGATATAATCAAGCATGAATGGAACTCTCAGAGAACTAATAATTTTTTAAAAAGGAAGAAAACACATTAAACAAAAAGCAAGTATATGCAAGTTCTAAAGTTTTAGAGATGACTGGTGCTTGGATACTTCTTTAATTTGGACCTGGGGAATATTTAAAATAAAGTATAACACAAAACAGTGTTTAGTTAGACCACAGGAAATTGCTAGCTCAGATGAAGTCAGTCTCAGGGTGACTAAGAGAGCAAACCCTGGGAATCGCTGTGACGGTGAATAAAACTCTGGATAGTGTAAGAGGCACCACTTTTGTTCACCCCAGTGAAACTCCCAGGAAACCAAATGGAAGTTTAGAACTGATTATTAAAATCTGGATATGTAAAAGGCAACGTGTCATCTGATCTAACTCAACTCCTACCTGTTTCTAGTTTTGGGAAAGGTTTGGAGGAAATGATAACCTAATTTGTCTTGACATATTATAGCTGAGTAAGTCGTTTAGAAAATGAGCAGGAAAAAAATCTTGAAAGACAAATAAATAACAGCTCTGCAGAGAGCCAGAAATGTTGTTAGTGCAGTGGTGTGTCAGAAGAAATCACTTTCACCAATACCATGCTTGACACATAATGTAGTGCATATTCTGATTAGGGACAGTGTCACCATACAATTTCTCTATCCCATCAAAATAGTAACATTTCCCCATTTTAATTGTCAACCCCACCTAACAGTGTCAGTAGTTAAGACTGTGTTGGTTCTGGAAACAGTTGAACAGTTAAGAACACTGGCTGCTCTTGCAGAGGTCCTGGATTCCTAACACCCATCGAGTGGCTCATAATTTTTAATTCCAGTTCCAAGGGATCTGATACCCTCTTTTGAGCCCCATGGGCACCAAGCACATGCATGATACACATACATATGTCAAATAAAACACTAACACACATTAAACAGACAACCAACCAGTCTGAGGATGAGGTTCCCATGCAAGTGTACCCCTCATTAGTTGCTTGTAAGCCTGGATACTGACCTCCTGGTTTCTTCATCTACAGCAATAGTAAACCATCACAGGGATGGGTATGGCTGGGAAACAAAATAAAACAGTGACGTATGGAAACAAGTTCACACACAGTGAAAAGTCAATAATGTAAACTGTGATTTCTTCTAAAATAGAAATGTTAGTAATGGTCATTAAATATTCCTCACTATGATGTGACAGGCATCCTACTAAACACTTAGCATTTTATCTTCATAACAGTTTACTAAGTGAAATGCCCACTTTCAGACAAGAAAAATGATCAAAGAAGGGAAGTAATTTGTCATAGCTTATAAAGTAAGTAGAGAAATGAGGACTCGGCCCAGCACTGTCTTATGCCAAGTCCCAAGCATACATTTTGAAGATGAAATTGCCTATGCAACTGACCACAGCTGATCTTACAGAAACTTAGTATGTGACCATAATCCAGTAATGTGTGATATTTTGTGGAGCTTGTTTTATAATGAAAACACTGGAAGATACAACGATGACGACGGCGGTGAACTCATGACCTTGACTCTGAAGCTTCCAAGAGGGCTGCAGAAACAGGAACATAAGCAGATTTTCTTTGGATGAAGCAACATTTTAAAAAAAAGTGCTAAACAGAAGAATGAGGTGGGCTGCGTGAGCACGGGGGTGGAAGCAATTAATTCTGGCAGAATGATAGGTAAAGGCTTCGGGGATGAGCTGTAAATGAGCTGAGCCTTGAAGGTTGCATAGATTTTGATTAGTGGGAGACGGAGCGGGCATTCCGGGGTAAGCACAGGTGAGGAGGTGGGAATGCGCTGCTTGCTTGGGGATCACGCAGGTGATCACTGAAGAAGGCTGCAGCGCGCACTAAGGGCTGCAATGGAAACCGAGACCGTTAAAAAGAGGTAGGGGATAAGTGCAGATCATGAGGTCCCTGAACACTTGTTTAAAAGACTGAGCTGTATTAAGAAGTCAGCAGGGAGCCATTGGGAATTTTATGAAGACAACTTTAGCAGCTGCCTCAGAGACCACTGGGAAAGGTAGATTGACAGAAACGGAAGGTGGGAGGGAGAAGGGCAGAAAAATTCGAGCAGAGAGAGTCCGCTTTGTCCTTCTGGGTAGCTCAGTCCTAAACAATTCCCCAAACACAAATGTGTGTACATTTACAAAACGTGTGATCTTGTGGGATCATGGTATCCCAAGAATTCTATGAATACTTCAAGAGCAGAGCAATGGGGATTAAGAAGGGTGTCTACACCCGAATCTTCTCTTCGTTCTACAGGGCAGTCACCGCTGTGGAGTCTGCAGAGTGCTGGCATTGTGGGGTGATTAGGGACAGGGATGGAAGGAGGAAAATGAACGGGGGCATTTTACTCCTGCAACCAGGGCTGATCCTAGACTAGAATCCAAGGGTGGGATTTTAGCTGCTGTTGTTCAACAGCATGTCCTCAGCTTAGCACAGTGTCCTGCATAGTTATTGTTCTGCGTTTGTGGAATGAATGGATGGAAGGACAGAATTAATTCCCAGAGATTATTTGAAAAGAAAAGATTCCATGCAAATGGAAAGAGGAAGAAGAAAGGAAGGATGCTTTAAATGCTGTCTCTGAGTAACAATGGTTGGTAACTTTTTAGGGAGGCCATGATAGTATCTAAGAAACTGAAGATGCACACACACACACACATACACAGACACACACACACACACATATATATACACGTGTATATATACACATATATATATATATATGAATGACCTAAACATTTATATTTTAGCCAGTTGTGCAATCAACTTTTCTCTCTCTTGCAAAGATGACACAAACTCACTGCAGTAACTATTTACTCTTGAATCCAAATAATAAAGCAGGTCTGTGGCTTTATTCTGCTTTTGCCCTTATCAACACTCTTTGTCACAGCACACAATGCATGCCATGAGTGAAATAATGTTTCCATGAGGAGATGCTGAGAGGTTGGTGGATTCGGAATGAAACAAACTCGGTGAAGGGATAGAGGTGGGATAGCCCGTGGCTCAGAGGGCAGCCTGGAGAACTGGAACAGTCTCTGTGAGCTGACTGCCTTAGTTTGCTAAACCTCCGTTTCCTCCACAATTAAAGGAGAACATTAAATCAACGCTCCCTATGAGTGTTTTGGAAATAAAGCTAAGGTAAGTCAAACAGCTCATATGGTACATAACACATAACACACTAATTGTTACTTTAACGGGCAATGACACAATGTACCACTGCGATTATAACTTTTCCTATCAAAGTTAATGTAAGATATTGAAAACAAATTTAAAAGGAAAAGCTAAGTGATTTAAAACTAAGACAATTACTTTGAGAGAGAGAGAGAGAGAGAGAGAGAGAGAGAGAGAGAGAAAGAGAGAGAGACTTATAGTCAAAATTTAAAAGAAATACAGATTGTATTAGAGTGCTTACAAGCAGCCCAAACTTAAAAAGTCTATGTAAATAAGCCAAGAGATCTCAAAGGGAGAAACACAAATGGCTTAGTAAAAACTTTAAAAAGCATTCAGTATCCTCAGCCATCAGGAAGATGCAGAGTAAAACTATTTTAAGATTCCATCTCAATCCAGTCCGAATGGCCGCCATCCAGGATACAAATAACAAATGCCGATGCGCAAGTGGGGAAGGGGCTGTTGATGGGACTAGCTGTTGTTGCAGACTAGTGCAGCCATTTTGGAGATGAGTCTAGATGTTTCTCACAAAGCTAGAAACCATATGACTCTGTCACATCCCTCCCTGGTGTGCACCCAAAGGACTCTATATTCTACTGCAGAGATATCTGCATGGCTATGTTCAACTGTTGATCTATTCACACTAGCTAGGAAATGAGAGTAGTCTAAATGTCTATCAACTGGTGGACAGACAATGAAAATATGTTACATGTACACAATGGAATTTTATTTGGCTATAAATAAAATAAAATTACAAAATTTATAGGTAGACATATAGAACTGAAAAAATTATGTTGAGTGAGGTAACCAGACCGAGAAAGGCGAACACCATGTGTTCTCTCTCGTATGTGGATCTTAGCTTCATTTTTAGTTCTGTATGTTTAATTGGAGTACCTGTGAAAGCCAGTAAATTAGAAAGAAACCATGATAGGTGTGGTGGTTTTAATAAGCATGACCTTATAGGCTCATGTGTTTGAACACTTGGCCATATGGAGTGGCACTATTAGGAGGTGTGGCCTATTGGAGGAGGTGTGGTCTTGTTCCAGGATGTGAGTCACTGTGGAGGTGGGGCTTTGGGGTCTCTGAAGTTCCAGCTACACCCAGTGTGATATATAGTCACCTCTGCTGCCTGCAGAGCAAGATGTACAATTCTCAGCTTCTTCTCCAACACCACGTCTCTCTAGATGCTGCCATGCTTCCCACCATGATGATAATGGACTAAACCTCTAAAACTATAAGCCAACCCCAACTAAATGTTTTCCTTTGTAAGAGTTGCCTTGGTCATGGTGTCTCTTCACAGCAATGGAAACCCTAACTAAGACAATGGGGTAGAAGCTGCAGTAGGAGCAGAGTGGAGGTAGAACACTGGTAAAATAAAAATATAAAAAGAGATTGAAGGGAGATAGCCTAGCTGGATAATGCTGCTTCTAGACACTACGGGTTGCCAAACCAAACTCCAAGAGTGGGGTGTGGGGTACTACCATGGGGGTTGTTGGTGGGAGAGGCCCTGAAATACCACAAACTCTTGTCATTCCTCTTGGTCTCCCACCAGAATGAGATGAAGTGGGTCTACTGATGAAGATACACATGACTGCAAGAATAAAACAGAGTAAACTGAAGCTGAGCATGTAACTTTCCCTGTTGGTTAGCTTTCATGGCATTAAAAACTCCTTTGCCAGTTTCTGGGGGAAGAAAAGGCATCTATGGCTTTACCCAGCCTGTGGATCTTATTCACTATAATACTAACCTTCCAGGCAAGATATGCGTATTGGTGCAACATATTCTGAGGGTAACCAACTACTTTATGCTTAGCTTTGAGGCCCATTCCACAGTAACACAATAAGTATTATAAACATGGTCAAAATTGTATAGCAAGAGAGACCATAGGCCCTGGGTGTTGGGTGGGGAGGGAGACTTTCTGTTGATTAGCAAACTTGGCATAGCATTGAAGTGACTTATAAATATCTATGTTTAAATCCCCTAACAAATACTACACTCTAATCAGAGAAACCTCACTTTGCAGTGAACGGTGATGAACACAGAGACAGAATTGTATAAGGTGCTTAGAATAAGTGACAGTTGAGTGTTCAACCTTAAACAGGACATCAATAATTATCTCCTCTGAGGCTCAGTGAACATTGAAGAAAAGGATGTATAGATCTTGTAAGAGCTGGAAGACAAGGAGAATGTCTGTGAAATGTCTTCTTGGAGACACAACATAGACATTAAAATCATATACTCTCACTAGCTATAGTTACCTGGTTTGGCCATGCACAAAACCAAACTTGTCCATAATCAGTCATGGATATAGATGGGTGCAAGCATGGTCTCTATCTCTCCCTGCTAAACTCTATTGGCTATACATTCTGGGAGAGAAGGAGTCTTTGCCTTCCTTGTGAGCCCACCAGGCTCCAGTGAATAATTCCCAAACTGCAATCATATGTCTATCCATGGTTAAACCCAGTGTCTCACATATAAAACATAAGAACAAGGAAGAAATCTGTAAGGAAGCACAGCAGGGTGGATGATAGCAGAAGATAAGAAACAATGAGGGGTGAGAGTATTAAACATATATATATATATATATATATATATATATATATATATATATATATATATATTTATTGCCAGAGAACAAATTTAATTTATAAAAGATTTGTTATTTGATAGGACTCTAAATTAGGAATTCAAAATGAAGATAGAGAGTTTCTAACTTTCGCCTCAACACCACAGATTAAATCTATAGCTCCAATTCTTTGTCCTTCCCTGTAAGCGCTGTCATATCTTGTTATTGCTCTCTACTCCCATCCTCAACCAGACACAAGATGAGCAGAAACATGAGATGGCTTTCTCTCTCTCATGCCAGGAGACGACCCTGCCCAGCTTGGACCAATATCAACCTGTTGGTTCCAGAAAGATAAAAATTGAGAACATAAATTTGTCTCCATTCGATCTCCCAAACACATGAGTGAGACCAATCCCCCAAACCATCTAAGTATAGCCCAGATCAGCCAATATGCAGGTCTATGAGTTCATTAGTCTTGTTCCAGGCTGAACCTGATGCAACTGTTTACACGTGGTGTCTGTGGTCATAACTAAAAGCTGCATCTCTACCACTGTAATTATTTTACCAAGAAATCTCACAACACAGAATATAAACCTGAAAATCACTCAAAGTATGGTTTGAAACGTGTCTATTTAAGGTGAAGAAATGTATCCGTATAGGCCCATCATGCCTCCATGTGTGAGGAGGAGTATGGATAGATGACAGGAAGAGCTATGTAGCATCTAATCCCTCGCAAAGGGGGTCATCCCCATAGTCCAAATGTGTACATCTCATTTTCATGCAAATATCTTGCTTATACATATTTGGATTCCAGGGAAGACCCCTGAGCATATATGCACAGGTGCCTTGTATGGAGAGACACAGCCTGAACAGAATGAGGAAAGCTGTCATGCTTAAGATTGGCAGTAAGCACAAGCGAGAGGCGGTTAGTATCCTTGCAGGAAAGTAACCAAGCTTCGAGTGTCACAGACCCGAATGGGAAGGGGAGACATTAAAGAACAGAACAGGGCAGTGATCCGGGTAAAGAAGCAGACCCTAACAGTGTGAGCATGAAAGGCAAGCCACTGGGGGAAATGAGATTACAACCAGGGGACAGAGAGAATCAACACGGTTTGCAGATGCTACTTCAATAAGTGATCCAAATAACTTGCTATGAACAGAACCATGGCAAATTACATGCTCTCTAATGACAATATGAGACCAGCATTGTGACTCTTGGGAGATTTCTTCCAAAGATGCACAGCCCAAATCAAAGCATGGATAACCATCAGCCAGACCCAAACCCAGAATCATGCCACCCAATAACTTGCCTACTTCCTTAAAATTTTTTTAAAGAGATTAAAATCAAGAAGGCTGAAGGACTGTTCTAGGCAAAACACTCAAACCAAGGCAAACAAAAGCCTTGGGAATTCTGAAACTGATCCTTTTACTACGTGTAACACTGCTTAGCAATTGGGGATGAAGGTCAGAGGGTACTGTACTAATGTCAATTTATTTTGATAATGGGTGATATTTTCTGAGAGTTCTCTTGTCTGAAAATACCCAATAGAGGCTGTGTGTGAAGGGAGATTTGTAGCCTCCTTTCTTAGGGTTCTGGTGGGAAATGCTCTTTATGTTAGTTATAATCTGTAATTGTTTGGAAATAAGAAAGACTAAAATGGAACTTCAAAATCGTGTAGCTCAGAGACTTCCCATTTCATCCCATGGAAGGTCAGAAGAGGAATAGCCGTGCTAACACAGATAAGCTCCATGAGCCCTTCTGCACCTTGGCTTTTGTAAGGACTGATCAAGCTTTTTGTTCTCTGTACTTCCACATGCACTGATGTGTAAATATCCCCCACCATTGCTCCTCTCTTTATTATGGAGAAAGACATCAACCAACACAGCAGCTTCATTTCTTAAGTACTTATGTCAACACGATTATTTTTTTCCTCTAGCCCTCTCAGTAAATGCAAGTGGGATACGCAGCTCCCTTTTCACTTGATCAGAGGCTGAGTTGAATTTCTTGAGGCTTATAATTTTGTTTTATGGGATGCATCTTGTAAGAGGATCCATAGTGGAGAGTTCTGGGACTAGATTCCACCTCACAGGTATCTTGTGAGATTATTTGTAGAGCCTGATGTTTTGACAAACTCAATGTCATTCCTGAGAGGATAAGAAAGTCCTGACATGGTAGGCAAAGGCTGATGAGGAACAATGTTGCTACCCTGGAGACTGGAGGCAGGGTTATGAGCACAAGATCTGGGTCAGGAGCCTGGATCAAGGGCTCTGACGCCTGTCAAAGCATGTGTGACTTGTCTCCTCTTAGTCCAACATGAGGTGCAAAGTTAGCTGAGCTGCTTGAAGGAGCCAAGTGGGGCTGACCTGCCCCTTGAACTGAAAATGTTTATCTTTTTCAACAAACAGGCCCCATCATTTGATGCAGCCCAATTTGACCATAATATCCAAGTAGCCTGGACTTAGTAATGCAGCCCGCACCCTTCTTCACAGAGAAGACAGCATCTCAGAATTCCCCTCAAATTCCGTCTGCCCACTTTTTCTAAGCACTAGATTTTGTGTGTGTGTGTGTTTCTGCATAGCCCTTCCTTTTTTCCTGTCACATTGTCCTGTGTTCTACAACCTCTCCCCTCATTTTTTGCATCTCTTCACATGCTCTCTAGAGGCCCCAGCAATTCTACATTTAAAATTCTCTTTGTGTTGCACAGAACGGTCTTTAAAAAGACCATTTTTTTAAAAAAAAAAAAGCCACTTTACCTTTCATGTCCTTTCTGCAGATTTGATAGTTTGCCATCTTTTCCAATGTTCTGCCTTAACTGGCCTGTGCACTGCTGGGTGGTCTCTCCTCACACCATCCTCCGAGCATCTTTCTCCATGGTTTCTCTCCCCAGCTTTAATCCTCATCTCCTTCTCGTACTCTAACCAAACTCCAGGCACATGCTTTGATCTCCAAATTACCTCCAGAATGGGCTCTACGTAGTCTGTGTATTTCCCTGAGGGACAAATGTATGGGAATAACTTTTCTCATCTTCTTTAAGGGGATCCATGAAAACACTAGGCGAATGACTCCTAAATGTGTCGACAGTCCACATCTACGTATCCAGGTTGGATTTCTCCCTGAACTCCAGATCTGTACGCCCAGCACTGTTCCATGGATGGCTCAAAGCAGCATGTTCCAAATGACACCCATCCTTTTCTTCTCTAAACCTCCTTGGTTTTCTTGCATATCAGTGAACAGCACTACTATTAACTCAGAGATCCCAATAAGACAGCCAACAGTCAGTCACCCTAGGTTCCTCTCTTGTAGGAATTTCCACTTAGAATCCAGCTGTGTTGCATGTCATTTCTCCATCCTCATATATCTCCATCATACTCATCATCTCAATCTGTCAGGCATAAGTCAGGGAAGACACTGTAGCAGCTTCCCATTGTCCCTACCACTGTTTGCCTCCTCCTCCCAAGTGTGCTTTCTTCTCTTTCTCTTGCTTAAAACTCCTCAGAAGTAATACCCTTCTCGTACGATAAAGCTTGAACTTTATAATCAAGGAACAGACTAATGTGACTTCAACCAAAAACTCACTCCATCTAATTTCCTTTGACTGCCTTCATCATCTTTTCCATTTGCTCTATGTAGTCTAATGGTATTAATTGCTATAGAATTCATGCTCAGAATAGACAACTGCCTAGACACACCTCATCTTCTAGGGCCCCCCTGTTTCAGATCTTCTAGGGTCCCCCTATTTCAGTTGGATGTACTTGGCATGCAAATTTTCTTGTAAACTCTGACTTTGTGTATCCACATCAGTTGTCTGGGACCACTGATTAATAACTTTCTTAGAACATGCAAATTTTTCTTTCAGGCTTTTACTTCCTCATGCTTTTGTTATATGTATATAAAGGTTGATTATTCCAATGTATTCCTAATTCCCTAATAACCTAAGTGCTGTGCTTCATAACTGAACCCTTCAGTGGTGGAAGTTACTTATATACATCCTTCAGGAAGTTCCCTCTGAGGAAAGTCTCTTGCATCCTAGAGCTGCAGTGCTGAGAAATGATTTTAGAGGTCCCTCATGGATGCTTACTGTAGCTCTGAGCTGGTGTTCATCCTGATGCATACATGCAGATCTACCCACATGAAGAAAGCCTGGCTCTCCTTCTTGAGGTACTGTTCCCAGTGACAGATGCTTGCATGGATACAAAGACTCCCTACACTGTCCTCTGAATGCCCTGTAGGAAATGGTCACTCACTGGGAGTATCCCCATACCTTACATCTACAAGCTAAAGAGAGAAGAGCCTTGGGCACCCCAGCACATTCCCTGCTGCACCACTGCAGTCTTTGATGGAACCTTTGGAGACTGTGAGCATCTCAAGGACTCAGGTCCTGTCTAAAGCCTTCTTGTTTCATCTTAGTTCTGGGGAAAATGCCAAGCCCGGAGGAGCCAAGAAAGTAGGGAAGAGCACCAGAGAATAAGAGCAAACAGCCTGCATGGTACCTAGCTGTCAACTGAGATGTTTAAATAGGAATATAATAGATGAAGCCACAGGGAATCCTTAAGACATCAAGTGGCATCTGGAGAGCAGTGTGTCACCTCCTGTAATAGAGCAGATGGCCTAAATGATCTGGATGCCCGGAGGGTGTTTTTTAGAACAAATAACTTTTAGAAGGAATGGATGTATAGGCAGAAGAGAGAAAAAGAAGAGGAAATTGTGAGGCAAAAATAATTCAGGTTAATGAAAACTATGGCTATATTTATACTATACATTCTCATCCCATGTCTGGTCATTATTCATCTCTTTCCACAAAATCCTACCAGATGTGATGACTTGTCAGAGAAAGCACACCAATGCTGAGATTTCAGGATGCTCAGAGCCAGCATGGAGTGTTTGGAGAACTCCTAGGGCCTTGCTTGGTTCTGGATCATCAAGATTCTGATGCGCCTGACACTAAACTCAATGTTGTAGAGACAGGACAGTGAGAAACACATGTCATGAGGCTTGATTTTTATCCCTTCAATCTTATTTAGACATACATTTTCACATACATTGTACCGAAGAGTCGCCTAAGGCTTAGATAGACTTGCGATTGGACCTTAAAGTGAGCAAAATATAGTGATGTTGGGACCCTTCTTCATAATCCAAGCAAGTTAGCCCTTGACTTAGTTACAGTTCTGCTACAGTGGAAAAAAAAAACGCCCCAAAAGAAGCCACTTAAGGGAGAAAGGCTTGATGTTGGTTTATAGTTCCAAAGGAACATGGCCAGTCGTGTCAGGGGCAATAGTAGAAGTTAAGGCAGACAAGATGGCTGGCTGGTCATTTTGTATATAGACTTAGGAAGCAGAGTGTGAACAGGAAGTGACCATGTTATAGCCTCAAGTACCACTTCTTCTAACAAGGTGTCAACTCCTAAAAGTTCCACAACCCTCCCTAACAGCACCACCAGCTGTGGGCCAAATGTTCAAACACAGGAACAACTCACATTCAACCCACACAGCACTGGTGCAAACCATTCATTGTATGTATTATGTATTTACTTATTTAAACAGAGCAGTGGCTTTGACTAAGGCACTGAAGGGCAACATAGTATGTTGTGAATATGTCTCCTGAGCTTCAGCCGATCCGTCTGGGATGAGCAGAGACACCCGCACATCACAGATAGAAATCCTCTACTAGGCACTGGCTCTGTCACCTCAAAGCTTGATCTATACTACCTGGATTTCCCCTATCTCATATCACATGCTGTACAATGCTAGCCTATACCGGGAGGACCTTCCTGCATGCTAATTATTCAAAGCCAGTTTCCTTGGCCACATATTGCTCACTGTCTGGTGGTCCCTGCTCAGTGAACCTGAAAGCCTTCGGCCACATCTGGGTCTAGCTTGCTTACCATTGGTGCCCACTATGGATCTGCCACTTACTGACCTGCCACTAATGTAAAAGCACACTAATGGATGTATCGAGTATATGTGCATTTCTAAAGACCCATAACCTGTCTGTCTATTCCTGACTCTCCGTTTGTCAAATCTCTTAGTGTCAAAATTGACCACCCATCCCAGAGAGCCCTTTGACCCAGTGGTCCTTGAAGTAACTTTACAATCCTTTTTCTGGAGGAAGTCTTACTCACGAAGTTGTCTTTTTCCCCCAGGAGTCTTTACTTCCTGAGGACTACGTATTCCCCTTCTTGGCTTCTTGACTGGCTTTCCCTGCCTGCTCTTTTAACATTTCTGAGATCATCATTTGATTGGAGGAAGACCAATGTTTCTAAATTAACAGTTTCATGGAGTCTTTGGTACCAAGAAGATCTCAAGCAGGTAAAGTAGATATTAATTTTCTATGGCTTCATCTTTCCCATATATCAAATGGGTTATTATCTACCCATTCCTGGGTACCCCCTATTCAATGCAAGGACATTGTGAGCACCACTAAACAACCTCAGAAGTTTTCCTTCACATTAATGGAGGGATATATATATAACTTCTGACTTTTCTATTGCATAATTCACTCCTCACCATATTATTTTTATGGTCCCATGGTAGTCCCCCCACACCACTGGTAACAAGTCCATTATAGCTCGAGAATTTCTAAATAAAAGGCAACTTAATATAAACTATTAGTTTTTAATTCAAACTGACCTGAGCTTAACTCTTAGATCTACCACTCAGAGGTTATGACTCAGTCAATCTTTTAGGCATTCTCACCTGTAAGATGAGTCATATAACCAGGAAACAGAAATGATAGAGAAATCACATACAATTGTCTCTTGGCCTACAGCACATCATACAATGATATCTAGTATTATTTACTAATAAATATCTTGAAGGCTATTATCAATTTTTGGTTACACTCCGGAATCTGATGATAAGACCCTATTGATGCAGAAGTCACACACTTGAATTGACATGAAGAAATCAAGATGGTACTCATCTGAGAGTTTCAATTCTACTGTCTAGATTTCATAGTGCTGGAAGTTACTATGTATGCCACTAGTGGAGAAAAGTGGTCTCCAGTCCTACCTGGCTGTGAATTCTGTGAGCTACAACAATCACTGGTCTGCCAGGAGATGCCCACTTGTGCAACTGTGGCATGAATATCAATGGAGTAAGCAAACACTTTCTGATTGAATTTAAAAGGCATAGAAAGTCTGTTGTGAAGTTTTATCTTCTAAAAATGAAAGATTCACCCAAGATATCTCAACAACATGGCTGCCTAAACAATAATGATATCAACAGACATGCTAACATACACATCAAATCTCATGTCCCATTGCTAGACAAAGTGCTAGACAAAGAACTACAAGCAACTAATGATGTGTGTGTGTGTGTGTGTGTGAGAGAGAGAGAGAGAGAGAGAGAGAGAGAGAGAAGGAGGGAGTGGGAGAAAGAGAGGGAGAGGGAGAGAGAGAGAAGGAGGGAGAGAGAGAGAGAGAAGGAGGGAGTGGGAGAAAGAGAGGGAGAGGGAGAGAAAGAGAGAGAGAAAGAGAGAGAGAGAGAGAGAGAGAGAGAGAGAGAGAGAATGAGTTTTTCCCAGGGATGAGTTTCCTAATTAATTATTCAATCAAATGTGGTCAGCTCTGAAATCATATACACACAAGCCACACTAGCAAGACATACTTATATATTTGTGCATATATGTGTAACAATGATTTTTTAAAAAGCCATGAGTTTGAAAAGTAATGAGAGAGAGAGATGGGAGAAGGAAGGAGGGGGTGTGGGAGAGGTTGGAGAGGGGACAGAGAAAGAGGAAGTGAAACAATTAGGTTTTCTTTTTAAAACTATTTAATAAAACTGAAAAAGGAGGAGACAACTGGTAGAAAGATCTGGGAGAAGGAGGGAGTGTGGGGGGATTATGATCAGAATATACTTCATATAAATTTCTCAAAGAACTAATAAAATGAGGAAAAATACTAAAATATTCGAAAGTAAAGTGATATCAGAGACTATTATTATAGCATTCTTTTCAGCTAATCAGTAAAAAAATGGTTCCAACTTCGCTGTCTACAAAAGAATGGTTTGAGCTGAACAGTGGTGGGGCACACTTTTCATCCCAGCACTCAGGAGGCAGAGGCAGGTGGCTACCTGGGTTTGAGGCAAGCCTGGTCTACAGAGTGAGTTCCAAGACAGTCAGAACTGTACAGAGAAACTCTGTTTTGAAAAACTGAAAAAGTAGAGAGAGAGATAGAGAGAGACAGAGACAGAGACAGAGACAGAGACAGACAGAGACAAAGAGACAGAGACAGACAGAGTCAGAGAGACAGAGACAGAGAACCCTTTTGCCCAAAAGTTGTACTTCTTAGGATAGTCTACAAAAATAATCCTATAAAAGTAGTCCATGTCTATGTGCAGAAGAACCTCCCCTGGAGAATTAGCTTCAATAGAAAAATCTGACGACAACCCAGAGCTATGACTGAAAATTGGTAATAAACATGAGAGAATGAATGTTCGTTGTATTTGTAAAGTGAGGAAAACATAAACCAATGAAAGAATTAAAGACAGATTCAAGAGCACTGTGCACAGTAAGATTCACCTTTGGAAGGTAAGAAAGACAAATGGGATGCCTTCTATACTGCATAAATGCATCATTTGAAAAGGTAGAGAGATGGGAGGGTGGCAAGTCTTAGCTTCATATAATTTTACAGGCTTTGAAGCTGGTAAGATGCGTGTTTAATTTTTTATTCAGGTGCTAAAATATATATTGAAATATATTTATATTTCATTAAAAATGAAACAATAAAGCATTTAAAAAGAGTTGTGTGGATAAGTGAAAACCATAATATTTCATGAGTAGGAGAACTCAGGAAAGATAAAGGGCTATTACTGTATGCGAGAGCCAAAAAGCTTTCACCAGAGAGAATGGCTTAGAGCTGATGACAACCCCACAGAAATAACCATAGACCAAGGCCTGGCTTTATGGGTTCAGTAATGCAATTCAGAAATGTGTCTTGAGTGCATGCCACATGCTGGGACCTGTGCTAAGTACCCTCTGTTTAATCATTTTGGCAAGCCTATGAAGTGTGAACTACAGTTGTATCTGTTACGGATGAAAAAAGCTGAAAGTCAGGTGTGGCTAATCGGCACTGCACTCAGGAATAAAACCCAGGTCGTTTCAAGTATTGAGCCCAAGTTCTCGCCCACAGATTCTGGTGTTTCTATTACTCCTGTTAGTTCATGTAGACCTGTGAGGAACATCTCTAACTGAGCATATTAGTGGGGCATGGATATCTAAGCTATTTATGAGAACCATTCCCACCACCAAAATACCTTCCTTCCCTATACAGAGGTCTGGGGGAGATAGTACCATGATATTAATGAGCAGCAGTTGGGTAATGTGTAACATTCTTTATATCAGCTTAAGGAAAACTGGAAAGCAGAATCAAGATGCTGGGAAATAGAGTGACCAATACCATTGCCCTGGAGACAGACAGGTCTTTCTTGGCATCCTGCATCGCCAACTGACTGCCGTAGAAAACTCCATAGTCGGCAATTTCCTCATCAAAAAGTATAGATAATGATGCTCTTATGTCATGTTATTCTAACAAAGGTTTTATAACATGGCCCCTGCACTCTTAAATTCCGTGATTATCTATACAAGATCTGCACAGAACTGGGCTATCAATATCCTATCTCATGGAGTAGGGGAAAGACTCAAGATACCCTGAGAATTTATATACAGGTAATAGTTGGTAAAGAGAGATGTTTTCTTCAGTGTTTTAGTCACTGGTAACGTATTCATGTTTTTGTAAAAAACCCTCTGCTGTGCAAACAACTATAATGATACTCACTGGGTCATGCAAAAAAAAATTAGAATTAATTGGAGACTAATTGAGAAGTGTAAAGGAATCAGCTGAAGTGGGAAGACAAGATAGGGTAAAAGGAGAGAACGTGATTAAAATAGATTTTATATATATATATATATATATATATATGGTGTGTGTGTGTGTGTGTGTATGTAAAATTGTTGTGATGAAATATACCACTATGTATAGCTAAAAATATTCAGTAAATGTAGTTGCAGACACATATTTTATATTTTAACATAATCTTTTTCACTCTGACACTGTTCCTGATTCGGGTCTTTAGGTTACACAGCATCTCAGTCTGTCTGACAGGCTTTCCAGCCCCTGAGTAAGTGAATAAGCCCCTTCTGCCTGACTCTCATTATCACGTGCCACACAGCCCACACCCTTCATTCGGGCAGGTCACTACACTGCTGATTTGATTGTAGGTCTCCGTGGAAACCCGCTGCCCGTGAAAATCCTTGGTCACTTCAATTGGATACCTGCCAAGTCTTCATCAGGAAGGCACTCCTGGATCACTGGTAAGTTCATTTCTGACAAAGCAGGCTTTCTTTTCTATTGATTTGAACGGGGTTGTGCTTTCTAAGTGTGCCCTGTGCCAGCATAGTTCACCTTGGAAAAGGAACAGATCAGACTAGAGCAATGGTGTACATTTTACAAACTCAAGGAGATTATTTTTTTTCTTTGATCATTTCTCTTTTTATCTTCTTTATTTTTCCAAGGAGGATGCAGACAGGACAACAGCTGCCTGGTCTTCCTCACCTGGAGTGACTTTTTCTCTCCCAGATGTCTGGGAGAGTGCTGTGCTCAGCATGAAGGGCTGGACTGTGTGACTCAGACACTAAGATGCTTCTGAAGTCTCATCTGTTGTCAATTTTCACCCTACAATCTCCAGCCCTGGACCACCCTGGGCTCTGTCTTTTCTGTAGTCATCCAGCCACACAACTAGATGTATAGTTGAGGCTGGTTCTGCATGGAAATATGTGTGAGGGCCAGAAATGAAGCTGTAAATTCAGCACAAAGACAGTGTGTGATTCTGCAAAGCACCTCCATTACTCAGCAATCTGCCAATGGCGGTGATGAGTGACCTACAAAGATTGCATTTACCACTTAGCCTGCTAGTACCAAAGGCGTCACCAAACAAGAGACTGACAGGCATGGGGAGGCGGGGGCGGGGGGCGGGGGGTAAGAGGGAGCTGGGTACAGGCTGGCCACTGGATCTTGTATCTTAAAGAATCAAAAGTCAGGAGGGAAGAGCAACTGAACAGGGATTCTCGATGCTACAGAGAGGCCTGCATGCATGTAAGCCACCAGCATGGTTTCCCATGGCTCTCAGTAGCATTGGGTGGGGTCTCTGAAACCTTTGCTTATGGCCTGTTTTTTTGGCTGATCACATGCGCATCCCATCTTGGAAAACACTAATCTACTCTAAGTCACTTGCATTATAAGAAGCTGAAGCTGGGCAAGACATGGTTGTGACGTAGAGGGACTTGCAGCAGAAGTAGCTGGGTTTTGTTGTTGTTTTGTTGAACCAGAATAATGCCCCACAGTCAAGGCATTAGCACAAATATTGCCGTGCATCACTAGAAAGGAGTGCTCATATCAAGAACAAATAGGGAAAAGATGACTCAGAAAAGACAGCCACCCTGACCCCAGCGCCTGCTGCAATGTCAGGCTCATGGTACTAGAGGCAGAAGAGAGAGAGCAGTCCTGTCCATTTGCAAAGGAAGATGTTACTCCTGCCATTTTCTTCAAATGTCCCCTTGTGCCAAGCCACAGATTGCTGCCGATTGCTCTCCAAACACCTCTCCCTCCTATATTTGTACTTGGTGCAAATGGTAGAAAGCCCCCTTTTGTTACCATGGCACCCGTAAACAATAAGCTGCTCTGAAGTGTTAGATATTCTGAAATAACAGGCTCTGTTTCAAGAAACGAGAGTACCTCAGGGGGGTCAGTGAAAATTGCTGACCTTCCCTGCATCATGGTAATCATGACTCAGCTGAGCTACTATACCAAGAATAACATCCCGAGACCACAGATCCTGGGTTACAACAACCTACCCCAAACCCAAGACCTATGTATGTGTGAAGACAGCTCATTTCTGCTGTGTATTTAATAGAAAGGCCTCAGCCACCTAATGAACAGCCCACAATCCATGGGGGCTGTATATACCTTGGCTGAAGAACACAGATCTGAACCGTGGAAGGAGTGTTGTTCTGATAGATACACAACGTTCTCTTTGTTTTTGCTTAGCTGCACTTTTCCCCTTCACAAAAATATAAAGATAAACGGACTGCAAGCTTATCTATGAAGAGTGCTTAAATTAACACCTATGTTTTAAGCACATCCTGGACGCATCTGTGGTTTATTCAAGGCCGTGTCCTTTGTTTGCGGGGTGTATGTGTGTCTTGCTCTCAGCATTGTTGATGGCCCTAGAATCGTCAGTTCATTCATCTCTATAGCTACAAGTGCCTGGCACATATTTAAACACACATTAATGTCTGTCAAGAATTCAAAACTAAAAAAAAAAAAAAAATTATACACCAGAATTAAATAGACCCCAATAGAGAGCTAAGTGAACTTGTACAAAGTTAGAATAGGCATTCAGCATGAAACCCACCACAGAGCTTCATATTAGATTTTATATTTTTACTACTGAATATATTTTGTATTTATCTATTTTATAGAGTTTATCAAATTAAAACCAAAGTATTTAAAACTTTAAAAAGCAAGAAAATTACATGTATATATTACACGTGTGCTGGAGTGATGTGGATACGGGTCTAGCTTAGAGAGAAAAATGTTAAGAATATCAAGGAAGAGAAAGATGAAAGCTATCTTACAAGATATCCCTTTTAGCAGTATGGTGGTATGTGTCCCAGGAGTTTACTTCATTTCAGGTCCCTAAGACATGCAATTTGGGATTCATCTAGCTGAGAAAGAAGGCCAGAATCTTTTAAATTCAGGTCCCCAGGATGTTCCTATATGCACTAAGAACTTACTGGTAGATTAAGACAATAGGGCACAAGCTACCTAAACCTCAAGAGCTTTACATTCATGTGATATACAGCATTTCCTCACAGTTGTAACTCGCACATACTAAGCAGTTTGGCATGATACCAAACAGGCTGGATGCAAACACACAGGAAGATACAAAACGACCTGCCGCGGGGCCAGAATCTGTGCAGCAAACGCCAAGTACCAGAAAGACTCCAGAGAGAGATGAGTCTTAAAATGAGAAATAGTCTCTTAAGAAAAAGTAGACAGGTTTTTTTTGTTTTTGTTTTTTATGGAAATGGGGGAGAGATTTCAGAACAACTTAAGTCTTAAACTCAATCAAGTACTGAAATCCTAGCAGTTTATGAGCAGTCTAATATTCTGGTGAGGAACAGGTTGGAGATGACCAGCTGCCATTCCTGTCTCCACTCGAGGAGAGGACTGCTATAGCATCTGAACATATGCCCTTTAATCCCTAGTTTATAAATACTCACCATGCCTGGTCTGCTCCCAGGCTGCCATACTCAATATCAACCAACGTTTTACATGGATATTGGTAGAACTATCAATACAGATAAAGTCACACGAATTATAACAGATAAGGAATAGATAACAGAAGGGAAGCAGAAACATCAAATAGCAGGTGAAGCAACCTCTGTGCTTTCCTTCCTAGCTATACTCTAAGGCATTCTTCACTCGGGGATGAAGGGGGAATTCTCTTAAAGTTAGTGAGTGTCACATAAAGGGAAACACAAAACCTGAAAAGAATAGGGAAAGGCAAAAAAAAAAAAAGAATAGGGAAAGGCTTCATAAATACACATCTGGCACCAAGGAGTTAAGCAACCAACCGCCTGTACTTTGGAAGAAAAAAAAAAAAATCAAAGGACGCAAGTTAAGAATCTGCTGTGTCAGTAAGAGCTTAGAGAGGAAGAGAGAGAGAGAAGGGGGAGGGGCGAGTCACGGGAGAGATTAGGAGAACAATAAGGACCTTTTCCTTTTACACCTGCCCCAGCGTCAAAGAGAAGAGTGGGGCAGATACAAGCCCGCTGACAAATGGAAGGCACATTAGCTAACGATTAGCAGAAAATGATCTACATGCTAAGCTTTACTCAGTGAAAAAGAAGGACAAGAAGCCAGAGACGATTAGGAGCTGCTGCGACAGCATCAGAAAGCCATAGGAGAGCAAGTGCCAGAAGCCGGGGAGGGCTCTGGCAGCTGGAAGGCAGCACATTAGCAGGGCCCCGGCTTCCTAGAGCCTAGGGAATTGGTAATAAACCTGGACTTGCCAAGGCTGTCTTGTCAGATGGAGCGGCACGGTGGGGCTTCAGGGGGCTGCAAAAGTGTGGTTCCAAATTTCTCCAGAGGCCCAGGAAACTGTGGATGGTGCCAAGGAGTGAGACTATTTCAAGTGCATCTGTGTGGATGCACAGTGCGCAGAAATACATGTGAACACACACTAACCGACACGGAAGGCAAGGCTAGCCCATTTCTTAGGGCAAAGTACACTGCCTGTAAAATTCATGTCTCCATACGTTGAAACGACTTCAATGACAAATCAGTCTCACTCCAGAACTCTTACAGAGTAAGTTCTGTTGTCTGTCACTACTACCATGGTTGAAATACTTACCTTTAATAATCAAGTGCCACACTGGAGTTAAGCATGCCACATGCACTCATTTCATTCACCTCTCAAAACAACCTTATGCTTAGTGTCATTTTAAAGTTCAATGACTTTCAGTGATCTTTAAAGTGCTACCACTTACATAGGAACAACAGAGGAAGAAGGTCTTCCCAGATCAGTCTGCCTTAGAGTAAACTTCAGTCTTAGCATTTGTTCATAGCAAGAACCAAAAACTGTCCCTTTACCTCCCATCGCATAACACACATTCGTGATGTGGGGGTTAAGTGGGATGCCACTGTGAGCCCCCTAATGCCACATAGGTTGCACCTCTGTTAGAACAGAAGCTTAGAATTTTCCGGCTGAGTTTAAATCCCTCTATAGCCGAGATACTTTGACATCCATGTAATCCTCAACTTCCTCAAGTACGAATAAGGAAATCACGCATGGCACACATGATCGTTGTAAACTCCCAACTCCGTAGATAGCTAGCAGCATTGTAAGTCTAGGATTTCATCCTCATTGTAAACTGACCTCACTATAACCACATGAAAACTAATCCGTGCACTGAAAAGATGACCCAGTGGCTAAAAATCTGCTGCATAAGCGTAAAAACCTGAGTTCAGATTCCTAGCACCCACTGGTGTGAAGCTGGGTGTGGTAATGGACATTTGTAACCTCAGCACTGGGAGGCAGAGATAGGGGGATCCTGGGGTCTTGTTGATATGAGTGGGGGGAAGGCTTATGGAGGTGGGGGTAAATCTGGGAAGATTAAGAGAGGGAATTGCTGGTGAGCATGCTCAAAGTACATTGCATGAAATTCTCAAAGAATTAGTTAATTTTTCATAAGGTTAAAGTGGAGAGCAACTCAGTGATGACCTCTGGCCTCTGCATGTATTCTCATGAGTGCATGCATGTATACACCCGGAAGCACACAGTTCCAATCCCAAGTGGTCAGCCCTGAGACCAAGAGAAAGCTGCTCTCCGTGAAATAAAGTATCGCATGGTCATTGATCACTTCCAATAAAGAGATTGCACTCACGGACTAGAAATACTTGGGAAAAATCTGTGCCTCTCTGTTTTAAGACAGTGCATATTTATTTATATTTGTATACTCATAAATTCTTCATTTACTTCGTCATCTCCACCCCCTCCCCAAACTCCAGTTGGATTAAAACCATTCCTCCTTGAATCTGTTATTGTGGAATTCATTCACATAGGTGAGGAACAATAGACATGCTAGATGACTGAATTTGGAACAAAGGCTGGTAACAAAATAATATAAAAATCAAGGAAATGGAATAATGAAGAAACTGCCGTATCCTGCTCTAAAGAAAGGGCATCCCAGCCAGCCTTTATGAAACACCGCTAGATGGTTTTCTAAGTCTTAAAGTGCCAAGAGATCTTCATACTCAAAAGTACACTATGAATGAAGTGGTAGATTAACCTCATTGTACAGCTAAGGAGACTGGGGCATCCCTAGGCAAGTAACTTCCCAGTCCTCACAGTCAATGGGTAAAAGTGTTGTCTTCATCCAGCCTTGTTCTGAGCCCGAGCTTCTAACCTGCAGTCCTTATAAGTAGTCTAAGCTTTTCCTGTCCTCTCTGGGCCTTGGATCCCATGGGTGTTCGCTGTCAAGGCACCCTTCTAAGATTTTAATTACCCTCTTCCAAGGAGGCCTTTTCATTAGCAATAGTAACGTTCGCATCTGTGTGACCTATTGCTGCCTACAAGTCATGTGACCTTTGGAGCGCAGGCAGGCACAGACACTATTCAGATCCACTGCAGAGTCTGAGAGGCATGGAGCCCTGTGGCTCAGCTCAGCTCCTCTCTGTTGCTCACAAAGAGGATTCAAATCCAGTACTTAGGATTTTAGCCCTGGAATCTGCTGGGAGTTTTACAGGCCCCAAGAGCTTGCACTTCACAGAACTCCCTGGACAGCAAGACTGATAATCATTGTGCATTTCTTCTGCCAAGTGCTATGTAAAACATCTTATTGATCTTGTTCAAGCCATTCATACCCTCAGAATGTGAGTTCAGTTACATGCATTTCAGATAGGAAGATTTTGAAGGTTGGATAAATTAAGTAGCTCACCCCAGGCCATATGGCTGCAAACTGACCTGAGAACCATCTCCCCCAAGCTGGGTCTGATATGTGAACATCCACTTATTGAATTACAAAATCAATGTAGTGAGAGCATATTGCTTAATGTTGAAGAACATTGATTTTGTGAGATATATGTAACCGTGAACCACTATATAACTGAAACTTCATAAATTAAAGATCTCACAAGAACTCCAGCAGCTGAGAAGAGAATACTTATGACTTTAGAATTGATGCAAGCCAGAGTTCCCAAAACATGAGTACATCTTACAGGGCAGAACCAGAGTCCGGAAGGAGTCTTCATTGGTACTTTTTGATATGAAGCTTTGATAAATCAGGAAGGGATAACTGAGTGAGTAGTCATACAAGCAAGCTGTTTGCAAGAAGCAATCTGTTAGAATGGCAGGAGGAAGGGAGACTCTATATTGGGAGTGCATTGCTGCTCCAATCTGGTTTGGCTGAGGAGAATGGAAGGCTGGAGGAACAAGTCTGCAGACAGCATCCTGTCATAAGAAGGCTCTTCACACGCTTGAACAAATCTCAGTGCCCCACCCTACCACCACGCATACACAGATCTCTGGCATGTCGCTCACTCAGAAAGGACAGACTATTTCACAATGAGTATCGACTTTAAGGAATAAGTGGATACAAACCCAAAAGAATCAGAAAGTGCAAGTGCTTGAGAGAACATGCATAAGAAAATGGCTGAGAGTTTTGAACAACTATTACATTTAAAAAAATAAAACCAAAATCATCACATTAGCAAATCCTTAGAGAAGGGATTTAAAGACTCAGATGAGACAGAGAGATACAGCAAGATGACGGAAACTCAAAGGTAAGGTAGGGAAAAAAAAAAACAGCAATCACAAGTTTAAAAAAAAAGTTAAAAGCACCATAAGAGCAAAGAAATTTTATTGAGAACATAGCAAAGAATATGAACATCGGGATGGAGAAAAGGTAAGTGAAATGAAATGAAAAATTTTAAAAACATGAAATCAGAATGAATAAATAGCTTCCAGGAACAACACAGCAGAAGAAAGGACGCGAAACATTTGCACTTCGCTCCCTAACAGAGGCCCAACCAAAGGCAAAATAGTGGCACTTTGACTCTTGTGATGGTTTGTATATGCTTGGCTCAGGGAGTGGCACCATTAGAGGGTGTGACCCTATTGGAGTAGGTGTAGCCCTGTTGGAGTAGGCAGAGCACTGTGGGTACGGGCTTTAAGATCATCACCCTAGCTGCCTGGAAGTCAATATTCTGCTAGTAGCCTTCAGATAAAGATGTAGAACTCTCAGCTCCTCCTGGACCATGCCTGCCTGGATGCGGCTGTGTTCCTGCCTTGATGATAATGGACTGAATCTCTGAACCTGTAAGCCAGCCCCAATTAAATGTTGTCCTTATAAGAGTTGCCTTGGTGTCTGCTCACAACAGTAAAACCCTAACTAAGGCAACTCTCCAGCATTGGAGAGGAGAGGGAAATGGCAGTGGTGTAAAGGCCAAAGAGCTGTATGGTGAGCATACATATACATATACATATACATATACATATACATATACATATACATATACATATACATATACATATACATATACATATATGCCTAAGCATGGCATGGGTCCTCACATCTCCCACTAAGAGGGACTCAGAGGCCAGCAGAAGGGTAAGCAGAAGCCCCTGGAAGTCTCACCTAAGCCATGGGTCACTTACTGCTGGAGAACCCTACAGCCCTTGCAGATCCTGAGCCCACTTAGGGAAACTGCTGTATTTCCATACGGCTGCACTCACATACAGAGAAAAGTCAAGCCAATCTACTCCATTCTCCAACAGCCTCTCCCCAAATCCTATATACCCATATGAGGCTCAGCCTCCTAGAGCCCCACACACTACCCAAGCAGCCCACACCATATGTTTGCTTCATCTTACAGAGGCCCCAAGAAAATATCTGGATAGTTTCCCAATCCTCCCACCACCCTGGAAACATCCACACAGCCGCACTGATGCCCAGCCAGCAGCCAAGTGACCCTACATAAATAAATACTATCAGCCTTGGGAAGCCGCCAGGTAATCAGCCTTGACAGCCTGAGGCCAAAGAGGCCCCAAAAGGCTCTCAGAATCCATGCTCGTCCACATACAAACTGGTAAAATATCCCTGCCTTTTCATAATGGCTTGATCCACTCAGACACTTAGGAAGTCTATCCTCTGAGGACCCAGTAAGCAATGGGACTGGGGGTGCCTTGCTACAGTCACATGACTCCATCAGAATGATCTTCACTGAACATATAAAAATTGATGGGCCATCCATACCCACAACCAGGAATACTGTGTTCAGAACCACCAGCAAGCATAACCCATCTTAGGGTATTGCAGACGAGCAAGCAATATAATCCCATAATTCCTAGACCCTAGGCTACCAAGATACTCTCTGATGTTGCCAACACTGACTGCAGGTTTAAAAAAAATTTGCATGGACATCAAGGCCCACTTGAACCAAATAAAAGAGCATATCAAACAGTACCCTGGGGCACAAGCAAAGAGAAAGGCTTTTGCTATTAAGGTCAAATTGGTTCAGGCAAACTGCTATACCAGATGTACATATAAACATTAACACAGGGTCACAAATATTAAGGTATCATGATACTTGCAAAGGAGTGTACAAGAAGCTGATTTTTAGAAAGGAAATCAATAAAATACCTAACATAACTCAGAAGAAAAGTTTCAAGGAAAAAGATTCAAAAGCAGAGTCAGTTCAACAAAGCTAGTTAGAAAACGCATAGCATGAGTGAGAAAACGCATAGCATGAGTGAGAAAATCAACAAAGCGAGATTTACAAGAGAGAATCAAGACAGAATCCTAGAGCTAAAGAATTCAGCAGGTCAGATAAAAAGTATGGCTAAGAGCTGCATCAGCCACTGTAATAAACAATAAAATGTAATAACTATTAAAGAATGAGAAACTATAAAAACAGACAAGGTCACTATAGCATGGTAAATGGCATAATAATAAAGGACTTAACAAGAAGAAATAACACTTGTAAATACTACAGATAAGATATATAAAATATGCATTAGAGCTAGAGGAAAAGCAAGTTGAAAAATAACTGAGGACCTCAAGGCCTGCTTCTGTCAATGGATGGATCATTGAGTGGATGGATCATTAAGATAGAAATGTCAGTGCTGTTCAGGTCTTCCCATCTCAATGAATGGAATAAAAGCAAATATCCCACAAAATGCTCACAGACCAGACAATCCCTCACCAAGACTCCATTCCCAAGATCGTAGATTGTATCAAGTTGACAATTGCAACTAAAATAGCATATAAGCTGTCCTATTTTAATCAACTACATAACAGAAGATTATAATATTGGGAGTATATTATGTTGGCAATGATGTAGCTAGATACATTCTCTTCCCATAAATTGATAAAGCCTTTGATCAAATAAATTTGCCATTATCTATCAAAACTCTGTCTCTGTCTCTCTCAATGTCTCTCTGTGTCTGTCTCTGTCTCTCTGTCTCTCTGTGTCTCTCTGTGTCTGGCTCTGGCTCTCTGTCTCTTTCTCTCTCTGAGTGTGCATGTGTATATATGTGGGTGTGTGGGTCTGTCTGTGGGTATGAGTATACCTTCTGAGCAAATATAATTTTAGGACTTTACATATATGAGCAGTACACATGTGAACATAATGCCAGTTGTAATTCACTGAAGCCTTGTTTATAGACTCATTCTGTTGGAAATGTATCGTAGAAAACTTTAACTGTTGTGTTATTATAATTGAATAGTATGTAGCTATTAAAGCATAATGGGTCAGCTGAGTATGAATTGACATGGTCTAATCACCAAGGACACTCTATATTGTCAAGTGAAGAAGTTCAGACTACAAATGCCAACATTCAGATTTTAAAGGAATAAGAAGCATGCACGTGTTTTGTATAGGTATTGAACATGACTTGCAGAATATGTAAGAATCTGCTAGTAGCAACTGATTTGCAGAAAGAAAGCTATATGATGAGACAATCCTACCATTTGCCATCTGCTTTCCTGAAAATGTTTATTTCAAACCCTCCTCATACATTATTTACTCAAAAGTAAAATAGTATTTGCATAAAAGAGAAAAACCATATTGACACAATGTAAATGTGAGTAATAAATTGACTTAGTTATTTGGTCCATGCCCGCTTCCCTTCTAGTACAAAGTTCCATCTCTCTTATTCTTGAGGATTCAAACCAGTTCTGAGTGGCTTTTGAGTTATGCCGACTGCTCATGATTATAAATGTTTAACTTAAACCCCTCCGGTTCTAAGTCAGCTAAAATCTCACTGACTGTGAAAATAAAAGGTTTATAGGAATAAGAAAATACAACCAAAGTGCTCAGGCAGGTGTTCTGAGGATCTACTACAAATGGGTCACAAGCTCTTGTTTTGCTTATCTGTTTGTTTGTTTGTTGTTGTTGGGGGGGTGGGAGTTTGTTTGTTTGTTTTGTTTTTGAAATACTCTCCTCCTGATTCCCTACCCCTACAAAAGAAAACGTGTTATGTATGTTATGAGATGTGTCGTTTCAATTCTTTGGGGGAATTTTTGGAAACTTTAGGTTTGGCCTAGCTAGAGGAGGAAGATCATTGGTGCATGTCTGAGGGATGGTACCTTATCCCCAGCCCCTACTTGTCTCTCTTAGACTGCTTCTTGACTAGTATGGTGTATACAGCTTTCTGCTGCCAATCACTCGTGTTGCTATGATTTCTTACTATGCACATGAGGTCAAGAAACCATGGGCTGAGCCCTATGAACCTTGTACCCAAAATAACCCTTCTCACTCCAACTCCCACACAAGGGAACTGGAAGACTCTCTAGATATTGTGGTGGATAGCTGTAATCTCATGGAGACAAGAGGACCACCAGTCTGAAGTCACTGTGGGATAAACATTGAGAAAACATCTTATGAAAATGGGTAGAAAATGAAAATAAGTGACTCTATCAGGTATTTGGTCACAATAATAAGAAAAATTACTAGCACCGAATACTGGTATCTTGAGTAAGTCTTTCCCATTTGGTTCTTAGATATTCACAACTAGTTTGGAAGTAGTTTGTTGGAAGAGTTTGGAAGAAATAAGCTATGAAGGCCAGAGAAATACTAGACTGTTATAAGCAGAGGGGGTTCAGAAGACTAGACTCTAGTAGGAATGTGGACCATAAAGGTGCACCTATGAGATTTCAGACAGGAGCAAGAACTCCTCTCTGATGAGAACTGAACTGGAGGTCCTTTATGTTAAACTCTGGTAATCATTTCTCTCCATCTCGTCCTTGTGGGAGGCAGAGTTAAGGTGATCCTGTCACATGATTTTGGCTGGTTTCCTTTAGCCAGATTTACAGGAATAATCTGAAGTAAAAATCAAGAGGAAGAATTTGGAAAATGTACCTTATAACCATAAAAGGAGTAAGCTACACATTGTAGACAAGAAATACATGACTGTTAAAGAGATTGCTATCATTAAAAGCATGCCAACGCTATGCACTAGGGCAATAGAAAGATGGTCTCAAGGCATCTCAGGCTTAGCCAGACTCTGCCACCTCAGGTACTGGAATCTATACATTTCATGGAGAAGAGAGAGCTAATGAAGCATCTGTTTGTTTGTTTGTTTGTTTAACAAGGGTATCTACAAAACTGATCTCTTGGATTCAGCTGGCAAAGCATTTAATGGTCCAGTACCCATGGTCCAAGGAATCAGGGGACCTTTATGTTATCTATATACTGTGATTCTATGGGCACACAAAGCAGGAGAGTTGTGGGATCATGAAGTTCCCACCGAAAATCTTAAGAAAAGCCATTCAACGGAGGGCATACATAATGTAGAAGAGTCATGTTCCCAACCAGGTGCTCCTTGAGAGGGCAGTTGGTCAGGCTGTAAGGGTAACGCTTTAGTTGCAATGCAAACTAATGATACTATTGACACCATGAATACAGAACATCTCTATGATATTATTAACATCAGGGATACTTCTGCTGAGGAAAGGAGCAGGTAATGACTAGAACTAGAACAAGAGAGAGGCCAAATGGGTGGGGCTGCCCAAGCCCCTTGGAACTCACAGTGTACACACAGCATGCTCTGTCTCTAAGACATTGAGACCCAGGATCTACTGTTCATCCTGCTGACATTTGGTGTAACATTGACCAGACCCTTCCTGGCCATTCTCTAGTTCTTCCCTTGAGAGGAGAATGCTTATTGTGTGCCATTGAATCTTAGGAGAGCATTCTTTTTAATCTTACAGGTGTTCACAGATAAGGGAGTGCCTTGACTTATAGGCTCTGGACTTCTAGTTTTGACCAATGTTAGAATAGATAAAACCTTGGGGATGCTCAGAGCAGGATTGAATAAATTGCATCATGACATGGCCATGAGCCTTTGGTGGCAGGATATTGAACATCATATTTGAATGGGACATGTCTTTCACAGGTTTTATTTAGTTGCTAGCTGGTTGCACAGATTTGGAAAGTGTCAGCACCTGTTAAGGGGTGAGGTATCACTGAGGGAATATCACAGGCTATACGTTTTCAAGTGAACCTTCTCCCTGGCCCCTGCCCATATTTACTTCCTGTTCACAGTGTGTGATTGGCTGTCCTTCACCATATCTTCTCCCCACTGTGATGTTCTGCTTAGGCACATGTGGCCGACCAACCATGGACTGAACCTTCTGAACCCATGAGCCGAAGCAGAAATTCTTTCTTAAACATTTGCTCACAGTGACCAGGAAAAATATAATGAATCCAGTGCCTCATGCCATCTCTTACCTCAGTTCCTCAAGCCACACGTAAGCAGGCTGGAAGGAAAGAAGAAACCACACACACAGTGACCACACCAGTGTCCTTTTACTAGGACAGTAAATATCATCTGTCTGGATTTTGTTGGTGCCAAGATCCCCTGACTCCTGAAATTTAATTTACTATGTGCCTTCAGATTATTGGGGGCTCCATGGAAGAGAAATTACTATACAGTAGCAGAGCCTCCGAGAAGGAGGAGCCCAGTCAATCTTCATGAGCTAGCATTAAGAAGAAGGCGGAAGTTAAAAGTGATGAAAAAGAGCAGCCTGCTCAGAAATGGCTGCAAAAATTTCTTATATTGTCCTCTGCTTCCCTTCGGACTTTATTAGCACCTAAAGCATTTTTAATATATAAAATTTAATCTCCAGGAGTGTTAGCCATGTTTTTTTTTCCTTTAGGGGATTCCCATCAACTCTGATAACACAGGGAGCAGCATTGCCACGGATCAAGCATGGAGAAGAGGGTTGGTGTGGGGAGGCTCCAGGGAAAGCTGAAGGAGCACACTGCTCGGCCATCACCTTCTTCTAATCTCTCGATGAGAACAATGACAGGAGCTCCACTGAGGCAGGCTGTGTTGTATCAGCTGGTGTTCTCTCCTCAGAGGCAAGAGAAAAATCATACTCCCAAGTTTATGTTGCAGAAATATAAAAATAAGCTCATTCCTCCCTCCATTGCATAGCAAACTGAGCACTAGTTTATCAAAGAGGAAACTGACCCATGGTACCAAATAAATGGAACGTCTGCACCACACTCACAAGGAAGCGCAGCCTCATCGGCAAGATGTGATAACACACACACACACACACACACACACACACACACACACACACACGTGGAAAGCAATAGAAGATGAGTTTAAGACCACACCTCTCCCTAAGTTGACAGTGCTTACCCACATTCAGTACCTGACAGGCATTCCTACATACTGTTTTTGCTGAAAGGGTCTGTAGAATTGCAGGCACCAAGAGGCTGCTAAAGGCAGGGCTTTCAACAGGGCCTCCAGGGTGTTCTTGATACTTAGGGAGAAAAGAAGAAAGTTGATCTCCGAAAACCCTTGCATTGTTTCTGAGCGTGCTAAGTATGTTAGCTGATAGATATCCATAGACAGGCCTCAGGGATGGAAAGCTGACTCAGGACCAATGGGAGAAAGATGGTGAAGAGTTTAGACCTCTCTTTGCTATTTAGATCACTCAAATCTGAGAACGGAAAGTGAGAAGAGTAGAGTTTAATTTTTTTCTCTCTCTTAGCTACTTCCAGAAATATAGCAGAGATGTGGAGAAGAGAAAAGCCAGTGTGGAGTAGGGCCCTCATAAGAGACTGTCTACAAATAATGGGACCTGAGCTGGACCCAGGAACCAAAGAGTCACGAGGAAGGGCATGTCAAGCAAGCAAACCATAGAACCCAACCCTGGGAGGCTGGAATGGACTTTGCCTGAGGAGCATTGGATGGGTCCTGTGACACACCTTTGTGGAGCGGAGAGCTTTGAGAGCCCTCTCATTGAAGGGCAAGCATGTAGAAGGACAGGAGGCCCCCATGATTAAAGATAGGAACTAAAGAAAACAGAATTGCTAAACATGCAGGCTTTTCTCTTCAGCAGAAGGACTATGCGTAGCTGTTTCTCATGCAGAAGGCTGGGAGTAGATGTTGTCTAATAGCCTGGTGATCTTTAACTATCTGTACATCTAGGCCTCACAGGAAGGCTTACTACAAACCTTTCCTCTTTTGGCTCTTATCTTGAGCATTGTCTCTCATCGATAGATCCCATGCTTATGAAAGGGGACACGGGTGCTTTGCAAAAGAGATGTACTTTGTAAAGGAGTTTCAATGTAGCCATGCCTTAACCTTTATTGTGATAATTGTCATCAGGAAACCTTTTCCCAGAGTTGTCTTCAAATATGTCAAAAAATAAATAAGTAAACTGTTTAGAGTCAAACGCCAGAAGTTTGAACCCGCCAGCTAAGTTCTACTGAGCCAGATTTCCTTCTTGTCTCTTTCTGTTTGTCTCCCAGTAGGCCTTAGTGTGGGGGGGGACCTCCACAGCAACACGAGAGCCAGCTATCTAGAATTAGCCCTTCCATACCTGGAAAGCTCGCTGGCCTTCTGAACTCAGAATGTTCCAGTAATTTGAAGTGACTATTCAATATTTAAGACCAAGACCTTTCTAATCAGTCTGTGAAGAGACATGGCAGCAACCTTCCTCGGCCTAAGTGGTGATGAGTACCCAACACAGCAATTGCCAGGACACATTAAATGTGCTCCCTCAAAAAATAAAAAGACAGAAGACCATCTGTGTAGTATCCAGCACTGAATTCACTGTGGAAGAAAACTGATGCTGCCTTCTGCTTGAAGCTTGGAGCTTTGGGGGCTACCGAGCATCAAGGATTCAAATGTGAGATTGCTGAAGAGCTCACTTACTCCCTGAACATGGTAAGCTGCAGTATTCTCTCATTTTAGGATTGTAATAAAGGCCACAAATAATTTCCATTTAAATTCATGAAAATATAGGAGGCAATCCTATTTCAGACAATGCACCTTAATTTTTTTTCTTTAAAAAAGAATAGATTAACCAGAAGTATGTTTGCACTCCATGTTCAAAGTGAGTCCCACTGTCAATAGAAAGTTGCAATTTCGACAACTAAGAGCCAGCTCACAGAGTCATGGATCCAGGACTTAACTAACAGTTCCCAATAGGTTCAGTGTGCTCTTCAGCAAAGCAGAGTCCCCGTCCCGGATGCTAAGGCCTGAGAAGACAGCCTGAGGGCTTTTTAGGTTTTCTGTATCTCTAAGAAATCAAAAGAGCCCAGATCTTATCTAAGTTTTCATATTCTGTAGTTTAAGTTACTCCCAGTTAAATATGGTAGAGATATATTACACAGAAAATTGCAGAAATAATTTGCAAATGTATTTTGTTACTTTTATCACTACTATGATCAAATACCTGACAAAAGCAAATTGCAGAAAGATTAATTTGGATGTTCAGTTTAAGAGTTAGCAGTCTGTCATGGCAGGGATGGTGGGAGGCAGGAGCTGAAGACAGCTGGTTACATTGTATCCACACTCAGCAAGCAAAAAGGGAACAGTTCATGGGGCCAGACTATAAAACCACAGTGTCTACCTCCAGTGACTCACTCTTCCGGTGAGGCTCTTCTACCTCGTAAAGGTTCCCCATCCTTCCCAAACAGGGCGAAGATCTGGGAACCACATGTTCAAATACCTGAGTTTATAGGAGACGTTTCAAACTAGAAGTTTTACAATATACTACTCTGAGAAGTATGGTAAAATTCCCGAATATAACCTCCATCCTTTCTGGGAAATGACTAGGGAATCTATAAAGTATATGCTACCTTCTCAAACAACAGCAATTTCAGTAACCAAGCCCTCTGTTAGAGTATTGTGCTATTTGCTTCAGTGTATCACTTAGTTTACGTAATTATGGCCCCAAACACGTGAGTAGCATCACCAGGGGTGCGGGTTCATCAGACAGTGCTACCCTGAAATAGAAAGGTAGTGAGATACTTCATGAGAGTGCACATTCCCATAACGGCTTTCACAGTGTGCCGCTGTAATTGTTCTATGACATTAGCTATTATTTTAAATGTAGTTTCTCTTTCTATTCTATTGGGTAGTTTGAATAAAGTGGGTATTTTTTTTTAATTTGATTCCTGTAGAGTTCAGCAGCAAAGCTGAAGGACTAGTTTTAGTGTTCTTTCTTTGCTCTGTAACCTTGGCACTTTATCTCGGCAGGATGTGGAGTGAGTCTGTCCTGGTCATGCTTACTTGGCAATGTAAATACCTCCTGTACTTGGATGCCCATTACTTCCCTGGATGTGACAAATTCTCTGCTATAATTTCACTGATTGAAAAGGTTTTAATTCCTTAGTTACACTCCAAAGGCCTCAGTTTTCTTTATTGTTACTTGCATATGAATTTCTCAATCTCACCTTAAATTCCCTCTTCTGTCTGGTCTAGTCTTCTGGAAAAACCTTACATTGAATTTTTTAATGTAACTTGCTAAGCTTTTCATTCTTAATATTTCCCAACCCCGGCCCCAGGACCTTTGTGGTTTTGCAGCTCTCTAATAGTTAGATATCTTCCAAGTTTTGAATTGATTTATTTAACCCACTCATCTATTTTTGAGTCTGCATTGAGGTTACAGATTATTTTTAATATCAGATTTTTAAGTTCTATGTTTATTATCACAACCATTTCAATATTGTTTGATTTGGTTATTAAAGAGTTTAATTGATTTGTTAAAAAATAAAATAGGGTCTTACTATACCTACATTATAAAGTAATAATTATTAGATATATGATAACAAATATATATTACATATCATATATAACAATATAACATATATATCATGAAGATCAAACACACACACATGTGTATATATATATATACATGTATATACATATATACACATATATGCACATATATACATATATACGCATATATATATGAGAGAGAGAGAGAGAGAGAGAGAGAGACGGGATGGGGGAGGGGGAGAGGAAGAGGGAAAATAAGAAAACTCCATACTATGTTGTAAAGGATTTGGTTCTGTCCAAGCTTTTAGAACCCTTCCAGGGTTTTGACACAACCCTTGGAAGAAAACTAAACCCACAACACAGCTGGTTTGATCTAGCACACTTGCTTTCATTAACTCCCATCTCCATAACCATATGTAAATGTGTGTTTTATACATACGAATAAAAATAGTTAATAGCATGTATTTTTAAACGCTATCACAGACTTAATTTTTTTTTTTTTATGATTGGAGGAAATCACAGCAGTTCGGTGGTCCCTGACTGTATTATGGGACTGAGACACTTTATCTACTATACTCATTTGGCCCAGATAAGGGTCAGAATTAGATTAAAAAGTGATGATAGTGTGAAAGAAATTTAAAATGTGAAAAAACGCTAAAGTTCACTGAGGGGACAGCCTGGTGAGTTTAAGAGAACTGAAAACGTGCCTTTACCGTGGTCCCCAAACACAGTTGGGTACCTGAAAAGTTCTGAAAAGTTGCATTCCTGAAGTTTAGAGCCTTTGCTCATTTTCTATTAGGGCTGAATACAGCTTAACGCAAAGCACTGTGGGTGATCGCCCTCCAAGAGCCAATGTTTCATGATTCCTTTGCAATTGTGTATCTACAGCTACTATTTCCCACATGCTTGCTCCATCATTTCAAACTCCCAATTGAATTATCAGAAAGTGAGCAGTGACTTCATTTGATTACTTGTAATCGGCCATGTAATGTACATAGTTTCTCTAGCTCTTCTTTCCAGTAATCTCTATATGGTAACCAGAGGATAGTCCTTGCCAGCTGGCTTGGCCAGGCTCCACAAACAGCCTGGAGAATTATAGACAACCGCATATCGATTCATTAGAACATTCCCTCTTCACCTGTGGCTACTCCTGCTTTTCTGGCTTGAGTTCTCACAACAACCAGTCTGGCACTCTCGCCTGCCAGGCAGTTACTAGGGCTTCCGCAGAACTACAGAGTAAGTCTAGAACCTGAGTCCTCGTCCACCCAGACATATTAAGGTTAGAGAGCATCTACCATTTGCAATATTCCTTTGCCTTTGTGTCATAAAGGTAAAAGTATTTTTAGGCAATCTGAGTGTTAATGTGAAACAAGCTTCCTTCCCGCTTCTACAAACAGAAATGGACAAGCTATCTGCTTCTCGGAAGGAAGGGAAGGAGGGAGGGACGGAAGGAGGAAGGAAGGAAGGAAAAAAAGGAAGGAGGGAGGAAAGGCTATTTCTCCCATAGATTAGTGACTGCTCCATACAAGAACTTTGTGCCCTGTGTGTTTCACTCCAGCTGTGCACCCGCACCCTTCTGCGCACGCGCACTAGACTGCTCTCCCTTCTGTGAGGGGCATTTGCTCATTGATTCTCCCTCTTTAAACCAGTTCCCACTTACTGCCTATTACATTAGGAGGATTTTATCTAAGAAGGATAACTAATGTCAGTGGAGTACTTACTGGTCTTCGGGCTCTTTCTCATCATTATCTTATTTAATCCTCACACCACTTAGAAGTGGAGGTAATAACCCTCTGATGATAAGGAAATAACGCTCAGAGAAGAAAGAAGTTGAAAGGAATTCCACCACAGAAATGAGAAAAATAAAAGGTATAGGAGACAAACCCATATTCTGAAAGCTAAGGAAATGTTATTGCAAAAAGGGAAGCTGCCCCTTAACGAGGAACACCCCCTATCCACCACAAAAAAAAAAAAAAAAAAAAAAAAAAAAAACTAAGAACAGACAGAAAGCTAGAATTTTATATAATACTGGAGTTAATGTGGGAGATATCTATTCATGAGTCTTATTGGAGTCATATGGAATAATGGTGGTGACTGAATCTTGGGACACAAACCACGCGAAGACAATGTAGTCCTCTGTGTTTAGGAAACCCTGGGTCACAAAGTAATACAGAAGACTTTTCAATATTTGCAACATCCAGGGAGCTCGCGCTGAGCAAAAATTCAAAATTGTCATTTTTGTTCAAGAGAAGTCTCATTAATCCCTGGATAGCTCAGAAGAGCTGGCAACCCTCCTGAGGGGGAGAGAAAGCCCATAACACATTTCCTACAGGCTCTCGTTAGTGATGTCTATGCAAAACTGGCTGAAATATCTGTGGAGAGTGGCTGTTAGCAAAGGTCAGTTGGTCTGGAGTTCAGACATCTTCAAAACAGATGAATCAGGGAGTGCAGGTGTGAAGGATTGTATTGGAGAAGGATCTGGAAGTTGACAGAGCTCTTTGACTTTCTCTTAACGCTCTTTAGCTTGGGTGTTGGCTTTGGGGGGAATGTTATCCACTGTCTTGGTTACCTGAAGTAAGATCTCAGCATCTCACTAGACTTCCTCAGGGTTTAGACATAACCCTTCACGGCTTAGCTCCAGCTGTCCGGCTTCAGATTGCAAAGCTGCTGCAGATTCCAGGATGAAGGACCAGCTAGGAGATAGCCTCGAGTTTGGATAGGGATCCCGACAGACAGCTTTTAGCTCAAGGGAGAATCATGTATAAACCAATAATTAGAGGAGAAAGGTAATGTTGAGGATGGTAGCCAGATACTGAGAGATTGAAATTTTGGTATATACTGACAACTTGGTCAAAGTCCAGTTTTAATCGGGCATTGGGGACTGGGGGTGGAATCATTAAAGTCACTATCAGACAAGACAGCAGCATTCTTATGTTTCATTGGCCTATAATTTTAAAAAAGGATAATCTGATGAAAAAATGCTCACAAAGAAACTGTCTGCAGGGACTGGGGATAGAGCTCAATGGGTAAAATGCTCGCAGTGCAAGCATGGAGACCTGAGTTTAGACTCTCAGTACCAACGTTGAAATGCCAGGCGTGGCAGTGTGTGCCTGTAATACTGCCACTAGGAGGGAGAGATAGGATGCTGGAGGCTTGCTGCTCACCCAGTCCAGAAACTGGTGAACACCAGGTTCACTGGAGACCGTGTCTGAAAAGATAAGTAGAGATTAATAGAGAAGGACATTCAATATTCACCTCTGGCATGCACACGTGCACACACTGAAAACCCACACATATACAACATGCACACACTCACAAAGAGTGTAACTATGACTAGAATTTTCGGTGTGAATGAATGTAAACCCTCCAAAAATTTTAAAACAAAATGCCTATAAATATAATGATTAACCCTATTTTCAAAGAATAATAGATGTCATATTTAATTTTTTAAAAAATAGGGTAAACAATTTTAAGTCTTCAAGTTTATGTCTCCAAGTCTATTATAAACCACATATGTATATATAATATCTGATATTATATATAATATCATGTATGATACATCTGATATAGTTTAATAAATCAGATATCTAATATATCACAAAAATACCAAACATGTTATTAAATACCAAAAACGTATCAGAAATAATGATTCAATATCAGATTCAAATAATCCAGGGGTAGGTCCTAAATACTCAACATGTTAAATAAAATTCCATAGTCTGAAAAAAACTACTTGAAAAAAAAATCCCAAGCCTAGAAGATGCTAGATTTAAACCAAAGAAACAAATCTTAGGACTAGAGCTATTCAGGGCACATGCTGCTCTTGCAGTGAAATAGAATTTGGTTAATTTGGTTTCCATTACCAGTCACTTCAGCTCCAGGGGAGATACAACACCCTATTCTAGCCTAAGCAGATGCTCACACACATGTATACACACACAGAACGGGGGACAGGGGAAGGAGCATATGAACACATAAATGAAATTTAAAAAGAAAAAAACTGCAGCAAATAATATTTTTTTTAAATATCTGAAATTGTCGTGTACACTATTGCTGTTTTAACCTACTTTGAATCTAAAGTTTAAATCCTAAACTAGCCCCCAGAAGCTTATGTGTTAAAGACTCAGTCTCTTGCCTATCTTTCTACATGGAGATGCAGAACCTTTAGGGGAGGGATCTAATGGGGAAAGTTAGGTCTTTGAAAGGTATGACCTTATAAGGAATGTAACTCCAGCCCCTTCTTTTCCCTCCTTTTGCTTCCTGCCACCACAGAGCGTGTGAGCCTCCTTGCCATGCTATGCTGTGCAGTCACAGGCTTCAAAGTATCTGGACCAAGTCACTATGAACTGAAAGCTCAGACACTGTGAGCCAATTTAACCTTTCTTTCTTATAAGTTGTTAATCACAGGTGTTACATCACAGTAGCAGAATATAGACTGGCATGTTTAAAATCAATCAAAACACTACCAAGACACTAATAAAAAAAAAGTGTCATAGATGTCAAGGACTTGACAAATCCCTGGGACTCCCAATCAGTGTATGATTGTCAGGCATTCGGGTTGTTAACGTCAGCCATGCAAACCTGGAGCAGTGGTTTGAATAGGAATAGCCACCATAGACTCATATGTTTGAATGCTTGGTCCATCAGGAGTAGCACTGTTAGGAGGTGTGGCCTTGTTGGAGAAAATGTGTTACCATGGAGGGTGGGCTTTGAGGTCTTATATCCTCAAGCAACACACAGTCTGCTTCTGCTCCCTGTGGATCAAGATGTAGAACTCTCATCTCTTTCTCCAGCACCATGTCTGCCTGCACAGTGCCATGCTTCTCACCATGATGATAGTGGACTGAATCTCTGAAACTGTAAACCAGCCAGAACTAAATGTTTTCCATTAGAAGAGTTGCTGTGGTCATGGTGCCTGTTTACAGTAACAAAACCCTAAGCCACCTGGTTTAAGAAGGTTAAGCCTCCATCCGTTTGACAGTCCTGCAGTGCATCAAGCCTAACACCTATAATGACCTTATCTTTCTCTAACAACTCTCTTTCATAGAGAGAAAGAATAAATCTCTTGTGCTTTTCCAGGGCCTCCTAAAGAACCTCAAATACAATTTTAGCTGCAAAAGATATAGTTCATGATTTGATTTTAGAAAAATGAAAATCAAAGGTTGTTAGGAGATTTGAACACCTAAGAGAAAAAAATTGGATTTTGGGATGCCTGAGGGACAGAATCTTACTATTAAAAAAAAATAAGCATAGAAGACAATGTTATTGCATATATTTTTTACCACTTCCTTAAGTGAGAAAACATATTTGCTTAAATCAACAGAAATATCATAAAACTGACATAACCCACTGGTTATTCTGTTCATAGGCAAAATATTTGCTATCTAAGCAGATTACATGAGGGTAAAGAAAATTATTTTATAACTTTGTATCAAAAAGAGACTGATAATCCAAGAAAATTTTGTTGTTTTAGTAAAAGTGAGAACTAAGGTTTTATTTGCATCTGATTAATATTTGATATTAAAGCTCTTTCTGAAATCTTTAGCCGGCCCATCTAATCATAGTTTTGTTGACAGTAAATAATATGATACTTATTTATAATATTGCCCAAACCTTCACACGTTTCTATTCATTTAGTCTTGATCCTGCTCTGCTCCCTCACTCGGCAGCATCTAGTCATTTTAGTTCAGGGTAAAACTGCTCTCTGTTTTCATTAAAGAAAACCTACTCTGCCTACTTTGCATAAAACATTGTCCCTCTGCCAATATTGCTCCTACTGGAAGCTCATTCACATATATTGATTGTAACTTTTAACCACAGTAATCTTTATTCCTTAGAGAAATTTGGGAATCAGATAACTGAGAATTGTCTATCACACATCAGCATTTTGCAGATCAGCCAAGCTCCCAGCTTCCCACAACGTCTCTAATAACACAGCGCTTCAAACTGGCAAAAAATGAACACGTTCCTTATCACATTCAAAATATACAACCACTCGGCAGAATGGGTCAATGACAGGCAAACTTATAATTATTATCGACAATAAATATTTCTGCACTCTATCTTCTGTAGAAGTACTGCAAATATATAACAAATATCTCAGAATTAGTTTAACTTGCAGCAATGTCAGGTTTTGAGTTATTCAATGGTCTTCAAAATTACCTTCAAGTTCTCGTAGTATAAAACCTAGCGAGGAAATATGTTTTTCCAGATTAATGATTCAATTTGGTTAAATACAAACATATTTTTAATGATCTTAAACATTAATTAGAAATAATGCCAGGTTACCTGAACAGTAAACCTATAGATGCTTAAAGACCAGATGCAAGTAGAGTAAAAAGGTAAATTTCTAGTATAATGTTAATAACTTAGATTTTTATTAATCCAAAATTATTTAAACTGGTCTTATTTGCCAAAGACCTCCTTGAACTCTTAATACATCTCTAGTTGGCTAACACAGAAGTATTTTCCCCTCATTGAAGCTATTTAAAGTTGAAGTCCTTGGATTCCTAGAAATTTTAATTTATGTAGGCTAAGTTATTCAGGCTAGAGATCTATCAAGAAAATTTAAAATCTATTATGGCAATACCAACATGAAGTAGGAAAATATTACATACACACTAAAACAATAAGAGGTAAAGGTCTCCCCGAAATATAGACAGTAAGCACACACATACACACACACACACACACACACACACACACACACACACACACACACACAAAGATTTAAAACTGTTATCCAAAAGTCTAGCACAAAATATTATATTTTATACAAAATATAAAACTCTAAACTTTACATGAAAGATCTATTCTTTTCTTAGTGGGCACAATTTTTTTTTCTTATGAGACAGGGTTTCTCTGTGTAGTCCTAGCTGTCCTGGAACTCACTCTGTAGACCAGGCTGGCCTCAAACTCAGAGATCCACCTGCCTCTGCCTCCCAAGTGCTAGGATTAAAGGCATGTGCCACCACGCCTGGCTACAAATTCTTTTTTTTTATTGGATATTTTATTTATTTGCATTTCAAATATTATCCCCTTTCCCAGATTCCCCCCTAGAACCCCTACCCCACCCCCTCCTCCTGCTTCTATGAGAGTGCTCCCCCACCCACTCCTACCTCACCACCCTGGCATTCCCCTACATTGGGGCATCAAACCTTCAAAGGACCAAGGGCCTCTCCTCCCATTGATGCCAGACAAGCCATCCTCTGCTACATATGCGGCTGGAGCCATGGGTCCCTCCATGTATACACTTTGGTTGGTGATTTCATCCCTGGGAGCTCTGGGGGATCTGGTTCATTGATAGTGTTGTTCTTCCAATGTGATTTCAAACCCCTTCAGCTCCTTCAGTCCTTTCTCTAAATCCTCTATTGGGGTCCCCTGTGCTCAGTCCAATGATTGGCTGCAAGCATCAACCTCTGTATTTGTCAGGCTCTGGCAGAATTTCTCAGGAGACAGCTATATCAGGCTCCTGTCAGCAAGCACTTCTTGGCATCTGCAATAGTGTCTGGGTTTGGTGTCTGTATATGGGATGGATCTCCAGGTGGGGCAGTCTCTGGATGGCCTTTCCTTCAATCTCTGTTCCACACTTTGTCCCCATATTTCCTTTAGACAGGAGCAACTCTGGGTTAAAATTTTTGGAGATGAGTAGATGGCCCCATTCCCCAACCTGAGGCCTTGCCTTACCTCTGGATATGGACTCTACAGGTTCTCCCTCCCCTTTGTTTGGCATTTCAGGAAATATCATCCCTGTTGGGTCCTGGGAGCTTCTTGCTTTCCTGGCATCTGGGACTTGCTGGTGGCTACCCATAGCTCCCCATCCCCCATTGCTATACACCTGTGTTCAAATTCCTGACCCTCTGTATATTCTTTTCATAGTAGGCACGAATTCTGAACTGTTTTGACTTTAAACTGTACATACATATAACCTGAAAAGACTAATAGATCAGCTTATTTGTCACCTTTCATCCAACAAGGAAAATATCTGGTTATATTACATCTATTACATTTACATTATTAATCTACTTGCTGAGGAGATTGATTTGTCAGGCCACAAAATGAAGGGAAGCCAGTACCAGATGTCAAATGCATACTCAAAAAAGGAATAAAATCAAATGATCACTATGCTACCAACAGATAGGAGCCCAGGCAGAGTACAAGACCAGGAACTGGGCCCACTGTTGCCTCCATGATACTCAAGTGAGGAAGGGACCACACATCACTCTGAGCACTCATGCTACCTACATGGAGGGCATGAGGACTCAAAGGTGAGACCTCCTGATTGGCTATACATTGCCAAGTGGTCAGTCCTGAAGTCATACACACACAAATAACACCTAGCAGACTGAGCAGGTTGTATTCATATGTTTAGGCATAATACCTATGCGTAGATATGTAACAATAATAACTAAAGGAAGAGAGGCCATGGTTTTGAGATGAAGCAAGCAGAATCACATGGGAGGAATTGGAAAAAGGAAAGGAGAGCAAGTTAATGTCATTATATTTTATTTTTATTTGTCTATTTACATAAATATATATTTATAAAATGTATACACTAAACCTTATTAATCACATTAATAATTATTAATGTCATTATTGCTATTTTAATTTTTTTTTAAGTGAAAGGTAATCCTGCTTGAGTCAGCATGGAATATGCCAAAGACAGAAAACAGGAGAGAACAAAGAAGATGGATCTTTTTAGGATGTTCCAACAGAGAGAATGTTCATTTTTGCCAAGACAGGCGGGTGGGGAGGGGGGAACAGGATAGAAAGTTCTACAGCGGCAGGTAAATAAATGAGCCTCTCCACAAATCTCATGGGCGTCATGAAAAAGGATGGAGACAGGCTTTCTCCTAGAGCACAGAAGAATAGAATAGTGTTTTCTGATTGGCTACCACGAAACACAGGAGAGTAGAAAGAATTCTGCGCTGTGTCATCAAAAGCTTTGTTCCTTTTAAAGGTCAGTTCATTTCCCTCATCCCTCCAGCATCCCTGGTCCCGGTTCGGCTTCTAAGCAGACAGACAGAAGTGGCTTAATAAGTGCCTATTGAGCTTGAACTGGGCTGATGAGAGCTACCTGGCAGCGAGGAAGGAACCGTCTGGCTGTGCTCCAGAGAGAAGACATGCAGGTCAGTCTCTGAATGAGAACCGTGAATAAATCTATTCTTGGAGTGGATACTTTTCAAAGTTCAAATTTAGCTATGCCCCTGAGAAAGTTAAATAAGTTTTCAGAGACTTGGTTATTTCCTTTCATCTCTAAAATTGAAATATAGCATTCCATGGGCTTCTCTGTACCTTCTGAGATGTAGTAACACTGAAGCCCCATGTGGGTTCCCTCTTCACAATCACCCTTGCCCACTCTCACAATGTTGTCGTTATAACTTGGCTGCAGGCCTGTTTCTCTGTTCTGGGATCTTCCTGTTGTTCCACTTCAAGCTCTGTGTGGAAAGGAGCTTGTGTAGATGACTCTTTGTACAGTCAGTACAGCATGGGCCCCGTGAATGAGGATGGAGTGCTACAGTGAAGAACCTTCTGGAATCCAGACCCTGACAGTCTGTGCCTTTGCTCTAAGGGTCAGCAAACTATACTCCCTGAACAGACTGCCTAGATAACCAGCTTTATGTTCATATACCCAACCTTATTTTTTAGTACATTGCCCATGTCTGCTACTATACTAAAATGGCAGGGCTGAAATTTTTCCAAAGAAGTCATGAGACCCACAAGTGTTTGCTATTTGTCTCTTAACAGCTTGTCCTCACCCTATAGGTTGTCCACATCTGCATGGTTGAAGCTGGGCTGCTGAAGTTCGTGTCCCAGGAGAGGAAACAGATAGGCATCAGAGCAAGCAGCCTTATATGTACTTTATGACTTCGTCTGTGTCATGTCCACTCTCTTGTCATTGACCTGAAACTGGCCACGTAACCACAGAAAAGTAGGCTCTGGTTAAATAACCATGTACCTTGTTTAAATTCAAAGATGCCAGTCACTAAATGAAAGGGTACTAGAAATCCCACATCTGACAAAGGATCCATATCTAGAATACATAAGGAGCCCACAAATTTTAGAAAAAAAAATTCTTACCTCCAGAACAAGCAATTTAACTAGAAAATGTGTAAATGTGTGTTTGTGTGTGTGTGTGTGTGTGTGTGTGTGTGTGTGTGTGTGTGTGTGTGTGTTACTACAGAAAAACAGCAGCTAATCATAATGCCGAGTTGTGGCGCTCAGTTCTAGTGGATACATCTACAAAACACTCCTGAACTTAAGCCTCAGGGAGCATCGCAGAAGAGGGGCAGAAAGACTACAAAGAGCCAGAGGATCAGGGAATTTGCTGTGAGATTGTGACTCCTAATAACATCGGATGCTTCACCCACAAGGTCTCATCAACATGTCTGTTCAAACGTGAACTGAACAAAGATGATACCAATGAGCATGACAAACCGGTGGGGGGGGGGGGGTGGAGCCCATAAGGTCTCAGTCCTACACACACACACAAATTATAGGCAACTAAGAAAAGTTGAGAGCCAGAGAGGCGGTCTTCCCCATGGTCAAGCAGACCAATTGGTTTTCCTATGCCAAATAGTCAGTCCTGAAAACACACCTACAAGTAGCATACAAACTCAACAAGCTATATTTAGAAGTATATATGTGCATATACAAATACATATATGCATGCAATAACAAGTACTTAAAAAGACCATGAATTTGAGGGAGAGGAGTATCTGTGATGGTGTGGAGGGAAATGGAAGGGAGAAATGTTATAATTAATTATAATCACAAAAATTAAATATATATATATATATATATATATATATATATATATATATATGTATGACTAGACATTTGACTGAAAAGCATACATGGATGACAAATACACACATAAAAAGAAGTTCCATGCCATTAATCATTGGGAAAATAACAATTAAAATCACAAGGTGTTATTAATACATGGTTGTTGGATGACTTTAAAGAGAGATGGCTTAGTCAGTAAACTCCTTGTGATGTAACCATAGGGATGTGTGATAGATCCCCAGCACCCACATAAAAAGCTATGCCCAACAGATGCCCAACAGTGGGTCCCCCAATCCCAGTGCTGGGGAAGCAATGGCAGAAAGATCCCTGTAGTTTGTTGGCCAGCAGTTCTAACTGCTTAGTGGATTCCAGATTCAGAGAAATACTCTGTCTCAGAAAAATAAGGTAAAGAACAATAAAGGAAGACATTAAACATCAACCTCAGCCTTTACATGTATGTATGTGTGCACATATATGTGCTCTCTCTCTCTCACACACACACATGCACACACACTAACTTCAGACACACACACATATATAGACACACACAAAATAGTTGTCAGCACAAAGTTGTGTAAGGACATGAAGAAACTGAATCACCTGTGCACTGCTAGTGAGAATGCAAAACAGCAAGAGTATTCTGGAAAACAATTTGATGAGTTCCTATAGAATTAAAAACACACCTGTCATTCAACCCAGAAGTTGTTCCATTCCTTCCTCCCACATGAATGCACATATCTCTTAAAGAACCTATAGTCCATATTTGAAACGATTAGATCTTTAGTAAGTAAACCAGGACCTACCCTTACTACAAAACCCTAATCAAACTATTGGTGCATGCCACAACTTGGATGAATCCCAAGAAAATTACACTGATTTTTTAAAAAATTTATTAAGTATTTTCTTCATTTACATTTCCAATGCTATCCCCAAAGTCCCCCATACCCTCCCCCACCCACTCCCACTTCTTGGCCCTGGTGTTCCCTTGTACTGAGGCATATAAAGTTTGCAAGACCAATGGGCCTCTCTTTCCAATGATGGCCTCCTAGGCCATCTTCTGACACATATGCAGCTAGAGACACGAGCTCCAGTGGGTACTGGTTAGTTCATATTGTTGTTCCACCTATAGGGTTGCAGACCCCTTTAGCTCCTTGGGTACTTTCTCTAGTTCCTCCATTGGGGGCCCTGTGATCCATCCAATAGCTGACTGTGAGCATCCACTTCTGTGTTTGCTAGGCCCTGGCATAGTCTCACAAGAGACAGCTATATCAGGGTCCCTTCAGCAAAATCTTGCTAGTGTATGTAATGGTGTCAGTGTTTGGGGGCTTATTATGAGATGGATCCCCAGGTATGGCAGTCTCTAGATGGTCCATCCTTTTGCTCAGCTCCAAACTTTGTCTCTGTAGCTCCTTCCATGGGTGTTTTATTCCCAATTCTAAGAAGGGGCAAAGTGTCCACACTTTGGTCTTCATTCTTCTTGAGTTTCATGTGTTTTGCAAATTGTATCTTGTATCTTGGGTATTCTAAGTTTCTGGGCTAACACTCCATACTGTACAGTTCCCTTCATGTAACAATCTTAAAATGTCAAAACCACAGAAGCAAGAAAGATATTGGTGGTTTGCAGGGCTTAGAAATGGTGGGGAAAAGGGTGGGATCGAAGAGCATCTTGAGGGACTTTTGTGGGGGTGGAATTGCTCTGCATGTAAATAGAAGCACAAAAAATAAAAACCAGAACAGAGCAAGCAAAACGAGGGCTATATAACAACAGAAGGATAAAGAAGCTAGGACGTCACAGTGTCTGTGCCACCCATGAGCCCTGTTCCTGTGCAGTAAGAAGTGGAGGCTGCCCCAATCTTACCTCATCTCTTCTGTCATTCTCCTAAAATCTGCTAGGTGACATAAGAAAATTAGCATATGACAGCAGGTATCTCCTCCCCCTCCCGCCCTCCTCACAAAGGGAGCCGCTGTAAAAAGAGCAGCTGTTTCTTTGCTGGTTAAATAAGGAATTTTTATTATCCCATAAGAATTCCCCATGGAAAAGATTAGAGAATTAGAGATAAACTCATTTTTAGCAGATAACAAAATAATAAGCTGGGCACTTGAGAGCCTGAACAGAGCAAACAACAAGGAGGTTGTTTTCTCCTCTAAGCCCTGGGTGTATGAATCATTTCAATAGCAAGAGGGATTCTTGGAAATGGCAAACAGTAACTGTTTTAATTATCTGAGCTTTCTGAGGTAAGGAGAACTGAATAATAGTACATGGTACAGAAGGGACTGAGGTCTGGTTGACCAGACCAAGAAAGCGCCTTGTACCCTTGGAATTAGGCTACTTTCACTGCCTGGAAAGTCCTTAAATCACCCGTGTGTTGATGCATGCTTCTCTGCGGATTGTTTGCTCTTTAATGTTCACATTCCATGAGGAGTATAGAAGTTTCTATCCTAGGCTTTCTTCAAGGGACAGGAACATTTTTTTTACCTAGGCTAGCAGAAGCACTAGGTCCATCCAGAAGACTGAGCACAACGGCCAAGCTGAGGTAGAAGAGGAAGAGTTGGGCTCCCGAATGGCACTTTGTTCTGCCCTATGGTTCCTCTTCTCACAAGAAGGCACTGCTCACTTGTTCGCTGAGCACCACAGTTCTACTGCTTCAGAACAAGTTTCCTAACTAGAGAAGAATTCTCCTTTCTCTTGAGTGAGGGTAGATTTCTCCGGGAGCACCTGGGAAAAAGATTGCAACCCAAGGACATGATCTTTGGTCCCAGTTTATTGATGCAATCCACAATTATTTATTGAACAACAATTAGTGGCAGCTTCATCCCAGAATGACTCTGGTACTTTCTATCAGAGTACCTGACCTTCAAGTCATGAGATCTATGGTAGCCTAAGGGTAGCTCATCACGGCATCATGGACATTATGAGCAGCTGTGTGCTTTATGTGTGACCTCCATCCTTTGTCATTGAGTCCCTTATTAAAAGATGGCTTCCCTCAGCAAAATCTGCTCTCTACTATTTGTATAACCAATGATGATTTGTCAGTGTCAGTGGTTTCAAAGTTACTGCACAACAGAATCACCTGCAAGACTGTTTAAAACAGTTTCTGAGTCAGTACTTCTTGGATGAGGCCCAAGAGTTCACATTTCTATAAAGTTCCCGGATGTCGATGCTGCTGCTGCTGCTGCTCCTGCTGCTGCTGCTGCTGCTGCTGTCTAGGGACACATTCTGCAAACTATGTGCAACGATCTCTACTGTCTTCCCCAGAGTTTCTCCTCCTGCTCCCTATCTCACTCTTAGCCATGCACGAATCAACTGACTCATTACCAAATTACAGAAGTAATGTCCTATCTCATTTGTGGATTCCACCCCCATTCAAGAGGGAAGAATAATAAAAGCATCAAGCTGAACTTGGAGATCAGGGAGGGGAAGCAGGGGAAACAAAGTTTGAGGACTAACAGATCTCATCTAGCATCTCTCACCACCACTCACTCTCACAGTGAAATACAATGAAATGTTTGGCAGAGCAAAACCCAGTTCCTTCCTTCCCTAGCATATCAGCATTGCTTCTGTGAAGATAGCCTCGGCAAGTTCTTTTGACCCAGCATTTTATTAAAGAAAAACCACTTCTAGAATGATCACTTTTGGCTATGGAATGCTAAGGTATTTAGTAGACAAAGATAATAGCAACTTTGAGACTTGATATCCTCTCTTGCAGTTCCTTGACGGCTACCCTTTCTCCCTCCCAGGCTATCTCACACCCAGAATCCCTTCTTTATAAAGGCTAGCAAAGAAGTGCCTCCAATGGGGCTGCAAACCCCTTCAGTAGCAGAGGATGGCCTTATCAGGCATCAATGGGATGAGAGGCCCTTGGTCCTGTGAAGGCTGGGTGCCCCAGTGTAGGGGAATGCCAGGATGGAGAAGTGGGAGTGGGTGGGTGGGTGGGTGAGGGAATACCCTCATAGAAGCAGGAGGAGGGGGATGGGATAGATAGTTTTTGGAGGGGAAACCAGGAAAGAGGATAACATTTGAAAAGTAAATAAAGAAAATAGCTAATAAAAAATGTTTTAAAGGAGAAAAAAGCATATCTCAAAAGTAAAAAGAAAAAAAGAAAAGTCACATGTCAAAAAGCAACAACAAAAAAGAAGTGTCTCAAGCGTTTTAAAGATGCCTTTGTCATAGCTATGAGTGCCTTCAAGAAAAAACGGGAGAGAGCACATACTAGCAGCTTGACAACACATCTAAAAGCTCTAGAAAAAAAGGAAGCAAATTCACCCAAGAGGAGTAGACGGCAGGAAATAATCAAACTCAGGGGTGAAATCAACCAAGTGGAAACAAGAAGAACTATTCAAAGAATTAACCAAACGAGGAGTTGGTTCTTTGAGAAAATCAACAAGATAGATAAACCCTTAGCTAGACTCACTAAAGGGCACAGGGACAAAATCCTAATTAACAAAATCAGAAATGAAAAGGGAGACATAACAACAGATCCTGAAGAAATCCAAAACACAATCAGATCCTTCTACAAAAGGCTATACTCAACAAAACTGGAAAACCTGGACGAAATGGACAAATTTCTGGACAGATACCAGGTACCAAAGTTGAATCAGGATCAAGTTGACCTTCTAAACAGTCCCATATCCCCTAAAGAAATAGAAGCAGTTATTAATAGCCTCCCAGCCAAAAAAAGCCCAGGACCAGACGGGTTTAGTGCAGAGTTCTATCAGACCTTCAAAGAAGATCTAACTCCAGTTCTGCACAAACTTTTTCACAAGATAGAAGTAGAAGGTATTCTACCCAACTCATTTTATGAAGCCACTATTACTCTGATACCTAAACCACAGAAAGATCCAACAAAGATAGAGAACTTCAGACCAATTTCTCTTATGAACATCGATGCAAAAATTCTTAATAAAATTCTCGCTAACCGAATCCAAGAACACATTAAAGCAATCATCCATCCTGACCAAGTAGGTTTTATTCCAGGGATGCAGGGATGGTTTAATATACGAAAATCCATCAATGTAATCCATTATATAAACAAACTCAAAGACAAAAACCACATGATCATCTCGTTAGATGCAGAAAAAGCATTTGACAAGATCCAACACCCATTCATGATAAAAGTTCTGGAAAGATCAGGAATTCAAGGCCAATACCTAAACATGATAAAAGCAATCTACAGCAAACCAGTAGCCAACATCAAAGTAAATGGAGAGAAGCTGGAAGCAATCCCACTAAAATCAGGGACTAGACAAGGCTGCCCACTTTCTCCCTACCTTTTCAACATAGTACTTGAAGTATTAGCCAGAGCAATTCGACAACAAAAGGAGATCAAGGGGATACAAATTGGAAAAGAGGAAGTCAAAATATCACTTTTTGCAGATGATATGATAGTATATATAAGTGACCCTAAAAATTCCAACAGAGAACTCCTAAACCTGATAAACAGCTTCGGTGAAGTAGCTGGATATAAAATTAACTCAAACAAGTCAATGGCCTTTCTCTACACAAAGAATAAACAGGCTGAGAAAGAAATTAGGGAAACAACACCCTTCTCAATAGCCACAAATAATATAAAATATCTCGGCGTGACTCTAACGAAGGAAGTGAAAGATCTGTATGATAAAAACTTCAAGTCCCTGAAGAAAGAAATTAAAGAAGATCTCAGAAGATGGAAAGATCTCCCATGCTCATGGATTGGCAGGACCAACATTGTAAAAATGGCTATCTTGCCAAAAGCAATCTACAGATTCAATGCAATCCCCATTAAAATTCCAACTCAATTCTTCAACGAATTAGAAGGAGCAATTTGCAAATTCATCTGGAATAACAAAAAACCGAGGATAGCAAAAACTCTTCTCAAGGATAAAAGAACCTCTGGTGGAATCACCATGCCTGACCTAAAGCTTTACTACAGAGCAATTGTGATAAAAACTGCATGGTACTGGTATAGAGACAGACAAGTGGACCAATGGAATAGAATTGAAGACCCAGAAATGAACCCACACACCTATGGTCACTTGATCTTCGACAAGGGAGCCAAAACCATCCAGTGGAAGAAAGACAGCATTTTCAACAATTGGTGCTGGCACAACTGGTTGTTATCATGTAGAAGAATGCGAATCGATCCATACTTATCTCCTTGTACTAAGGTCAAATCTAAGTGGATCAAGGAACTTCACATAAAACCAGAGACACTGAAACTTATAGAGGAGAAAGTGGGGAAAAGCCTTGAAGATATGGGCACAGGGGAAAAATTCCTGAACAGAACAGCAATGGCTTGTGCTGTAAGATCGAGAATTGACAAATGGGACCTAATGAAACTCCAAAGTTTCTGCAAGGCAAAAGACACTGTCTATAAGACAAAAAGACCACCAACAGACTGGGAAAGGATCTTTACCTATCCTAAATCAGATAGGGGACTAATATCCAACATATATAAAGAACTCAAGAAGGTGGACCTCAGAAAATCAAATAACCCCCTTAAAAAATGGGGCTCAGAACTGAACAAAGAATTCTCACCTGAGGAATACCGAATGGCAGAGAAGCACCTGAAAAAATGTTCAACATCCTTAATCATCAGGGAAATGCAAATCAAAACAACCCTGAGATTCCACCTCACACCAGTGAGAATGGCTAAGATCAAAAATTCAGGTGACAGCAGATGCTGGCGAGGATGTGGAGAAAGAGGAACACTCCTCCATTGTTGGTGGGATTGCAGGCTTGTACAACCACTCTGGAAATCAGTCTGGCGGTTCCTCAGAAAATTGGACATAGTACTACCGGAGGATCCAGCAATACCTCTCCTGGGCATATATCCAGAAGAAGCCCCAACTGGTAAGAAGGACACATGCTCCACTATGTTCATAGCAGCCTTATTTATAATAGCCAGAAACTGGAAAGAACCCAGATGCCCCTCAACAGAGGAATGGATACAGAAAATGTGGTACATCTACACAATGGAGTACTACTCAGCTATTAAAAAGAATGAATTTATGAAATTCCTAGCCAAATGGATGGACCTGGAGAGCATCATCCTGAGTGAGGTAACACAATCACAAAGGAACTCACACAATATGTACTCACTGATAAGTGGATACTAGCCCAAAACCTAGGATACCCACGATATAAGATACAATTTCCTAAACACATGAAACTCAAGAAAAATGAAGACTGAAGTGTGGACACTATGCCCCTCCTTAGAAGTGGGAACAAAACACCCATGGAAGGAGTTACAGAAACAAAGTATGGAGCTGAGATGAAAGGATGGACCATGTAGAGACTGCCATATCCAGGGATCCACCCCATAATCAGCTTCCAAATGCTGACACCATTGCATACACTAGCAAGATTTTACTGAAAGGACCCAGATGTAGCTGTCTCTTGTGAGACTATGCCGGGGCCTAGCAAACACAGAAGTGGATGCTCACAGTCAGCTAATGGATGGATCACAGGGCTCCCAATGGAGGAGCTAGAGAAAGTACCCAAGGAGCTAAAGGGAACTTCAACCCTATAGGTGGAACAACATTATGAACTAACCAGTACCCCTGAGCTCTTGACTCTAGCTGCATATGTATCAAAAGATGGCCTAGTCGGCCATCACTGGAAAGAGAGGCCCATTGGACACGCAGACTTTGTGTGCCCCGGTACAGGGGAACGCCAGGGCCAAAGGGGGGGAGTGGGTGGGTAGGGGAGTGGGGGTGGGTGGGTAAGGGGGACTTTTGGTATAGCATTGGAAATGTAAATGAGCTAAATACCTAATAAAAAAAATGAAAAAAAAAAAATAAATAAAGATGCCTTTGATGACATCAGACCCATCTAGTAAAACTATAGTTCATTCAACTGATGCACTACCAAACTACGGAAGTAATGTCCTATCTTATTCATGGCTTCCACCCCCACTCAAGAGAGAAGGGTAATAAAAGCACCAAGCTGAGCTTGGAGGACAGGATGGACAAATAGAGCATGTAAAGTTTGAGTACCAAGAGATCTCACCTAGCATCTCGACCAGCACTCACTCTCATAACATAAATTACTGAATCATATTGGATGACGTGGCTGAGGTCAAACTGACAAGCAAGAATACCAGGGGACCTATGAGGTAGAAAAAAACAAAGAGAAAAAGGTGGGAGTGGTGACGTGGGCTTCTATAAAGGTTTAAAGAGTTCTGGAAAAGGAGACATTTATGGCTGAGGTGTGATGATTTCACTGGGAACAAGGACCAAGTAAAATGTAAGATTGTAACCAAAGAAGGGATTTTACTCTAAATGAAAGAGGCTGTGAGCATCCTGAAGGTATTTGGGAGGCTTTCCCAGCTATGCAGCTATGCTGCGCTAGCCTTGTTTTAGAGACACAAGCCAACAGTGGTGTCAGGAATCCATTGAACAGTGAAAACTGGAGGTTTCAAGAAGCTCAGTCATCATCCAATTAAAAAGAAGTTGGGCCAGCTAGAGGTTATGAACATACCACATGGGTTAGCATTCCATAATATCAACAGCTTTTCGTTACTGATGAATACCAATGTCTACTATCATAGGGGCCTTATCATCCCTCTACTGGACCAAATCCTCAGCCTGCTACATTCTTGTGAAATGAGGGTTTTGCTAATAAAAGATCCAAACTTCTTGGTCTAACATACAGGACTCTTTGTGGCCTGGTCTTGCTTGCCCTCACCAGTTTCAATTCTGCCTTTATCCAGCACACAATTACTAAATCTTACTAATCCTTTAACAGAAGGCACCATTGAACATATCCTCTCAGCATAAAAATTTGCCAGAACAATCCTCCTCATCCCCCAAGACCCCCAACTCAAGTGCCTTTACTTTCATTCTATAACTCTGTAGTAGGCTGAATAAAAACTATCCCAGCTCCCTTGACTGGGTTACAGACCTATTTGAATGATGACAATGTAAGAATGTGACTATTAGTTATTTGAGGAAACAGGTTCATGTGTAGACAAAGGCAAAGCCAAGACTCAGCTGTAACTCTAGCTTATGGCTCTGAGTCCATTTTTCACTTTGCCAAGACTAATGAGAATTGTGTGCATGCCAACAGCTACATTTTGGTTCCTTCTTTTGAACTGTGCCATTCTAAATAATTTGGTTGACACTGATAATACGGAATATGGCAAGCATATCTTACTCTTCACTCTCTTTTCCCTTCCCTAAAGAATGGGTTAGAAAGGAACTAGGTGAAAGCTCACTTAGTGACCAAAACTGAGTCTCCTTAGTCAACCTACTCATTGAGAAAACTAGACCAAAACACCTTTATCTTTAATGTAAAGAGCTTCAAATTATGCACTGGTACAAATTGTACCAAATCAACCAGAAACCAAAGGTAGCTGAACTGAGCAAGCAGTGACTGTTGGTGTGTTGGGGATGCCAGATGATTTTGATCTCATTTCTCCCATTCCCAAGCCAAATGACCTTGGACAAGTTCCTTGCCTGTCATGGCCTACTTTCTTATTTTGTTAAAAATCACTAACAGCATTCACCTTAAGGACTGTGGTGAGAATTACATAAGTAATGGGTTCTTTGGGTTTCTGGCCTGACACAGAAGGGCTTTGGAAATCACCACTCAATATTAACAACAAGGAAAAAAAACTGAACAAGCTTTAAAAACTGATGATTCTTAGGTTCATCAGAAAAATGAGCTCATGAGGCAAATGGATGCTCTTAAAACTGGAAAAACAAGCAAATTCAGAAAATTGTAATTGAAGAGAACAGACACAGAGAGAGAGGGGGGGGGGAGAGAAACCTCCCTGGGAACAGCAATTAGTGAGGAGAGCCAGAATCACAACTCAGCTCTTCTGGGGAGCCAGAGGACAGGAAAACCTCAGAAACAAAACTCCAAGGATGAAGGGGAGTATTTATAAAGGATCCTGCCTCTAGTGAATGCTTTTCTAAGAGGTTGACCAGATGGATATGCTGAAGATCAAAGGAAAATGAAATCTCTTTGCACTAATGTCACACAGAGTGAAAAAGTGTTCCAGAACATGCTCTCTTAAAGGAGCCTGATCTTGAAAGAAGCTCTCTCACCAGGGCCTAACCTATTAGGGTTTGAGTAGAGCTCCTGGACTGGAGAGGTAGGGGTGCGCAGCTCTATCCCAGCCTAGCCCTCCTGATTCATTTAAGGAGAAGGAAACTGGAGAAGCAAGTGTGTGATTCATAGCCCAAGGACATAGGCTCACTAAAAACCCAAGTGAGGCACTTATAGTCTGTAGAATGTTTCCTTTCCTCTGCACCTTAATAGTCAATACTGAAAGCTTATTGTAGGGATAAAAAGGTGTATGTGTGTATATGTTTGTGTGTGTGTGTGTGTGTGTGTGTGTGTGTGTGCGCGTGTGATGTACATGCATATGTATGTAGTGTGTGTGTGCATGTGTATGTCTGTGGTGCATGGTGTGTGTGTGTGTGTGTGTGTGTGTGTGTGAGAGAGAGAGAGAGAGAGAGAGAGAGAGAGATGTGTATGCATGTATATGTCTATGGTGTGTGTATGCATGTGTGTGTGTGCATGATGTACGTGCATGTGTATTTCATGGTGTGCATACAGAGGTCAGACAGAACCCTCACATGTTGGCCTTTACCTTCCATTTTGTTTGAGACAAAGTTTCTGCTGTTCGCTGCATGAATGCAATAATAAGTAGGTAATTTAAGCAGAGAGGTGGAAATTCTAGCTGACCTGTGAATCTCTAAGGATTCTTCTGTCTCCCCTCCTGTCTCATAGTAAGAGTATTGATATTTCAGACATGGGTGACCATGTCCAGATTTGTGTACCTTATGCACAAATGTTCTACCCACTGAGCCATCTCCCCAGCACCTCTTACCCAGATCATCATGTCCTGATACCATAGAAAAATTATTAAGTATATCAAAATGGGGGGGGGAGCCCAGACAATGTAAGGAGACTTAACAAGTATCAGAGCTAGAGCTACATATGGCAAGAATATTGAAAGTATCAGAAGTAATTATAACTTTAAAATTGTGATAGATGTGCTGAGTTATAATTGGAATGTTTTAATGAATATAATAATTAATGGGTAATTTAAGCAGAGAGGTGGAAATTCTAAGACTGTTAAAAAAAAAAAACAGAGACATGTTAGAGATCAATGACCTTGTAACAAAAGTTAAAAGTGCATTTGAAGGGCTTATTACTAAGCTGGACATGACTGGAAAATGAATCTCAGCTTGCAAAAAAAAAAAAAATGGCTTCAACAGAAAAGTAAAGGGAGAGAAAGACTGCAAAATATGGAGCAGAACATTCCAGAGTGGGATATTCAGATAACTATAGTATGAGTGATACCCAAAGAACAGAAATGTCAGAAGGAAAAAGGAAGGAACAGATGCAAGATTTGAAGCAAAATGACCCAAAACTTCCCCCCAAAATTAATGTCAGATACAAAATCACAGATCCAGGCAGTTAGCCTGCAGAAAACCAAAGACAACAAGGTATCTTGAAGAAAGTTATAGGGGAAAATCCTTCTAGATAAGAATTATATCTGGCCAATAAGAAATGTTAAAAGATACTTTTCAGAGAGAATACAAATTAAATAGATGAGAAATTTGGATCTACTTGAAGAAATAGAAAGCACTGGGGAAGTAATAAATGAAGGGAAAATGAAAGTATATTTTCCTGATTTTAATTAATCTAACATGTTTGTACAAGATAATATCAACAAAAAAGATATTTGATGATTGTAATATATATATATATATATATATATATATATATATATATATATATATATATATATATATAAAATCAGTTCTTACTATGACAGCCTCGTCTAAATGAGGTGTGTTTTATTTGGAAGTGGGAGTGAATTAGTTATAAATGTTAGTTGCAACTATAGGACAGTAAAATAAAATTTTAAAAGAAGTACAATTTATATATAAAAAGGGGAAAGGAAATCAAATCACATAAACTATTCAGCTAAAACTACAAAAGTCAGAAAATGTAAAACATTTTAAAATGGAAATAAAGAACAAGGGTGACAAGCAGAAAGTAATAACAATTATAAAAATATTACTCTAACTATGACAATTTTAAAGATTTGTTTTGGTTTTCTGTGAATGAATGTCTTGTCTGCACATATGCAAGTGTATCCTATGTGTGCAGTTGGTGCCCACAGAGGCCAGAGGGGCCACCAAATCCCCTGGAACTGGAGCTACAGAGAGCTGAGAGCTGCCCAGTGCTGGAAACTGAATCCAGATGTTCCGAAAGAGCAGTAAATGATTCTTCTGCTAAGTCATCTCTCCAGCCCCATCGAGGATCATTTACACATCTATGTTCTAAACATACCATTGAAAAGATACAGGCAGTAGTGGCGCACGCCTTTAATCCCAGCACTTGGGAAGCAGAGGCAGGCGGATTTCTGAGTTCAAGGCCAGCCTGGTCTACAGAGTGAGTTCCAGGACAGCCAGGGCTACACCGAGAAACCCTGTCTCAAAACAAAAACAAAAACAAAAACAAAAACAAAAACAAAAAAAACAACAAAAAAAACAACAAAAGAAAGAAAGAAAGAAAGAAAGAAAGAAAGAAAGAAAGAAAGAAAGAAAGAAAGAAAAGAAAAAGAAAAAAGAAAAAAGAAAAGACAGGTATAAATTTAAAAATAAAATACCCAATAGTATGTTATATAAGGAACCTATTTTTGTGTTTAAAAAAAAAAAAAAGAATGTATTTGGGATCATAATTAAACCAAAAAGCTGTGAACTCTTTAGAAGATAATAAAAGAGAGAAATCTAGATGATCTTAGATATGATAAAAGCTTTTTTAAATATACCACTAACGCATGGTCCATAAAAGAAATAAGTAATACTTGTGTAAGATGTATGTGGTGTACTACTCTGGCAAAGGGGTATTGACTCTGAGCGAGGCATGCATACACAGAAGCAGGAGTGCATAAGCTGTGTGCCTTCCACTCAATTTTGTAGTGAACCTAAAGCATCCACAAAAAGAAACTCTATTTAAAATAATAATCATAATGCCAATACTCAACATGCATGAGGGACTTTCCTTGTATAAGCATTTTCCTCAGGAACTTAATTAGAATCATGACCAACACTTACTGAATCATTACGAAATTACAGACTATTCTAAATACGTATATTCTAATTTTCTGGAGTAAATCTTCCTTGTGTGTGTATGTCCAGGGATTGAGCCCAGGACCTTGCACATGCAAGGCAAGTACTCTACCACTGAGCTATAACCGCAGCCCTTTTTGTGTATCCTTCTATTTTGAATCAGGTCCTCTTACTAAATTGCCCAGGCTGCACTTGACTTCATTCTATAGTCCAACCAAACCTTGAACTTGTGCTCCTTCTGCCTCAATCTCCCTAGAAGCTAGGTTTGTAGGCCTGTGATACCAGGCTCAACGTTGGCTTTGTTTATTTTTCCAATTAAAAGCACACTTGAGGAGGTTAAGCGATTTGTCTGAGGTCACAATGCTAATAAGTGCTTGGGCTGAGATTCAAACCCATGCTTTTAACCTCGACCCAGAATGCTTGCCGAAGCTCAGCCCGTGGCAAGAAGCCAGTACACAACAAAATAAAACTTAGGTTTCTCCCTCCTTCCTTCCTTTTTTCCATCCTTGTTTGTGCAGCAAGTTGAAACAGGTCTACTTCTTGATGGTAGCTCTCAGAACAGCAAGTCAAGGTGAGGGTCTTTGAGTCACATAGATCTTCCGAAATTCAAAAACAATAAATCCTCAGTACAGTTCCAGAGCCTAGCAAAACTGTCAAAGCCAAGACAGTCCGTGCAGCCTGGGTGGAGATCACTTTTCTGTCATAAGAGCAAGTAAGCCTTCAGATAGGAATGGATTTCAGTGACAAGAGGTGTAGTATGGAACATGCCTGATGATGACAGTCAAGAACACTTCATTGCTGATGTCCACTGTCACATTAGACGACATCAAATTGATACTAACCTGGTCAAAGCTGCCATGGCAGATCAGCCATCTGTCTCATTCATTCATAGCAGTGTTGGGTGCAGGTTCCTCCTCCTAAGAAATGCTCACCTCAGAATTGTTGCTTCTCTGTGATACATTAAGTAGTTCCTTAATCGATCATTGTAATAGTAATCATATTCTTGACAAGAACTTGAGCACATAAAAATACCACACACACACACACACAGGACTTCCACCTCTAGAGTTGTGAAGGGGCAGGAGAAGTTACCAATGACATTACACACTGAGGGAGAGATGACTGTAACCCAACAGAAGTCGGTCTTTTATGGTGTTAGGAAAGGAAAGGTATGTATATCTAGGAAATGCTCACCTTGCATGGAGGGGGTGTGTCTGAAGATTCCTTGGACCTCTCCTTCAGCTAGGTCACCTAGAAAAAGGGATCACAGATGTGCTGGGAATATGTGCACGTCGATTATGATGGTGAGGGACGTCTCATTTCATTCTCTACAACCTTGCAAATTGAGTTTAATTTCACCACTCAGTAGACAACATAAGACCAGAGGATTTAAGCAGCTATTCAAATTTATTGAGCCAGTAGGTTATGAAGCTTGGATCTGAAGCCAAGGCTATCTGCCTCCACAGTTCTCTCTCATTTATTGTGCACAAAACACAATAAATTATCTCTTGGTCTCTGGGACTCAGGAGTTAGTGAACACATTTGAGGATTGAATTTTAAGACATGAAACCCTGTGAACCAGGGAGAAATAAGAATACAAAGCAGATAAGTAGAGCAATACTGACCAACAGTACAGATGTTCCCCTGATGTGGAATCTCCTAGGAAATCCTACCCAGAACTATGCCTTCCAAAATAAAATCTTATCATTATTTGTAGCAGAATGATGTCACATAATTTCACAATGAGATCTAAGTAGAAATGCAGACCTAAAGGAAGCTTTCAGAAACCTTCCAAAGCAAACCTGACATGTACCCTTTTTCCTTCCTCATCTCTTCAAACCTCTTTCTTGTCGAATGGCTAGAGGATGTGTTAGTTATTTGCCTCATTGTAACATCAAGACACCTGAGAAGAGTGGCTTAAGGAGTGAAGAGTTTATTTTGGCACGTGATTTCAAGGAAGGATTTTCAAGTCCTTCTCGACAGAGGTTTGTCCTCATCTCTCTCTCCTTCTCATGCCATACAGGACTCTAGTCTATGAAATGGTACTGCCTACATTTATAGTGTGTCTTTACACCTCAAAAACCTGATCTAAATAATCCCTCTTAGACATATAAAGAGATTTGTCCCCATAGTGATTCTAAATCCACTCAGGTTCACGGTCAAGATTAAACACAATAGCGCTACCTCCTGGCCAACCTGACACCCAAACACATCACTTTGAAACCATAATTTTCTACTCATGGTCCTCATAGACTCACATTCATCTTGTAATGCAAGATGAATTTCAACCGCAAAGGTCCCCACAGTCTTAAAGAGTTGTAACACTTTAATAGTAGCAGAGTCCAAACTTCTTCTGAGACTCCAGGCAAGCTCTTAACCAAAGCTCCTATAAAATCAAACCTAACCCTGTGTTACATGCCTGTCACAGAATAAACATTTCCACTTGACATCTATTAAGCACAATGTATGAATGGGGGAAACATCAAATCCTGACGCTCTGTGTCTCTCGTGGAAGTGAATGCCCATTCTTTTTCTTGTTTATCTGCAGCTCCCTCTCGTCTTCTTCGCTAACATCGGCGCATGAACACACCATCCATTCACCCATGCTCACATTTCCTTCCAACTACTTCATCCCTTCTTTGTTCCTCTTCAAAACTCCTGAATGTTCTCTACCTCTGCTGTCTTCAAATGCTTCCTTCCTGTTTTCTGTGGTGCTAATGACATAGAAACTAAAGACCTTGAATTGTTGAGTCCAGGGCTCAATTATATATTCTCACCTTAATTGATCCATCAGTAATATTTGGCACTCTACTTGGAGCAAATTCTCTACTTGGAAACACTGTCAGACACACTTGAACTTCTCTCCTGAGAGCTGGTCACCTTTCCTTTCCCTGGATGGTAAGCCTCCCTTCAGCTGTGTAGTTGTTTAAGAAACATTCCTAAACTCTTTTCTATTTTAGGGGGAAAGACTCACAATACTGCCCAAGACGATCTCTAACTATAAATCCCAGGCCCAACTTGAGATCTGCCTTCTTTAGCCTCCTTGGTGTTGTGATTTACAAACAGGTACCACCACGCAGAGCTTCGCTCTTTCTATTCCACACCTAAATGTGTTCCCACTGGGAATTCATCCAAACTCATGGCTAAGAAGCCTATAAAACTGGCTATGCATGGAAAACTTCTATAGTTACAAATAACATCTATATTAACTCTCTTTCAAAGCATGTTCTACTGGCATGTCACCTTCCCAGTGAGACTTTGACAAACCATATTTCTGATGCAACCTAGGGACAGTGAAATTTAAAAATAAGTAAAGTCCTTTGCTTCCAACTTGTGAACTTGTGCTGAATCCCCATGACCAACACTGTAGGCAAGAACGCTCCTACAGGTTGTCTTCTGACATCTTTTCACACAGGGGCGGGTGTGTGTGCGCGCGCACACACACACACAGTGTAACATTTAAAAAGATACTGTCAACTTCTACTTCATCAGAATAGCCCCTTCCATCTCCCTTACTTTATTCTCCTTCATAATACTTTTTATTTGTTATTATGTTGTATATTTATTTATGTTTCCAAGTCCTGGACTGTGGCTTTATGAGGACATGGACTTTTGTTTCTATATAGCTATAGTCTTAGAATTTGGAATAGGGTCACACATAGGAAGCACTTAATAAATATTGTTAAAAGAATGAATGGGTAGATGTTCTTCCAAGTGATAGCAAAATATTAACAAAATTGTATTTGCAAGCATTCATTCTTATACAAAATTGGTGGCTCTAATAACAACATCTGTATTCTTACTTCTAAAATGTTTCATTTCCTTGAGCCTCTCACCTGTTACTATATTTTTAGCTTTCAAAATGCCCACACAGATATTCCCTACAGAATCCTAAAAGTTGCAAATATGAGAGACAGATGTCCACTCTCAAAGAGCTTGACTCCCTAACCACCGGAACCTGCAGATGTCTATTATACAGCAAAGGGAACTCTATAAACTTCCTGTTTTCAAGCATACAGCAGGGGAAGGACACACCTCATTATACCTATGGACCCAAACTGATTACATGAGCCCTCTAGCTGGAAGAAGAAGTAGGCATTAGAAAGAGCAATGAGTGTCCATTGCTGGCCTTGGAAGAAGCCATTAAGTCAGAGAGTGAAAACATCTCATGGTTTGGAAGAAAACTGTCAAGTTCAAGGAGGTAAATTCTGCCAACCACCTGAGCAAGCCTAGGAATAAGCTCTGCCCAAGAACATCCAAATAAGAGTTCTGCCTGGTCAGCATCTCAACTTAGCATTTTAAACATCTTAACAGAGAACCCAGCTGAGCCATCCTGGACCTGTGCCTAGCGGCAAGGGACAAAGAATCAGTGTGTTTTGAGCCACTGAATGTGACTGTGACAAATGAACACTAATCTACCAAATGGCTATCAGTGAGTGACTGGGAATTCTAAAATACTTGTAACATGGGAATATTCTCTATTGTCCAAAGAGTCCGGTCTACTCTACCAGAGTTGGCTTCCATTGGATTCCTAGAATATCAAACTGATACATTATTAAATGCCTATTGTTAAGTGTCACTTCCTTTTGATTTTCTTTGTGTCAGAACTTTAAAGAAACTAAAATATTGAAGTTCATTCTATATCTACTCCCAGGTTGTAGGGGAAATACTCTCACGCCTTCAGCCTCTGCATCTGCTGAGCTAGGCTTAACTAATGGGCTGGTTTCCTATTAAGCTTCAGGGAAGTCAGTAATGGCTGCTTTCATAGAATTAGCAAATGCCACCAAAACTAAAGGTCAGATCAAGTTGAAATTAAATATAGTATTTCCAGTGGGGCAATGCAGGGTACTTTAAAGAGCAGTCCCCACACACCCCAGCATGCCCTAGCAATGGCTATTCATTGAGCAAAATATCTTGAGTGCTAATGGAATCCAGTTCAACTCTTTGTCAGTCCCTGGCCTTTGCCACCTGTGACCCATATTAGCCACAATAAGTCTATTTTCATCAAGAAAGCCCCTTAAGTGCCCAATGAGAAGAAGGGTCTTGTGGCTGGGTCCATGTTTAAGATCTTACATTCACCCTTGCATGCTTCTCTGCTGCCCCCAACACAGCCAGCATTCAGTATCAGCAAAGCAGGAAGCTGGACATTTGTTTATCTTTTCAAGTTGCTTTGGCTGTGAAGGGCAGAGAAACAAAAAAGGATGGGCAAAGGGTGTAGCTGGGCTGAGTCTGCAGAAAACTCCAGAAGTGGAGTGAAGCAGGCAGTGTGTGAAGCAGAAGGAATACACAAATGTGGAGCCAAGCTATTGATGATGCACATCTTAGCTCTGCCACTTATAAAGTCTGTGTTCTTGGATGTACTTTTAGCCTCTGGTTTGTTCATCCACTCAGTGAGGATAGTAATAAAAACATGAATTGAATTAATATGCATTACTATTCCAACGTATTTTATCTGTTTTCTCTTCTTTTTTATCCAATGGTATTTATTACCATCTGGCATCTGCATGTTCTGTGTATATGGATGAATATTTGTCTCTATCTCCTCTATCCTATATGTGATGGAAGGCTCATGACAGTAGGGATATTCTCCGCTCTCTGCCATCTCCACTGTGATGGATTCCATCCAGAGTGTCAGCTAAAACAAAACCTTCTTCCTTCAATTGCTTTTGTCACACCAATTTAAAAAGTAGTTGAGACAGGAAATTGGTTCTGAGAAGTGGGGCAGTTGCCATGATAAATCTGACCATGTGGTTATAAACCCTTAGAGCTATTTTGCAGAAGGACTGTGGCAGAGCTCAGAGCAATAGGGAGAGATGTCCTAGAGTAATGTTAACAGAGCTTAACTGCCATTCTAATGGCTGTGCATATGGCCAGGATGGCAAGAGAGATGAAGACAGTGAAGGCCTATTGAGGTTTCAGAGGAGAATAAGAGCTCTACTAGAAATTTTGTTATAGAACATTTGTAATATTCTGATCAAAAAAAATTAAAAAAAAAAAACAGGCTGCTTTCTACCTGTCTCTTAAAACCTTGATGAGATTTAATCTAAAAGTAATACATTATTTCTTTTCTTTGTATTTCAAGATGGGATTTCTCTGTGTAACAGCCCTAACTGGCTATCCTGGAACTTGCTTTGTTGTCTTGGCTGGGCCTCAGACTCACAGAGATCTGTCTACCTCTGCCTTCCTAGTGCTGGGATTAAAGACATGTGCCACCACTGACTGTCTGGTTTTTTGGTTTTGTTGTTGTTGGTGGTGGTGGTGGTGGTGGTGGTGGTGGTGGTGGTTGTAGTGGTAGGTTTTTTTTGTTTGTGGTTTATTTGCGTGTGTGGGGGGATGGTCTTTGGTTTTTGTTTTTAGCTTTTCATTTTTCAGTTTTCATTTTTTTTTTGGTTTTCTGTAACAACAGAAGAAAATTTTAAGATGACAAACAAGGCCCCCAGACCTTAGTACAACTGACACCATAATGGAAATGCCATTCAGGCCATGGAACCCAGCACGAGGCAATACTATCTGTCAAAATAGAAACCAAAGCCTAATCCATCAAAGTCCATAATTCAGGGAAAATCCCTAGGTGTATAAATCTTACTTTTAGCTTCTGTAGTTTCACTTCTGGCTCATTGTTCTTGCTAATTGGGATATATCAACCTAGGATATGTTTTAGTAATTAAAAGCTCACCCTGAGAAAGGCTCAGGGTGATACTTGGATCCCAAACACTCTGTAGTTGCTGGACAGCTAATGAAGATTTTCTATTGGCTCAAGCCCATGACTGAGTAGACTTCTCTGGTGGCTCTCTACCTCTCAACCATAGCAGCATTCTGCTGATGGTATGGTTATCACATACTGATCTTACTCAAGTTTTCAATGAGATAAAAAGCAGGAAAAGGGAAGAAAATGTGCAATTTAATGCATAAAGTTGCAGATGAAGACACAGGCAATAGGGGAAAAGGATGTAATCCTTAAAGGCTTAGCATCGTTAAATAGAGATCTTACAGGAAACAGCAGAAAAGGTGCCCTGAGGTCAAGATCCTACTCATCAAAAGCCCCATTCTCATGAGAACACAAAGTATTTGAAAGCAGAGATCCTGACGAGATTGTCTGTCACCAATGGGGATCCTGCTTCACCCAGAGAAGTCTTTCACTGGGTTGAGCTACCAAGGCACATCAAGACCGCCATCACTGGTAGGATAACATATTATATCTTGAGCTAGCAATAAAACTGACCAGTCCCACCTGCATGTTTCTCTTTATTCAGGATGTAAATGTTAAATAGCCAGAGAGACAGGGTCATAGAGGCTTTCACCAGGACTCCAGAAAGTCACAGAAGCGGAGTGAGTTGTAGAGGGGTCAGATTGCCTTCAGAGACACCATCGTGTGAAGCTGTGAGGGTGAGGCATAATTTGGGATGGAGGCCATAGAATGTGGAAAAGGCTAGAACTATGGACAGCCCATAAAGAAAGCTATAGACACAGAACAAAGCTGGCACTAGAGTGGACATAGTTCATATGTGCTGTAGGCAGCAGAGCTGGAGAAACAGCATTATTCAAGGACACTGGGGCTAGAATAATTCTCTCATCACCAGCCTTAGATGTTAGACATAAAGCTACAAGATTTGGTGTGTTGTCCTACTGGATTTCAGTCTTGCTTTGGCTCAGTCTTGTGTTACTACATCTCTGTTCTTACCTTTTGGAATTGGAATGTTTACTACATCTTATTATATATTGGAATAACATAACTTTTTAACAAGGGCTTACAGATATGAGATTATACGAATCCTCTTAGACCATCTGCATTTAGACTTTTGAAATTATTAAAACTGTAAAAAAAAAAAGTATTTGAAGTTCGAATGACTACATCTTTCATTGTAAGATGGTTACAAGCCTTTGAGGGCCATAGGTAGAATGTTGTGGTTTAAGAATGATGTTCTGGGTCTCAAGTTCACAGAGGGGAGAGGACATGTCTTTGAGGATGTTTCCCAGAAATGTTTCATAAAGAAGAGAAGGCTTGCCCTGAATGCAGGCAACACCTCTATAGACTAGAACCATGCATCAAATAAAAAGAGTAAAGTGAGCAGAACGTGAAGACTCGCCTCTTTCATCTGCTTCCTCGCATGTAGATTCCCTCCTGTTCTTGCCACACCCCCTTTGCCATGGTAGGCTCTATCTTCCAACTTTGAACCAAATCAAATCCCTGTTCACTAAGTAGCTTTGGTCAGATAGCTTGTCCTGGCAGGAGGAAGGGCAGCCTACTCACTTTTCTCATTTAGAAGTTGAGGATAACAGAATCTCCCTGAAATGTAAGTCAAAGATTAAGTAGATAAATGTGTGAAGTGCCTTTCAGAAGGTCAGACATACTATGAGTTCACGATAACTGTTAGTTCATATTAGAAGTGCCGGCACTATTGACGAGGAGGCAGTGTTGGTTATTTGAATGAAAGAAGAACTTAGGAACCTCTTTACTCTGTGTCTAGCAGGCAGCAGTTCTTCAGGAAGTAATTTCTCAGTGGTATACTGGACATATTCATCAACATAATCCTTAGTAGAGGTATCTAGTAACATTCCATTACAAAGTATGTCTACTATACAGATTGCTATGATTTCTTGACCCCTTAAGTTGCATTCAGTTAAAGGTTGTTTCCAGAAAGGGGGTATTGGAAGATACAGCAAAAACTTTTGTGAAAGAATGCCTCATGGAAGACCCTTGGGTCACTGGGAATCCTACAGTTAAAAGGTAGTTTTCTGCACTCCTTTGAATGTCTACAAGACATGAATTGAAAAAGAAACACACTCAGTCCCACCCAGCTCCCTCTGCCCTAACTCAGTATGGATTGTTAGTCCACATATAAGACTCCATTACTGCTATCCACACCATGAAATGATGCAGCTAGGAGTCCGAGTTTACTGAGCCTGGACAAGTTTATACTTGAAATATTTGGAACTTGGGGCTGGAAAGATGTCTCAGTAGTTACAAGCATGAGCTGCTCTTCCAGAAGATTTGAGTTTGAGTCCCAGTACCTACAAGATGGCTTATAGCCATTTTTAACTGTAGTTCTAGAGGATCTGATACCCTCTTTTGGCCTTCTAAGGCACTGCACACATGTGGTGCACATACATAAACTGAAGGCACATAAAGTAAAAATAAATCCATCTTTAAAAGAATTATCTAACCGGTATGAGGTAGAATCTCAGGGTTGTTTTGATTTGCATTTCCCTGATGACTAAGGATGTTGAACATTTCTTTAGGTGCTTCTCAGCCATTGGTATTTCTCAGTTGAGAATTCTTTGTGTAGCTCTGTACCCCATTTTTTAAATAGGGTTATTTGGTTTTCTGGAGTCTAACTTCTTGAGTTCTTTGTATATATTGGGTATTAGCCCTCTATTGGATTTAGGATTGGTAAAGATACTTTCCCAATCTGTTGGTTACCTTTTTATCTTATTGACAATGTCCTTTGCCTTACAGAAACTTTGCAATTTTATGAGGTCCCATTTGTTAATTCTTGATCTTACAGTACAAGCCATGGTGCTGTGTTCAGGAATTTTTCCCCTGTGCCCATATGTTCCCCACTTTCTCCTCTATAAGTTTCAGTATCTCTGGTTTTATGTGGAGCTCCTTGATCCACTTAGACTTGAGCTTTGTATAAGAAGATAAGAATGGACCAATTCACATTCTTCTACATGCTAACCACCAGTCGAGCCAGCATCATTTGTTGAAAATGCTGTCTTTTTTCCACTGGATGGTTTTAGCTCCTTTGTCAAAGATCAATGGCTAAGATCAAAAACTCAGGTGACAGCAGATGCTGGCAAGGATGTGAAAAAAGAGGAACACTCCTCCATTGCTGGTGGGATTGCAAGCTGGTACAACCACTCTGGAAATCAGTTTGGCAGTTCCTCAGAAAATTGGACATAGTATTACCTGAGGACGCAGCTATATCACTCCTGGGCATATACCCAGAAGATGCTCTAACATGTAATATGGACACATGCTCCACTATGTTCATAGCAGCCTTATTTATAATAAGGCTATTATTAATAAGAAGAAGCTGGAAAGAACCCGGATGTCCCTCAACAGAGGAATGGATACAGAAAATGTGGTACATTTACACAATGGAGTACTATGCAGCTATTAAAAACAATAAATTTATGAAATTCTTAAACAAATGGATGAATCTGGAGGATATCATCCTGAGTGAGATAACCCAATCACAAAAGAACACACATGACATACATTCACTGGTAAGTGGATATTAGCCCAGAAGCTCAGAATACCCAAGATACAATTTGCAAAACAGATGAAGCTCAAGAAGAAGGAAGACCAAAGTGTGGATACTTTGATCCTTCTTAGAAGGGGAAACAAAATGCCCATGGAAGGAGTTACAGAGACAAAGTGTGAATCAGAGACTGAAGGAATGACCATCCAGATACTGCCCCACCTGGCGATTCATCTATTAACAACCACCAAAAACAGACACTATTGTAGATGCCAACAAGAGCTTGTTGACAGGAGCCTGATAAAGCTGTCTCCTGAGAGGCTCTGCCAGTGCCTGACAAATACAGAAGTGGACGCTCAACAGCCATCTATTGGGCGGAGCACAGGGTCCCCATTGAAGGAACTAGAGAAAGTACTCAAGGAGCTGAAGGGGTTTGCAGCCACATAGAAGGAACATCAATATGAACTAACCAGTAACCCCAGAGCTCCCTAGGACTAAACCACCAACCAAAGAAAACGCATGGTGGGACTCATGGCTCTAGCTGCATATGTAGCAGAGGATGACCTTGTCGGTCATCAATGGGAGGAGAGGCCCTTGGTCCTGTGAAGGTTATATGCCTCAATATAGGGAAATGCCAGGGCCAGAAAGAGGGAGTGGGTGGGTTGGTGAGCAGGTGGGGGGGGCATATGGAGTTTTCAGAGGGGAAACTAGGAAAGGGGATAACATTTGAAATGTAAATAATGACAATATCTAATTTTTAAAAAATGAAAAAAAAGAATTATCTAGAACCTTGAAACTAATTTCTTCTTTTTTTCCTAAGAGTCGAAATGAGTTACTTTTCCTACCATTGGGAGGGAAGTAGCTAAAGGAAAGGAAGAATTGTTCTGGCTCAGAGTTTGAGGGTTTAGTCTATCCAGGTAGCAAAGCCATGGAGGTGGGAGCCTAAGACAGCAGGTCACATTGCATCTGCAGTCAGGAAACAGGGAGAGATGAATGCTTGATTTATGTTCTCTTTGTTATTCAAAATAATTCAGGACACCATCCCATAAAAAGCTACCACCCACAGTGGGCAGGCCTTCGCTCCTCAAACTGCGTAGCTAATACCACACAGGCATTCCTAGCTTGTCTCCTAAGTGATTCTAGATCCCAGCAAGTTGACAATGGTGATGATTCATCATAAAAGCACCTGTTAGATTATTAATTAAAGTGATGAATAACTGACACAGGAACAATAACTATGTGTAACTTTGAGATCATAGGTAGTAACAAAATAATTATGAAGTAATAAGATGTGTTTATTACCTTTTAAATTATAATTTAATTATGTTTATATGTTACATATTTTAATAACTGATTAACTTGAGTTTTAATAGCAAGCTCTCAATTTTTTCCTGGAAATGTAACCATTGACTCTTGTGAACTAGGACAATCTATCTATAGCACACTACTATTTGTATAAATGTTATTTTTTCCTATCACAGGCAAATGTCTTTTACTTGTTCCAGACAAGTAAATAAAGGCCAAAATGGTCGTGCCAAAAACTAGTGTAGACCTCTTTCCCAGGCAATATATGGGAATCAGACCCTACAGGGGATGCTAGTATAATCCTCTACCAAGCACTCAGACAAAAATGATGACATGAGGCAAGCCCTAAGCTGCTCGCCTCCTAAGACTGGCCTAGAGTCTGTGACTGTGCTGGATTTTTACTGGGTCAAGGACTGCTAGAAATAAATAGGCAATTCATTTAGGTTTCAATCACTCTGGATACATGGTCATTAAGAAGCTAAAATGTAGGAATTTGTCTAGACTCTAGAGGAATGAATACAAAGACCAGACATTGCGAGGGTTACAGCTGCAGGAAATTACTATCCCAGCTATGATATGTACAGGCTCATACTAGTCAGCTTTTGTACTCTCAACTCCACATTTAGGAAAAGAAGAAGCATGGTACCCAGAGAATTTTTGGAAAAAGTTACTAATATTCCATTTCTCTAGTGACTATCATCTAAACCAAAGTCCTCTATTACCTGGGCCATTTCTTGGAGCAGGCACATTGTGATCTAGCACATAATTCCTCAGGAGGCTGACCAAGCAGCCTGATTTTCTTGTTAGCATTCTGGATTTAACATAGAGGAATCAAAGTTCCAGAAAATTCTTCAGTAGTTATTCATAATATCTTTGGCTCCTGAGGCCAGTAATTTGTAGGTTTTGTCTTCCAGGAGAGGCTCAGAAAGTGGATTCTATGGTGTTCTTCAAACCATGAGCCTGAAGAAGAAACACAAAGAGAATCAAGAGGAGAAGAATTTGACGTGAGCAGGCATCACAAACATCATTTCAAAAGGATGTCCTAAAGTGGTCCACAACCACAAATGCTGACAGAGACATCCAGCAGCAGAGAAGGGCATTTCTCTTGTGTTTGTCCAGTGTGTGTGTGTGTGTGTGTGTGTGTGTGTGTATGTGTTTTACAGGATAATTTAGAAATTGGATCGCTCCTCTCACCTTGTAAGCCCATAGCATCAAATTCAGACCCTAGGCTTGATCATTTCTCCAATGCCGAGAAAGAACATTTAAAGAGCTCTGAAGGGCATCCCCGCTCTCTCTGTGCCACTTGAACCTTTCTTTCCCTCTCTTGTTAGCCCTGGTTGTAGAAATAGCAGACTCCGCTATTTTGAGCAGATAGAAAGGCCTTTGTGATGTTCTCGGGGTCCTCTCTGGACTCTCCCACCCAGACCATCAAGAGTAAGGAGAAGTGCTCATCAGAATCAGCAAAGCAGGGAGGGACGCTCTGCTGCCCGCCATCAGGTAGAATGAGCCTACCCTCCACACAGGCCAAACCAACCCCGACCTCCACAGCAGCCTGCTTTCTGGAAAGATTGTGAATCAGAACATCCCTGATGCTCCCTCTCCACCCTACAGGGGCACCACCATTCTCCCCAGAGACTCATTGCAAGAGCCGCCAAACTCCTTCCTTTTGTCCCTGACTCACAGAACTGTTTATTCTACTAAGGCCTCAGAGGCAAATTCCTCCTCCAAAAGCCTTCAGTATGACAATTTGTCATCACAGTTTTCATTTCTAAAAACCCAATTTGGTTCTTTTTAAAGCCCATCTCTTCTTTGTCACTCTGACCCACTTTTGTCCTATGCTTCCTACCCTTTGATCAGCAGTATTTAGGGTATGTATTCAGAGTGTGGTACAGATTATGGCCACCTGCCAAGTAATTGATTACTGGATAACACAATCAGCTTTCAAGGAGCACTGGAGCAATAACAGATCATCAAACAGCAATTCTGAAGCTTAAAGGAGGTGGAAGGGTGTTTCTCTGCAGGCAACATTCAGAGGTAGAAGGTGAAGGCTAATGGGTGGTTTGAATTTATGCCATTATTGAAAGACATTGTCTTTGTGTATATGTTTGAAGTAATATTGCTGCTACAGCTGGAGTGCAGCTAACTTGAAAAAGAATGAGTTCTTGGGAGAGAAACACCACTATTCCCAATTCCACGAAGGAAGTGCCATCTCATTCATCAGGGAGAAGTAGGTCATGTGGCCCTACCTAATGGCCACAGAGGCTGTGAGTGGTAGAATAGTGAGGTAGCCATCTGCCCCTGTGCATCTGTATGAAAAATGAGAAAATAATAAATGATCCCCTATGAACAGCAGTTAAGAGGCAAATCATACAAGAGCCAGCTGTCCAAATGTAGCTTCATCATTATTTACTGACCGGGGCTGTATTTGACAAGATCCACCTTAGTTTTCTCACTTGCCTCTCTGACATGCTCCTCATAGGCCCTGGAGTTTCAAGCCCCAAGTATTCACTACTTGGTGCCCAGTTAGTGGCACAGTTGGGAGAGGCTTGGGAGGTGTGGCCTTACTGGAGGGATTCTTCACTGAGGGTGCGCTTTGAAGTCAAAGCCAGGCACAGTCCCTAGATTGTTATCTCTATCTTGGGCTTGAGGTTCAAGATACGAGCCCTTGGCTGTTGCTGTAGTCGCCATGCCTCAACTCCTCCATCGTGGATTCTCGTCCCTCTGGAACTGTAAGTACATACAAGCCTTGTCTTTGGCAAGTTGTTGGTGTTTTATCACAGCAACAGAAAAAATCAACTAACCCATAAAAGTAATACCTGGAAAGTGCTCTTCTAGAACAGGGTGTGGCACAGCAAATACTCTCCCTGTGCTTTTACAGGTATTTATTTCATCATCCTTTTTAGGTCTATTTGATTTGTACAATTCATTAAAAAAAAAAAAATCACTCTGTTGTTTCCTTCCTCGAACACCTTTTCCTTGTGGAACACCTCCTAGGCTAACATAATTTTTTTTTGTTAAGCTTTTCAAGAACAGGAGTTCCCGTGGCTTCATCCCTAGGGGACTTTTACTGGTGAGGGCATTGTTTTTGTCACTTGTCAAAGTGTCATTCTGCAGAGTAAAGGCAAGGTAGAATTTTGACTGAATATCCAAACATGATTCATATTTTGAGTTTTGATGTTTCTGAGGTGACGTTATTTCTATGCAAGATCTCAAAAAGATGGCAAACTCCCCAGACCAGTAGTCGATTTCTAGTCTTCTCTCCAAGGAAAACTCAGTCCTTTGACTCAGTGCAGACAGCTCCCTTTAAACTCCCTGTCTTGAAGAGACTTGACTCAGCTTCCTGTTCTTAGTTGTACAGGAAAGCACTCCACCTCTAAAGTCCTTTATCTGGCCCACTTGAGTACCCTAAGAGCAGCACCTATGTGCCGCCAATCAAGCCTTGAGCGCCTTCTCCTTTCTATTGCCGGGGACTTTTTTCCTCACTGTCTTCCCATCTCAGCTATGGATCTAATGCAAAATCCTTAAATGTTTTACTGGCATTCTTCTGTGCCAAACATGCAGGAGGGGCTTCCACATCTGTTCCATCTGCCAAGTTCTTCGAAAGTTTGTTCTATGCCTAATGAGACTCGGAATGGATTCCTCTGGGGAAAAGAACAAGGAATTCTGTATTTATTTGAAAAGAATGTGTTAGTATGCTGCATAGGATGACATTGTAGAAAGGTAATGCACTGGTGGGCTAGCACTGGGATCTCACATCTATACCCCCAACCCACAGGGCAAACAGACACCATCTTTCCATAGTCTGGGTCCCCAGCATAGAAAATGGGAGCTTATCAAACTTATCTGTATTGAAAACCCTAAAATCAGTGAATTAGGATCAGAAGAGAAGCAAAGAAAGTCAGAGAAGGGACCTTCATGTCTATTGGTCAGATGCTGGACCAGAGCCTGAGTTAAACTGTGATCCAGGAAATATCAGAGTAAAGGGACAGAGTACTGTGTGATCCATCCTGGCACTGTGGTCTCAAATGAGTAAAGAAATTGCTGGCCCAGCTTGCTTTTTGAGGCTTTGCTCCCTCATGTGTCACACCCACCTTTGCCACCTCATCCTGGACTTTAGGAGACCTCTGTGTGACATATAAGCTCTCTGTCAGGGGGACAAATAAGACTATGTACACCCTTGCTATATTTGTTGTTAGTAACTTTTTTTTTTGCAAACTACAAAACATTCTGTCTAGTAATGTCTGTAGGGCTAGGTACTCTTAAAAGCATTCCACTAAGTGTTCCAAACCTAACATGTCCTTACATGGGGCGGGGGCAGGGAATAGCAATGATATGGTCACCTGCTACAGAACATCTGGATCAAGGATGATGTCATACATGAAAGCAGATTCATAAGAGTATATTGGAGCTGAAAAATCCCTATGCCCTAGATGACAAGACAGCTATTATAGTATAGTAGTGTTGTACAAATGAATTGCTACACTGCCCATCACATAAGAGTCTAGCTCATGCAATTATACTTAGTGTTTGATACTTGATAATGACAGCAAACCACTTTGCCATTGACTTATCTATATACTATACTATACTATATTATACTATACTATACTATATGATATTATACAATACTATATATTTTATCATTACTATCTTTCCTCATTAAAAACTTGAAACAAGTGCATGTTAAACTAATAGTAGCCTCACATATTTTGTGTCTCTTGTGTCTCTTGATTGTATCAGGGCCACATGAGGTGATTGGCAAACACCATTCAGGATACATCCCCTTCATTGAAAGATGTGTATAGTATAGACTTTTATGAAGTTGTATTCTTTCCCTGTAGTTATCCCTATAATGTCACATGAGCAAAAATATTAAAGCTTAAGGTAAAATTTTTTTCATTTGGAGTCACAAGGGTCAGAATAAGTCTTTGCAAAAATAATAGTTACTTAGCTTATATCCACCTAAGATAAAGAGAATTCAGTAGAGTTTTTTTTTTTCCTTCTCAAAATGAGAATGCCCAAAGGCATGGATGACTCTGTTCCATGGCTCTATTCGATGACTCTGAAGCCATGACTCTGTGTTTGTATCTCTTGAGTTTGCAGCTCTAGCTTATGGCTGTGGGCACCCATACTGTGACAGGTCGTGTGACCCATAGGCCTTGATCAACAAACCAGAGTAAGCTGGGATCCACTATGGTGTATAAAAAAGATGGAGCCTTAGCTCATCTCCCAGTCCCCCAAGGAAATAACCAGTCCATCTTCCAATATTCACTGAGCCCTCCATCTGGTCCAGCCCTGTGACAGATTCCAGGGGACCAAGATTACAAGAATAAGGCAATAAAAAGAACTTTGGAAGAAGTAAGCAAGAATCTGTACCTCAAGTTTGTTGCTTGTTTTCAAAGCTTCCCATTCAGTTGAGGAAAGACAATGGCTGCATCGAAACATTTAACAAAGCAAGATAGAGACAAGAAATCCAGACGAATGCACAGGGGAATGGCAGATGTTGAGCCGGTCAAGGGTGATAGACGCAGGGGGGGGGGGGGACACGACACGGACACATGCTGGAAATGTTAGTCCTAAGAATGACAATTTGCTGTAATTTTGCCCTGGTGAACAAAGCCAGCCATGAGCCAATCCAGAGTCCCTGTTGGTGAGCAAATTATACGTGAAAATATAATGCTCTGATAACCATTGCCAAACTAGACACCAAATAGCTCTTGGATGAAAGGTCTAGGTTTTTAGTGACAGTCAGCTGGCTGGTAGGTAATTTTTCCCCCCAGAAACAGTCTCAACTCTCTTGATTACAGGAAACTAAGATTGAACATTTTATTAAGAACATTAATTTTCCCCAGAACTAAATTCTAAGCTTCAACTTTGAAAGTAATTCCATCCTAGAATATATTTAGGAGCTGTTTGCTTTGACAGTAGAGGCACCCATGCCTTCCATGAACTTGTTGCCACTACAAGACAAAACAGGCTGCAAAACTCCTATCGCCTTGTATAAACTTTTGGCCAGAGATCATATCTCAACTCCCATATTCTTTCTCTATGAAGGACAGCCCTGTGTAACAGACGTATTGTGATCAGAGGTAGATACAGGTAACAGTGATTCTACAGCTTGTACACTTTAGAGAGCACTGTGGGAGGAGAACACACAAAATGTGGGGGCTGGACAGATGGCTCAATGATCAAGAGACCTGGCAGCTCATCCAGAGAAGCCAGATTCAGTTCCCAGAATACACAGTGTCTCACAGTCATCTCTAACTCCAGTGCTGGAGGAGCTGATGGCATCTTCTGACCTCTGTGAGCACTCGGTGTGCACATGGTACACAGACATACACCCAGGCAAATAGTTCATACAAATAAAATATAAAATAATATTCTTAAATACAAATCTTTAATAAAAATAGATATAACTTAGCTACTTATGTAAGATAGGAAAATTATCAGAGGAAATCCATGGATCCTAGGTGTTAAGTAACTATTACTTCCTAATTGAAATATCCTCTCTGAGAAGGAAGAGAAAGGCTCCTAAGACTCATTAAGCTAAGAAAACTTTTAAGACTCAGAAAGCTATAAGCTTTACAAGATGCCTCCCTAAGGTTACGAAAGCAGTAAACACTGTCTCAGGAGAATATTTTATTTGGCCAGAGGAACCACCCGGAAGTCACACAGGAAGCTTCAGGGACGCAGCTGTCACAAGTTATCATCCATGCTGGGGTGGGGTTTTCTAATGATGTAGCTGCGCCCTGAGGAAATCATACTTCTCCAAGTTATCTTTCACCCATGCTCCCAGAAGTAATCTCTGTGAACTGACTGGTTCATTAAGTTAGACTCCGATAGAGCCTTTTCTTTGGTCTGTTTCCAGTGCCTCGAGTGGATGAATACATGTTCGCTCACAGCTCCCCAGGAAAAGCCACAGGATGCTTGTTCTTCAGAAACCTCTTAACCATAAATGGGTTTGTGGCAACGTTTTTCCACCTGCATCCTGGCCTGCCCTCCCCACCAACGACACAGTGACTCCCTGCATCTCTGTGCTACCCAGGCTCAAACTTTGAACTCTGTTTACTACCCAGTAGGTCAGCCTCTGACCCGGCTCCTCTTGTAGCTAGGCTCACTTATTGCCCCCAAGTACCACTCTTACTCTGGATAGTCAGAGTACCCAGTCACCCTGCCCTGGTTTCATACATTTTATTTGGCAATTTGCTTTGTCTATGGCTAGACTCAACAACCACCTGTTGACCAAGAGGTGGGAAGCACCGTGCTGCTATGGAGATGAACTTTCTAGTAAATGGCCGTAATATCTACATATTTTGAGGAAGTGAGTCCTCATTTGTTCATTTATTTTTATGTTGTTTACTATAAGAATTGCCGATGTGCTAGGACCTGAGCAAGAGATCAAGTGACAGAGCCACATCAAGGAAACTGGTATTTCCACTTCTCTCAGGTGAGAACCTGAGTCACTGGAACCTGCTAAGTATCTGCCAATAACAGAGCCAGGGTATGAGAGGTGAGCCTATGTTTTTTAGAGCCAGAGGTTTAACCACCTGGCTAACCATCTAGCAAGAGCCTTCTCTTTTTTGATGCAGACACATACAGACAGACACACTCACTCCAATAATAGATGCTTATGGGCTGCAATTTACAGAGCATTTCTTTCGAAATTGTATCGTCCATCTTCTAATAACCCTGTGAAACACAGGGGAGAAGGGAGAGGAACAAGCCAGGTCTACACTGTCAGCCAGCTGGGGCCTGGAGAAAACCCCTTTTTGGCAGAATGGGGAGAGTTCTGATTAAATCATTTGTAAGGCGCTCTGCTGTCCTTTGAACATCCCTCTGGCAACTCCAACCATATATCCCTTCCCACAGGCCCCTTTGTCATGTGAGTAGAATCGGAGGAGGCAACTGAGCAGGAAGAAAAGGAAGGGAGAGATTGATGGCGGGGTTTGAGTCTATTCAGAGGCAGGAGCAAATGTGCAGCCACGAAGAAACTTAAAGCTTTTTTGGCCAAAAGCCCTGAAGCTGAGGAGTTCACTAGATGCCGGGATTTGTTTCCGCTCAGCCAGCTGCCAGCGAGCAAGCTTCCTGAGCTCTGTCCTTGTCAACTAGGGGCTGTGAAATTACCCCCTTCCTCACCTCCCCCAGTTCTCAGCTCTCCCCCCAGCCTTTTCTTTCTCTTTCCAGGTACTAAAGACATACTGTACATGGTAGGTACTAAGCATGGTACTAAGCACCATACTGTACATGGTAAGTACTAAGCACCCCCATAAGTACCAGCTTCTAGACATTGCTTCTTAAGAGACTAGAGATGCAGATCGGGGAAGGATGGACTTGCAAAAGGCCAAAGCTGCCCAGACAACTCTACAGACATCAAGAAGCACTGCATTTTAAAGTATAAGGGAAGTGATTCCTAAAATATTCAGTAATTCTCTTTAGACGGTCGCCACTTCTCCGTTTGATTTTTATTGTGGTGGAGTAAGGTTACACCTTGTTTCTTTCTGAGGAAATACTTTCCGTCCAATCTCTCTTTGTCAATCCTTCAGTTTTCTAATCTGGGCTAATAACAAACTCCAAGAAGTGGGCAGACCCCTAAAATTAAAAGCAGATTGTCAAAGGGAATTGTGGTCCCACAGAAGTGTGTGGAATGCCAGCCCTTGGCCCCAGTGTTCTTGAGTTAAAAGCAGAGAGCTTTGAAAGTGCAGGCTGAGTGATGTGGATAAGTGGCAGGTGTGTGCGCATCCAGAGAAAGGTTTCCTTCAGAGATCATAAGCAACCACCTCAATTAAAAGCTGTCCTCTTGACAAAAATGGGCTTGTACCACTGTGGGGGTCAAAGGAGGCAGTACTTGTTTAAAGCCCTTTAAATTAATTCGATTGGGGAAAGGAATATAAGTAAATTAATTAGTTTCACGTTTCCTATGCACAAAACCCCCAAACAAAAACAGTCTGTGGCTGATTCAGACACTGCCCGTGACTGGAAGCAGCACTGTTCCATCCACTCTGCACAGTTGCATCACTGGCTCCTTATTTAGTCAGCCTGGGGCAATGGGTGGTGGCCTATGATTCTGATTATCCCCATGCCCTGGAGTTTGCAGCATTCTCCTAGCTGGTTCCCAGGAGCCTCACCTAACAATATACTGGCACGTGGCTCCCAGAACACCCCTGAAAGAACATGTCACCTAACACTGGAAAGTCCCATTACCCATTCTTATTTCCAACAACCTAACAGAATGAAAATTAGTAGTTAGTAGTCCTTCCTTCCCTGGCCCTTCACATTCCTAAATCCAAAATTCTTCCCCATATCCCACCTTGAGCATTTCTTCAGTTGATCTGTTCTGCTTACTGTTAACCAAATCCAATATAGCCCCCCCTCCCTTCCTGGATCACCCAGCCATTTTCTTGGACTCAGCCCACCTGGGCTTTCCCAAGATCCAATCACCTCTCCTCCCTGGGGCTCCATGGAACCATTGAGTTTCCCAGCTCGCTTCTCTGCAACTTTCCTGATTATAGTCTACTGTTTCGTCTCCTTTCTTTCTGTATCTTGTTCTAATGTCATTTGACTCCTAACCGTTCCCCCTCTTCTCTCTCTCTCTCTCTCTCTCTCTCTCTCTCTCTCTCTCTCTCTCTCTCTTCCCCTATACTTTTTTGAGGACATGACAACGGTGTGTACCATCACAATCAGATCCCCACTAGGCCACTATGTGAACACAGTGCTTTCTTTGAATATGGTACGAGTTTTATTTAAAAGGCAGCATGGGCTTTGTTCCATCCTCCTGGATCAACATTTTGTCCAGTGTCCCCAGGCCTATGTCCTTGAGGTGTTTACCATTATAAAGCTTCCATTTCTTCACCTGTAAGTGGAAATGGTTGTTGAGGTTTTGTCTTTTGCTGGTATTGTAATGCTAAGTGCTAGGACCCCAAGATCCGAAGTCTGTATGTAGCTTCTGGCAACCTACCCCCAGTTAATTCTGATTGGTATTGGAATAAATAAATAAAGAAATAAATAAATGCTCTGTGTGTGTGTGTGTGTGTGTGTGTGTGTGTGTGTGTGTGTGTTTCATTCAGGAACATAAACCATGGAGGCAGGTAGTAGCCATGTGCCAGGATTTATTAAACAAATAACACTACAAATGGTTGCACTGCCCATTTCAAAAAGTTATGGGAAGGGTTGGGGTGGGGCCCATCAGTGTTCAGGAAAGTCTGCTGTGTGGTGTTCAACACTGGTGAACTGGTGAGACATTGTTATCAGCACTAGCTGTTACTGGAATCTAAAATAGGAGATCTGACCTGGGTAGACGCTTAAACAGTAAAGGCACTTCCATGCAAGCCTGGCGACTGGATTTTGATCCTCAGAGCACACATAAATGTGGAAGAAGAGAACCAATCCCACAAAGTTGTCTTTTGATCTCCACATGAATGTGTCTGTAGGCAAAGCACATGTGTGAGCACACACACACACACACACACACACACACACACACACATACACACACACACACACACACACACATTGGCATAATAATTAAGCTCTTTAAAATAATAAATAAGCTTAGTTAAACCTGAGAAGAGGGTCAAGCCTTAAATAAAGATGTCCCTCAAGTGAAAACAGACACATCAGTGAGGTAGCTCTTCTGAACAAATGTACAGGAGAATCTCAGTGATAACAAAACTGGATAAACAAGACCTGGAAGGAAGCTGCTTCACAGCATTGATAGCCAACCAGCAAATTCTCACCTCTTAGTGGCCACCGTTCCCCCACCAGAGCTCCCTCATCTCAAGAAACCTTCCTACTGTGTGTTTTCTACTTCCCTCCTGTCTGCTCTTGGCTCACTCCTCGGTCTCCACACAACCCACACTGCCAGGTCACCTGCCTGGAACCACTACCATCCCAGATGGCTAAAGAGGAAACAACTCTGAGAAAAGGAAAGCCACCTTCTCGCTGTGTGCTAGACTCAGAGCCCAGAGCTGGTACCTTGTGGCCTACACGCAGCATCTTCCTAGTCCCACGGATTGCTCTCAGCTGTGCCTATGGCTGCAGAAGGAGCATGTGACCACACTGCTGTTTGCACTGTGATTAGGTTTCCCTATGGAATCTGCCTGTATTCTGACCCTGCAGCTCCCACTGAACAGTTTGACTTCTGCACTCAACTTTCAATATGTTGTCATTGCTCTTTTCTCTGTACTGGCAAAGAGGCAGTACAAAGATAGACACTGTATTTGTTAAGAAATTAGTAATAGCCGGGCAGTGGTGGTGCACGCCTTTAATCCCAGCACTTGGGAGGCAGAGGCAGGCGGATTTCTGAGTTCAAGGCCAGCCTGGTCTACCAAGTGAGTTCCAGGACAGCCAGGACTACACAGAGAAACCCTGTCTCGAAAAACCAAAAACCAAAAAAAAAAAAAAAAACAAAAACAAAAACAAAAAAAAAATAAATTAGTAATACAAGTGTAATTACCCTCTTACAGGTGGACAGTGTTGCTCCCAGAAGATGCAACTTATTAAATAAAGATCATAGTACAAGTCATGGGATACCTCCCTATGAGTTATTGACTAAAGAGGCCCAAAGAAGCCTCCAAAACAACATAGGCTATTGCATTGCCCTTGGTCACCCACCATAACTTCATGGTAAGACCTTATTGCTGAAAGCATCACACACTTTAGCTAAAGGACACAGGGAAATCAATTTCAAACTAACCAGAAAATATGTTTCCTTCTGGCTAGCTTCCATAGTGCCTGCTGGAGAGAAAATATATCATGGTTATATCCAGAGCTGGACTTTGAATAGTAACATGTCCCGCAAGATGTGCCTACTGGTGCAATAATGGCAGGACTGTTATGGGGGTAACTCACTGCTTTGAGACCTACTCTACATGAGGGAGTTTCATGCCTGCTGCTGTAATGTGGGTCAAAAGTCATGGTAGGTGAAATGATAGCTCTTACGGCAGAATGTTCTACTGATATTTTGCTAAATGATCAAGTTATTAAATTGCCCTCTAAATGTTTGAACTTATACCCATTGACCCAGACTGTTCTCGACTTTGGTCGGAGAGGCTTCTTTTCGTGGTTGGAAGCAGTCAACAGAGAGATGTATAGCTGGTCTGAGTGCTGAGAAAGACAGACTGAGTCCTTAGTCCTAAATAAAACAATATTAAACCCTAGCCACCAAAGCCCAGGAACATGACAGAAGAGGGGGTGGCAAGAATGTGAGAGCTGGGGCACAGAGAAGAGTCCTGTGAAAGGCTGACTTCCAGAAGTGACATGGCTATCATAGTCATTACCTCACAGTAGCTGTGGTTATCTGCATAAGACCCACCCCAGATCAAGCCAACAAAACTCCCCACATGGATAGGGTAGATGATCTCCAGGCGCTCCCCCCCATCCCCAGCTTCTACTCCGGAGCTATTGGAAGTGGATATTTGCTAAAGATGTGAGGATTTGTTTTCTGTTTTTTGAGAATGTGGCCAGTGGTGTTTTCCCATGCTTTAGTGGACCATATACCCATGCACATATGGGTAGTGCTGACTAGAGGAGGCATATTGGAGAGGACATAAAGGGGGGAAATGGGAAGTAGACATGATCATCTTTCATTGTGTACATGTATGACAACTCTCAAAAATAAAGACTAATAACAGGAACAGAAATTAGTAATACAAACCCCTGCCAGTACTATCCTATGTAATAGAAGAGACTGATTAAATAAGACTTTTTTTTCTGTCTACTATTATCCATTATTAATCACATAGTGGCCTGTTGTTGTTGTTGTCTCTCTGAAATACAAACCAGTTCTCATCATCCCTCCCCCTTAAAAAAAAAAAAAAAAACCGACTCAGCTAGCTCATCACTTCATCTCCATCTCCACCAGGGAAAATAAGGGGACCTCTATGGTGTACATACTAGAAACATTGTCTTCCAGGTAAGGGTATCTCAGTGGTAGAGCATTTTCATCAAATGCATGAGGCTCTGGAGAGAAGAAAGGGGGTGTGGAAAGGGGAAGGGAAATTAAAGAGGGAAGAGAAGAGGAGGGAAGGGGAAGAGAAGAGGGGAAAGGAGGAGAGGGCAGAGGAGGGAAGAAGAAGGCTGGCTTACCCAGCTCTGAAAAGAACATCTTTGAATGCAACAAATGTTTGTTGTCATACAAAGATGTTGTCTGAGCGGGGTCTGTGAAAATAAAGGGATTGGTCCTGGGCTGGAGAAATTGAATGACTTGGGTTGATTCTTTTCACAGCTCTCTGCCAAGTTGTTCCGTGGACCTCGTGAAAGGTGATCTCTCCTGAAGGTAATCATTCTTTCTCCCAGGTACTCACAAACCAGTAGGCAGTTGGCTGACAGGAGGTAATCTCTCATAGTTCCCTGTAATATTCTGTCTCCTTTCCTCAAAACGCATCTTCTTCATTGCTCCCCTCACTATCCTGACTCTTGGAAGCTCCCGAAGCCCCACACTCCAATCTCAGGCAGTTAGCCGCTATCGCTCTCTGGAGATGTGTTACACGTCCAATTCTGATAGCATTGCTAGCTGCTCGTTATAGATTCTTAATTCCCCATCCAAAATTGGTGGACTCAAATGAGCTTTGCAGTTCAGATCTTACAAAGAAACAGACATTTGAAGTTGGCAAACATAGGCAAACAAAAAATGCTTGTCTGGCGAAACTAAAGAGTATCTACACTAAGTGGGATTCACAAAGATTATAATCAGCCTTATTAATTCAGGCTAGGTTTCACCACAAGCCAGTGAGTGCATCAGAAAGGTGTATCTGAGCCTCCCTGTCTGCTTGTCTCTGCTCTCGCATGCGTTATCTTATTTAACTATAAAACAGTGCCAATGTCAAATCTTAAATAAATAAATAAATAAATAAATAAATAAAATAAAAGAGGCTCCAGGGTTCACATGCTTTGTTCAGTGGTAGTACCATTCCCATGTTGAATGGACAGTGTCCCAGGTACAGGATAAGATATATAAATGCTTGCCAATTATGAAAACCAAACAGAAAAACATTTCAATTTTTGACTGTAATTTTCAAATTCTACCTGTCGTCTTCAAGAAGGTGTCAGTCACTACACCTGAAGTAAGAGAGGCTTCTGAAAGTGCCAGAATTCTGACAATCAGGACATGAGTGCAATAGAAGCCATCAATAATGGTTGGAAGTGATAGGCCCCAGTCTGGTAGCACATAGGTGACAATGATGGTCACACGTTCTCTTGGCGCCTTACAGAATCTGTGACCAACATTCAAAGCTCAGATTTCATTTGAACTAAATAATTTCTCTAAATGTTAAGAAAAATTAGACAGTCTCCCAGTGTAGTCAGACTGTCCTAGAACTCACTATGGAACCCAAAATTTGATGGCTCAAATTTTCAGTGACAGTGACTCTCTTCTCTTCTGCTCCCAAGTACTTGGATTGAATGTGTAAACCGCCACACCTGGCTTTTAAAAATATTTTTATGTTTTGTTGTTGTTGCTAATTTCTCATCACTGTGACGAGATATCTGGCATAAACAATTCAGGGAGGATTTGTTCAATCTCACAGCCTCATCACAGTGTGTAAGCACACTAAACAGCATCAAGACAAGCAAGAAAGATGGATGGTGCTGTCCACAGACGCAAGTGTTTACCACTTAGCCCCTCCCCTCTGGAAGTGCCCACCCAACCCTTCAATTGTTTCTTAATCTGGTCGAGTTGATAGTAAAGATTACCCCTCTTCTCATGGTACTTTATCTGGGAACAACTGGATGTTCTCACAATCCTTTCCTTTGTTGTGATAATAGGATACTGCTAGAAGGTTGGGGTTCTCTACTCAGATGCAGTGAGCTGGAAGCCTGATCTGGACTCTAGGAAGGACAGGATAGGAGGCAGAATGGATGGAGGAGGACAGATGCCTGTAACCACAGAAAGAGTGGTGTGTGGTGGGGCAGGTCGAGGACAGGCTAGGTAAGAACATTCCAAAAGCACGGGAAGAAAATTCAAAGGCGTGAGAGCCTGCAACATCGGTAAGGAGAAGATAAACTCACTTCCTAAGATGATTTATTGCTCAGGAAAAGAAAATGGTAGAAGGGCCAGATAGTAAGGGGAAAAAATACAACTAAGTAGGCATTTTAAGTATTTTTGAATAATTTCCAAAAGGACAGAAATATAATCCCTAAATTTCAACAAGCAGCGATAATAGAAGATCATTCAGACAGCAAGTGAGAAAATGGAGCCAGAGAAGGAATAAACCATATATACTAAACCGAAAAAAAAAAAAAAAAAAAACATTTCCTGGGTTTTTCTGGTTTCCAAGGTGATTACCCCAAATCCAAGTTTATGACGTTAGTGACCTTTCTCAAGGTCAGTAAAAATCCCCCTTCTAAGGGAAGACTAACCAAGTTTACCATATAATTGTACAGTTTGTTTGTGGTAAAAGACCAAAGTTGCCTTCTCTCCCATGCTGGGAAGCCAGGCATTTGCCAGTTATCGTCTGAAACTGAACGGGAAGCATCTAATTTTGGAATATTGCTTCAAAGACATGAACCCCCTCCCTAAGAGCTTCTTTTGCTTCTAGAACTCTCAGGGAGACTCTCCCAGTCAGGTCTGGACAAATAATCGTGCCAAGGCTTGTCGGGGCAATCGTGGGCATAAAGGACCTTGAGCAGATCTGTTCTACAAAATCATTTCTCTTAGAACCAGCCAGACTTCCTGACAAGATCATCCGCGACTCGGAATCCGGAATCCAAGCCAGTACACACAGCCATCAATGTCATAAAGTGAATAGCAGCGAGATTTTTGTTAGTCTTTTAACTGTTTCCAAAAATGTTCAGATCAGCTCAGTTCTCTGGGCTTGGGAGAGAAAGCTCACTGGGCTTCGAGTCCTGGTGTCCTGAGGGAGGAAGTCCTTGCCAAGTCTCTTCTCTAGGAGCCAGAAATGTAAAGCAGATAAGGTAAATTGCATTGTTGTTTTGGTCTGCGCCTGAGAGGCAAACATCCAATTTGAGATCAAATAAATGGGTTCTGGGCCTGAGTAAGCTGATTAAACAGGGCTCACTCTCTGGGGCAGCCAGAAAATTAGAAAGAAGAACCAGAGAAATTCTGCCTGCGCATCCTGAGTTAAAACCAAAACACCTCACATGGAAGAGAACCAGCTATGGCAGACTCTGCTCCTTACACTTAGAAAGGGGCAGCGACAGGCTTAGGGAATACACAACTCTGGCTTAAATGAAGGCAAACAGAACTTAAATTTACAGCACCCGTGGTTCAGAAATCCCAGCAACTGACATTTGTCTGAGGGCTTCCTGAGTGCTTAGTACTGATTCGAGTAATTAATAGTCACGCTGTGCTTCCTAACTACTCGAAAAAAAAAATCCTAAAATATGACGGAAATACTACTAAAAGTTTACTTGCTTTAACTATTGACTTGCCTGGAAAGTAAATAGGTTTTATTTTCAGTATATGTAGCAATATTTATTGGCAAGACCACTGCTCCAAGATGTTGACTCTGTGAGGTGGCATCCGCTAGCTCCCCCTCCCAGTAGCTGCTCTTGGCTCTTCCTATACAAAACTTCAAGTTGTTAAAGAACTAGCATCTCTAAGAAACAAAGGTTCTCCTTCAGACCTGGGAGGTGAGCTAGGATGAGTCTGAGTCATGAAGGCAATTCTATTCGCCTTTGCTGGGGATTAGTGGATACCTGACACAAATCTATATGTAGCCAATGAGAACTAAGAGGAACTTGCTCTGTTCTGAACTAAAGATACATTGAAATTGTCTATCCTATTTTTCTTTTCTTTTTTTTTTCCAGCATGTAGATAGAGCACAATGCGTGTGAACTGTAAAGCGTTGGCCATCTCGCCCTATAGACAAATGTGTAGCTATGTGCAGTGGTTAGTACTCATGGCCAAGCTGACCCGATCCAGAACCACTTGAGATAAACCCCTGGGCATATCTGCTAAGGAATTTCTAGATTATGTTAATTGAAGTGGGAAGACCCACCTAGATTTGGGTAACATCATTTCATGCACTGGTCCCAGACTGAATAAAAAGGACAGAGGAAGCTGAGCACCTGCAGTTGGGGCTCTCGGCCTCTGGTCTTAGGACACAGGTGATAACCAGCCTCATGCTCCTCCCATCGTGTGCTGCCCAACCAGGATGATTGCTCCCTGGAACTGTGTACTGAAATAAATCCTTTCAGTAAGTTGCTTTTTATTAGATATTTTGTCACGACATAGTAACTAAGTTCATAATACAGCTGGATATTGCAGGAAAGATGTTTTTTAAAAGTCCAGATCTCTAATGACAGAGGAAACCACTACACCATTATCCCAAAATCCCTGTCTTCACATTTCTTGCTACAGAGCAGTGGTTCTCAAATTGTGGGTTCCCTTTGGCAAACCTCTATCTCCAAAACCTATTTATGTTACAATCCATAAACAGCAGCAAAATTATAGTTATGAAGTAACCACAGAAATAATTTTATGGTTGAGGGTCACAGAGTTAGGAAGGTTGAAAACCACTGGTATACAGAATAATTACATGTCTGTCACTTCATTTTGGGGCAGTGTGACATTTTGTATCCAATTGCATTCTAACCTTGATCATTTGTCTACACATGACAGATGTCTGCTCTCTGTTCACCTTCCTAAAGTCCAATTAACTTGTGAGTATTTGTTCGAATAAAACCAATTAATCAAGAAAGGAAAGGACAGATACTTAAGCAGCAATTGATCAATAATGTTCTGGAAAGGGAAAAGGATGTTTAAGGCTGCTGTCCTGTTATTTTCCAGCTCCCTATCCCAAAGGCTGCAGTTGTCTTTAAGCTATGAGTCAGCAGTAAGTGAAATGCAATGCACCTCCAGGTACCTCATTAGTAAATTCAGCAAATTGCGCCAGATGATGCTTACATAAACTTCAGCACTAACAGCCTAAGCTTGATCTACTACAAAGTTTATGTTGTAATAATTCTTAGCAATGCCCTATTAAATAATGAATACTTAGTAGAGTAGTAAGAATTTATCAACAGCTCTAAGTCCTTCCCCTCTGCAGACCTCAGTCCCTCATCAGGAAACCGCAGAAAATAAAATCAATCCCTTCTGAAGACCTCCAGCTTGGACAGACTTGAATCTGGCCGGATCCTTACACAGATGGTTCTGATCTCCATATAGTTCGATACAAATTATAGTACCTGACAATTTCCAAGTTGCATACAAGATCATGTGCAGTCATAGACTTGTTTGCTTATTAGTTGTTTGTTTGTTTGTTTGTGATACAGAGTTTCATGTGTCCCAGTTAAACTTCAGCTTGCTGTGTTGCCAGGGCCTTCTGATCCTCCTGCCTCTACTTCCTGAGTTCTGAGATTACCAGTGTAAACCAAATGCCCAGACTCTTTCACAAGACCTTTGGTGCCGAGCCACTGTGGGCTTCATACTCACCTTCTGTGGTCTCAAATGCCCAGGCCAGTGTGTGGTACATAGAAGGCTCAGTAATTACAGCTAAGCACACAATGGCTGTCTGTTCTGAAACGTCTCCATTACAAAGATATTTTAAACTCAGGGTTCCCTAATCCCTCACAATAGTCTTGCAGGGACATGAATTTTATATTTGAAGTCAGAATAAAACTGCGCTTCCTTTCAGGCTGGTCTTCACATAGTGCCACATCAAAACTAAGTAGAAACGAGGCCGAAGAGACAATGCACTGGGTTAGAGGGCTTGTGCAAGCATGAGGACCTGAGTTAGATCCCAGCACTCACGTAAAAAGCCAGGCCTAATGGCTCACATTTGGAATTTGATAGAATGAAGGGACAGGAAGATCCAGGGGACTTGGTGGCCAGCCAATCCAGACAATCAGTACAATCTTTTTTTTTTTTTTTTAGATATATTTATTTTATGTGTATGAGTACACTGTCACTCTCTTCAGACACACCAGAAGAGGACATCAGATCCCATTACAGATGGTTGTGAGCCACCATGTGGTTGCTGGGAATTGAACTCAGGACTTCTGGAAGAGCAGTCAGTGCTCTTCAGTGCTGAGCCTTCTCTCCAGACCCATAATCAGTACAATCCTGATTCTTTAGCCTTTCTCTCTTCCCGATGTCTTTCTGAAGTTCCATTCCTCAAAGACCTTGATTTCCTCCTATCCCAGATTCCTAACTGAATTCCTGCCAAGTCTCCATCCTACTTCATCCTAGTCTCTTCTTCCCTCTGGGGTGACCTCATACCCCATGTAACCTAAATTAGTTGAAAAGTTCAACCTTTTTAAGAGCTCCAGTGCCCACTAACTAGCCTGGGTATATACTCTACAGGTATTCACTGAGCCAAGATTGGAACATAGTCCTCAGGTCCAGAGCCAGCACTTTCCTATAACACCGTGCAATGGAAAAGCATGCTCTGTTTACACAAAGTGTTCTCCTTGCATATTGACATCTATTAACCAGCAGCTGCCTTACAAGACTTTTTCAGAACCACAGATATCCAGTGCCCACTCCAGATTCTCCTTGAACCATAGAATCCTAGGATAAGACCCAATGGTCTACATTTTTAACAAGCTTCAAGTGTAACTCTGAGGCAGAGTCAGGTTTTGAGGCTCCCCTTTGTAACACAAAGGTCTTAGAACTGAGATGCAGAGCAGTCATGCCCATACAAACCATCCACTCTTCTGTTGAGTGTTCAGTCTTCCTGACAACATGCTGCTCCAGGCACACAGACATGGGACTCCAATAGGAAAATGTTAGCGGTGGTACCTACTTAAGAAAGCAATCCGCGATCTTGGTCCGGGACCCGCCGAACTTAGGAAATTAGTCTGAACAGGTGAGAGGGTGCGCCAGAGAACCTGACAGCTTCTGGAACAGGCGGAAGCACAGAGGCGCTGAGGCAGCACCCTTTGTGGGCCGGGGACAGCCAGCCACCGTCCGGACCGGAGGACAGGTGCCCGCCCGGCTGGGGAGGCGGCCTAAGCCACAGCAGCAGCGGTCGCCATCTTGGTCCGAGACCCGCCGAACTTAGGAAATTAGTCTGAACAGGTGAGAGGTTGCGCCAGAGAACCTGACAGCTTCTGGAACAGGCAGAAGCACAGAGGCGCTGAGGCAGCACCCTGTGTGGGCCTGGGACAGCCGGCCACCTTCCGGACCGGAGGACAGGTGCCCACCCAGCTGGGGAGGCGGCCTAAGCCACAGCAGCAGCGGTCGCCATCTTGGTCCCGGGACTCCAAGGAACTTAGGAATTTAGTCTGCTTAGGTGAGAGTCTGTACCACCTGGGAACTGCCAAAGCAACACACTGTCTGAGAAAGGTCCTGTTTTGGGCCTTCTTCTTCGGCCAGGAGGAGGTCCAATTACAAGATATCTGCGCACCTTCCCTGTAAGAGAGCTTGCCAGCAGAGAGTGCTCTGAGCACTGAAACTCAGAGGAGAGAATCTGTCTCCCAGGTCTGCTGATAGACGGTAACAGAATCACCAGAAGAACAATCTCTAAACAGAGTCAACTATAACTACTAACTCCAGAGATTACCAGATGGCGAAAGGTAAACGGAGGAATCTTACTAACAGGAACCAAGACCACTCACCATCACCAGAACCCAGCACACCCACTTCGCCCAGTCCAGGGAACCCCAACACACCTGAGAACCTAGACCTAGATTTAAAAGCATATCTCATGATGATGGTAGAGGACATCAAGAAGGACTTTAATAAATCACTTAAAGAAATACAGGAGAACACTGCTAAAGAGTTACAAGTCCTTAAAGAAAAACAGGAAAACACAATCAAACAGGTAGAAGTCCTTACAGAAAAAGAGGAAAAAACATACAAACAGGTGATGGAAATGAACAAAACCATACTAGACCTAAAAAGGGAAGTAGACACAATAAAGAAAACTCAAAGCGAGGCAACACTAGAGATAGAAACCCTAGGAAAGAAATCTGGAACCATAGATTTGAGCATCAGCAACAGAATACAAGAGATGGAAGAGAGAATCTCAGGTGCAGAAGATTCCATAGAGAACATCGGCACAACAATCAAAGAAAATGGAAAATGCAAAAAGATCCTAACTCAAAATATCCAGGAAATCCAGGACACAATAAGAAGACCAAACGTACGGATAATAGGAGTGGATGAGAATGAAGATTTTCAACTCAAAGGTCCAGCAAACATCTTCAACAAAATTATTGAAGAAAACTTCCCAAATCTAAAGAATGAGATGCATATGAACATACAAGAAGCCTACAGAACTCCAAATAGACTGGACCAGAAAAGAAATTCCTCCCGACACATAATAATCAGAACATCAAATGCACTAAATAAAGATAGAATACTAAAAGCAGTAAGGGAAAAAGGTCAAGTAACATATAAAGGCAAGCCTATCAGAATTACACCAGATTTTTCACCAGAGACTATGAAAGCCAGAAGAGCCTGGACAGATGTTATACAGACACTAAGAGAACACAAACTGCAGCCCAGGCTACTATACCCAGCCAAACTCTCAATTATCATAGAGGGAGAAACCAAAGTATTCCACGACAAAACCAAATTCACGCATTATCTCTCCACGAATTCAGCCCTTCAAAGGATAATAACAGAAAAAAACCAATACAAGAACGGGAACAACGCCCTAGAAAAAATAAGAAGGTAATCCCTCAACAAACCTAAAAGAAGACAGCCACAAGAACAGAATGACACCTTTAACAACTAAAATAACAGGAAGCAACAATTACTTTTCCTTAATATCTCTTAACATCAATGGTCTCAACTCGCCAATAAAAAGACATAGACTAACAAACTGGCTACACAAACAAGACCCAACATTTTGCTGCTTACAGGAAACTCATCTCAGAGAAAAAGATAGACACTACCTCAGAATGAAAGGCTGGAAAACAATTTTCCAAGCAAATGGTATGAAGAAACAAGCAGGAGTAGCCATCCTAATATCTGATAAGATTGACTTCCAACCCAAAGTCATCAAAAAAGACAAGGAGGGACACTTCATTCTCATCAAAGGTAAAATCCTCCAAGAGGAACTCTCAATTCTGAATATCTATGCTCCAAATACAAGAGCAGCCACATTCACTAAAGAAACTTTAGTAAAGCTCAAAGCACACATTGCGCCTCACACAATAATAGTGGGAGACTTCAACACACCACTTTCACCAATGGACAGATCATGGAAACAGAAACTAAACAGGGACACACTGAAACTAACAGAAGTGATGAAACAAATGGATCTGACAGATATCTACAGAACATTTTATCCTAAAACAAAAGGATATACCTTCTTCTCAGCACCTCACGGTACCTTCTCCAAAATTGACCACATAATAGGTCACAAATCAGGCCTCAACAGATTCAAAAATATTGAAATTGTCCCATGTATCCTATCAGATCACCATGCACTAAGGCTGATCTTCAATAACAAAATAAATAACAGAAAGCCAACATTCACATGGAAACTGAACAACACTCTTCTCAATGATACCTTGGTCAAGGAAGGAATAAAGAAAGAAATTAAAGACTTTTTAGAGTTTAATGAAAATGAAGCCACAACGTACCCAAACCTTTGGGACACAATGAAAGCATTTCTAAGAGGGAAACTCATAGCTATGAGTGCCTTCAAGAAAAAACGGGAGAGAGCACATACTAGCAGCTTGACAACACATCTAAAAGCTCTAGAAAAAAAGGAAGCAAATTCACCCAAGAGGAGTAGACGGCAGGAAATAATCAAACTCAGGGGTGAAATCAACCAAGTGGAAACAAGAAGAACTATTCAAAGAATTAACCAAACGAGGAGTTGGTTCTTTGAGAAAATCAACAAGATAGATAAACCCTTAGCTAGACTCACTAAAGGGCACAGGGACAAAATCCTAATTAACAAAATCAGAAATGAAAAGGGAGACATAACAACAGATCCTGAAGAAATCCAAAACACCATCAGATCCTTCTACAAAAGGCTATACTCAACAAAACTGGAAAACCTGGACGAAATGGACAAATTTCTGGACAGATACCAGGTACCAAAGTTGAATCAGGATCAAGTTGACCTTCTAAACAGTCCCATATCCCCTAAAGAAATAGAAGCAGTTATTAATAGCCTCCCAGCCAAAAAAAGCCCAGGACCAGACGGGTTTAGTGCAGAGTTCTATCAGACCTTCAAAGAAGATCTAACTCCAGTTCTGCACAAACTTTTTCACAAGATAGAAGTAGAAGGTATTCTACCCAACTCATTTTATGAAGCCACTATTACTCTGATACCTAAACCACAGAAAGATCCAACAAAGATAGAGAACTTCAGACCAATTTCTCTTATGAACATCGATGCAAAAATTCTTAATAAAATTCTCGCTAACCGAATCCAAGAACACATTAAAGCAATCATCCATCCTGACCAAGTAGGTTTTATTCCAGGGATGCAGGGATGGTTTAATATACGAAAATCCATCAATGTAATCCATTATATAAACAAACTCAAAGACAAAAACCACATGATCATCTCGTTAGATGCAGAAAAAGCATTTGACAAGATCCAACACCCATTCATGATAAAAGTTCTGGAAAGATCAGGAATTCAAGGCCAATACCTAAACATGATAAAAGCAATCTACAGCAAACCAGTAGCCAACATCAAAGTAAATGGAGAGAAGCTGGAAGCAATCCCACTAAAATCAGGGACTAGACAAGGCTGCCCACTTTCTCCCTACCTTTTCAACATAGTACTTGAAGTATTAGCCAGAGCAATTCGACAACAAAAAGAGATCAAGGGGATACAAATTGGAAAAGAGGAAGTCAAAATATCACTTTTTGCAGATGATATGATAGTATATATAAGTGACCCTAAAAATTCCAACAGAGAACTCCTAAACCTGATAAACAGCTTCGGTGAAGTAGCTGGATATAAAATTAACTCAAACAAGTCAATGGCCTTTCTCTACACAAAGAATAAACAGGCTGAGAAAGAAATTAGGGAAACAACACCCTTCTCAATAGCCACAAATAATATAAAATATCTCGGCGTGACTCTAACGAAGGAAGTGAAAGATCTGTATGATAAAAACTTCAAGTCCCTGAAGAAAGAAATTAAAGAAGATCTCAGAAGATGGAAAGATCTCCCATGCTCATGGATTGGCAGGACCAACATTGTAAAAATGGCTATCTTGCCAAAAGCAATCTACAGATTCAATGCAATCCCCATTAAAATTCCAACTCAATTCTTCAACGAATTAGAAGGAGCAATTTGCAAATTCATCTGGAATAACAAAAAACCGAGGATAGCAAAAACTCTTCTCAAGGATAAAAGAACCTCTGGTGGAATCACCATGCCTGACCTAAAGCTTTACTACAGAGCAATTGTGATAAAAACTGCATGGTACTGGTATAGAGACAGACAAGTGGACCAATGGAATAGAATTGAAGACCCAGAAATGAACCCACACACCTATGGTCACTTGATCTTCGACAAGGGAGCCAAAACCATCCAGTGGAAGAAAGACAGCATTTTCAACAATTGGTGCTGGCACAACTGGTTGTTATCATGTAGAAGAATGCGAATCGATCCATACTTATCTCCTTGTACTAAGGTCAAATCTAAGTGGATCAAGGAACTTCACATAAAACCAGAGACACTGAAACTTATAGAGGAGAAAGTGGGGAAAAGCCTTGAAGATATGGGCACAGGGGAAAAATTCCTGAACAGAACAGCAATGGCTTGTGCTGTAAGATCGAGAATTGACAAATGGGACCTAATGAAACTCCAAAGTTTCTGCAAGGCAAAAGACACTGTCTATAAGACAAAAAGACCACCAACAGACTGGGAAAGGATCTTTACCTATCCTAAATCAGATAGGGGACTAATATCCAACATATATAAAGAACTCAAGAAGGTGGACCTCAGAAAATCAAATAACCCCCTTAAAAAATGGGGCTCAGAACTGAACAAAGAATTCTCACCTGAGGAATACCGAATGGCAGAGAAGCACCTGAAAAAATGTTCAACATCCTTAATCATCAGGGAAATGCAAATCAAAACAACCCTGAGATTCCACCTCACACCAGTGAGAATGGCTAAGATCAAAAATTCAGGTGACAGCAGATGCTGGCGAGGATGTGGAGAAAGAGGAACACTCCTCCATTGTTGGTGGGATTGCAGGCTTGTACAACCACTCTGGAAATCAGTCTGGCGGTTCCTCAGAAAATTGGACATAGTACTACCGGAGGATCCAGCAATACCTCTCCTGGGCATATATCCAGAAGAAGCCCCAACTGGTAAGAAGGACACATGCTCCACTATGTTCATAGCAGCCTTATTTATAATAGCCAGAAACTGGAAAGAACCCAGATGCCCCTCAACAGAGGAATGGATACAGAAAATGTGGTACATCTACACAATGGAGTACTACTCAGCTATTAAAAAGAATGAATTTATGAAATTCCTAGCCAAATGGATGGACCTGGAGAGCATCATCCTGAGTGAGGTAACACAATCACAAAGGAATTCACACAATATGTACTCACTGATAAGTGGATACTAGCCCAAAACCTAGGATACCCACGATATAAGATACAATTTCCTAAACACATGAAACTCAAGAAAAATGAAGACTGAAGTGTGGACACTATGCCCCTCCTTAGAAGTGGGAACAAAACACCCATGGAAGGAGTTACAGAAACAAAGTATGGAGCTGAGATGAAAGGATGGACCATGTAGAGACTGCCATATCCAGGGATCCACCCCATAATCAGCTTCCAAATGCTGACACCATTGCATACACTAGCAAGATTTTACTGAAAGGACCCAGATGTAGCTGTCTCTTGTGAGACTATGCCGGGGCCTAGCAAACACAGAAGTGGATGCTCACAGTCAGCTAATGGATGGATCACAGGGCTCCCAATGGAGGAGCTAGAGAAAGTACCCAAGGAGCTAAAGGGATCTTCAACCCTATAGGTGGAACAACATTATGAACTAACCAGTACCCCTGAGCTCTTGACTCTAGCTGCATATGTATCAAAAGATGGCCTAGTCGGCCATCACTGGAAAGAGAGGCCCATTGGACACGCAGACTTTGTGTGCCCCGGTACAGGGGAACGCCAGGGCCAAAGGGGGGGAGTGGGTGGGTAGGGGAGTGGGGGTGGGTGGGTAAGGGGGACTTTTGGTATAGCATTGGAAATGTAAATGAGCTAAATACCTAATTAAAAAAAAAAAAAAAGAAAGAAAGCAATCCGCAGAGAGATAGAGACCAGAGACTCCAGGAGGCCTGGCATGGAGGGCCTGAGTCTCATGTTCCTTCTTAAAGCACTCTGCTGGAGCTTCTGAAACAGTCTCTCTGTGGCCCTCCCTCTTCCCTTATCTGGGAAGCTAGTGATGGGAGGGGATCGAATGGTAATAAAGAGATATGGTGAAGCTGGGGATGGAGGCAGAAAACCTCTAGGAAGTGATCCTAAGTAAGACCATAAATGTAAGTAGATCTGGAATCAGAGAGAAAAGAGTGGGAACTAGGAGAACATGTATAGCCTTCAAAGGGTCTTCTTTGTTAGCCTACTCTTATCAACTAGGGCCACTCCTAAAAGTCTCACAGTCTTCCAAAACAGTACCAATTGCTAGGGAATAACATCCAAAACATGATTCTGGGGGCAGGCATGGGATCACACTAAAACCAAAATAACAGGCAGGAGAACCTTCAGGTGTCGGCAGCCTACTCTGGTCCTTCCTTTGTCCTTTGTGCCAGGCATCTAATTAGGGTAAGAATAAAACCAGCTAAGATACTACATTTCCACCTGGTGGGGGAATGGGGGTTGTGACACACACCTTTAATTTTAGCACTCAGGAGACAGAAGAAGATACAAGTCTGTGAGTTGAAGGTCAACATAGTCTACATAGTAAGATCCAAGAGATAGCCAGGGCTACATAGAAAGACATTGCCTTGCCTCAACAAACAAAAAGCCTACACTTCCTGGACAGACTTCTGCTAAGTACAGCAAGGTCTGTGATGAGATGTTGACCAAAGAAGATATTAATGGGAGTGTTAAATGGGACTCCAGCCTGGCATGGTGATGCATACCCATAATCCCAGGACCCGAAAGACTAAGGTAAGAGGGTCTGTAGTTCAAGGCCAGTTGGGAGATACCTAGTGTCTTAGTTAGAGTTTCACTGCTGTGAACAGACACCATGACCAAGGCAACTCTTATAAAGACAATTGGGGCTGGCTTACAGGTTCAGAGGGTCAATCAATTATCATCAAGGCAGGAGCATGGCAGCATCCAGACAAGCATGATACAGGAAGAGCTGAGAGCTCTACATCTTCAACTGAAGGCTGCTAAGAGAAGTCTGGTCACCAGGCAGCTAGGATGAGGGTAGTAAAGCCCATGCCCACAGTGGCACACCTACTCCAACGAGGCCACGCCTCCTAATAGCACTACTCCATAGACCAAGCATATATAAACCATCACACCTAGCAAGACATTGTCTCCACAAAAGGTAAATAAAATTCCCAAAAAGAGTCTTTAAAACTAGGAGTTGTGCGCTTTCTGTCTGCGTTTACTCCCTCTCTGCTGTCTACCATATGCTTTGGGGGGCCATTTTGAATAATTACATTACCTTAAAGGTAGAGTCTATGTTCCAAAAGAGGTCAAGCAGACAAATTAGTGTCTGACCCTAAAAACCATTGCAGCTCTGCCCTACCAGTTCTGTACTATCTGGCCCTGGACTTCTTTGAGGTAAGAGAGTAAGCCCTGTATGTTTGATGCTGTTCAGGGTTTTCAATAATATGCAACAGACACGTTCCAGTCCCAACATATGCAGAATCTGTCTGCAGTAAAAGTTCCCAGCAAAACTTTCCAGTGGGAATCTCTACACATTACATTTTTTATTAGATATTTTCTTCATTTACATTTCAAATGCTATCCCCAAAGCCCCCTTTATGCTCCCCCCACCCTGCTCCCCAACCCACCTACTCCTGCTTCCTGGCCCTGACATTCCCCTGTACTGGGGCATATGATCTTTGTAAGACCAAGGGCCTCTCCTCCTATTGATGGCCGACTAGGCCATCCTCTGCTACACATGCAACCAGTACTCATTACATTTTAGAAAGAATGAATTGTGGGAAACTAGGAGATGAACATACAACCATGCTCTGGATCAAATAGGCTTATTAAATGAGTAATGATCAGACATGGTATTTACTGGAAGCTATGCACTGAGTGTCTCTACATAAACTATTCATACAGTGCTCATGTTAACAACGTGAGATACAATGGATCATTTTCCGATGAAGCAATCAAGCCCAAGTAACCCTGATGACTCTTAGCCGCTGTTTAGCTACTTAGTTCCAGGAGACCAATTGAAGAGCATGCCTCTCCTTTAGAACAATCTTACCAAAGCAGGATCAAGAGACTAAAGAGGTCAATAGAAGGGATTTTTTAATTACTGCTTAGTGAAGACAACTTGAGCAATATGTAGCTTCCCCTAAGAATGTCTCAGTTGTCTCTTTGACGAACTAAACTTGAGGCAGAAAAGCCCTGGAAGAGACTATCTTGGGAACAGAAACTTACTCTTCTTCCTAGACCCGTGACCTTGAGTAAACTCTCTAACTTCTCTGGTCCTTGGTTGGGCTGCTTTGCCCAGTGCAGTGTGGGTTTATAAAACAATGCAGATGGAGTTGAGCACACAATGCCTGTCTGGGGAATAGGCTAGTATCAACTTTGTGACACAGGGCAAAGTGAACTTAGAGCAGTGGTTCTCAAACTTTTGAACGCCTAATGTAATGTTGCTACTGTTATGAATCGTTATGTAAATATCGAATTTGCAGGATACTTGATATGTGAGCCTGTGAAAGGATCATTCCACAACTCCCCAAAGGGGTAGAGACCCACCCACAGGCTGAAAACCGCTGAATTAGAGGTCTGGACTAAGGAGCAATCTTGCATGCATGCTGATTCTGTGGATCTGAGCAAGATGCCTTTTTAGTCTCCATCTTATTGTCTGAAAAGTGGAATAGAAGTGTGCTATACAAGGATCTTGGAAGAAGATGGTTACGGGCAGAATGAGACACGTGGCTAATTATTTTTACTTCAGATCACCTCCATGACCCTTTCCACTTAATTTTCCCCCATTGAAATGTCTATTTCACAATTTCATTTGAGTGCCTGTGCATGTGTGTGTTTTCATGTATGCAAGGTGTGCTGCGTGTGGCATCTGCATGTGGAACCCAGGACTCAACCTCAGGCCTCGTTCTTCAGAAGTCTTAACTGTGTCTGTTAAGATGAAGTCACTCACTGGATCCTGGGTGTCCCTGCTTAGGCTCACTGCCTCCAACAAGCCCCGGGAAATACTAAGATTGCAAAGATGCACCACCACGTGTGGCTTTGTCTTTACTTCGGCTCTGGGAATTGAACTCAGGCTTCATGCTTTTGAAATGAGCACTTTACTAACTGAGCTATTTCCCTGCCTTCTGCTTGCTTGCTTGCTTTCTTCCTTTCTTCCTTTCTTCCTTCCTTTCTTCCTTCCTTTCTTCCTTCCTTTCTTTCTTTCTTTCTTTCTTTCTTTCTTTCTTTCTTTCTTTCTCTCTCTCTCTTTCTTTTTTTCCATTTTAAACTATAACCAGGTCTCACTCAGACTTTGAAAATCAAGCACAACAATGATGCTTTAAAAATGCTAACCCTAAGAAAAGTGAAAACTCAGATTTGTAGGGTTGAGGGGAAAACCAGCGAACATACAATAACAGTGGTTTTTAAAAAGAAAGTGATAACTTCTCAAACCATAAAGGCTGCTATGGAATTATCAAAATGTAAAACTTCTGCACATCAACAGACGTAATTAACAGATGAAGAAAAAAACAACAACAACAACAACCTACAAAGAGATGGAAATATTTCAAATCATGTCTTCAGGAGTGGATATCCAGACTGTAGATGACAAAACTCAAATAGCTCGATTTAGAAATGGGCAAAGGACTTGAGGAGACTTTCCCAAAAAGATGCACAAATGCACAGGTAGAGGTGCCTGGCATTGCTAATCACTAGGAAAATGCAAATGAAAACCACTGGGAGACATCACCCCAAAGGCACTAGGATGGCTACCATCCAAAACAGAAAGTAAGAAGTGTTGCAGGAAAACCGAAACCTCTGAGCGGCATCAGTGGGAGACTAAACAGGGCAGCTGCTGTGGAAAACATTATGGTAATGCCTCAAAGAGCGGAAAATGCAATTACCATGTGATCAATATTCCAATCCTGTGAACACATTTAAAAAATGAAGAGAATAGATATCCATATGCCCAAATTCATAGCAGCATTGTTCACACAAGTTAAAACACCAAAGCAACACACACACTCATCCGCAGATGAATAAGTAAGCACAGCGTGTCCTAGACACGCAGCAGACTATCAACCTGTCTTTAACAACAACCGACCGGAAATTATGACACACACTACAAAGACGGGCATGCTTATTGAAGTAAAGCCGGCGCAAGGCGGCAAATGTTGCAAGGTTCCACATAGATTGAATTCCCACAAGAGTAGCATTTGTACAGACAAAAGATGGAACAGTAGCTGTCAGATCAGAGGGGAGAAACACATGGAGTCTTGTGTGAGGAGGGTTTCGTTTGGGTTTCGAAAGCATCCTTCAGATGGGCTATATAAGAGCATGAGCAGTGTAGTCCACTGGACTGTCTGTCTGAACGTGGTTAAAGATGGTAGTAGGCTTTAGGCTGTGTGCATTTAATTGCAATAAAAACAGACATTTTAAAATCTGCCAGGAAAATAACAATAGCAAGCAGGTTAAAAAACAAAACAAAACAAAAAAAAAAAAAAAACAAAAACACACACACAAAAGGAAAGAGTGAACGAGGACTGGGGGATAATGACATTATGTGGGTGTCACTGATGCGTTTGATGACAACCTCTATAAAATCTGTGCTCAGAATAAAGTCAGCTGGTGTTTGAGCACCGTCATCTGAAGGGAATGCGGCACACTGGAAAGACTGTATAATCAGGAGTTAATGGGACTATGCTGCTTGGAAGCAAAAGGTCCTCTGGGGCACATCAGAGGCTGGTACTGGAACTGTCCTTGTTTAACAAACTCATTAATGACCTAGAAGAAGGCGGAAACAGCCACTGCTAATGAAATTTGCAAAGATATGTTGCCAATGCCCTGGACTTGACCATAACAGCAGAAGCATCGCTGGGATGGAGGGAGATTTTCCACTAGGCATTTAATTAGATTAAAACAATGACTTCCGTGGATAAGGATGCTTGCTCATTCCCAACTCTTCTTTCCATCCAGAATGCAGATTCTGGAATGTGCTGCATGCAGTGTATAAGGCCATCCTTGTCAGAGGCCAGCAGGAGAGGTTCCCATGGCATAGGTCTGCTTTTTGACCTTAGAATATGTTTAAAAACAACAACGATGTAATGTGTAGAGTCCTTTAACTATGAGAAAGAACTGAGGGACATAAAGATGTAGTGTATCTTCCATAGAGGAGTCTGGGGAAACTATTTAAATGTACAAAACCTCTAAAGTTTTAAATAGAGTTTATCTCCCATCGTTTCTCAGGGCTCTTAGAATCCCAAATCCTTTACAAGTTCCAGAATGATCTAGCCCTGCCTTGCCATCTACAAGCAGCACCAAAATTCTCCTTGGCAGATTCACTTCCTCCTGACTCTGAGTCACCCACCACTCTCTCCCTAGCCACTGTATTTGGCAGACAGGGAATTCAAGTTGTTCAAGTCTTGATTCCAGGACTTTTAAAGCAACAACCACTGTTGAGATTCTCCTTTTGAAAGGGCTTGTCTTCAGCAGGCTGAGTTTCTCCGATAAGGATGCTGGTAGCCTCCTAGCCAGGATGGCACTGTCCTCATTATTGCTGTTGAGAAACGCTCTACACACACTGCAAGCATTTGACATCCCTACCTCTCAGGATCACATTCCAGGCATGATCCTGAGTCTCTGTGACAATAGCAATGATAAAATATCTGAATCCCCGACACAGGAGAAACAAATCGGAGGAAGAGGTACTTTGCCTGGGCAAAGCTACCATCACCTAACTTCCATGTCACTCCCTGAGAAAGCATCGTCATACCTCATCTGCCTAAATTTGCTCCTATTACAACATCCTCTTTGGGCATTGATCTACACCGCTTTACAAACACGTGTTTAGTTGTACGGTTGTTTGTTTAATATGCGTTTTCTCCCACTGGACCGTGAGTGGAATGAAGAAAAGGGCCACTGTCTAGTTTTGTTTCCAATGACCAGCGCTTAATAAATGTTTGCAGACGAAGAAGAGCACCGTGGTCTGAATGTTCAGGTTCCTGCTTCAGATGTGACTGCTGAGACTCTGCCATCACTGTGTTAGCAGAAGGGACCTTTGGGAGGGGATTTGTGTCATGAGGGTGGAACCGTCATGAATGATATGAGAGTCCTTATAAAAGAGGTCTCAGAAAGGTCTCTCAGCATTTCCACTACGGCATAGGTGAGGAAATGGGCCCCCATCAGAACCGAGTTAGCCAGTTATTGACCTTTCTTGGATTGCCCAGACTCCAGAGCTGCATGAACTAGATTTAAACTCTGTGCTGCTCTGCTGCATCAGTACCTGTGGACTAAGACAGAAGATAACATTGAAACTTTATGGCTAGAATCTCAAGCCATACCACAAAGTCCTATTCAATTTAGGAACCTTAGTATATATACTATCCATTCAGTTTGCCTGAGAGATGGGTTTTAGGACTGCCTGGCCCTTTTTGCCTCTCTCTCTCAAGCCAGTTCTGGGAATTCTCACAACTCCCATTAGAAGGGAAGAAGAAGGCACTCTAGAAGCAGAAAATTGGCAGACTGAGTCCTTCTAGCCCCAGAGTCTGGAGAGCTGGAAGACACAGGCTGAGTGTGGGGAGGGGAAACTTGTGCCACCTGATTTCCTGCTCTCTCTTCTCTGAGTCTCAAGAGTGGCTCAAGAGGAGCTCCGACAGTAAAGGTGGGGATGGAAATTGAGGAAGGCATTGCTTGTTACCATGCTAGAAATCAGAGACCTGGAGGCCCTGAACATAGCTTGCTTACTGGTTACTCCATGTGTCCATCCTTTTCCTAGCACACTTATATTCTCTGAGAGAAACTAAACTTCCTGCCAGGAGTACTCGGAGGAGCATAGGAAACTAATGCTTGCCTCTAGTTTGGAAACCAAAGGTTTGGGGACTCTCCACCATTGCTGCTATACAGTGACATAACTGATGTATTCTCTACCAGGAATTTGAATCTTAAATAAACAATAGAAGGGCAAACAAATCTGAGTAGCATCCCAGTAGTGACATGACCCTGACCAGAAGGCCCCTACTGCACAACCAGTCCTGACCGTCCATCCCTGAGCCTCTGGACATGCTGGGTCCTGCCCATTTCCAAGCCTTCCCTATGCTTTCCCATATCCCTCTCAATAGTATTCCAGCACAATGCCATTCTGCAACATTAGCAGGGCCAGAGGCTTTGTTTTTGATATAGGGATTCACTGTATTTCCAACCAAGTCCCTCACTGAAGCTTTGTATTTGAAGTCATTCATTCCAAAGACTGTTATGAAACTCCATTGTGCCTCACACAGGGTGCCAGGAACTCGATGCATAAACACAAAGATGACTCAAACATAGGCCAAGAGGACTGTTTGGGGTAGCAGAGAGAAAGGAGGCTGCTTGCTGCACATCAAATTAAGACGGGTGCCCTGGCAGTGAGGCTTGTGAAGGGGGCAGCTTCACAGTCACGTTTAGCTTTTCATTTCTGACTTTGTCGAGCCTGCTGGCCCTGGAGGGCTGAGCACAGCCCACTCCAGTGGGGATCTAAGTGTGGCAGAATGGTCACATTGACGTGCAAAGGCCTGGGTGTGCAGAGGAACCAGAGTTGGAGCTCTGCTGAGTGGGGTCACAAAGTGGGACATCACAAGAGCTGCTGTCTCTACAGAAGTCGTCCTGAGGTCGCAAGGCAGGGACAACTGAGAATCTGAGGGAGCAAGAGAGCCTCTTCCAGAATCTTGAAAATCTTTCATCTCTCTCTCTCTCTCTCTCTCTCTCTCTCTCTCTCTCTCTCTCTCTCTCTCTCTCCCCTGCATTGTAAAGAAAAAGCTGTAGCCATAGTAAGGCAGGTTTAAGCCCTGGGAGATTTCAAATATCTTTCATCTCTCTGCCAGAGAGAGAAATGCCTATCAGAAGAGATCAAAATTTTCCATAGTGTACTGGGGCTGTTGATGGAGAACTTTCTGTGTTTTACCAGTTGTGGAGACCTGCACCTGCATAAAGCTGAGGCAAGAGAATTCCATAAACTCCTGAGTTCAGTGGTAGTGATAGGGAAATCGGATGAAAGAGAGAGTGGGGGGAGAGAGAGAGAGAAAGAGAGAGAGAGAATATTTTGAATACAAAAATAATGAGTACTTGAGATTCAGCTACAACATATGACAATAACTAGAGCAAAATAGTCTCCTGGGACCTTAAAACAACAGGAAGGTCCCTCACACTGGGGATGTGGCTAATTGGTAGAGCAAATGCTTTGCAACGGTGATGGCTCAGGGTTGAGACTGCGCAAACAGGGAGGAAGAAGGAGAAAGGGAAGGAACAGAGAGGGAGGGAGGGGAAATTTGAGGAAATCAAAACAGAGAGTGGTTATTATTAAAATTCACATTAGAGACCAGAGGATCCAATATGAAATACATTTTAAATACAAAGAAAAAGTGAAAATCCCTATAAGAGGCTTGGGGACTGTGTAAGCCACGTGTGTGGATTGCAGGCATTCCAGGGGGAGGAAAGCTATAGCTCAGACTTCTTTTTGTTCTCACAAGCCTTTAAAGTAAAGGACCACACTAAGGAATACGCTAGTAACATTCCAAACTGGGCTGAAGAGAGACTTGGCAAGCAAGACAAAAGGGGATTCCGCTGTATGATGAAAAATAACCGAACTGTTCATATTTCTTTCTCTTTTTTTTTTTTTTCATGAATACAAACCTTCTTTTTTGTTTTGTTTTTGTTTGGGTTTTTTTTTTTGTTTTTTTTTTGTTTTTTTCTTTGATAAAATGCTTTATAAGGTATTTTCTTTATTTACATTTTAAATTTTATCCCCTTTCCTAATTTCTCCTCCAAAAACCACCCTACGCCATCCCCCCTCCCCCTGCTCACTAATCCACTAATCCACCTACTCCTGCTTCCCTGTCCTGGCATTCCCCTATAATGGTGCATCAATCCTTCACAGGACCAAGGGCCTCTCCTCTCATTGATGCCCCACAAGGCCATCCTCTGCTACAGATGCAGCTAGAGCCATGAGTCCCTCCATGTGTACTCTTTGTTTGATGGTTTAGGCCCTGAGAGCTCTGGGGGGTACTGGTTGGTTCATATTGTTGTTCCTCCTATGACATTGTAAATTCCTCCAGCTCCTTGGGTCCTTTATCTAGCTCCTCCATTGGGGACCCTGTGCTCAGTAAAAGCATCCTCCCCACCCCGAATGACAGGAAAACGAACCGGGCCTATGCAGAAATCTGGCTTCACCCTCTATGTAGCCCATATTAAGGGGAAAAAACTAATATAATTTATTTATTTACTTATTTAATGTGAGTACATCATATTAAAACAACAAAGTTGGACCTCTACAGAAGAACATGTACAAAAGTAACTCAAAATTGAGCCTAGACCTAAGGGTGAAAAGCAAACACTTGAGAACCCCTAGACAAAATCAAGGAGACACTTACAGTGGTCTCGTTAATGACACTGCAGTCACAAGCAAGCAACAAGTAAAAACCCCTAAACATTCATAATTCAAAGAACACCATCAAGAAAACATTAAAAGAGCTGATAAGAGGGCTCTGCGGGCAGCCCTTTCTGTCAGCTCAGCCACCTGATTTCAATTTTTGAGGCCTACATGGTGGGAGAGAACCAACTCCTGAAAGCTGTCCTCTAATCTACACACATGCATGCACATGTGCACACATACACACACACAGTTAAAATATACACAGAATAAAAGAACTTGAAAGTGTACTTGATAAGAGTGTTGGAGCTAAACTGTTTGGGGTGGTTTATTTGTTTGTCACTCAGTTTTTGGATGATAGCCCAATCTAAAAATGTGAAAAGGATTAAAAAGGCATTTCTCCAAAAGCAAATAGCCAATAAACACATGGTTATGAGTTCACTAGTGCCGATGCACTGCAAGTCATTAAAGACTTGTGAATGAAATCCACAGTGAAATCCCACTTCATAGACACTACGATGACAACAATAAAAAGACAATGGCAATAGGAGGATAGGAAAGAAGTTGATGTCTTCACACATCACTGAAAACAAAACACACACACACACACACACACACAGTGTTGGGAGTGGCCTGTAGTTTGGTAGTTTCTCAAAATGTTAAAGACAATACATCTATATTAGGTATACACCAAAGAAAAGTGAAAACATTGTTCATTCACACGTTTGCACATATGCATCATAGTAGCCCAAACCAGGAACAATTCAAACATGACAGTAGTATGATTGGCATGTCCTACATACAACTCCAGAAGGCCACATGCCATTTGATCACATCATATGAAATGTCCAGAGTAGGCTAGTAGCTTTCTGGGACTGGCAGGGTTGGACGGGATGTGAATGGGAAGTTACAGGTAATGGGACCAAGGCTGCTTCTGAGGTGCACCAAAAGTCTTCTGAAATCTTATTGTGCCAATAGTTGTGTGATTGAATATACTAAATCTCACACAATCTTATACTTTAAGAGCATTATATCATAACAAAGATGGTTCAAAAATAAATTCAACTGAGTGAGGTGGTACATGTTTGTGGCGGTTTGGATGAGAAAGGTCTCTCTGATCTGGTTGTTGTTGTTGTTATTGTTTTGGCTTTTGGGTTTGGGGGTGGTTTATTTGTTTGTTTTGGTTTGGCTTTTCTTTGGGTACTTGGTAACTTAACATAAGTCAGATATAATCATATGGGAAGAGAAACCTCAATTGAGAAAACCATCAGATTGCCTTCAGGAAAATGTGTAGGGATTTTTTTTTCTTTTTGGTTGTAAGCCTAGCCTTTAACAGCTGAGCCATGATAGCAGATTGAAAGAGGAGGACCCAGCCTATGAGGAATGGTACCACCATTGGGTTTAGGAAAGCAACGATTGATAGAATGGCCATCCAATGACTGGCTCATCTTGGGACCCATTCCATGGGAGAGAATCAGCCCCTGATACTATTAGTGATACTTTGCTACGCTTGCAGACAGGAGCCTAGCATAACTGTCATTTGAGAGGCTTCATCCAGCAGCTGATGAAAACAGATGCACAGCCAAACCTTAGGCAGAGCTTAAGAGTCTTGTGGAAGAATTGGGGGAGGGATTAAGTGAGCCAGAGGGGTTAAGGACAACACAAGAAGACCTACAAAGTCAAGTAACCGGGGCCCATGAGGACTCACAGAGACTGAACAACCAACCAAAAAGCATGTGTGGGCTGGACCTAAGCTCCCTACAAATAAATAGCAGCTTGCTTTTCATGTGGGTCTCCTTACAGTTGGACTAGGGCCTGTCTCTGACTCAGGCTCTGTTGCCTGCCTTTGGATTCCTTTCCCCTACCTGGGCTGCCTTGACTGCTCTCACAGGGAGAGGATGTGTTTAGTCCTGCTGTGAATTGATGTGCCAGGGTGAGTTGGTATGGGGCTGGGGTGGGGGTGAATAAAAGCAGGGTAAGGGTGGGACTAGGAGTAAAGGAGGGAGGGGGCTGTGATCAGAATGTAAAGTGAATAAATAAATTAGTGAAGAAAAAAGGAAAAGAAATCAGGCTAAGCAAGACAAGGAGAGGACTCCATTATGCTGTGTGCCTCCATAACTTCTGCTTCAGTTCCTGCCTCCAGCTTCCTGTCCTGACTTCCCTCAGTGATGGACCTAAGCGTCTTGAGATGAAATAATCCCTTACCTCCTCCAAGGTGCTTTTGTTCCTGGTGCTGTGTCGCAGCAATGAATGTAAACTAGATCGACATGTCATTGACCACTTGGTCCTGGTTGGTGGTGGTATTTGAGAAGGTTGTACAACTTTAGGAAGTCTTTCTAAAGGAAGTATGTCGCTGGGGGTGGGCCTTGAGCTTTTATAGCCTTGCCTCACTTCAGCTCCTTTCCTCTTGCTCTGCTTCTTGTGTGAATGAAAATGAGGTCAGCCAGTTTCCTGCTCCTGTTGCCACGCCTTGCCTTCCACATCATGATGGACTCCACCCATTTAGCACCATAGCTAAAGTAAACCCATTCTTTAAGCTGTTTTTTTTTTTTTTTTAAATCAGGGAATATTATCATAGCAATGGAGAAGTAACCACTACAGGTTTGCAATCTCATCACTCACGAAGTTGAGGAAAAAGTATCACAATTCAAGGCCAACCTGGGCCAGGGAGAATCTTTTGCAAATTCTAAAAGCCAAAATTAAATTTTAAACTAGTACCTTCAGGGTTGGGGATTTAGCTCAGTGTCAGAGCAATTGCTTGGTGTGGGTAAGGCCCAAAATTTAATTACCAGTACCACAGAGATTAAGGAGACCAGAGAGAAAGAGGAAAAGAGAAATGGGAGAAGAAATGGAAAGGGAAATGGAAAGGGAAATGGAAAGGGAAATGGAAAGGGAAAGGGAAAGGGAAAGGGAAAGGGAAAGGGAAGGGAAGGGAAGGGAAGGGGGAAGGGAAGGGGGAAGGGAAGGGGGAAGGGAAGGGGGAAGGGAAGGGAAGGGAAGGGAAGGGAAGGGAAGGGAAGGGGGAAGGGAAGGGGGAAGGGAAGGGAAGGGAAGGGAAGGGAAGGGAAGGGAAGGGAAGGGAAGGGAAGGGAAGGGAAGGGAAGGGAAGGGAAGGGAAGGGAAGGGGAAGGGGAAGGAAGGGGGAAGGGAAGGGGGAAGGAAGGGGGAAGGGGGAAGGGGGAAGAAAATAAGGAAAAGACGTAATTTGAATCACACTAATCATTTGTGTGTATGCATCTGTATGTTTGTCTGTGTGTGTAAATATATGTGTGTATGTATGTGTGTGATTCTCTGAATATGTGTATGCATGTGTGTGTCTACGTGTAGCTGTGTGACTCTGCATGTGGGCATATGTGTATGTGCATATGCATGTGTGTCTCTTTGTATATATGTATACACGTGACTCTTTGCATGTGTGCATGTGCATATGTATGTGTATATGTATGCATGTATGTATGTGCATATGCATGTATGTGTCTGTGTATATGTACATGTGTGTATACATGTGTCTGTGTGTCTGTATGTGTACATGAATGTGGATGTGTGAGGGAAAGTATGAGGGTGGGAGTGTATGCATGTACACACCTGGGGGTTGGCTGCTATGGATAAAACCCAGGGCCTTGTGCATATCCAAGTTACACTCTCAACATACGTAGTAATGAACTTCCTAACAATGTGACATACATCATTAGATACTTTTGAAGACCAAAAGCACTTGAAAACCTAGAATTAGCAAAACAGCAATGAGATAGAAAGGGGAAAGTTAAAAACTCTTTCTAGAATTCTCATCGTATAAACACGGCGAGAAGCAGGAGATAAGATGTTTATGGGGACAAATGTGCATCCATGGTGGAGGAAACAGATGACATGTCATCGCTGTCAAACAATAGAAAAAGCGTGCATCTGCTTACTCAGGCCAGCAGTGAATGGGTATTAGTACAAGAGAAGGCAAAGCAGACTTTTGGACAAGTGAGGACGTGCAGTACAGAACAAAGAGCAGCCGGCAAACAGAACTGTGGCATGTACCTTTCACCCGCATTTTCTTTTCTAATATTTTTACATTAGTGCATATTAATATTTATTAGCATAGTTATTCAAAAGCATAAAAATAATAACACTTCATTTTTGCATATATGGTTTGAGGATGGGTTGTTTGTTTCACTTTTTTTTTTAAGTTGACACCCAAAGTGATGGGTTTCATAGTGGTGTTTTATGTGTGCGTATATCATAACATTTTGTTCTTATTCTGAGAGGATTGATTTAGCCAGAGCCAGGCTGACTCCATGACAGGCTGCAAACTAGCAGTTTGGGAGACTTGGCCTAAGTTTCTGTTTCCCAGAACTGAGAACCCAGATCTAGGAATCCGTGCTCAGCCAACCACAGCTGTGAGTTCCCAATCTGCAGATGCCTCGCCACTCTGAACCATCCCCAGAGCCCTAACCAATCACAAAGGCACCTACACCTCAGGAGAGAGAGCCAACCAATCAAGGGGGATAAAGGTAAAAGTCACCCACCCCTACTGTAATTGCCTATTGACCCTGCAAAGCACACAGCTCTGTCTTCCATCCTGACCTATGGTAGACCCCCTGCATGCTAGTTCTCTGCAGAATAAATGCTCTTTGCTGTTGCATACTCTTCGGGTCTGGGGTATCATCCTTCAGCAAATCATGGACCCTTATAAGTCACATCCCTCCTCACTGCACGCCCCATGATCCTACCTCTCTCTTGCCAACCCTCTTCCTGCCCCTAACTATTCCTCCCTCTGCTCTCTGCCTTCATATCCTGTGGGTTCTGTTACTCCCGGCCCCTGCTTAAGAGCTCTTCCTCCCAACACCTGGGATCTTCTGATGTTTTGTCAAAATCCGGGAAAGCACACCACAAATGTGAATGATCTCCTGGCCACATACAACATGGCACCCATGTACTGTCACTCATAGTATTGCTCTTCCTCACTTGCTATTTTCCATCCTTCTCCTCTGGAAAGACCTACTATTATTCCCTTCTCCTCTTTCTACTCTGGAGAAGCCAGGAACTAAACCTAGCCAACTCTCAAGCAGCAAGTGAGGCAGGAATTAAACTCAACCTCCTGCATGAAGGGGAGATGTCTATCTATTGCATTTGGAATTACTGAGGATTTCTTTTCATAAATAGTAAAGAATCTAATCATGGATATAGGTCATCCCAATAAGTGTGAAGTGACTAAATTTATAAAGAAAGGAAGAAAAAGAAGTCAGAGTCCAGGGGCCAGAGAGATGGCTCAGTAGTTAAGAGAAGTTGCTGTTTCCCCAGAGGACCTGGGTCCAGTTTCTGTAACCCACATGGACACTCATAACCAACACTAACTACAGTGACAGGGGATCCAGTGACATCTTATGACTTCCACGGGCACGAGGCACACACATGGTGCACAGACATAACACCTGTACACATAAAATAAAAATAAAATTTAAATCAAGAAGATTCAGAGCCTATCTAAAAAGAACAGTCCAATGGCTGTATGCTGCTAACTGGGAACAGGTTTAAACAAGGAAAACGTCTTAGTTATAAATTACTCAGCGAAATGGGCTCCAAAGAACTTTTGGTTTAAGGAGTATCAGATAAGGTAAAAATTTCATTTAAAGGTATTAAATAGGAAATGTAATAATTTAAAGCATTAAACAGGATGGAGCTCAGACATACTATGGTTCATTAACCTATATTCTCAGTGCAGTTGTATCTGACAAATATTTAAGTAAAAGGCTGTTAGATGCTGGATGTGGTGGCACATGCCTCTAAGCCCAACACTCAGGAGGAGGCAGAAGGAGACGCAGAGAATCTCTGTGAGTTCAAGGCCAGCCTGGTCTACAGAGTGAATTCCAGGACAGCCAGTGCTACACAGAGAAACCCTGTCTCAAAAACAAAACAAGCAAACATACAAACAAAACCAAGACAAAAGAACCTCAAATATGGTGAAACTTTATCACATAGCTTTTGAAAAGCTGGCAGACAAAGAAGAACATCAAGAGAAATAAGTGATAAAAAATTAAAAATAGTATTGTTGATATTTTATAACAAACTCATCAAGCAAAAAATATTATATTTTCTTCATGTTTCTGTAGCATTTAGTAAAAATTGATCACATACTTGGCCAGTAAACATATCTTATTTTAAAATTTTTTAACATAGGTTTGACAAAATTTAGAAGTCCAAATTTTTAATCAAATTCGACAGAAGAAGAAATTACTCACAAACAGTATAGTGAAGAGAAAAACAACAAAATGTAGAAATTACAAAATTTTCAAAGCTTGTCATTAGATAAAACAGAGATTATAAAAATAAGCTATAAAGAAGCATGAAGCTTAGGGCTGGTGCTGCAGCTCACAGTAGGGGCACACATCCACATGGTGGGGACCTAGGTTCAACCCCTACCACTTAGGAGGTGTGGGAGGAGATGAACAAGAAAGATAGCATAGGTCTTTATACATTTCACACTGAACTACTCATGTGGGGAAAATAGATTTAATCATAGGCATGAAAAATTTCAAAGTAAAACAATCAACTCTTAATTCAAAATATTTTGAAATGAGCAATGACACACATAATCCTGGATTCTTGTGAAAAAGTAAGGCTGGTGAGTCTGAGCTCAGGGAGATTGTTTCAGTAGGTAAAGCTCTTTGCTTGTACTCTTAGGGCCTGAGTTCTGGTCCAGGTCTGCTGTAAATGAGATGCAGCAGTACATCTCTATAATGCCCGAATTCCTAGGGTGAGAGGGAGGCAGAGGCAGGAGACTCCCTAGAAACTTGCAGGCAAGTGGGCCTGCGCTCAGATAAGCAGCAAGGGACCTGTGTCAAACAAGGTAGGAGGTGAGACCAGCACATCACATCATCCTCTGATCTCCATGTGCGCATCATGCATGCACATGCAAATGTGTACATACATGTACACACACATTCACACGCCATAAAGATTAAAAGAGACACTTTTGAAACTCTGGCAAAATATTAAGAAAAACACATCCCGAAGGAATAGTATAGAATCTTTAGACAATATAAATTCTATACACTTGACAAGAAGTTAATAGCCAGAATATATAAGGAACTCTATTCAATAGGGAAAAGGGGGGGGGGGGCAAAAGGTCTAAGTAGATATTTTCCAAAGGAAGATATTTACAGGGCCAATTAGTATATTTTTAAAAGGTCCAACTTTAGAGAAATACAAATCAAAGCCACAGCAGCCAATATGAAAAAAAAAAAATCAGGAAAACGCAAAAAGATTTTTAAAAAATTTGAGCAAGTAAATGGAGGAACAGAAACTCTTCCATGCTGTTGACAGGCGTGTGAATTAGGACAGCCACTGTAGATATGTATGGAGAAGCCTTAAGATGAAATTAAGCTGCCACGTAACCCCAAACCCATTCCTTTGCAGCCTTTTGGCTAAGCTCAAGTGTGGCACAATCCAGCAATGTCCCTCTTGGACATATATCCAAAAGAAATGGACTCAGTCTATTGAGACATCTGCACACATGATTATTGCAGCAGTATTCACAATAGAAGCTGTGTGTCTGCTAAGAGAATGTGGTAAGCATGTGCAAAAGAATGCTATTGATGCACAGAGAGAGAAAATCCTGGTATTTGCAACAAAATTGATAAAATAAGAGATGGTGTGTGTGTGTGTGTGTGTGTGTGTGTGTGTGTGTGTGTGTGTGTATGTGTTCAATTATGTGCATCCCACACCACTCATGTAGAGGCGAGAGGACAATGGTCAGGAGTTGGTTCTCTCTTGATATCTTTTGGGATCCAGGGATCCAGTTCTAATCATCAGACTGTGTGCAAATGCCATTCGTCATGGTGAAGACCCAGGATCCAGAGATACTTGTGTTAAATAAAAGTTGGGCATCAGTAGTCACATATTTCATAATCTCACTCCCATGCAGAAGTCTGGGCTTTGAGAGTCATTACCAAAAATTGGACCAAACAGTAAAGAAGTGGGTATTGGGTGAGGTTAATAAATACCCAGTTACAGTTAGGAGTTCAAACTCATATGTTCTACTGCATGATAGGGTGACCACTGAGAGCAGTAATGCATTGCATCACTAAAAGAGAAGAAAGTGTAAGCAAGGATTCTGAAGGCACTGTGTATGAGGTACGAGCTCTTGCAGACACTGAATATTCTGACATTCTGACCTTGGGCTGTCTAGCTTCCAGAAGTAACTATGAGCAATAAATTTCCATTGTTTATAAATTATGCAGCCTTGGTATTTTTGTTATAGCAGTCAAAATAGACTGTGATGGGATTGAACATAAAAGCTAAATCTATAGAATTCTTAAAAGACAGTGGGATCTTGACCTAGGATTAGGCACGGCCCTCTTAAATACGCCTCCAAATTCACACATGACGATGATAACTGAATTACACTACAATTTATGAAGATTAAAATTCACACATCAAAGGACCACTATCAAAAAAATTGGAAGCCTTTCAGAGCTGGAGAATATACATGCAAATTATGTAGCCAACAAAAGTCACGCAGCAGAGCTGTAAAGAATCCATACACACCAGCAGTGAAAAGGCAAATGGTCCAATTTCTACGAAGCAAAGGGTTTAAGTAGGTACCACTAAAGAAGGTGTGCAAATGGCAATGAGCACATAACACACTGCTCAGCAACACAATCAGCCACCAGGGAGCTGCCAGTAACACCAAGGTGAGACAGCTTTATGCCCACAGGAAAATCAGACTCAAAAAGAGGCTACACCAGCATTTCAGACACTGCTGGAATAAGAGTCATGTGTTCCAAACAGCTTAGGGGAAAGCCCGGTGTTTTCTAAAACAATTAAATGCCAAGTGTCCACATGACCTAGCAATTCACTTCTTAGGTTTAGACTCGGAAGAATAGAAAACCCCCGCACTCACTGGTGTGACGTGAGGTTCCCAGTAGCCATGCACATGAGAGCTGAAGTCAGGAAGTTGACAAATGTCCATGAATGCTGCCACACAATTTGTTGGCGTGTTAATGCCATAGCTGTATAAAGGAACAAAAGTACCAGTGCATGCTGAAACATGCATGGTGGGGATTTGAGTGAAAATGGCTCACAAAGGCTCTTAGAGTTAAATGCTTTGAGTCGCCAGGGAGTGGAACTATTTGAAAGAATTAGGAGGTGTAGCCTTGTTGGAGGAAGTGCGTCACTGGAGGTGAGCTTTGAGGTTTTCAGAAGCCCAAGCCAGGTCCAGTGTCTTTCTCCTCCTACTGCAGGTGGATCCCGATGTAGAACTCTCCGCACCACCTTTGCCTCTAGGCCACCGTGCTCCCTGCCATTATAATGGGCTAAACCTCGGAAACTGTAAGTAAGCTTCAGTTATGTGTTGTAAGAGTTCCCTTGCTCGTGATGTCTCTTCACAGCCATGGAACACTGACTAAGACATGCATGAACACTGAAGAAATGCTCAGCAAAAGAAAGCAGCCACAAAAAAAACCACCCTTTTTGGCCCTATTAGATGAATTGACCAGAGCAGGTAAATCTGTAACAATAGAGTAGACTCATTTTTACCTAAAGGTGGACAACTCGATAGACATGGCTTCTTAGTCAGAGGTTCTATTCCTGCACAAAACATCATGACCAAGAAGCAAGTTGGAGAGGAAAGAGTTTATTCAGCTTACACTTCCACATTGCTGTTCATCACCAAAAGAAGTCAGGACTGGAACTCAAGCAGGTCAGGAAGCAGGAGCTGATGCAGAGGCCATGAAGGGATGTTACCTACTGGCTTGCTTCCCCTGGCTTACTCAGCCTGCTCTCTTATAGAACCCAGGACTACCAGCCCAGAGATGGTCCCACCCACAATAGGCCCTCCCCTCCCCCCTTGATCACTAATTGAGAAAATGCCTTACAGCTGGATCTCATGGAGGCATTCCCTCACCTGAAGCTCCTTTCTCTGTGATAACTCCAGCTTGTGTCAAGTTGACACACAAAACCAGCCAGTACATGTGGGGGTTTTTTTAACCTAACATTTTTAGTATATATTAATTGCACCTCAATGTGCCTTTTTCACATATGCACATGATATACTTAGGTCATTTTGACCTCCCCTTACCTTCTCTCATCCCTCTCCTACATTCCCCAACTGTCTTCTTCCCTAATAGTTTACCTTCTGCTTTTATCTCCTCAACACCACTCCACAACCCCTGGGCTCTACATAGGAGACAAAACATGTAGCACCTGTCTTTCTTGGTATGAATTATTTTGCTTAACATAATGTCCTCCAGCTCTATCTGTTGCCGATATCCCTAGAGCTAATTATATTTTGTGTTAATTCTGTTCTCCTCCTAGGGGTTGTGAACAAGGCATGAGTCAGCACTCAGGTGATTTCCTGTAAACCTGCTTCCCACCTTAATGCATAAAATAAAGGCTAGAGCCAGTGATTGGGTGGAGAAAGGGGAAGGTGGAGCTGAAGGTTTTGGGAGAGAAGAGGAGAGGGGACGATGGAGGACAGAGGAGGAGGAGGAAGGAAAGTGGAGCAGAAGCACCTCCCTGGAGAAACTGCAAGTTCTAAGGGGTCTCTTACATGGGGAAGATGGTACTGTAGTGGTAGATCTGCCCAATCTAGGCACACAGCTTGTATTCATATTGAGTTGTGTTTTCATTGCCCGGGATTATTTAGGTTGAAGATTTACTGCAACACCTATCCATTTTCTTTCTATATAGAGTTTTGTTCTTCTATATAGCTGAATAATACTCCATTGTGTATATACCACATTTTCCTTATTCATGTATCAAGCTGCCTTTATCCAGCCAGGTAGCTCCATCTTGACTTTTGAGACAAGGTCTCTCAATAAGCATGGCTGGTTTCCCACTGCCTGGCTGTTGAGCCCCTAGGATCTGCCTGTGTCTACTCACCCTCTCAACAGCTCTGAGGTTACAAGCCCATGCCACCAAGCCATGCTTTTCACATGTGTGCCATAGATCCAAACCCGGATTGTCATGCTGACACAGCAAGCACTTTACCCATGGAGAAGTCCTGTCCTTAGTATTCTGGGGAGTTAGCAAGGGTATCGGGTTCCTGTCCCTGCATCCTTGCAAGGACTCATGGCTTCTGTTTTCTTGGCAACTACCATTCTGATTGGGATGGGATGGAATCTCAACAAAGTTTGTATTTGTACTTTGAATAGAGGTCTTGGTTGTGTGACTCTGAATGTTTGAAGACCATTGAACTATTTTCTTCAGAAATATGACTCTTGCTTATAAAAGACTATTCATTCAAGAATGTTTATTGCATCATTGCTCATGCAACATAATAATCATAACTAGAGCTATGGTTAACATTGTGGAAATAAAGTGATTACCTATAAAAGATTGTTTCTGTTAATATAATACCTTTATATAGTAAAGCATCATATGGCCACTAAAAACAATGAATTCATGCCCTAGCCATTGTCTAGAATGAATTTCTATAAATTATTATGAATAACCAAATTAATTACATGACTATGTTTATAATGTGATTCCATCCTATGTATAAGTGACAAAATGTGTTTCATAAATGTGTGTGTGTTTGCATGTGTGTACACCACAAATGTTGTATAAGATGACTTAAGCATACGAAGGTATGTGGAAAGATGCCCCAGAAATGGGTGGGTCATAGCAGTTGTGAAAGAAAATTATCTTAATAGCGTTCTCACGCCCGGCCAGGAAAGACGCAACAGACCAGAATCTTCTGCGGCAAAACTTTATTGCTTACATCTTTGGGAGCCAGGAGGGCAAGCGCCCAGCGCCCAGCCCCAAAAACGAAAGCCCTTTCAATTACATCTTTAGGAGCCAGAGCTCCGGCGCGCGCTCTATTGTTTACATCTTTAGGCAGCGAGCGAGCGCAGGGCGCGCAGAGCCAGAGAGATGCCAGCGAGCGAGAATGGCGGAAAAACCCGTCCCCTTTTTTAGGAGCGTTATATTTCGCCTAGGACGCATCACTCCCTGATTGGCTGCAGCCCATGGCCGAGCTGACGTTCACGGGGAAGGCAGAGCACATGGAGTGGAGAACCACCCTCGGCACATGCGCAGATTATTTGTTTACCACTTAGAACACAGCTGTCAGCGCCATCTTGTAACGGCGAATGTGGGCGCGGCTCCCAACAAAATTATACTGGGTGGGATTTCTAAACATACTCAAGTTAGTTAACTGTCCACATCTCAGCTTAAGCAGAAAGCTTTTAAACTATTAAAATGTAAATGGTCTGGTCTATAATTTACTGTAAACTCAATAGGACCCACTCCCTGACACTTACAAAATATGTTGTACTGGGGGCACTGCTCTCTACTTTGATTTCCTCATTCAAAAGTGAGTTCATAATAATATTTACCCCGTGGAGTGAGGTAAGCCTTGAAAGAGCTAACACACAGAAAACTCTCGGAATTTTGCTATTTGTCATTTACATTTGTTTGGCTGGTTCTTTGCTGAAAACTGTGTCCAAAGCCATCCGTCGCATGAACCTGCTCAGTAAGTAAATAGATGACTGCTTGCTTGTGAGATTTTCTGATTAGCTTTCCCCACCCCCTTTTCTCTCCATCTTCCCCTCCTCACTGGGAGGAAGTATATTCCTTGCTTGCCCTCAGAAACTGAGAGAATAGAAGTAGAACAGCCATCCAGGCCACGTGATAACACCAAAGGACTTAGCAGGCTAGAGGCCCAGTCAGCACATAATGAAGGGAGATTTATCTTGGGAGGAAAATTAAATTAGCCCATCTAGGAAGACATAATTCACTATCTACTCCACCTGCAATGGAGGGCAAGCTTCAGATAAGTAGACCTTGGAGAGCAGGATGAGAAAAGGGCAGGGGCAGGAATGTGGCCAGTGTCCCTCTCCACACCACCTGGGTGCCAGGTGACAGACACACTGCAAAGCATCTCCTCCTCCTGGGGACAAGTAATGTTTGCTTGATTTTGATTTTCAACTCCAGTAGAGGTCAGTGGCCAAGTGGTAGCTTCAATCCTGCACCAAAGGAATATTTTTACCAGTTATGTTAATCATTGTTTGATCAGCTTTAATAAACAAATTGGAGCAACTACAGAGAGTCTCAACCTCTCCTGGATTCTGAGCTCTGGTGATAAATACAAACATCACATCTACTAAAAGGAAAGGTCTCATAGCATTGTATAGATACCGCCTTTGTCCCCAAAGCCACTGCCTAAAACCATGCTGCAGTCCAGAGAGGGGCACTTGCCTGTATCTGTATGTCTAAGTTTCCTGCAGCAGAGGCCTGCCTCTTTTTCTTCTGGAGAGTCAGGTCATCTCAGGAGACTTTGTGTCTCCTCACAACTAAGAACTAAGGCTTTAGGACCCAGCTCATCAATAAGGAGGCAATCCTACTTGAAAGGGCACCATCTTAATTGGCTTAACACTAATATCAATGGAGAAAACAAAGAGAGCTATTGCATAATTAGCTAATGAAATAGGACCATAGGGACCAGGAATAGTAGATCCAGAAGAAGCTGTCTAAATCTGAGCAGTATCTCCTCCCTGCACCTGGGCTTGTACCTGTACCTCAACCCATTGGGTAAGAAGGATCTTCTGATGAGGATTTTCTGGAGAATCCAGAAAGACCCACGGGGACTGAGAACCCTCCAGCTCCTTGGTGTTGCTCACAGAGCATCCTGGAGAACTCAATTTTTCTACATAGTGCAGCATTAGGCTCTCTCACTCTCCCTTAGAAGCCCCCCTTGGAGCTGAACAGGCCCCTAAGCTGGCTTCTCTGCCTCGAAATCCCCTACCTTCCAGTGTCCCCCACTTCACTCCTATTTGTCCTGGAATTGGCCTTTTAAAAAATGAATTGTATGTGCCCACGTGATCTATTTAAAGCATAAATCTAACAGTGTCAACTTCTGCTCTTCCAATTAAAAACCCCCAGCCTGTGGGTTCCACACAGCTCTCATGGATACAGAGCTCCATGAAACACTAAGAATGTGACACAGCTCTGCCCTCAGAAAGCCTGATGAGAGAAGACAGTGAAACAACTCCACAAGCACCCATGACTCAGCAGCACGAAGAAAGGGACCATGAGAACCTCCCTTGGGAGCACTGGAGGTCAAGCAGGGGCTAGCTTGCAGAAGGAACATATGACTAGAGATGTCAATGATGCACTGAGAACCAAAAACCAGTATTTCTTGAAGCCTATTAATATTAGGCAGAGGGAGCTGTTCAGAGTGCTGTAACTACTGCCTTTTGAGGCTCAGGGATCATGGTAGAAGGGTTGGAAAGATTCAAGAGCCAGAGCGAGTGGATGTCTGTACAAAACAGAATTTGGTAGATGTGACGGTGCACTTGCACCCAAAAACTCACAAAGGTTGGGACTAATTGTACAAGATTAAATCCAGACAAAACCCCAGCCCTGAGACGGAGGGGCTTGTGAAGCATCATCCATAGCTGAAGAGCTCTTGATAGTAGCTGGCTACTGAGGGGGAGGGAGAATCACTTCCTCAGAGACACAGGTCCTGAGAGGCTACCCATGCTGCAGTAGGTGGTGCCCAGGAACATACAGGCAGCATCGAGTGGATTCAGTAGGCTTTCTCTTTTTTTAAAGGTGAGAGAGAAGTCACATGACATTTGGAAGAAACAGTGAAGGAGCATTAGGGAGGAGTTGGAGGGATGGGGATGGGAGATGGATTGGTTCCAAACACATTATACGTGTGTAAAAATGTTACATATTTCTATTTTTTAAAAGAATCCTTTTTAAAGGGAATGATAAGCTGAATTCTAATAGAGAAGAAGGAGAGTTAAAGGGAGAGGAGGAGGGGAGGGGGGATGGGAAGGGAAGAGACAAAAGTGCATTGCAGGTTAGTGAGAGCGGGTACTACTTCACGCAGTATTTGTAGAATGCAGCAGTATTAAGTATTTTCCTCACTTCATGCTGTGAAGAAAGTAGAGAAGAGACTGGGAACACACAAGCACATCCCATAGTGGGAATAGTTTCTTCTGAGGTTCAGTGGTGTGAGAGGGAGCAGGGGGTATTTACTTTCATGGTGAGAAAGAGAGAGAAAGATAGAAGGAGATAGAGTGAAACAGAGAGAGACAGAGAGCCCTGAGCATCCATTCAGAAACTACATTTTCAGTTCTCTGACCAAAGCAGCAGAGAGACCACAAAGATCTACGCATGATCTCCTATATTGATAAATTTACGAATGTGTCATTTGGAGAAAACACCCACTATATAACAAAATATCAGAGTAGGTCTGGAAAACAAATGCAGTAATAAACCAAATATGGTGCCAAGGAAGTTGCTTCAGTAAGAGACCATCTTGGAGAGCTTCACAACAGAGGGGGACTTTCCTTGAGCCCCAGAAGATGGAAAGAAATTCAGCAAATATGAGCTCTAGGAGTGAGAAGCATGCGACACAACTCCAAATCTTCTAGATAAGGAATTACAGTTGGAATCAAGTCAGTAGAGGGTGCATTTGGAGTATGGTAGGTTGGTCTGAAAAGATCAGAGGAAGTCATAAGTGAGACTAGGGGTAGCAAGTAGCACCCAGATCAAGCAAGGCATTGCCTTCCCACATTTTTTAAAAATGTTTTTAAAAAACGAGATTTTTCTCTGCAGGCAAAAGCACACAGGGAAACTTATTAACAGGGAAGAAACATACACATTGTTATAGGTTAATTAGCAACGGGGACAGGAAAGATCAGTGACAGTGACATCTCTGAGTGACAGGTCTCAGGCCTCATCAGGCTGGTGGGGACAGCAGCTTCCCACAAGGGCCAGCTAATGTCAGGATCTATCCTTTCCTCAAACTTGACAACATGCACAGGTCCCATAGCCTTCACTACCTTGGTGTTGTCCTCTATGATTCATGGATGCTGCAGAGACTGGGGAAGACAAAATATGTTCAAGCACATAGATAGAAGTTTACCACTCTCTAGGGGAAAGTGCTCCAAATCTAGTCTTAGCAGGCCCCACCACATAAAAAAAAAAAAAAAAAAAAAAAACAACTATATTTTAAAGCATAGATTACTGGTTGGTGCTTTTTAGTTCTTAAGACTTATTGTTAACCTACCTCAACTTCTTTTAGCTCAGTGGTTCTCAACCTTCCCAACACTTTGACCCAGTTCCTCATGTCGTGGTAACCCCCAACCATAAAATTATCTCATTGCTACTTCATAACTGTAATTTGGCTACTGTTATGAATCACAATGTAAATATCTGCTAGACAGGATATCTGATACGTGACCTAGTGGCTTCGTGACCCACAGGTTGAGAACCATTGCTTTAGCAGGTCAAACATTAAAAGTGCTGAGAGCAAAACCAGACTAGAGTGAAGCTCACTGCAGAATGCTTCTGTAACTAATGATAGCATCACGATACCACAGAAATCAGAGAATCCAGCTGGCCGTGGCAGTGCACAGCTGGGTGGCGGTGGCCATGAATAAAGTTCAGCTGGTAATGTACTTGGCCTAGCACAGGCAAGGCTGCCTGCCACTCTGGCTTTGCTCCTCAGAACGTAATAAGGCTGAGTGCAGTGGGACATCTACCCTCCTGATATGAAGACAGGAAGATCTGAAGTTAAGTTCAAGGCCTGCCTGAGCAACGTGAGACCCTGACTCCAAAGAAATGGGGCATATAGAAAGAAGAAGGAGAGAGGGAGAGGGAGAGGGAGAGGGAGAGGGAGAGGGAGAGGGAGAGGGAGAGGGAGAGGGAGAGGGAGAGGGAGAGGGAGAGGGAGAGGGAGAGGGAGAGAAGAAAGCCAATCAGTCAGCCAGCCATAGGACCTGTCCCCAGGTGGTATCGCACATCCATACAGAACACTGACAGATCTGCTCATTTCCTGTCTGTCCAGGTCCCTAGTCTTGAGTCACTATTAAGTCATCATCTCCATGAAAGGAGCAGTGAATGGACTTTCTCATCTGACATATCCTCAGCTCCTAACTCATAAGCAAGCTATGACCGGGTGTGTGGATGATGCCCAGAGTCTTCCAGTAAGCACACAGTGTGTCCTCTACCACCCAGATGCCATGGGATAAGTCCCTCATTCATTCTCTCTCTCTCTCTCTTTCTCTCTCTCTCTCCCCTCTGTGTGTCTGTGTTTCTGTCTGTCTATCTGTCTCTCTCTCTTTCATATGCATTTGCACACATGTATTCATGTGTGCTTGTGTGTGTGTGTGTGTGTGTGTGTGTGTATGTGTGTAAACTTCTAAATTCCATGTTCTTTTTTTTTTAATTTTGTAATTATATTTAGGTACAGAAAATTCAGCATACATTTAACCCAATTTAGTGGCGAGTTCTTTAGCCTTTGCTTTTTCCAGCTTGGCAATTCGAGCCACAGACTTAGGACCCAGGACGTTGCCTCCCCAGTGGCGACGGATCTCGTCATATCTGTCATTATAATTGGTCCTAATAGCTTCCACCAGCTTAGCCAGAGCACCCTTGTCTTCCGAGTTAACCTGTGTGAAGGCAACAGTGGTGCATGTCTTCCTGTGGACCAGGTGCCCCAGCCTGGCCTTTCCCTTGATGATGCAGTAGGGCACCCCCATCTTTCGACACAGGGCAGGTAGGAAAACCACCAGCTCAATGGGGTCTACGTCATGGGCCATCACCACCAGCTGAGCCTTCTTATTCTCCACCAAGGTGGTGACTGTATTGACTCCTGCTCAGAGGACAGGTGGCCTCTTAGTAGGGACGTCGCCTTTGCCAGCAGCTTTCTTCTCAGCACGGGCCAGTAGCCTTTGCTTCTTCTCTTGCTTTGTCTCTGGCCTGTACTTGTGGGCAAGCTTAAGCAGCTGAGTAGCTGTCTGCCTGTCCAGGGCCTGGGTGAACTGGTTAATGGCAGGAGGGACTTTGAGCCGCTTGTAGAGGATGGCTCTTTGCCGCTGCAGCCTGATGTAGCGGGGCCATTTGACGAAGCGCATTAAATCTCTTTTGGGCTGGATGTCCTGTCCAATGCCGAAGTTCTTGGGCCTCTTCTCGAACAGAGGGTTGACCACCTTCTTGGCCTCCTGCTTCTTGACGACGGCGGGGGCCGGGGCCACCTTCTTCCCCTTGGCCTTCTTCCCATTGGGCATCTTGCTCGGCTGCTGGAGAAAAGAAATTCCATGTTCTATCCTCTACATTCTTTCTGTTTTCCTAAGACTCTTTTCATACATTACGTGCACTGGAAATTATCAGGATAAAGTTTCAACGTCTGGGTCAGGACTATTTTTTAATTAATTAATTAATTTTAATTTTATTTTTTTTACATTCCATATTTTATTCTGCCCCCTCCCATCCACCCTCCAACTGCTCTATATTCCACACCTCATCCCTATCCCCCTGTCTCCACATGGATGACCCCATCCCCCACCCCACCTGGCCTCTAAACTCTGTGGAGCCTCCAGTCTCTTGAGGGTTAGGTGCATCATCTCTGAATAAACACAGACCCAGAAGTCCTCTGCTATATGTATGTTGGGGGCTCTTATCAGCTGGTGTATGGTCCCTGTTTGGCGGTCCAGTATTTGAGAGATCTCAGGGGTCCTGATTAATTGAGACTGCTGGTCCTCCTACAGGGTCGTCCTTCTCCTCAGCTTCTTTCAGTCTTCCCTAATTCAACAACAAGGGTCAGCTGCTTCTGTATATTGGTTGGGTGCAAATATCTGAATCTGACTCTTTCAGCTACTTGTTAGGTCTTTTGGAGGGCAGTCATGATAGATTCCTTTTTGTGAGTGCTCCATAGCCTCAGTAATAGTGTCAGGCCTTGAGCTGTATCCCACTTTGGGCCTCTTGCTGGACCTTCTTTTCCTCAGGCTCCTCTCCATTCCATCCCTGTAATTCTTTCAGACAGGAACAATTATGAGTTAGAGTTGTGACTGTAGGATGGCAACCCAATCTCTGACTTGATGTCCTTTCTTCCTGTGGGAGGTGGGCTCTATAAGTTCCCTCTCCCTATGTCTGGCATAAATGCCTGGCATTTCATCTAAGATCCCTCCCTTTGAGTCCTGAGAGTCTCTCAGCTCCCAGATCTCTGATGCGTTTTGGAGAGACACTCCTCCATTGCTGGTGGGATTGCAAACTGGTACAACCACTCTGGAAATCAATCTGGAGGTTCCCCCAGAAAACTGGAAATAGATCTGCCTGAAGACCCATCCAAACAACTCTTGGGAATATACCCAAAAGATGCCCCACCATGCCACAGGGGCATGTGTTCCACTATGTTCATAGCGGCCTTATTTGTGATAGCCAGAAGCTGGAAACAACCTAGATGTACCACGACAGAAGAAAGGACTCTTGACTAAGTGACAGATTCCCATTCAGACTGTCTCATATAATATGGTGGTGCATTTATGAACTTCTCTTCTGTCGTTGCTGGAGTCCGCACACGCAAACCATGCTGACCAGAGCCTGTCTCTCCACCTCTAGCCTCTCCTGTCCTCAGTGCTGGCTTCACCACTCAGATCTAAGTGGCAGCAAAGACACAGCGAGTCCAAGACCTAACAGCTTAAAAACCCAGAGAAGAACAGGGTGTCCTTTTCAAAGAGTTCTTGTCAGTCTTAGGTGTCTGTCTCTTCATTGGCTAAACTTAGGTCACGTGCCCACCCAGGAACCAACCACTGGGATTCCATTTGTCCAAATCCAGCCCTGGAGCAACAGAAATGGGATTGAGCCACAGGGAATAATAAGAGAGGAAGTCTGAGAGATGAGTGAAATCCCAGAAGAAAATCAGGTGCTACTACCAGCAAGGGTACCAGATGCTCGGGAGAGGCTAGTAGGCAGATGTTATCATCTCCAGCTATCTAAATTGAGAGTGAGTAAAGCCCCATCTGATAGACTGTCAGGAAGCAATTAAGCCTTTTGTCACTGCTGATGCTGCGCATGCATTTAATGATAACAGATGTGCTGCGGCACCAGTGAGCAGCTGCAGAGAGGGAGCCAGCAGGGCTGGAAGGAAAAGCCAAGCCATCCATCTTCCAGCCGGAGTTCCCCCCACCCCTTCCCCCGCGTCGACGGAACTACTCAGGATGCCTAAACTGACTCGGGTACCTTCCGAGTTGCAAAAACTCTGCTCTGGGATTCAGCAGATATATCTGAAACTGCTTTATGACCAACAGTTAAAGTGAGGTAAATTAAGGGAGAGAAACCAAGGATATGGTTTCGTGCATAAAACCCAGCCATATAATTAACAGAGCCCACATCAATCACACATCAGTTAGGCCTCACTGGTTTCATAGGTATTCGATGGTAGAAATAAACCAGTCCTGATAGGCAAAGAGGATTGAAGCCAGTAAAACTGAAATACTTAAATGTGAGGCTCCTGTCGTTAATTAGTCAAGTTCCGACTCTGTTTGTGGTATTTGTGGGATATTTAGTAATTAGGTTTTTTAATGTTCCTGTCCTCATTTAGCTTCAGCGTCTGTCATTCCCAACATTTCTTTGTCTAGGCAATGCCACGAGGTGTATTTTTAATAATAGTAAACCCTTGTGCTGCAGATCACTCTGTCCTTTATAAAATCACTCACTGGAGTTGCCCAGCAACCTCGGAGACAAGCAAGACGAACTATCCTCCCAAGTAACTACTGGAGCATCCGGCTCAGCATCCGCGGTGGAGTCTGGTTGTCTTGCTGTGGTTGTCATTATTGGAATGGTGGATCATCGGAGCTCTGGTGTTAGGGTTCTAAGAGATGGGTGAGGTGACTCAGTCAGAGCAGAAGCAACCTTGGCAGTTTTGGTCCCCAGGGTTCTAAGTCCATTCTATGTAACTACAAAAGCATTTATGAAAACCTGAGCTTCATGAGTCACCCAAGTGCACCAATGGTAATCCTCTGGAAAGGGGAAAAACGACAATAAAAAAACAAACAGAGGCACTCTTTAAAACAAGTAATACAAAGGTTGTTTGATAAAGCCTCAAGGAACTGTATTATTTATATGTACCTAAAATTATACTGTACACACACACACACACCTACACACATACATACATATGTGTGTATATATGTATAAACATGTATATATACGTATATATATATATATATTTGTATACACTTAAGATATGTGTGTATGTGTATGCATATATAATATCTTAAACCTTAAAGGGCATTATAGCACTTGGGCTGACTATGTTCCATACAAGAGCAATAGACTATCAAAATCCCAGCACTAAGCACAAGAAAGCTCCTTTTGATTGGATGATCATTATAGCCCAAGTGACTCTGGTGGCAATATGGACAATTGGTGTAACCCTTGGTTGCCACCCAGAGGTTGAAGACAAGTCTTTATTGCTGAAGACAACACACACTTAAGACACATGACTAACCTGAAACCGTCCTCCCTGTGGTCTTGCTCCCATGGTATCTGATAATACTACACAAGCTTCAAAGAGAAGGAGTAGTTAATAGTCCTACTCAGCTGTGATACCTATGAACTACAACAATGACTGGCAGGGCAGATGTCTATAAAGATGCAGTAAGTGGCACCCTCGTCTTGGTAGTAAGCAACTGCCTGTCTAAGTGAACTTAAGGTCCACTCAACAGGAAGGAAATCACACATGGTACTAGAAACGTCAGTCAGCTGAAGGAGGGAACACAGCCTGAAAACTCACAGTTCGACCAGGAGGTTCAGTTTTGCAGGTAAATGATGTGGGGGAGGAGGGCCAGGAACAGTAGGTCCAAAGACTTATTTAGAGGACCTGGAGGGGGCTTCTTCTTCTTTCCCCATCTCCTATCCCTCCAGAGTTGCTATGAACTCACTTGATTGAGTCACTCAATATTATCGAGAGCCTTTTGTTACATACTATAGAGCAGATCATGTGCTATCTAATTTTGACCATGTTGTCAAGGAGAAGAAAGAGCAGAGGAGTCAGATATCATATGGACTCACATGTAGGCCCATGTGCATGGTGAATAATCAGAGGACAAGGAACTAGAGTGGAAAAGATGAGCTTCCTACATGAGCTGTGGGGAGATGAATGTCAGAAAGGGGAAGTACTCTAGCATGGAGCTAGACAATGGAGTTTCAGTGAAGGAGGACTTTTGAGAAACTAGTGCTGGCCAATAATATAAAAGAACCTCTGGTGGAATCATCATGCCTGACCTAAAGCTTTACTACAGAGCAATTGTGATAAAAACTGCATGGTACTGGTATACTGACAGATAAGTAGACCAATGGAATAGAATTGAAGACCCAGAAATGAACCCATACACCTATGGCCACTTGATCTTCGACAAGGGAGCTAAAACCATCCAGTGGAAGAAAGACAGCATTTTCAACAAATGGTGCTGGCACAACTGGTTGTTATCATGTAGAAGAATGCGAATTGATCCATTCCTATCTCCTTGTACTAAGATCAAATCTAAGTGGATCAAGGAACTTCACATAAAACCAGAGACACTGAAACTTATAGAGGAGAAAGTGGGGAAAAGCCACGAAGATATGGGCACAGGGGAAAAATTCCTGAATAGAACAGCAATGGCTTGTGCTGTAAGATCGAGAATTGACAAATGGGACCTCATGAAACTCCAAAGCTTCTGCAAGGCAAAGACACGTCAATAAGACAAAAAGACCACCAACAGATTGGGAAAGGATCTTTAGCTATCCTAAATCAGATAGGGGACTAATGTCCAATATATATAAAAAACTCAAGAAGGTGGACTCCAGAAAATCAAATAACCCCATTTAAAAATGGGGCTCAGAACTGAACAAAGAATTCTCACCTGTTGAATACTGAATGGCAGAGAAGCACCTGAAAAAATGTTCAACATCCTTAATCATCAGGGAAATGCAAATCAAAACAACCCCGAAATTCCACCTCACACCAGTCAGAATGGCTAAGATCAAAAATTCAGGTGACAGCAGATGCTGGCGAGGATGTAGAGAAAGAGAAACACTCCTCCATTGTTGGTGGAATTGCAAGCTTGTACAACCACTCTGGAAATCAGTCTGGCGGTTCCTCAGAAAATTGGACATAGTACTACCGGAGGATCCAGCAATACCTCTCCTGGGCATATATCCAGAAGATGTCCCAACCGGTAAGAAGGACACATGCTCCACTATGTTCATAGCAGCCTTATTTATAATAACCAGAAGCTGGAAAGAACCCAGATGCCCCTCAGCAGAGGAATGGATACAGAAAATGTGGTACATTTACACAATGGAGTACTACTCAGCTATTAAAAAGAATGAATTTATGAGATTCCTAGCCAAATGGATGGACCTGGAGGGCATCATCCTGAGTGAGGTAACACATTCACAAAGGAACTCACACAATATGTACTCACTGATAAGTGGATATTAGCCCAAAACTTAGGATACCCAAGATATAAGATACAATTTGCTAAACACACGAAACTCAAGAAAAATGAAGACTGAAGTGTGGACACTATGCCCCTCCTTAGAATCGGGAACAAAATACCCATGGAAGGAGTTACAGAGACAAAGTTTGGAGCTGTGACGAAAGGATGGACCATGTAGAGACTGCCATATCCAGGGATCCACCCCATAATCAGCTTCCAAACGCTGACACCATTGCATACACTAGCAAGATTTTGCTGAAAGGACCCAGATATAGCTATCTCTTGTGAGACTATGCCGGGGCCTAGCAAACACAGAAGTGGATGCTCACAGTCAGCTAGTGGATGGATCACGGGGCTCGCAATGGAGTAGCTAGAGAAAGTACCCAAGGAGCTAAAGGGATCTGCAACCCTATAGGTGAAACTACATTATGAACTAACCAGTACCCTGGAGCTCTTGACTCTACCTGCATATGTATCAAAAGATGGCCTAGTCAGCCATCACTGGAAAGAGAGGCCCATTGGACACGCAAACTTTATATACCCAAGTACAGGGGAACGCCAGGGCCAAAAAAATGGGAATGGGTGGGTAGGGGAGTGGTGGGGAGGGTATGGGGGACTTTTGGGATAGCATTGGAAATGTAATTGAGGAAAATATGTAATAAAATAAATAAATAAATAAAAGTTGGCAACACACACACAAAAAGAAATGGCTGCATAAACAAGGCCTACACAACAACAGTTATCAATTTACATGCTAATGAGGAAGGAGGAAAATTTTCCTGAGGTTACATCCCAGGACAAGAAACTATAGGCAACTGGTGACTGCCAAGGGAGAGAGAGTTAGCCTCTCCCAAGGACTAGGCCCCTAATTGGCTATTCAAATAAAGTGGTCAGCCCTGAAGCCATATACACACAAATAACAAAAGTGAACTCTGTAGGATATAGTTATATATTTGTGCACATGTGTGTATACATATACATTTAATAATAATAAAATAAAAATCTACCAATTTGAGAGTGACGGGGACAGAGACATAAGGAGTTGGATGGGGGAGACCTGGGAAGGGCTGGAGGGAAGAAACAGAAGGGGGAGAGATTGTGGCTTTTTTTAAATTATTAAAAAGTATTAAAAGTAAAATAAAACTATCCATAGCTTTATAGAGAAAAATAAATAATTAATAATACTTGATAACGCTACCATTCAAATTGTGGTTTATGATTCTTGTCTTCTTATCACTTCCAAGTGCATTTTTCCCCTTACTCCCAAATCTTTGATGACTAGAAATATCAATGTCCTGGGATTTCAAAAAATGCTATAGAAAAGAAGCAACGTTTGCATTGTTGCCACATTTTGGGCTCTTACTTAGACCTTAAAAATCAGTGCATGTATTTGGGGATTTTTTTTTCTTTTAATTAGGAAAATACTGGCCCATTGAATTAATTCCAGCCAGCTTTGCAGGGCTCTAAGATCCACTCTCAAAACTCGAATCCTTGAAGATGATTGTTCTAAACCCAAAGGCGGCTGAAATCACTTTCAATCACTAAACCACTCCCTCACTTGTTAGTCTTCGAACATATTCTCTGATAGGACGCCAAGTGCTGCTGCAAGAAAAATGAAGGGAAGCCGAAAAACCGCAGTCCCTAACTGCAGCACATAGACGGTCTAGCTAACCATTAACGTAGTGGTTCAGCCATAATAACAAACGGTACCGGACCTTTCTGAGCTCCCACATAGGCAGTTACTATACTCAAGGCTTTTTTTTTCTTTTTTTTTACATTATTTCTTGTGGTTTGACAATGAAGTGGCCCCTGTAGGCTAATGTACATAACACTTGATCACCTGATCATGGCACTGTTTGAGAACATTGTGAAACTTTGGGAGGCAGAGCCTTCCTGAAGGAAGTGGGCCATTGGAGGCAAGTATGTTGTTAGGGTTGTATGTGTGTGTGTGTGTGTGTGTGTGTGTGTGTGTGTGTGTGTGTGTGTAGCAGGAGTGGAGGGGTCACCTCTATGTAACCAGTGGGGACTGCGAAGCCACAAAATATCTCCTGAAGGAGGACCTAATTGAGGACTGCCTGAGAAACCAAAGATTGCTAGTACAAACAATGCCAAACAATTCCAGCCAATCAGGAACTGCTGTTTAGAAGAGATGCTTACTTGGGACCAATGGGGGCGTGGGTGGGTGGGGGGGTATTAAAGGAGCTTGCAGCAGTGCTCAGATGAGTTTGAGCAGCGTTTCTTACCTGCTCCTGGAGCCCGTGTTGTTGACTCTGTGCCAACTTACCCCCAACTCCCAAGGGCAGGTAGGATCTGGCAGAGAGCTGTCCAGGACACAGGCAACTTGTGTGTATATGTGTGTATGTGTGTGTGTGTGTGTGTGTGTGTGATTGGCTTGTGGCCAATCTGTAGAACATTTTCTTGATTTATGAGTGATGTAAGAGAGCCCATTATAGATGTGCTACTTCTGGGGAGGTGGTTCTGAGATGCATGAGAAAGCAAGTTGAGCAAGCCATGAGGAGCAAGCCAGTAAGCAGCACCCCTCCGTGGCTCCAAATTCTTGCCTTAGAGTTCTTGTTCTTGGCATCCTTCAGTGATGGACCATAAGCTATAAACCGTATAGCCCCTTTCCTCCTCAGGTGGCTGTTGATCGTGATCTTCATCACATCATAGAAAGCAAACACATACAGCCAGCCTTGGGACTTTATAGCCTCTTTCCATTTCCTGCTTACTCGCTGCTCCCTGAGTGTGGATGCAGTATGATCAGCCAGCCTCTATGCCTGCCACCATGCCTTTCCTGCATGCTCGCATGTCTTCTCCACAATGAGGGACTGACTATATCCACCCAGAACTGTAAGCCAAAATAAATGCTTTCTTACACTGCAGTTTTCAAGGTATTTTATCAGAGCAATACGAAAGGAACTAAGGAATTATTTATTTTAATGCTTCTTTTAACAACTAAATAGGTATGTATTAATGTCTTTTTACAGATGAATAAACTGACCAAGTGGAGAAGTGATTTGCCCGAGTTCACATAGTCATTTAGAGGTGAATATAGGAGCCAAGTCAGAGTTCATTCATATCATGAGTCATGGAGGGGGTCAAATCCAATAGCAGCATAAAAAAAAAAAAAAAGAAGCATCAGGTGTCTGCAAAGAAATCAGTTACACAGTACAGAAACCAGAACACTTTTGTTGCCACCTATTGAGACATTTTTTCCAAGCCAGGGATCAGTATGGCTGATGCAAAAAGATGGGAGGAAGCCCAGGGTAGCCTCTGGCATTCACCAGATCAGGGTGGCCTTGGGCCCGAGGAGAGGATGGCAGGGGGACAGGAGACAAAGCCAGAGGGAGAAGCATCTCAGGAAAACATGCTTTAATTAATTGAGATAGTGATGTGCCTACCTGCAGATATGAAACATCTGTAATTTCATTCTGTCCTATTGTCTCATAATTAATAGCTTCCAGTGCCTGAGTTGCTCCAGCGTGAACTTGACTTGCCGTTCTTGGGTCTTGTTTCCTTGACGGATGGGCTCAAAGTCGCTGCTGCTTGTGTTTGTCAAGTCGCTGACATAAAGCCTTCAACACCGGGTTTGTTTGGGTCCTGATTTCCAATCCTGAAGGAGATTTAAAATGATACAAATTATCTTCAGAACCTAAGCTAATTAGTTTAGGCTGGTGAATCCGGATTCATCAAAATGAGTCCCTACTCCACATCATCACAGCTGTGTATGAATACAATCAGTTTAAAAGACTGGGTGAAAACACACTAGTATTTTAAGAATTGCATTTTCTTTCGACTTGTTTGTTTACTTGCTTATTTATTGTGCCAGGGCCTTATAGACGCTAGGTAGGAGCTCTATCTTTACCGCTAAGCTCACAACTTACCTTTAATACTAGAAAATGCTCTAATTGGTTTTTTTTTAATTTTCATAATGAGCCTTTGCTTTTTAGAATGGAGAAGCGAGTTCTAGACTGGGGAGCAGATACCTCATCAAGTCAAAATGATGAATGTGCACAGCTCAGGGCCTTTGCCAAGGGACTAATTAAGAAATGATCGTTTGCCTTTCACTTCCATCTTCACACTCCTCTGAAGTCACCCACTAATATTTCAGTTTGTTCCTTTCATAACTGCGCAGGCACAGTGCAGTTCTTCTGTAGTGTGACGGTCTGCATGAGTTAATAGTGGATTATTCAGCGCATGCTCACACCTCCCCTCACACCCACCTACACTTTCTGATATAGCCATGATGGTCTGCTCAGTCCCTCCATGTCTGACACTTATTTCTTCGTGTTCAGAGGCAAGTCTTGCACAAAGGCCATAGCTCAATGCCTTCTTTACCTTTTGGGTTTTGGAAGCACACATTTGTTCCACTTAACGCAGATAATCTCTCCTAACATTCCATTGGTTACAAAGAGCACACGGGTGCTTCTAGATTGGCTCCCTAACTCAAAACTTGCTGTGCAACACGTTTTCTCTGTCAGGTCATTCTGGAGTCAGGAATGTCAGCGTTTTCCTCGTTATTTAAATGATTATAAATGTATGACCCAGCACACGTGTGAAGTAGAAACTTAAGGGTATTTTGGAAAGTTAGTCATGTCAAAGAATGTTTTGTTGAAGCACACAGGTAAAAGACTGTATTCCTGAAGCAGACGCAAGTGAAAGGATGTTTTGATATAACAAACATGTGAAAGGACACTTGATGAAGGAGTGTAACTATGCCCCCTCAGACAGTGGGAGACCAGCACTGAGCTTTGGTTTGGGTTGCTCTGCCTTGCTATTCTTCACTAATGTCATACATGTATTGGTTCGCCTTACATAGAATTGTTGAGCTCAACTTGTGATAATGCTGCCATTGAGGGAAACTTGCCCAGGAATTGATTGTGTGGTTCCTGCAGCATCCTGCCACTTCTACAGCCTCACCTCAGGCTGATTGGTGAGCCTGGTGGTTTCTTCAGGATTGAATTACAGCTGCTGGTTCGAACTTGGTGTCTGCTTGCTGAAAGAACTGAACTGAAGCTGCGAGTCTGGGTACTGTCTGCCTGCCTAGAGGACTGGTGTACAACTGAAGAGTCATATTTGGTGTTTGCTACAGGACTAAACTGCTGTTAAAGAAGACGACAGCTTGCCCCACAAAGAACTATTGCTGAACAGGTCCACTTCCTCCACAGGCTAATACCTTCTCTCTTCCTCTACCTCTGCTGGGTGGTGGGCTAGAGAAGAGTTGAACCCTTGTTAAAAGTAGGTTGCGAAAAATGTATACCTATACCTGTGTTTTTGTCACTCCCAATTATAACCCAATTTCTAAATTTTCTGTCATATCTGGTACCCTCCCAAGTCCTCTTCTTCCCCAGGCCTGCCTCCTAGAACCCCTGTCGTCCTGCTTCCATCTGGACTGGCTGCTCTGTGGGCACAGTGGAGTGTGGCTGGATCCCAGGTGCCTTCTGTAACAGGTGAACCGAGGAATCTCACCAAGGAATCTCTCTACCCCTCTCCGCACACTGGCTATTCTCTCTGCTGATTCAGCTGACTAGCACATACACTCTATCACATATATTTTACCCAAATCCTTGGTTTATTTTCTAATCTGAAAGTAAGTTCTGTGGAGGAAAGAGAGGGGGTCTGAGAGTAACTAACTCTCTCTCTTTCTCTTTCTCTTTCTCTTTCTCTTTCTCTCTCTCTCTCTCTCTCTCTCTCTCTCTCTCTGCCTCTCTCTCTCTCTCTCTCTCTCTCTCTCTCTCTCTCTCTCTCTCTCTCTCTCTCTGTGTGTGTGTGTGTGTGTGTGTGTTTCTGTGTGTCCACTTAAACTTGTTTTTTTATTTGATCTGGCTTGTTTGTTTGTTTGTCTGTTTGTTTGAGACTGGGTCTCATACAGCCCTGGTTATTTTGAACTTTCTAAATAGAAAAAAACTGCCCTTAAATGTGTGATCACTTCGTCAGATGTGCTGTGATTACAGGCATATACCACACCCCTGCCCTCATGGACAGCTTTCGTCTTTTTTATCTTCTGCTTTGTCCTCCATGCCTAGCATGGTGACTGGTGCAGTGTGGACACAGAGTGGAAGGATCAAAACTACTGCATCTCCTTTGCAAGAGGTTCTTCCCTGAGTGGGTAGCCCAAGGCCACATGGGCCAATGAGATATGATAAAAGTCTACCAAGAAGAAAATGCAGTCAGTAGGTCTTTCCAGAAATCTGAGAAAAGTGTTTACTCAGGTTATTTCTGTCAGTCATCTTATGAGCAAAAAAGAGGTGGCCTTAGGACAAACTCAAAGCCCAGCATGACAGTCCAGGAAGACATCAGAAGTTTCAAAACCATTTAGTCAGGGACCAAGCCCTACCTTTGGGTTATATTTAGGCCAATTTGAACTGATTATTTTATTTGCCATTAAAAAGTCTTACCTGCTACCCCAGCTCCGCTCAGCACAAGCATCTCCTGTCAGTTTTTTGTTCGTTATTGTTTGTTTAGTTTAATTCTGTTTTTCAATATACGATTTTGCCATGTAGCCCAGGCTAGTCTCAAACTTGTAGCCATCCTCCTGCCTCAGCCTCTAGAGTGCTGGGGATTGGAAGCATGCAGCACCACACCCACTTTATACCAATTGTTTTACAGACCACTTCTCTGCTCTTTTAAACCCAAATTGCCCTTCATGATCCCCGTGTCTTCTTTTGAGTCTCTCCATGCTTTAGCTGGAACCCATCCTGCTAAACTCTCTAAGAAATCTATAAAGAGAATATTTCCTGTGTCCTTGAATGTCTTAAAATGCTTTCATCTCTCTGCTTGAACTTCCCTGATGAATTGGGTAGATACGGGCCTTAGGTGAGAAACCGCGGCATCTTAGGATCTTGAAAGCACCCTCAAATTGATTTTTCCCATCCCTTTGCTGATGGGATGTTTGGTGATCTAACTCTATTTTGAGAAATAGGATAGCTACATTTAGCAAATGAAAATACAGGACACCTGATTAATTTTGTGTTTTCAAATACCCTGAGAAATATCTGGGGCATACTCAAAAACTTACCCAAAGTCTCTCTGACTGTTAACTCTCAGCCCTAGAGGCAGTCACTGCTATATTCTTAATTTACTTGATGTACTTTTACTATTATTCATCCTGGCTTTTCTTATTTTTCTAAACAATGCATGGTATTAGTGCTAATTGAACACCAAGAAAACAAGTATGATTCTTGTTTGCATGTTCAACTGGCAGAACACCTTTGACTGGCAGAGGCTCCAGCCCCCTGTCAGCTTGAGTTTAAGGAACCATGGGAGAAAAAAATAGCATCATATTATATTAATCTTAGTATCAGAATACCTTTAGAGCAATTCATTATTAGAGCAGAGGTCTGGGGAGACTAGCACACTCGGCATAGTGCTCTGTAGCCTAGTTAAATTATCTGATTTCAAACCTGGCTACCCAGCTGACATTTCTCATAAGCATCAGTAAATAAGCTCTGAAGGGGGCCAAAGGTTCAAACCGAAGAAAGCTTGGCTTTGTAAGAGTGAATATTCTAGACACATCTTGAACTTGCCAGGTAATTGCTCTGCGGTGACCTGGCAGGGAGATGCGCTATCTTAGAAGGAGAAGGTGATTAGCTTTAGAGATACATATTTCTTGAAGTTATCTCAGAGTGAATGAACCAGCTAGAAAGTAGGTAAAGAGGTATGGAGATAAGAAGCCGAGTAGTGGGGAAACCAGGCAAGATCAAATAAGTTTAAGACGTTGAGAGATCTATACTCGGGGAAAGAGATTCTTAAAAGACAATTTTAGAATCACTACACTAAAGATGACCTTAGACATCATCTAATCTAGGCCTGGGGAGGGTGCAGCCAGCTCAGTGTGGAAGAGTATCTATCTGCCTAACATAAAGTAGACCGTAGTTTTGATCCATAGCACAAACAGGGTAGCATGAAGAAAGGAAGAGGGAGGAAGAAAGGCTGAGAGGGAGGGAAGAGCCAAATCTAGTCCTCATTTTACTCCTGACAGTAGCAAGAATGACACTTGCCTTGAGTCACAAATCCCAGGAAAACCAATCTTCCTGATTCCCAAACAAGTGATTACTCTGCTTCATGGTTGCCACTGTCTGGGACCTAGTGTGCAGCAGTCCCATTGGGTCCTGTTGACATTCTCTACAAGTGATAAACCTCCATGATCCATCTCAGCTCAGGCGAGCAAGTGCACCCCAAATCCTATCACAAAGATTGTATAACTCCAATTGGGGTGGGCATCTAAGGCAAAATGTTCCCCTCACCAAAAACATTGCCCATGTTCCTGAGACCAAAAGCATGTCTGTTGGAATGTAAATGACTGCCTTTAGCATTTTGCTTGGGTCTTTGTAAAAGCTCCTAAACAAAGGCAGTTGGGGTGGGATGTAACACAGGACAAATGTGGTTTGATTGGGCAAGGGTGGCAGGATTAGACAATGGTCTGCATTGTATCAGGGCCTATCAGGTGCAATAGCAGCAGGTGTATCCTTCACTGTCACTTCACATGGGAACAAAGCAACAGATTGCCTTGTGCACTCATCTCTTTTCCTGTCATCAGACGTCGCTCCTCAGTTCCTGGTGTCACAGCAAGATATTTTAGTAGGCCTAGTTTCCTTGATTACTTGAATAATTCACATTTTTTTCTATCTGAATATGGGATGTTTACAGCAGAACAAAACTTCTTTGAATGCTGATTTTGATTTCAGAATCATGGACCACTCTGCCTAGACTCAATGTTGAAAGAATTATTCATCATCACCCATGAAGGTCATTTGCCTTCTTTTCTCTGTAGCCAAGAGTTATTGCAGAGGTCTGGAAGGTTTCCATTTTTAAATGAGTGGGTGACTTTAATTTTAAGCAGAAAGTGTAATAGAAGGTAGACATTAAACAGTTATTTCTGTGTTTGATTAAGAAGTAAATATGTGGAAAGTATTAAAAATTAATGTTAACAACCTTCTTGAGAGACAATCTCATTGTGTAGCTCTGGTTTTACTGGGGCAATCTTTTCAGACCAGGCTAGCCTCAAATTCAGAAATCTGCTTGTCTCTGCCTGCCTAATTCTGAGATTAAATGCATACATATACCATTACACTTGGCTATATGGACAACTCTTTTTTTTTTTTTTAAAGATTTATTTATTTTTATTGTATATAAGTACACTGAGCTGTCTTCAGACACTCCAGAAGAGGGAGTCAGATCTCGTTACGGATGGTTGTGAGCCACCATGTGGTTGCTGGGATTTGAACTTCGGACCTTCGGAAGAGCAGTCGGGTGCTCTTACCCACTGAGCCATCTCACCAGCCCCATGGACAACTCTTAAGAAAGTTGACTATGACCCAGAACACAAAAACTTTATTGAACTATGTGGCTGGATAACTCATTGGTTAGTTTTAAAGGTAGAAGAGACTTGAGAGCTTCCAGTAGCTTGTGGGTACGGATGGATACTTTCACTTTATCGTCTGTTTAGTAGCATCAATAATACAACAGCCAACGAAGAGTTCATCCAAACTCATTAATTAGCCAAGGGGTCAAACTATGAGACATAAATCCAGGGTACAACCAACTCCAGCAAGCTATCCTCTGATTTCCTCCCGCACACATGTATATGTGTTCGTGTGTGTGTGTGTGTGTGTGTGTGTGTCTGCAATCATGTGCACATGTGGGAAAGCATACATGAACACACCACAAGATCTTTTTTAAAAAAATCTAGGTCCTTGCCAGGCAGTGGTGGTGCACACCTTTAATCCCAGCACGTGGGAGGCAAGGGAGGTTGATCTCTGAGAATGAGGCTAGCCTAGTCTACAGAGTGAGTTCCAGGACAGCCAGGGCTACACAGAGAAACCCTGTCTTGAAATAAACAAACAAAGAAACAAACAATCTGAGTCCTTCAATGCCTTGTCTACTTATATATGCTGTCCCTCCATTTGCTTCATAGGGCTTTCTGTGGGTCATACATGGGCACAAGTGTCATGACTGTACGAACAAGGTTGACCAGAGCTGCAACACTAACAGGACACGGAAGGAACAAGGAAGCAATCACTTAATCAGTATATACTTTCTGTGTGCTAAACACTGGGGAAGCACTTTCACGACAGTAAGCTATTTGCCTCTTCAGAAATTGCGTGAAATGGGCAACATTATTATATTCTTCCATAAGTAAGAAACTGAGATTCGAAGAGACTAGCTAACTTGTTCAAGACCATAGAGTTAACGAGGAGCAGATTTGAGCCTTAAACTCTTGATTCTATCACCTCATAGGAGTGCAGACTAAGACTGGTTTAATATTACTAATTAATAATGTGTGAAAGCATCGTGACTTAGGTGGGCAAGATGGCTCCTTGGATAAATTACAAGCCTGGAAACTTGAGTTTGATAGTTGGATTCCATGGTGGGAGGACAGCACTGACTCCTAGGAATTGCCTCTCTCTCTCTCCCTCCCTCCCCTCCCCTCTCTCTCTCTCTCCCTCCCTCTCCCTCCCTCTCCCTCTCCCTCTCACTCTCTCTCTGTCTGTCACACACACACACACACACACACACACACACACACACACACACACACAATTATGGAAAGTGAGCCAAGGCCAGCTTTGGTCCTGTTTTCTGCAGAGCTATCAGGAGGCTTCAAGAGAGATTCAACCCTCTGCTGTGTTTAGCAAGTGGCACCTGGTGCCCAGGGAAAAGAAAATAAAGCCATTCCATCAAAATGCCAGAATATGGGCCCTAGAGCTGCCTTATCAGGATCCCAATGACAGGATTCATAAGTAATAACCAAGGAAACTGTTTCCAACTGGAACAAATTCTTAACAATATAAAGCAGCTTGGAGTGGCTGCTAAACTTTCCTCCTCAAAGTGACCTACAGAGAGGCTCTTCAAATCTGTTAAACAGGAATCTCAGGCCAGACTGGAAAGAAAGATGGAGTCACTGTTGTTAAAGTTTTTAGACATGAGGATGAAATTGAGATTAGAGATTTAAAAAGTCCCCCAACTGACAATTTTAGTTGGTATGATAACGATGCCCCTTGTTTCTTAAACTTTATAACCCCCAAAATTGGCTTAAAATAACCCAGTATAAACTACCATTTCTTCTCTGTTCTTCCATGTCCTCTTTTTATACAGCACATGGCTTTGAAACAACTAACCTGCTTTTGGTTTTTTTCTATTTTCTTTAAACCCTGCACCATCCCATCAATCCATTTTGTATGTTAAATGGTTTCCTGAATCCAGAATAACAATATAGGCAATTTTAACTCATGATAGTCGTTTTCAACTTCATAGTCTCTAGCATGCTTGGGAAAGGTTGGCTTAATTGGGTAAATTAGGGAGACTCACCCTAAAAGTGGGCGGCACCATTCCTTTGGATGAGATCCTGGTCTCTGTGTGACAGGAGCATAAACAGTTGTTGCTCTCTTCTTCGTGGCTGGGCATGTGATGCTACCAGCTGCTTCAAGGTCTTGCTGCCTTGATTTTCCCACCGAGATGGACAGCATCGTGAACTGTGAGCCAAATTCAGCCTTACTTCCTTGAGTAGCTTTTATCCTGGTATCTTCTCACCACAACAGAAAAGTAACTAGGACTCTTGGGACTTTGTTGTCCTTTAGCAAATCATAGAAAGGCTGTCTGATAAGATAGTGATTTGCAAATAAACCACTCCCCCCACCCCAAACACACAGTCCAAAAACATTAACAGATATATTTTTTAAATGTCTACCAATTATGAAAACAAGATCCCACTAGTTTGACACAGAATTTTTTTCTTTGAAAAGGCATTATCTTATCATCCCTATTTCCCAGGACATTGCCCCTATTTCCTTACCACATATAGTAAGGGCCCCAGTAAATCTTGTTTAATGATTGATGAGCATTATCCAGTATAGAATGATGGTTGTGTCCACCACCTGTGTTCCAGTCTTCAAAACACTCAGATGCGCTTCCAAAGTCCACTAAATTGGATAATATCGATCTACACACCTCAAGGATTTGCTTCACCCTTCACTTTTCAGACATTTGACTTTAACACATTTTGGAGCCTTCTGACTTTAAGAAGTAATCCTGTTAGCATAGATAAGTCTCTAGACCAAGCGCTAAAATCCTTTTATCTGGTATTGAAGAATGATAGTAGCTAGTACCATTCATGTGACAGTTATTCTTGGTTGACCGCATCTGGAATTAACTAAAACCCAAGTGGCTGGGTACACCTGTGGAACATTTTTCTTAGTTAATCATTTGAAGTGGGAAGATCCACCTTTAATCTGGGCCACACCTTCTGCTGGCAGCCTATGTAAAGGATGTTGATGAAGGAAGCTTGCTCTCTTTGCCTTCTTGCCCTCAGTCTCACTGGCAAGCCTGTTCCTTTACTGGCATTAAAGCTAACTTCTTCCGGATTCTGGCATATACTGGAGACCAGCGTAGACATCCAGAAACACAGACCACACAACTGCTAGATTCTTGAACTTTCTGTTGGTGTACAGCCATTGTTGGACTAGCTGGACCACAGCCTCTAAGACACTCTGATAAATTCCATATATGTTCATTCTTTCATTTCTGTTTCTCTAGAAAAGTATGACAAATTTAGATCCCCTTCTCTCTGTGATCATGTCAAATCAGGAACTTTTATTTGGAATTCAAATCTCAGGCAGCACTAAGAGGAATTTTCCTGCTAGAATCCATCTTTGAATACAAGAAACTCTTAGCCTTCTTCTCACTGCGTTCCCAATTATCTTTCTCTGCATCCAAATGCTACCCATTTCTCCTCTGGTTTCCTGAATCTCAGGACATGGTACCACTTGCCCAGTTACCTGATATTTTGGAATCATCATCACCTTGGACATTTACATCTACTCCATTATGTATAGCTTTAGCCACTAAAGTTCAGCTTTTTTTTTTTTTTTTTTTCTGACTACTACCGCAAAACATCCCTGAGTTCTGGAAAGAAAACGAACAAACTACAAATACGATATTTTCTCCCATACGTATCAAGTTTTCTAAGACATCGTAAGCTTCTGGGCTCCGGTGAACACACCTCTGAAGTAACTGAAGACGCTATGAAATCCACAAAGACCTCCAAGAAGGGACTGTCATTTTCAGCACCTTGGAGAGAGCAAGGCGCACCCTAGGTTTAGAGCCACAAAGATCAGGCAAGGCAGTGCTAGAGTTGTAAACACTGCGGAATGCTGGAAAGAGGGCAGGCTAGACATTCCACTCAAACCGGTTTGCTCTCTGACCCAGGAGCGTTGCCTCCATTCCTACCTCGAGGCTATGGCCCCAGGGCTTTCCCCTGATTAGAGCCCTCTCCCCACATATTTCTGGCTATACAGGTCTCCACCCCATGACTTTGCAGAAAAGGCTTCCCTTGGTCATTAGTGCTGTGTTTTACTTTGTTCTTCATGTTATCTACATTTGAAACTGAGTAGTCTCTCTGGCCCCAACAGAAAGTGGGTCCTACAAAATAAGAGACCATCCTGTGTTGTTCGCTGCTGTCTCCTTCGTGTTTCAGGCCTTTCTGACACCTAGAATACTCTCTGCAAATATTTGACAATTAAGGAAATGAAGTAAGACAAGCAATAGGACCATGAAATTAGACCTGGAGCGTAGGAGACAATTGAAAACCTTGAACTGCACAATTTGAACAGACTCTTCTTATTGGTTCTAAAAATATGACTATGATTCAAGATACTACATGTCTCTTCATTAGCATGGCCCATGCAAGAACAAGTACTTAGCACACTCATTATATGGTAAAACCGATATTAAATTGAATTTTCTAGAGTAATTAATCCTTTTTTTTTTTTTTTGTTAGTGGTAGGATCTTATTTTTTTTCCTATCTGTTGTGTTTTTGATACAGTGACCCACCCCCAGCCCCATGCAGCCCAGGCTGGTTTCAAAAATCTAGATCCTCCTTCTTATCCTTCCCCAGCCTCCCAGAGACTGGAATTACATCTATGTGGGACAAGCAATACATTTTGAGGTTTTTATTTGTTAATGGTGTGAGTATTGGGTGTCTTGCTTATATAGATGTCATGTATGTGTACATGTGTGCAATGCCTGCACAGGCTAGAACAGGGCATCACATCCCCTAGAACTGGAGGTATGAACAGTTAGTTGTTAGCTGCCATGTGTGTTCTGGGAACTGAACAGGAGTCTTCTCAAAGCAGACAGTGCTCTTAACCATTGATCCGTATCTCCAGCACCAATTAGTATGTTCTCTTACTAATACAAACTAAGCAATGGCAATCCCTTTGTGGAGTTCCTCTAAGGCAGCTGCTATTTCCTCTTGGATCATGATGAGCAATGTAGATTTTCTCAAGGACATCATTAGAGACTGTGAATAGTTCACTGTTGTCTGAACCATGGCCCCTAAGTTTTTCACTACTGAAAAAAATAAAAAGAGAGAGAGAGAGAGAGAGAGCATCTCATGGATATTTGGAACCTACACCTCTGAACATGGGGGAGGGATATGTGGCAAGTTGTAGACAAACTGCTTACACAGAAGTGAGTCTGATAAACATCTTTAGTACAGCCCATGCAGTGGGCTTTAAGTCTTCTAAATCATCACCGACATTTTGAGAATTAAAATAGAGATAGCTAGCATCTCTTACAAATTTAGAAGTTCTGGAAATATTGGTCTCGGAGTTCTCACAGAATAATAGTCACCTGACACTGGTTAGCAACGGTTACCTTAAAGGAGATGTGTAGTCTATGGGCAGCCATGGATCCTGGCACTCCATCTGTACCACACTCAGCTTGATTTATTACTTTGCCTATATTAGCTGAGTAGACCGCAAATGTATTTGAGTTTGAGGAATTCTACTCTGGAATAAGTTCTGATAAATCTAAGAATTGTGACCACAAGGCCAACTGTGAGGATGAGTTTCTATTTAAAAAATGACATCACCATTTTCCCTCCAAAACAATCAATCTATAATATGTTACAACAAGCATGAAACTTATAATTGAATGTATGATAAAGACATGTAAAAAGAACATAACATAGTTGGAGAGAAAAATGTTTGTTGTGTGTGAATGTGTGTGTGTGTGTGTGTGTGTGTGTGTGTGTGTGTGTATCACTGTCCTTTAAAATGTTTATTGCATAAATTAGTTAGAAGCAAGAGAGCATTTATCACAATTCTAAATCCTAAAAATATTATGACTTATTGCTAAGTATCTTACAGTTTCTGAATCTACTAGATTTTTCTTTTTTTCCTCATATTTTCCTTCAGGTTTTATCTCGAGATTAAGAACAGGTGCTTATTTAATTAGAGCTTAATCAATTAATCAATGTATTAATCTTCAGTTGGTCAGTGGCATTAGTGTGCTGCAGTTCTGTAGTGCATCCTTGAAGTAATGAAGTCAAGGCTTCTTGATCTGAAGGTGTGAATCTGGTCCTGGTTGTGATTCTTTGAACAAGTCTCTTGGTTTTCTAGTCCAAAGTTTTCTGTCAAACTGTTTTCTTATCTGTTCTCCCAGGGTGACTTCCTGCTTTACAGCCTCTGTTCCTGTGAAGACAAGTCACATGGGAAGTAAACAACGGGAGACTGAGAGCTAGCAGAGCTAGCTAGCAGAGAATGAAGAGAAGAAGACACCCTTCCCCAATAATTAAGGTAAAGAGACTTCCAAACGCCTGGGCAGCAGTCCATGGAGGACCAACAATGGAACATGAACTCATTAACAGAGTGTTGAGTAAAACTCAGAGAGGAAGAGAGGGCTGATGAGGAGGGAGTCCAACTGGAGACAGGGGATTCTAATGAAGGAATGGGGGAAGTGTTGCTAATTGGGTCATTTTGAAACTAAACAGCTGAATGTAATTCCTCCTGAAGCAAAAGAAAACAGCCAGGGGAGGTATAATAGTACAAGAATGTATGCTAATGGGCAAAACGAGGATCCCCAAGTAATGCAAGACAATAATGCCCATGCAAGCTAAGAGATGTCAAGTGAGAATGAGGACCCAGATTTGAAGAATACATAAAAGGAAGCATGGAGTAAGCACTCAGAAAATATTTGTTAAAATGAACTATATTTGCAAAAGCTCGGGTGCACTTTACTATTTTAAAACCCTAACTTGAAGGAAATGAAAAAATACAATCTCAGTGATGATTCCTTTCACAAACAAAAGAGTCATCAGAAAATACATTCTAAAAAGAAAAAAGAAAAAATGCTTGCAGATTGTTAACCTTTAAAGCAACGAGGTCAAATAAGTTCAAATTTTCATCCTTAGTTTTATATCATATCAATGAACAGTAAATAATATACAAATACTCGTAAATAAAAAAAGCATTAGAGTGGTAAAAAAAAAAGAAGAAAAGAAAATACATTCTGTGCAGGAACCTTTGATATTTAAAATATAAAATTAAAATTATTTCATTTGCCAAGATTTCTCACTAGCGTCTACCGCCAGAATGGAGTTCAGAGTCTGTGCTATTGAATTTTGCATCCACTCAGGCCTAACAGTATCAAGCACAGTAACTTTGAATGAATACATGCATTCATCTGTTGGTAAAGAACAAAACATCCAAGATTAATAGCCTCAAACAACAGCTACTTTCTCTCCCATAATTCCACACGCTAACTGCGCTCTAAGGGAAGTTCTTTGGGGGTTCTTCCTTCTCTCGTGTGATGGTCATCAGATGGTGGGAAGTTGTCTAGATACCATTCCAAGAGGCTATGGTGACTTTCCTCCTCCTGATTTTGCAACCCCATCTCACTCTCCATGAAGTCAGTTTAGTGAGGTAGACAGGCGTGTCACAAGGGGGTTAAGTTATCCGAAAGCACACAGTCAGAGCTATCAGGTCTTCTCAAGCTTTTGACCTAGAGCTGAGGCTTCTGGAGTACTCCACTGGCTAAAGCAGATCACAGGGCCAACCTGTGACTCAATGCCTGAGGCAGCTGCAAAAGAGCATGACTCTGAGACGAGATTGTTAACTGAGGTTTGCCCTCCCCCTTCCTATGGAGCAAGAGGCTTAGAGTCATGTTCTTGTACGCACGTACCTTTCTTTAGGCTCAGGAAGAATGACTCAGAGATAAGACCCAAAGTCCCAGAGGTTGAAACCAAAGGCTGAAAAGAATAATTCTAGAAAACAAAAGCAAGATTTGAATATGAAACTTCCCTTGCCTACGCCAGCCTGGATTTCAGAATTGCTATAATCCCCTTCCTTCTCCTCCTCCTCCTCCTCCTCCTCCTCCTCCTCCTCCTCCTCCTCCTCCTCTTCCTCTTCCTCCTCTTTCCTTCTTTTCTTCCTTCTCCTCCTCTTCTTTCAATTTATCCTCTCTCCTTCTTCCTTCTGCTCCTCTCCTTTTCTTCCTCCTCCTCCTCCTCCTCCTCCTCCTCCTCCTCCTCCTCCTCCTCCTCCTCCTCCTCCCCGTTCTCAGATCAGGAAACAATTATCATTTTCTGACACTTTCACTACTCTATGGTAGTGAACGGAGGACAAACGAAGATTCTCTTTCTCGATCTCTGCTCCAAAGCTTGGACTTGAGTCTCAGTCAAGTTGGATTGTGATCCTAGGCTTTCAGCTGATTCTGTAGAACATGAGGCTTGCAGATGTGAGGGAATTTTTCATATAAGAACATGAATCATGAAGGTAGCTTCAATGGGCCACGGCCCCCATATCTGCCACGATATGCAGACACCTCTCCTACTTCCCCTGGGACATGATGTGATGACATTGCAGAAGCGGAAGAACGGACCCTCAACTGGCTACTGGGAAGTTTTTAGGATTGAAAGCCTCCATTTCCTTCATTTTTTTTTTCAGATGTTGAGCCTCTGTGTAAGAAGTCTGGCTGTCACAGTTGAGAAACCACCCTTCAGAATGATACGAGAGTCCATGCAGAGAGGGAAAGGTTCTGAGACTGATATGAAGAGAAAAAGAGGTCAGCCAATCCAACACCCCAGCTAAGATTCCACCCACCACCCCTAGCCAGCAGAATCCCAAAGAGATCGGAATAAAAACTGTCTGCCTGAGATGGGTCAACCATAACCATACTGATTACCACAGAAAATAAAAAAATAAAAAACCAGAATCAGTGGGTGATTATTGGCAAAACATAATGCTTACAGAGGTTGTTATGATATTAAGCCAGTTTAGAAACATAAGGAAATTTATGGTATGGTGATTTGAAAAAGAAACCTCTCATCTCTGCTGGCTATGAATCAAGAGAATCTCACAAACAAATTATGAACCATGTTTATAGTCAAAACATGCCTCAAATGGCCTATGGGTAAGAGGGTTTTCTCTACTTTTTTCAATCTGTTTTTTTTATCACATCATCTTGTAGACCTGTACAGTGTGTGTGTGTGTGTGTGTGTGTGTGTGTGTGTGTGTGTGTGTATCTAATATTTAAATGCAACTTTATTGAAAAGCCTGTGCCCACTCTAGGACCTATAGTATTGTCTTTTTTCCTAAGCCCCAACTCCAATACTGAGCTTAAATCTATATTAACATAATCTCTTACTAATTGCAGCAATAGGGTTATTTTGAAATTTTTTTCTATGACGTTAAAGCAAGAACTTCAACTTCACTTTACATGAGATCTCTGGAAAGAACACTTCCAGTTGCTATAACCAGAAACATTAAGGTGCATCTCTCAGTGAAACTTCCAATACTATCCAAATGCCTTTTCTCACTTTGAGCCCTTGCATTAGCATGAAGGAAAAATGGAACTCCTTTGGATCCACTTACACGTTTCTCCCTGGGGACTCAGATGTAACCTTAGGCATAAGGAAAAAAAGTTTTAGTTGAAAGCTAGGCATCTCCACACTATAGATTCCAGCATCCTTAAGGTAGCCTTGATGCAGTAGCAGCAGCAGGAAGCCACTGCTCCAGAGACCAGTGCCAGGGTAACATGATGTCTGTGATGCTCATTTGGCAGGATTATTGAGATGGGATGAATGGGAAGAGATCTGAGTCTAACTCAAGGTAGACATAAAAGGAGAGTGCTGGAGGAAGCATAGAATTTTAAAAATAATGAGATGGAGAGAAGAAATAGTGCCATTAACATAAAAATGTAAGAATGTGAGACAGCTAGAAAAACAGCAATGGATGGAAAATCTACCGAGAAATACACGCTCTCATTTGGATAGAAGGATAACTTAACAGGGCTATCTTATGGGCTGTTGGCAGCACATAGGTGACCGAGAAGCAGATGGTTAACACGGGAAGGCAGGAATCCAGGATTCCACAATGTGCTTCCATGGGTGGTTCCTTTGAATCTAGCTTTGCTTTACCTCACTTTCCAACTGACTTCAAGGCTTCACCTTCCAAGACATGATAAATGTCTGAATGTGAGGTCTGGATTTCCAGAGAGCTGCCTTGCCAGACTTCTTCCTGGGGGTGACATCATACTCCTAGATGACCCCTGAGTCACAGGGGTAGACAGGAAGTCCTACCAGGACAGAGGACAAAACACCACGCCCAATTTTACACCCAAGGGAGATTCATTATCACCTATTCACCACAGTAAGGAAATCAGACACTGCATATGAAAATGAGCTTGATGCCTTACCAATAACTTGGCAACAACTCAGCATCCTTCAAGCCATCGGAAGAGGTTTCTTTCTGTCTTTCGTCACTTGTGGGTCCAGGTATTCCTGTATTTAAACCAGACACGGAAAATAAGTGATGCTATGACGATAAAACCATGCTAGGGTGGCTTCAGTCCTGCCGTGTGTATGTGTGTGTGTGTGTGTGTGTGTGTGTGTGACCCATTGTTCCATTGTTTAAAGCAATTGCTCACAAGTTTAAAGCAATGAAACAGAATCTGAAAATCATGCTCAAATGGCTCCGAGATACAGATGTCCCTTTAATGAATTTTTATCATTTCTTTGTTTGTTCCAGATTTCACTCTTACATGTATTGTGTTCTGTATATTGTGTCCCCTGTCCCACCTCCACACAGCCCCTCCCACCTCCTGTCAGTTTCCTTTGCCCCCTCCCCACAGACAATTTTACTTCTACTCCTATGTATATGTGTGAGAGAGAGAGAGATAGGGAAAGAGAGACAGAGATTTGTGTATTTATATAAAATATAGAAACCACAAATGATACACAATGTTTGCCAATAGTTTTAACATCTAGCTCTTCTAATTTTTGAGACTTCCACACATGAGTGTTGTTACATGATTTCTGCCAGCAGTCCTTCTCCACCCTTAAACTCCTCCTGTGTCTCTCGCTCCATCTCAAACTCGAAAGTTCTTCCTCTTTAACTATGGTTACATACATATAGATGTAATATGTCACATACATAATATATAATATAATATTATATTAGCACTGACCTCTTAGGACTGAGTAACCTGTCAGGGGCCTCACTCTGGAACAAGACTGATTCTCCCTCTTTGCAGTCACTGTAACTTTTCATAGAGGTGTAGAGCCTTGAGATTTCCCAGTGGGGCCAGTCTTATTTAAGTGATCATATATTTGAGATGCTATGGGCCCAGCTTCCTTGATATTTGTAGAAGACACTGTTTTCACAGGAGATGTCCTGGTTCACTAGCTCTTACAATATTCCCACCCTTCTTCCTTGGTGTTCCCTGAGAGAGAGAGAGAGAGAGAGAGAGAGAGAGAGAGAGAGAGAGAGAGAGAGATTCTAAGAGTGGTTTAGATTATTTAATACGATTATCTACAGGTGTTTCCATCTTTCTTCCAGCAGCATAACTTAGTTCTTAATAGCTGAGAAAACCCCACTGTGCATGTGTAACACATTTCCTCGTCTGTCTTTCTATTGTTGGACACCTAGTCTGGTTTCATAGTTTAACTATTTTAATGTACTTTTAAACCCAAAATGCATAGTTGATACCGCTTCTATTAGAGGCCAACTACAACTTACATTATACCATCTTATCTCTTTAGCAATTGTTTGGTCTTCAGATAACAAAATATTTTCTTTTAGGAAAGGCCATTTTATAAATGTGGCACATAAAGATGACTTCTAAATATACCAATTTTTAGCTGGTTTCATTTTTTATTTTTTAATATAAACTTTATTATAGTAGCTTGCAAATAAATAATTCAAAATCCTTTTCAAAATTGTCTTCAGAAATATGCCCAATTATTATATATTCTCATGATGAACCATTCCCACTACTCTTACTAGACCATATACACTCCAAGTCTCAAAGGCAACAGAAAAGCAAGATGGGACTGAGAGGCCTCAGTTTCCCTATATGCCAGAATAAGGAGACAGATTGGAGTGAGTTCTCTTAGTCATAGATTGTACAATCCACCTGAGGCTACCTCCCTGAGCCTCACCTCCTCAGATAACCTTCCTTTTATACAACAATCAAAATAAAAACAAGTGTTTTTACCACTTCTCCTGGGCCAGGTCATGTGAGGCACTTTGCATAAAGGATCTCATTCAGTCTCACTGCCACCATCTCTGGTGCCTTGACGTCTCCTGCTTTGTCATCCAGTTAGGTAAGTCCAGAGAGGTTAAGTGAGTTACCCAAGTATTGAGTGAACGCATGGAGTGCGGTTTCTCGCCTCTCTCTCTCTCTCTCTCTCTCTCTCTCTCTCTCTCTCTCTCTCTCTCTCCTTATTCTTTCTTTGATACACTGCTAGATCATGATCTTCGGTCTCTTGCATCTGGACTGCAATGGAATGAGGAGAAAGTGACTAATGCCGTCCTCAATTAGTGTCTAAAACAAGTCCTACCAGATGGTCCCTACCTGTTCTCTTTCTGTGTCTCGGGGATGAATGCAGAAGATACAGTGGAAGACTTAGACGAAGGAGCCTGGACCCAGGCATTAGGGTTCCACAGAGACATGGAATAGGACATACGTACACATATATAGGTCTACATATATGTATATGCACACACCCATAAACAGTAAACATAATATACACATGTAAGCAGATTTGTTTTGAGATTTTGGCTCACAGAGTGACAAGGATTGAGGAGTCTTAAGACCTGATGATCTCTGTAAGCTGGGGATCCAGCAATTCTGGGGATACAGTTTAAATAAATCTCTGAGAGCCAGAGAGTTGTGAGCAGAAGACTGGTGCTCCAGCCTAAGCCTTCAGCTGTAAAGCCAGAGAATCTTCCATTTCTCTACCCTTTGCTTCTACTCAAACCCTCAGTGGGTTCGATGCGAGAATCAAATTTGGGGGAGGGTAGACTTTTTCTTCAGCATGCCAATCTCTCTCTCTCTCTCTCTCTCTCTCTCTCTCTCTCTCTCTCTCTCTTTCTCCTGGTCTCCTCACAGCACAAAATAATATTTAAATACCTGGATATCCTATGATTCAATCAAGTTGACAACACAAAGTTTACCAACACAATCCTTTAATCTCTTCATGGATATATGTAAGCACGATCAAGTTCAAACCAACTTTCTGAAAGATGAATCACCACACATTGCTGAAGCGAGCCATCTCAGCTGAGTCAGCTCAGTTTAGCCAGCCCTCAGTCCTCTTTGCAGTTGATCACAGATGTGTGAGTTACAAAATATCCACAGACCATAAGATGGGAGAGAAACACACTTTTATTGCGAGAAGGCACTGTGAGTTTCATTTGAGTGAATAATATTTTTATTATATATGTGTGTACACACACACATGTGCACATGCATGCACGCACGCACACATTTAATTAACTCCAACGCTTGTGCTTTCCAGGCACAAAAATCCAAAACTGGTAATCAATGTCATGTCCTAGTTGAGATCTCTCAGTGTAAGAAAACTGACTCTAAAACCCATAACACACATGCTCACACCAGTAGTACCAGGGTCTAGGGGGGGAAAAACCCTTGGGAAATACCAGCATTAGAAGGCTTTTGATATATAACAAGCCACCCCAAAGCCAAATGGCTTACAAAGAAAAACCCCACACAAATATCACCCCCACCAAAAACAAAATTCTTTTTTAGCTCACAAATTTGAGGATCTATAGTGTTTGCTGGGCTTAGGGGCCATCCTGTCCACCCAAGCTAGGCTCTGCTAATATCAGCTGGGCTCACCCAGGTATCTATGATTGGCTTGATTAGCTGAGAGTCAGTCATGAGTTGGGTAACGAAGTAACACTGTCTTCAGGCCAGCATCAGCAGTGAGCTGTCTTTGGAATATGTAAAAAGCCATATTTGGAAAGAAGTGACCGATTCTCTTCTCTTGTGACTGGTTGAGCAGAGCACTGACTCCGTCTGACTGAAGCATGCTTCCACAGGACTTGAGAAATCTCCCTGCAAAGAATAGATTGTGTTATACCAACATCTTGCTTCCCTGTACTCCTCTACCTGCCAGAGATGTTGTACAGCAATTGCCTGAGACAAAGCCCTCCATCTCTGAGGACAGCTCATTAAGCTAGGAAGTAAAGAACTCAGAGGCTTCAGGAAACCCCTGAAACTGGCTAGATCTACCGGGCTCCTACCTCTCCAATATAAGCAGCAAGGGTTGCTACAAGACCATCTCAAACAAACAAACTGCCCAGAAGACTCTCAGACAAGTGGACCCACCTAAAAGAGGGTCAGAGCTTCCTGGAAGGAGCAATGATTAACTTGGTTACCTGGAAGACTCAGGGGTCAGCTGGTATACCTAGAAGAAGCAGAGGGTCAGATAGTCTATCTGGAAGGAACAGAGGTCAGCCCCAGTACCTGGAAAAAGCTCAGGTAATCTGAGATTCCTGAAAGAGGCGGTCCCCTACCTGTTGAGCTGCCTGCAGGTGATACAGTGCATTCTTGGTTTCCAGCTGTCGTTGGCTGTCACATGCTGGGGTGGGCTTTTGGTGGTGCAGCTGTCTGAGTCATTTGTGCTCTTACAATGTGACCCCTCACCCAAATGTTTTAAGTAACTCCAGTACAACCCATTGGATCAGTACAACACCAAGGTGTACTTTGGTATAATCATGACTTTGGTCTGTCCTTGATTTCCTATCTGGGATGAGTATATGTTTGTTTACATTTCCACAGGAATAGCACGATAGACATTGGGACCAACACTCACCTGAATAAAGTACTCTTTTTCCCCCCAAAAGAAAGAAAAACGAAGAAAGATAGTGAGATATTACACACACACACACACACACACACACACACACACACACACCACTAGAGCTGCTGTCCAAGTTGCTACCCAGTTTTTATTCTATTAAAGTTCCCTCTTTGCATTAGTTTCTATATACAAAGGCTTCTCTTTGTGACTTGTTATTTCTATAAAAACCCATCTCATTTCATAACATCTCAGCCAAGAAAAGCAAAATGTTGAACCACAACAACAAATCATTTCAGGGACTTAAGGCTAGACCAACAGCAAAGTGTTAGTGTGAGTTGTGTCTGCTTCCAAAGTTGGATATTGAAGTTCTAACCCCGGTAGTTCAGAATGTAAGTCTCCTTGGGAACAGGGTCATTATAAATGCAATTAGTTAAGCAAGTATCCTACGGAGGTGCACATAAAGGGAATATCATATGATGGTGTAGAGGCTGGGGTGACCCAAGGAACACCAAGGATTGCCAACAAGGGAGGCAGGACTCAGCTTGTTAGCCTAGGATGTCTAACTGTCTAGAAGTGTAAGGTGAAGTGTTTCTCCTGGTTAAGCCAGCCAACCTGTGGTCATTTGTTATGGCAGTCCTGGAAATTGAGTTTGTGTGTGAATAATCACCTATGTTACAGGACACTGCACACTTGTTTCAAATATTGTTTCTTACCCTTAGAAAGGTTGCTGGCCCCAGTTCCAACTATGAACACAGGTGGATGTTTGCCTGGACTCAGCCAGCATGGCCAAAAGCCAGTTCAAAGCCCGCTCTCCTGACTAATTATGCACTTCGCTCTACACTTTATTACTCTGCAGAGGTTTCTAACAACAACAAAAAAAAAATGTTGAGAACAAAGCAAAGACTGGAGCTGCTGCTGTTTGAAGATGCCCCTATGGCGCAATAGATTAGTCTCTAAAAGAATTAGTTCTTAATCGATTCCTTATAAACTCGATGGTATTTCATGCCCTCCCAAGGTATTTCCCATTTAAAAGTGCCCTGTGGGAGATCCTTTTGTACAGAGAAAGGTATTTTTTGGAATGTGAATGATTGCCTGCTTCCTTCTAAATTTGTTTGCTTTCCAAGTGTAATTTCCTTTCCTTTAAGAGATTTGTGTGTCTGCGTGAAAGGAGGCCTGCCTTCAGTACTGTGCCTCTCTTCTCTGGCAGGGGTTGGCAAAAGCTTGCCTCTGCCATCCTAGTTAATGATAGCCACGAAGGCCACCCACAAGTTGCAGTGCTTTTTAAATACACGTGGTGTCTGAAATGCCTCCCTCCATTTCCAGCCATTTTGAACATCCTCAACTTAAAATCATTGCTTGCGTAGGAAAAGGGAAAACATCATTCTGTTAGATGCCAACCCTAAGCTGTTAGTTACTCCCTAACTATTAGTGATCTCTGTGTTAATTACTACTACAGATACCTAGCTGTGTGTAAAGTAGCAGGTGCTTTCTTTCCTTCTCTGGGTCTGCCTCTAGGCTGCCTGTGTAGGAAGAAATCCTTCTAGTGGCCTATGAGAGAAAAGATGGCTATGGCTAATAACTTGACTAATCGAGTGACTTTAATATCAGTTTTCTAGGGGCAACAGAAATGGTTCAGAGGTTAAGAACACTTGCCTGGGTTCAGTCCCCAGCTAATAAATGCCTGTAACTCCACCTATAAGGGATCACATGCCCTCTTCTGGCCTCCTTGGGCACTAGGTACGCATGTGGTGCACACACAAACATTTGGGAAAACATATGCGCACATAATAAATCTTTAATAACAGTTTCCGTTGGGGGATAAAAGTTGCCAATGTTTTTATGAGTCTCTCCCGCCATTGTTTGTGTTGTTGATTAATGAATTTCATAAACACCTAAAAAGATCTCAAGTCAGGAATTGTGTTTAGTCCTCAGAACACAAAGGTGAAGAGGACTCTGGCTCGCTCTCACTTGTTCTATCTCCACATGGAAGTACAGGATTAGAGAAAGGTGCTTTGGGAACACAAAGAGAAGTCCAACGTTGAAAGAAAAAAAGTATTAAAATATATGATTGGCTCATAAAATTACCCAGAGGTATCATACTTAGAAGTATCATGGCCAGGTATGACTTGGGTCAAGTCATACCACTGATGTTGAGCCCTGAAAGCCTCAAATCCTGCCTGTTTCTCAAGAGTCACACATCAGCAAATGGTCTACAGTCTTTATTTCCTCCCTTGCCTCTCTTCCCACCAAACTCTCCCATCAGTGCATGTAATTGGTAAAACTTGAAGCTATGGATACATAGAGAAGGGAAAAACACAAATACCCGGCTTTTTCCTTAAGGAGGTGCATATGTGCAGGAAACACCCCATAAATAGAAAACCAAACATCGAGAGGGTTACTGTGAAAGACGAAGGTGGCACTAAGAAATCCCTTGTTCCTATAACTTGGGAGCTGGGATCATTGGAAACCTTACAACTTCATCCTTTATAGGATAATTCTCCCCTATTGGAGAATTCGCTGTGGCATGGGAAGTATTTTCAATTTTGTGTAGTGTGTTGTTGGTACACACAGCCAGTATGACCTCTGTGACTGTGGTCCTCTGCAAGGCCATGGCAGTTATGAAGCTCTCCACTTACGCGTTCAGTGAGGACAGACTGCACGCCTAGGACTGCTCTGACCTATATTTGGCATTACAGTCAATTGAGCAGAAGTACTGGACACATCTGTGCCCGTATCATTTCGTGTCATGTTCACAGAGATGACACCTGGAGTCTGTCATCGTGACAGCAATCTGTCATTGTTACAGAAGCAATTACAGTTTGCCCTGACATGAAGACCTTCACGGTCACTCAGGGAGGTGAGAGCTTGCTTGGCAGTTGCAGTGGGACCACCCTGGCTACACCTTCCAGTTAGCTGCTACAGACTCGGCCTCAGTAAAAAGAAGCCAGAAAGGAAGTGAGATAAGGCCCAAGGAGAAATAGGTTGAGGATGGGCTGTTTGGCCAGACTCTTTGAAATAAAGATTCCAGGCATGGGAGAGAGGCTCACTCTCCTGATAACTACTTCCATCTTTTTCCCCTGAGGGCAGCTACTCATCAGGGACACTCAGCCCGTTGGATTTCCGGTCCCTGTGCAGCACAGGAAGGCTCCTGGCCCTTATTCCTCATCTTCCGAGTCTATATTCTAGAAAAAAAATCTGAATTATCTTAAGGAAAAGAAAAATCCTTCCACTGCAGAATTAAGCATCATTTTAAGAGGCGTATGTGAGCCATGGCAAAATGGCTTCATGTCTCAGTCACGGGTTAATGTTTAGATGTGAAGAGGTCCCATGGGCTCAGGCCCGTTTCCCTGGAAACAGGAGGAGAAACAGTCTTCAAGGAAACCAGGCAAGTACACTATGACCAGACTCCGGTGTAACTAAGTCTCTCCTGGCCAGCTCTGTGCAAGCTTTCAGCAGGACTGGTGTACAGTTCTGACATGTGGCAGTCAGAGCTGACTATGCAGAGTGTAGGCACACTGAGGGTATTTTAACATTCCCTGCCGACTCCAAGCTTCTATAGGTTCATTTCTTATAGCCATGGTATTATTGTTCCTTTGAGTTTGAGATACTTTTGAAATGTAGTGTCTTAGTAATCTCATCCTAAGATTTTTCTTTCACTTTTTATTGATTCTATGTGAATTTCACACCCCAATCCCATTCACCTCCAATCCCTTTGGATCTTCTCCCCACCCTGGCAACCTCTCCCCCCAAAGTAAAATAAAAATGAAAACAAAACAAAACAAAACAAAAATCTCATCATGGAAGCTGTAGTGTGTCACAGTGTGGCCCACAGTACATCCTTTTGTCCAACATCTTTACTTGCAAATGTTCATTGCATCGACTCATTGGTCTGGTCCAAGGCCTCTGGCTTCTGCCTCATCATCAATACTGGATCCTCACAGACTCTTCTCAGATATTCTGTTGCATCCCTGAGTGATGGAGATCCTGCAGCTTTGGACCTACAGGACTGGCCCCTTCATGTGTTCCCAGTTCATAGACATGGTGGATGTTGGGGTGGGCCAATTCAAAGCCCTGGATCTAGGCTTTGGCAGTAACTGAGTGGGTCAGCCAACCGGTTCTCCCACATCCACACCACCAAGGTGTGCTCTTCAGCACCCCCCTGGCTAGCTAACCCAATGTTGCATCCAGCAAGGGGCGGGCCCAGCAACCTCATGCCCTGAGGGTCAGCTCTGCACCCCTGCCACCAGGGTCAGCTCTACTGTGCTGCCCATCTGAGGTGCAGGGCCCATTCTCCCAACTGCTGCAGCAGGTTAAGATCAGAGCCAAGTCTCCCACTCCCATGAACCCCCTTAGATATTTTATATTTGCTTCTACTTCCTAGAAGGTGAAGTAATAATGACCCTTATGAAAACAACAAAACCTGAACACAGTCTATTAAAAAGTTTCAGGCATCAAATAGATAGATCGATTAGATAGAAAGATAGATAGATAGATAGATAGATAGATAGATAGATAGATAGATAGATAGACAAGCAAATAAGTAACAAGTGGGACTAAATAGGCCTGGAGAGTTTATTTTACTTACAACAGAAAAGGAGATTTCCCCAGGAAAAGGAATTTACCTGAACTAAAGAGATGGAAGTGTATGTTTAGAAAGCCCACAACAGCTAGATCTCACTGAGCAAACTATCAGAGAGAATAGATGGCAGAGTTTGCATCTAGAATGTTCCTCGAAGGTCTGTGCTCATGAAGGGGACATTGGAGCCTCACTCAACCTCTTTTTCCCTTTCTCTCCACTCCCTGGCCACCTCGAGCTGAGTAGCTTTGCTCAATAACTCTCCCCCTCCATGATACTCTCTCTGCCTTGCGGCAGGCCCAAAAGCAAAGGAACCAAAAGACCATATACTGAACCTCTGAAACACTGGAAAGAGTTGGACCCTTCCTCATCCTAAGTTGTTTATGTCCAACTTGTTGTTGTTGTTGTTGTTGTTGTTGTTGTTGTGATAGGTGACTAATACAACTTGCTCAGTGAGAGAGCTATAGAGATCTACCAAGGACTTCCCTTCGATGTATTACTGAAAAGAGTTGCTCCTTGATCTCCACAGTGAATTGGTTCCAGGAAGACCTACAAACACCAACATCTAAGGATGCTTAAGTTCAACATGCAAAATAGCATTGAAGTTCACTTGAGTGTAGCCTACACACCTGCTCTGAAGCACTTAACTCATTACTGGGCTGCTTATACATACTACAACACATAAGTTATGGGAATACGGGTTATGATGAACTGTCTGGGGAGTAACAAAAGGGGAGCAAAAGATCACTATAGAATTTAGTATAAACACAACTTCCTAAGAATACACTCAATCCAAGAATAGACAAATCTGCAGACATGGAATCCAGGGATACCCATGAGTACCTACACTGGTTAGGATTGTGTGTGAGAAAACCGCCTGAGGCAGGAGAGAAGCCCAAGCAGAGAAAGAAATCCTGAAGTATGTCCAGGGCTGGAACTCATTTATATTCCAAAAATTAGAGCAGAGAACCCTGCAAAAGCATCAGGAGTAAGTGACACTATCCAAGAGAACACTGCCAAACTAGCCCTATGCAAAATAGCGACTGGTCTCACTTAACCACATTCTAAAGAGAGCCTCAAAAGGCTTGCACTATTTGATCCCTGACTGGCTGTTGCTTAGATCATAGCATGGAAGCATTTAAAGTACAAAGCTTCGCACCCAAGAGCCTGAAGTGTAAAGTGCTTGGCACCCAGTGAAAACTTAGCAGACATACAAACTGAAGAGAGTGACCCAGAAGGCAAACGTCCATCAACAGAGACAGACATGGAAATGGTATGGTCGGTAAAATTACTACCCCTGCATGGTAAAGTGGAGAGCAGAAATAATTAGCATGGAAAAGAGAAGCATAAATGATGTTTTTACAATGCAGCTGGGTACGACAGTGCACACCTGTCATTCCAAATCACACTTGAAACAAACTTTCCAGAAAGAAAGCCCCAGGCCCAGTAACTTCACTGTCAGGTGCCATACCAGCTCTATACAATACAAACACTTTTAAAAATTGAAAATTACTGTACCAGGAAAAATAATTGTCTCTTCTGGATGTTCATGTTGTGATTCCTGGAAGCTCTGAACCTGCTGCCTTGCATGGGAAGGGGGAGTTTGCAAATGTCACTAAGGAGAGGAGAGTGTCCCGTGTTACCCAAGTGAACCAACAACAAAGGTTCACTTAATTGAAAGGAAAGTGGAGAGCAAGAAGCTGAGAGGCCTGGGTGGCTGGCTTCCATACATAGTAAGATGGAGGACTGGGTGAGGGGTAGAAGAACTGAGCCAGCCTTTGGAAGCTGAAGAAGATGAGGAATGAATTCCCAGAGCCCCCAGAAGAACCTCCACTCTGCTAACACCATTATTTCACTCAGTAAAAATCATGGAACCCCAAGAACTTTGAGATAATGTGTTTTTACTGTTTCATTCAGTTGTGGTAGTGGTGGTGATGACAGTGGTGGTGGTAGTGGTAGTGGTGATGATGATGGTGGTGATGGTGGTGGTGGTGATGGTGGTGGTGATGATGGTGGTGGTGGTAGTGATGGTGGTGATGGAGATGGTGATGGTGGTGATGGTGATGGTGGTGGTGGTGATGGTGATGGTGGTGATGGTGGTAGTGGTGATGGTGGCTTGAGAGTTTATATTTTTGAGGCAATGTCTCATTAATTCCAGTCAGAACTCAAGCTCAGTATATTGTGGGCTGAACTCAGAGTATACTCTAGGCTGGCCTAGAACTAGCTGTCCTCCTTCTTTAGCCTCCCCAGTACGAGATTACAGACTCATGACATCACATCTAGCTTGCTTTCATTGTTTGAAGTCGCTAAATTTATGTTAGTGTGTTACAAGATATAGCATAAAATTAATACCTGGGAAGGACGTTTCCAACTTATTCCATGGGGCCCGCACCATATACCTGGAACAGACCATAACATTACAGTAAAGAAACCCATAAAACCATTACCGAATTAGCAAGCCAATTCTAAAATGGAAAAAGGACAAGTCACCATGTCTGAGTGCGATTTATCCCAGGAAACCTATAATGCATTCAAACTCCAGTGCGTTCCCCTGTGTCCCAAATTCTTCTAATGGTTTTGACATCCACCAACACATCGTGTGTCACCCTTTGTCTTTTCCCATGCTGTCCTTAACTCAGGCTTCACCCACAGTAGCCATCTTTCTGTTTCCTAACTTGTCACACGCCTATGACAAGCTCAGGCTCTGTGACAGCAAGCACTGTCTTCCCTAACCCTCTCTTAGGGACCATCTCTAACTGATCCTGTAGCAGATGGGCCTTGGGTTCTGCCTCAGGCTCCTCTGCCTTCCCACCTCTCCTGCCTTTCTACCACATTCTATTAAGGCCTTTGTACCAAAGCATCACTCACTGATAATCTTTGGTCTAGACTATGAACTCCAACAAACTGAAAGTGCTATTCAGAACATCTTTGAGTCTAAATGCTTAGCACCATGCCTGGCGCAAGGTAGAGCCTTCACCTGTATCTGCTGATTTGTATCTATTGCATAGTTGGTACTTTCCAGAGATAAATCCAGTGTTCTAGGGCACAGGGATTAATATTTTAATTTATCAGTTAAAATAAATAAAATAAAATAAATGTTCCATCCACTGGAGACTGGAAAGGTTCCAAAAACAAACATCACTTTTTCTGCTCAAAAATGCATCACATAATTTGCATGTGTTCATGGGCTTACCATGTCAAAGTATTTATACTATGCCAACCTATCTGAGGCACTAGGGAGGATGCAGGGAAGCCTATTTCTCTGATGAGAAGACGTAGACCCAGGAAAGAAGAAAGATATGTCTAAGATTCTGGTGTGAGATGAAGCAGACCGGCTAGACCCATCTACAGTTGGCTTACTCAGTGGTGCCTTACTCAGTCCATTCTTTCCTATCTGTGCTACGGTCCCACCCAAACCTACAAAGAGCGGATATTAAGAGCTTTTGCATTTGCCTCAGGCCCGGTGCTGCTTTCAGTCTCTGTTTCTGTGCTTTGCCTTCTATATAACGTCTGTAACACATGAACTGCTGCAGGCCTAGTCAGCCCTGTAGCAACCCAAGCGAACGCTTTGGTCCCTAGACTTTCTGGGCATTGCTTGTATTTCCAGACAAACAGGCTACCTTCTTTACTCTCCTTTTTAAATGATAATAAAAAAAATATGAGAACAAGTATTTGAACGAAGATTGATTAGACGCAGCTAAACAGGCCAACAGCCTATTGTCTTTCCTGTTTCACATCCTAAACTCTGTCTCATCTCATGACACAGCCCACTAGGTCTACCATCGTCATGTGCTCCACCTCAGTGGTGGTGAGGATCACTGATCCTGTCTAATGTTCCCAAGTGGTCCTTCTGTGCTTGGTTGCTGTGTGCCTTGCTGTGCCAGTTTCCCTCAGCCACCCATTATTCTCTAACATTTCTGCTTTCTTCTTTTTGTTTTTATCCAACTGCCCCGCTGCTTCCATGTTTCTATGAAGAGAAGGCCTCTTTCTTTTCTGCCTCTGTTTCCTCACCTTGAGAACTATCTTGGAGTTCCAGTATGCAGGCCCCCATCACCCTTTGACTTCTAGAAAATGATCTGAATTTCCCTCCACTGATGATTCATTTTTTTCATTTGTCTGATATTTTAATTTCTTTCTTTGCAGCCATCAAATTGCTCAATCTCTTTAGACCTCTGCCAAATTTCTCAGATTTGCTTCCTTTTTTCGGTCTAGTACTACAGAATGTTCAGAGAGACGCTTTCCTAGTGGGTGGCCCTTGATCCCCAACAACCATGAAGAACAAAGGAACACCTTTGTATATTACGGTGCAAATCAGAAATTGAGTCCTGTACTATGGACTCCTAAGGGAACAGAAGTGATTATATAATATACAGTTATATGTGATATACAGGAAATTTATTAGATCTTATAGGATATGCTCTGGTTGGTCCAACAATGGCCATCTCACACTGGAGAGACCAAGAATCAATTGCTCAGCTCATAAAGCTGCAGAACTCAAAAGTCTTCATCTGGCACTAAAGGCCTGGGACACTCCCTGAGAACACCTCAGCTTCAGTTTATTTAGAAGCAAACACACACACACACACTCACACACACACACACACACTCACACACACACACACACTCACACACACACACACACACACACACACACACACACACACACACACACATACACACATGGTTCTAGTACTGGTGAATGAATTCCACAGCAACAGGACAGATGAACTTGCCAGTGAGAGTGAGACTAAGTAGGCAGCAGGCAAAGATCAAAGGGCAAGGCGTCCTTCAGTCACTCGAAGGCACCGCCCGTATTTAGGGTAGGTCTTCCCACTTCAAATAATCTGACCAAGAAAATCCCTCCCAGGAGTTCCCAGCTGTTAGTGCTTCAGGTGATTTCAGATGGGTCAAGTTGACAACCAAAATTCACCATCACTAGCACCAGAGCCTGAGGACACAGCAGAGAATATTTAAAACAGTGATGTGTAGCACTTACGAAATCTCCCTCCTATGTCTGATAGGCAAAGAAAGCATGCAAGGAAATAATCACAAGGCTGTTTGCAGCAGGGATGGAGGACCTGACTGCAAGAGTTAGTTGCTCACAGAGATCTCTGCATTTGTGCTGTGTTTACCTCCCCCATTCCGTGTGTCTTCCCTTCTTGAGAAAGAATTAGATTGGTTCAAGGACCCAGCACAAGCCCTCAGAAAACCCATTCCCCTTTGCAAGATTTCTGTCTCTGTTCGGGGACTTTAATTCTCCATTCTCCTCTGAATTTGTCTTCATGTCACTTCTCAGCACTTGAGTTCTACTGTCAGTCATAATTGTTCCTACATCTTTATCCTAGAGTTGAAATCGATTCAGACTTGAACTCAACCTTATTCTCTAAGCTAGGTGGCAAGGGGACAATAAAGGGAGGGGAAACACTTTGACTGTAAGGAAGATTGGGTTCGAATTTGGAGAAATAGAGTAAGTAGCTCCTGTGTGTGTGTGTGTGTGTGTGTGTGTGTGTGTGTGTGTGTTTAGGTGTGTGTTTGTGTGCCTGTGTGTGCATGTGTCTGCATATGTCTGTGTGTGCTTCTGTGTGAGTGTCTATGTGTGTGTTTTTCTGTGTGTGTGTCTGTATGTTTATCTGTGTGTATGCCTGTGAGTGCATCTGTGTGTGTCTGTGTCTGTGTGTATGTCTATGAGTGCATGTCTGTGTATTTGTGTGTATGTATGTCTGTGTATGTGTCTGTTTCTGAGTCTGTGTATGTCTGTGTGTGTGTGTGTGTGTCTTTGTATGTCTGTTTGTGTCTGTGTATATGTGTGTGTATGTGTCTGTCTGTGTGTCTGTGTCTATTTCTGTGTATGTGTGTGAATGTGCCTCTGTGTCTGTGTGTGTCTGTGTATGTGTCTATGTGTATGAATGTGTCTGTGTATGGTGTGTCTGTGTCTATTTCTTTGTGTATGTGTGTGTGGATGTGTCTGTGTGTCTGTATGTATGAATGTATCTGTGTATTGTGTGTCTGTGTCTGTTTCTGTGTGTATGTGTGTGTGGATGTGTCTGTGTGTCTGTATGTATGAATGTATCTGTGTATTGTGTGTCTGTGTCTGTTTCTGTGTGTATGTGTGTGTGGATGTGTCTGTGTGTCTGTATGTATGAATGTATCTGTGTATTGTGTGTCTGTGTCTGTTTCTGTGTGTATGTGTGTGTGGATGTGCCTGTGTGTCTGTATGTAAACAAACTTCTTAAAACTGAGCCTCAGGACTTCCTTTTGAGAGGTGGGTCTCCCAATTCGTTTTGATTGAAACTATATTTGGATCTTAACTGTCCCTCCAAAGGCCAAAATCTTTAGTCCCTGATTTTGCTCCAAGATACACTCTTGCTATGATGTGCTGCTTTGCCACAAATGAAAGGAAAAAACTGTCAGTCAAAGTAAACGTCTTCTTTTTGTAAATTGTTGACCCCGGGTTATTTGCTGGGAAAGCTAACAGCGAGTAAGCCATCCATCCTCTCATCTCTCCTTTGTCTTCTCCTTCTAGCCAGTCTTTTCCCATTCTCTAAACTCATGTTCATTTCTCTAAGAACATGTAGTCTCATCTTTGGAAAAAAAAAAACTGGGTCTTAAATCCTTTCAGTAAAGGTCACTAATAAGGGTGTGTCGGGTGAGACAGGACAGCACCTCGGAAGAGTCAAAAACCCTCAGCAGGTCACCAAGTAACTGTCAGTTCCTTTCCTGTGACAGAGCAGGTGGGAAGCTAGAGACAGCCACGAAGGCAGATATTTTTAATTATGAATACAAACAGGGAGACTGGGGCTTCCAAAAGAATTCATATAACTGCTGATTCTCTGTAAACTGAAAGACTCAAAGCCTCTGAGACACAGTTCCCCATTACTGGTCCCAGTGCTGGGCTGTGGTCCTATTTTAAGATACAATCAATTGTGCTTCGAACATTTTAGGGAAACAGCATGGATTTCTCCATGCAGCTCTGCGGGAGGGCTGTGAAATAGAATTGCCATGTGTCGCCCGCTCCTGGCTTGTCTCGCTTTGGTGCAGGATTCTGGGTGCTGCCCTCACTTTCCCCAGAAAGTGTGAACATTAATGTTATTTCACCTCCACTGTGGGGGATACTTACTGAACTGATCCAGGTAAAATTAGCTTCTAGTCTTGTCAATACAATACTTAATTTGAGGAGAACCTCAGGTTTTCTCTTTCCCTTCTGTATTATTTTTTTCCTGTATCTACTGCTCATTTCTTTTATTATAATGTGTTTTGGGTTTTCTTTCTGTTCATAAATCAATAGTTTGCAGCAGTAATAAAATATAATTACATACATCAATGCTAAAGGTTCGCAGAGATTGCTGCTCTTACATTGTATTTACTTGGCCTAGACTGAAGTCTGTGTTGTTTTTTTGTTTGTTTTTTTCCCTAACAGAATCTCACAGAGACTAAGGCCTAGCCCAGGCTGTCCTCAGATTTCCAACAATCCTCTTGTTCTGTAGTCCCAAGAGCTGGGGTTACAGTTGTGAGCGACAGCACCCAGTGTGGCATTGTCTAAGTGAACAAGGCAAAGGCTTCCTAAAGGTCACCTGACCAGTGCCTCCTTTATATGTGTGGTTTCTCCAGACGCTGTTCCTTGGCACAATTTGGGTGATGGAGCCGAGGAGCATGGAACCTAGGACCCACAAGAATGGGCAGTATTGGCTTCTGGGCGGCGCCATCTTCAGCTCCAGACAGCCGGCCACCTTCCTGGTGAGAGCACGGGGGTCTGCCCGGCCTGAGAGGTTTGTGGCACAGGCGCCGGCGGGAGCCTTCTTGGCTCCGGGACTCCGCGGAGGGCAGGCTGCACGGGTGACCGTGTGGAATACAGAGTGCCAGCCGTTTCTGGGACGGGCGAGAGTCGCAGAGCTTCTGGGCGGCGCCATCTTCAGCTCCAGACAACCAGCCACCTTCCCGGCAAGAGCCACAGACCTTCTGAGGCGGCGACATCTTCGACTCCAGACAACTGGCCACCTTCCTGGCCAAAGCAACACAGCTTCTGGGAAAGATCCTGTTTTGGGCCTTCACCTTCAGCCAGGAGGAGGTCCAAACACCAGATAACTGTACACCTTCCCTGAAAGAGGAGAGCTTGCCTACAGAGACTGCTCTGACCACTGAAACTCAGAGAAGAGAGCTTGTCTCCCACGCCTGCTGATAGAGGGTAACAAAATCAACAGAGGAACAATCTCTTAACAAAGACAACTATAACAACTAACTCCAGAGATTGCCAGATGGCGAAAGGTAAACGTAAGAATCCTACTAACAGAAGCCAGGACCACTCACCATCATCAGAACCCAGAACGCCCACTTCGCCCAATCCAGGACACCCTAACACACCTGAAAAGGTAGACCTGGATTTAAAAGCATATCTCATGATGATGGTAGAGGACATAAAGAAGGAATTCAATAACTCACTTAAAGAAATACAGGAGAACACTGCTAAAGAGTTACAAGTCCTTAAAGAAAAACAGGAAAACACTGCTAAAGAGTTATAAGTCCTTAAAGAAAAACAGGAAAACACAACCAAACAGGTAGAAGTCCTTATAGAAAAACAGGAAAACACATCCAAACAGGTGATGGAAATGAACAAAACCATACTAGACCTAAAAAGGGAAGTAGACACAATAAAGAAAACCCAAAGTGAGGCGACGCTGGAGATAGAAACCCTAGGAAAGAAATCTGGAACCATAGATGCCAGCATCAGCAACAGAATACAAGAGATGGAAGAGAGAATCTCAGGTGCAGAAGACTCCATAGAGAACATCGGCACAACAATCAAAGAAAATGGAAAATGCAAAAAGATCCTAACTCAAAACATCCAGGAAATCCAGGACACAATGAGAAGACCAAACCTACGGATAATAGGAGTGGATGAGAATGAAGATTTCCAACTCAAAGGACCAGCAAACATCTTCAACAAAATTATTGAAGAAAACTTCCCAAATCTAAAGAAAGAGATGCCCATGAACATACAAGAAGCCTACAGAACTCCAAATAGACTGGACCAGAAAAGAAATTCCTCCCGACATATAATAATCAGAACACCAAATGCACTAAATAAAGATAGAATACTAAAAGCAGTAAGGGAAAAAGGTCAAGTAACATATAAAGGCAAGCCTATCAGAATTACACCAGATTTTTCACCAGAGACTATGAAAGCCAGAAGAGCCTGGACAGATGTTATACAGACACTAAGAGAACACAAATGCCAGCCCAGGCTACTATACCCAGCCAAACTCTCAATTACCATAGATGGAGAAACCAAAGTATTCCACGACAAAACTAAATTCACCCATTATCTCTCCACGAATCCAGCCCTTCAAAGGATAATAACAGAAAAAAACCAATACAAGGACGGGAACCACGCCCTAGAAAAAACAAGAAGATAATCCCTCAACAAACCTAAAAGAAGACAGCCACAAGAACAGAATGCCAACTTTAACAACAAAAATAACAGGAAGCAACAATTACCTTTCCTTAATATCTCTTAATATCAATGGACTCAATTCCCCAATAAAAAGACATAGACTAACAGACTGGCTACACAAACAGGACCCAACATTCTGCTGCTTACAGGAAACCCATCTCAGGGAAAAAGACAGACACTACCTCAGAGTGAAAGGCTGGAAAACAATTTTCCAAGCAAATGGTCTGAAGAAACAGGCTGGAGTAGCCATTCTAATATCGGATAAAATCGACTTCCAACCCAAAGTTATCAAAAAAGACAAGGAGGGACACTTCATACTCATCAAAGGTAAAATCCTCCAAGAGGAACTCTCAATTCTGAATATCTACGCTCCAAATGCAAGGGCAGCCACATTCATTAAAGACACTTTAGTAAAGCTCAAAGCACACATTGCACCTCACACAATAATAGTGGGAGACCTCAACACACCACTTTCATCAATGGACAGATCGTGGAAACAGAAACTAAACAGGGACACAGTGAAACTAACAGAAGTTATGAAACAAATGGACCTGACAGATATCTACAGAATATTTAATCCTAAAACAAAAGGATATACCTTCTTCTCAGCACCTCACGGGACCTTCTCCAAAATTGACCATATAATTGGTCACAAAATAGGCCTCAACAGATACAAAAATATTGAAATTGTCCCATGTATCCTATCAGACCACCATGGCCTAAGACTGATCTTCAATAACAACATTAAGAATGGAAAGCCAACATTCACGTGGAAACTGAACAACACTCTTCTCAATGATACCTTGGTCAAGGAAGGAATAAAGAAAGAAATTAAAGACTTTTTAGAGTTTAATGAAAATGAAGCCACAACGTACCCAAACCTTTGGGACACAATGAAAGCATTTCTAAGAGGGAAACTCATAGCTCTGAGTACCTCCAAGAAGAAACGGGAGAGAGCACATACTAGCAGCTTGACAACACATCTAAAAGCTCTAGAAAAAAAGGAAGCAAATTCACCCAAGAGGAGTAGACAGCAGGAAATAATCAAACTCAGGGGTGAAATTAACCAAGTGGAAACAAGAAGAACTATTCAAAGAATTAACCAAACGAGGAGTTGGTTCTTTGAGAAAATCAACAAGATAGATAAGCCCTTAGCTAGACTCACTAGAGGGCAAAGGGACAAAATCCTAATCAACAAAATCAGAAATGAAAAGGGAGACATAACAACAGATCCTGAAGAAATCCAAAACACCATCAGATCCTTCTACAAAAGCTTATACTCAACAAAACTGGAAAACCTGGACGAAATGGACAAATTTCTGGACAGATACCAGGTACCAAAGTTGAATCAGGATCAAGTTGACCTTCTAAACAGTCCCATATCCCCTAAAGAAATAGAAGCAGTTATTAATAGTCTCCCAGCCAAAAAAAGCCCAGGACCAGATGGGTTTAGTGCAGAGTTCTATCAGACCTTCAAAGAAGATCTAATTCCAGTTCTGCACAAACTATTTCACAAGATAGAAGTAGAAGGTACTCTACCCAACTCATTTTATGAAGCCACTATTACTCTGATACCTAAACCACAGAAAGATCCAACAAAGATAGAGAACTTCAGACCAATTTCTCTTATGAATATCGATGCAAAAATCCTTAATAAAATTCTCGCTAACCGAATCCAAGAACACATTAAAGAAATCATCCATCCTGACCAAGTAGGTTTTATTCCAGGGATGCAGGGATGGTTTAATATACGAAAATCCATCAATGTAATCCATTATATAAACAAACTCAAAGACAAAAACCACATGATCATCTCGTTAGATGCAGAAAAAGCATTTGACAAGATCCAACACCCATTCATGATAAAAGTTTTGGAAAGATCAGGAATTCAAGGCCCATACCTAAACATAATAAAAGCAATCTACAGCAAACCAGTAGCCAACATCAAAGTAAATGGAGAGAAGCTGGAAGCAATCCCACTAAAATCAGGGACTAGACAAGGTTGCCCACTTTCTCCCTACCTTTTCAACATAGTACTTGAAGTATTAGCCAGAGCAATTCGACAACAAAAGGAGATCAAGGGGATACAAATTGGAAAAGAGGAAGTCAAAATATCACTTTTTGCAGATGATATGATAGTATATATAAGTGACCCTAAAAATTCCACCAGAGAACTCCTAAACCTGATAAACAGCTTTGGTGAAGTAGCTGGATATAAAATTAACTCAAACAAGTCAATGGCCTTTCTCTACACAAAGAATAAACAGGCTGAGAAAGAAATTAGGGAAACAACACCCTTCTCAATAGTCACAAATAATATAAAATATCTCGGCATGACTCTAACTAAGGAAGTAAAAGATCTGTATGATAAAAACTTCAAGTCTCTGAAGAAAGAAATTAAAGAAGATCTCAGAAGATGGAAAGATCTCCCATGCTCATGGATTGGCAGGATCAACATTGTAAAAATGGTTATCTTGCCAAAAGCAATCTACAGATTCAATGCAATCCCCATCAAAATTCCAACTCAATTCTTCAACGAACTAGAAGGAGCAATTTGCAAATTCATCTGGAATAACAAAAAACCTAGGATAGCAAAAACTCTTCTCAAGGATAAAAGAACCTCTGGTGGAATCACCATGCCTGACCTAAAGCTTTACTACAGGGCAATTGTGATAAAAACTGCATGGTACTGGTATAGAGACAGACAAGTAGACCAATGGAATAGAATTGAAGACCCAGAAATGAACCCACACACCTATGGTCACTTGATCTTTGACAAGGGAGCTAAAACCATCCAGTGGAAGAAAGACAGCATTTTCAACAATTGGTGCTGGCACAACTGGTTGTTATCATGTAGAAGAATGCGAATTGATCCATACTTATCTCCTTGTACTAAGGTCAAATCTAAGTGGATCAAGGAACTTCACATAAAACCAGAGACACTGAAACTTATAGAGGAGAAAGTGGGGAAAAGCCTTGAAGATATGGGTACAGGGGAAAAATTCCTGAACAGAACAGCAATGGCTTGCTCTGTAAGATCGAGAATTGACAAATGGGACCTAATGAAACTCCAAAGTTTCTGCAAGGCAAAAGACACCGTCAATAAGACAAAAAGACCACCAACAGATTGGGAAAGGATCTTTACCTATCCTAAATCAGATAGGGGACTAATATCCAACATATATAAAGAACTCAAGAAGGTGGACTTCAGAAAATCAAATAACCCCATTAAAAAATGGGGCTCAGAACTGAACAAAGAATTCTCACCTGAGGAATACCGAATGGCTGAGAAGCACCTGAAAAAATGCTCAACATCCTTAATCATCAGGGAAATGCAAATCAAAACAACCCTGAGATTCCACCTCACACCAGTCAGAATGGCTAAGATCAAAAATTCAGGTGACAGCAGATGCTGGCGTGGATGTGGAGAAAGAGGAACACTCCTCCATTGTTGGTGGGATTGCAGGCTTGTACAACCACTATGGAAATCAGTCTGGCGGTTCCTCAGAAAACTGGATATAGTACTACCGGAGGATCCAGCAATACCTCTCCTGGGCATATATCCAGAAGATGCCCCAACTGGTAAGAAGGACACATGCTCCACTATGTTCATAGCAGCCTTATTTATAATAGCCAGAAGCTGGAAGGAACCCAGATGCCCCTCAACAGAGGAATGGATACAGAAAATGTGGTACATCTACACAATGGAGTACTACTCAGCTATTAAAAAGAATGAATTTATGAAATTCCTAGGCAAATGGATGGACCTGGAGGGCATCATCCTGAGTGAGGTAACACATTCACAAAGGAACTCACACAATATGTACTCACTGATAAGTGGATATTAGCCCAAAACCTAAGATACCCAAGATATAAGATACAATTTCCTAAACACATGAAACTCAAGAAAAATGAAGACTGAAGTGTGAACACTATGCCCCTCCTTAGAAGTGGGAACAAAACACCCTTGGAAGGAGTTACAGAGACAAAGTTTGGAGCTGAGATAAAAGGATGGACCATGTAGACACTAGCATATCCGGGGATCCATCCCATAATCAGCTTCCAAATGCTGACACCATTGCATACACTAGCAAGATTATGCTGAAAGGACCCTGATATAGCTGTCTCTTGTCAGAGTATGCCTGGGCCTAGCAAACATAGAAGTGGATGCTCACAGTCGGCTATTGGATGGATCACATGGCCCCCAATGAAGGAGCTAGAGAAAGTACCAAAGAAGCTAAAGGGATCTGCAATCCTATAGGTGGAACAACATTATGAACTAACCAGTACCCCCTAGCTCTTGACTCTAGCTGCATATGCATCAAAAGATGGCCTAGTCGGCCATCACTGGAAAGAGAGGCCCATTGGACACGCAAACTTTATATGCCCCAGTACAGGGGAACGCCAGGGCCATAAAAGGGGAGTGGGTGGGTAGGGGAGAGGGGGTGGGTGGCTATGGGGGACTTTTGGTATAGCATTGCAAATGTAAATGAGCGAAATACCTAATAAAAAATGGAAAAAAAAAAAAAGAAAACATCTGGTTGTAAAAAAAAAAAAAAAAAAAAAAAAAAAGAATGGGCAGTATTTGCAAATCTGAAGGTAAGTAGAAGGTCCTATGCCAAGGGAATGTTCTGAGATCTTTCATCCATCCAGAGAGTGGGAGAATGTCAAAAGTGAGATGGGACCACATCTCTAGAAGGTGTGGGATACTATGTGGGTTGCCAAAGCAAGGTCCCAACTCATTCATTTATTTAAGAAGTATTTGTGAGTGCCTACTGTGTGCCCATTAATGATTTGAAGGCTAGAGAAGCAATGGAAGAAAGATCAATATAGTTTCCTACCATGACAGAGTGTGTAACCTATCAAGAAAGACAAATCATAGTTAAATAACCAAACAAAGGAGTCAGTAGTCATAAGACAGCTGGAGTGGAGAGGGGGGTGGGGACTTCAGGAGCTCGCAATAATGATTCCCAGCTGGGTCTGGGAAATCAAAAGGACGGTTACATTTGTGAGTTGAGCTTTAATAAAGCTTGAGTTAGCCAAGTAAAGGGCAGAGTCCTGGGGTCAGAGATTGGAAAAGACAAGAAGGAAGAATGATCCAACAGGAAAAGGACCCTCCACGATGCCCCAGAGGATGGAAGCAAGCGGCTTGACTCGGTCAGTGAGGTGAGAGAAGGAGAGCACCCAAATGGACTAGAGAAGATGGTGCCTGGTGAGGCAGAAAGGCAGCCAGGGGCCACATCAGGAAGGATCTCACCATAGCCCTGGCCCTCTGAGGTCCCCAAAGCAGTGCGAAATCATTGAGATGGATTTTTGGGTGTTTTCTTTTTTTTTTTTTTTTTCAAAATATATGATGTGATCTTATTGGATTTTTCAAAAAAGACTCTTGTCAGTTCCAGGATTTAAAAACAAACAAACAAAACAGTAGTTTGGGGGACTGGAAATAGCACAGTGTCTGCTATGCAATTGTGAGGACCTTATTTCAGATCCCCAGGACCCATGGAAAGAGCAGGAGATGTCAGCACACATCTGTAATCTCAGTACTATAGAGACAGAGACAGACAGATCCCTGGAGCTCGCCGGCCAGCCAGTCCAGCCAAATCAATGAGTCCTGTGAGAGACTCTGTCTCAAAAAATAAGGTTGAGAGCAACTGAGAAAGACACCCCCCAATTGACCCTGTGGCATCCACATGTGCACACACTCATGTACACACACGTACACACACACACGTACACACACACATACACACACACACACACACACACACACAGCAGTTTTAGGGCACCTGAGAAAGAAGTGTGGAAAAAACAACTAAGTGGCTCAAAAAAGTCAGAAAGGAGCCTGTTCGTACACAAAAGGGTGATGGGGACTGTAACCAGGACCAGAGGCTCAAAGGAACACCGGATCTGTGAGGCTCTAGGTCAGGATCAGCTTGAAAATGAGGTTGCTCTGGTATGGCTAAGACTCAGAGGAGTAGGTGGCCTCCTATTTCTTCTGCCGATGACAAGCAGGTTCAAAGGTGTCATGTCTGAGTTCCCAACTGGGAAACCTAAAGCTAACTCTCACCTCCTGATCTATGAAGAGGAGCCATGGTGATGCACACTTAGCCCGCAGTTAGTCAGTGTCTGTTTGGAAAATGTAACTGTGCAGGAAGAAGAGTGGAGTCACGAAACAAGAGTGTGAATAGCCAACAGGAATTTAAGGAAGGCATCTACCTTCTGCTGAGGTTGTCTACAAACCTGGGTCTGTCGCAAGTGGTAATCTCACCTCAGGCCACATCTGTATAGCCAATTTGCAGCTTACCCCTTCATGTTTGGAAATGAAACAGAAAAAAGAAAGGATAGAGGATCTGTTGTTGGGAGACCTCCACTGTGGTAATCTGATCACTCTTGATAGTCCTACAGGCAGGGGCTGGGCATTTTCCACTCATCCACAGCTCACATTGCCCTACATGGTAACAATGGTCACAAGCAAGCAAACTCCACAGAGTAGGATGTGAACATGCAGAGGGCATGGCTGAGCCAACAAGGAAAAGGAGAATGAAGAATCTAGGTTGGTTTAGTTTCAATACTGAGGAGAGATACTGGGAGCTTCAGCCAGAAATGGTTGTCAGAGGAGACTCTGGCTGACTGGAAGGGAGTGTCAGTTCATTGATACAGCAGAAATATGAAGACACTCAAAGAAACATCTACCAGGTAAACTAGAACACTTGCCTTGAATTGAGAAAAACTGTCTGGCTTGGGGGTGGGGGTGGGGAACACGGAAGATACTCATGACGATAATAGTCAAATCCGATATCATGTGTAAAAGTCCTGAAGAATCCAGGAGAACCCCTTAGGAAAAATGCAAGGGACAGGAGGAAAATAAGGGAGTCAGAAGCTGAAGGAAATAAACAAGGGGTGGGACTCTGGACTTAGAGGAAGGAAATAACATCACCGTACTGATAAGGACTAAGAAGAAAGACTTTTGAGTGTGTCAGAGATGGGACCTTTGACAGCACGGAAAAGCCAGAGCATATCTCTGTGAGCTTTACGGAACCTAACACAAAGCTGTCAGACTATTCAAAGCAGTCCTGTATCTCAGGCTAAGAGACTTGATAATCCTGTTTCTATGACGGCGGTCCATGCTGAGCTTCCTAACCTATCTGGAAGAAAATCTGGTCATTCAGATCCTAAAGTCACAGTCAACCAAGTAATAAACCTACAGGGAATGGCGTCCTTTACTGTGTACCCTTGCGACTCGAAGCTTCATCCAGCCTCTGGCCTGTCTTCAGGCCATCTCAGCCAGGTTGCCACCCATCTCCATTTTCAACAGTTCCAGAGGCGATTCCTCAACGTTTGGCAGTCTGTCCTACGGTTTCTGGAAATTCTTGACAAGGTCGATGAGAAGATAGGCCTCTCTGACCCATAATTTCTAAGAAGGCCTGCTTTGGCAGGCTGAGTAATGACTCAGTTGATAGGAAAAGTCAAGCCAGAGACCTCCCTCTTATAAAAAGTCAGAGCACAGGGTCACCGCAGCTGAGGCAAACAGGCTGGAGTCCCTCAGAGTGTGCTGGAGGGCCCTGGCTAGGGAACTGAAGACTTCTGTCCTATCCCAAAACATCAAAAGCTCAGAGTACAAAGAAGTATCTGTGCTGCACCCCGAGAACGAGTGCCAATGACATTACTCATAAGGAATGGCTGTTATCAAGGTCTTGTCACTGGGGTTTTTCCAACTTCTGGTACTCAGAACTGAGAATCCTTCAGACTATGTGCAGTGCTTAAAGACAAAGAGCATCAATTAACCTCAGACAAGCATACTGAAAACACAGTGGGATGAGAAAGACTCAGGACCCAAATGCATCCTTGCTGTAGGTAATAAGACAGCTTGCAGGGCTTGTAGAGAAGGGCTGGGAAGCAAAGTTTCATCAGATTTCCAAGACTTGAAAGTTGTCAGATGCTTATTGAGGACTGAACTGGGTGGCAGAGCATAATGATGCACCTTCCTGAGGAAGGAGATTAGTGTGAGCAAGCAACTATGAACAGCATGAAGGCAGCTAGCCAAGGCAGGTGTGTGGTGCTGCCAGAGGCAAGGGACACTCATGTGAAAAGGTGGATGGGGAAATGTAAGAGGGGCTAGGCATAGCTTGGAGCATGGCACTTGCCTGGAATGTGCCACTCTTGGGGTAGATCACTAACAGCAGAAAACAGGGAACAGGAAACACAGAAGAGCCTCATGGAGAAGCTGCTGAACTTGTAAGCACTTCATCTGCACTACAGGCCTAGGTGCACTGGCATTTGACGACAAACAGTTGGGAAGGGTAACTGTCTCCAGTCAGTGACCTGGAAGGTGCATGCCATGATGTAATTTGCTGAGATGTGAATCTGAATGGGCTTCGGGGAGGCTAAAGAGTCCATGCCAGCCATATCTATCCAGTGGGTGGAGCTCACTGAACACCTAGCATTTGTGTCTCCACACAGCTTGGCTCACTTTCTCATTGGCATTGACACAGTGAGTCTCACACGGGCTTTTCGTTTTTCCTTGAGGACTCCGGTGATAATGCAGTTTAAAAGGTAACAATAACTATAATGAAGTAAGTTTATTTTAATTGCAAACTTTATGTAAATACCTTTAGAAATTATCATAGTCCCACGTTTGTTTGAGATCCATTAAGTCTGAGAGCATCCTTTACTTTTATGACTATAGTTTACTATATTTTATGGTTGAACCCGTCATGGTGACACTCATGATTCCGGAGATTCACCAAGGTCGTGGGTAAAGTCATCAAGAGAGTCACTGATCAAAGGCTGTAGATAATATATTTTATTGCCACTCTACTAGGTACATCAAATCTTTTACATTTTGAAAATAAAACATATTCTCCCTTACACATTTTTCCTACATTTTGGAGGCAGCTAACATATTCTCTCCATGTATGGCCTCTTGGCTTGTACTACCAGAAGACAATGGAGTTTTTAGCCACACAACTGCAGACTGACCAATTATTCAAATGAGAAAGATAACCTAATTCTCCAGCTGAATGTTTTTCTCTCTGTCTATCCCTTAGAAGATAATAACCACTGAAACCCAAACTCTGGCTTCCTCCCCCAAACCGTCTCTTGAGCATCGCCAACTGAACACGATTTGACTCCCAACCTCAACAATTTCCTACTTTTGTCTTCATCTGACCACATGCATTTGACCACCAAAGCTGGAAAACTCAATATTTGGCCCCGACCTTCCTCTAACACTAATCAATCACTGAGTGAATCAAATTTACCTCCTAATGACTCTCAGACGCAGCCAGGCCTCCGGAGCCCCATAACTCTACCCTAACTCAAGGCCAAATCATCTGTCAATCATGGACCCTGAAACCTTGCCTATTTCTAGTCTCCACATTGGTAGAGAACCATTTCCCACCCCCTCAAACTGAAACTTGCGTTCACTGACTTCCCCTGAAGATCAACAACGAGTTTGGGGACAGAGATTTGAAGTCCGTTGACCACTAGCGGCTGTTTTCCCCTGACTGCGCCCAAGCTCGTTCACCTCTCTACGCATTTTGCTTTTTCACAAACTCATCTCTGTCTCATCCTCGGATGTTTCTCTTCTGGGCCAGTCTCAATCAGTCCTCAGGATCTAATTCAAATGTCACTGTCTCGGTAGAGCCATCTATAAATCTCAGTGGCTCTCCTGTCTGGCCTCCCCTGGCACTGGCTATCCGTTTCTATTACAGCAGCAGCACAGTTGACTGTAACAACTTGTTAATAGATTTATCTTCTCGAGCGGATCATGAACGTTGGTCCAACCCCGAGTCGCTAGTACCTAGGGACAATACTTGGCTCCTGCCATGCCACCAGGAAGTGTTTGCTGAATAAAGGGACCAGTGATGGAGGCTTGCAGCTACATCATAAAGTGAGCCATGTCATCAAAGAAGGAGATTGCTTTTTGTGTGTGTGTGAACTATAAAGTGAAGCCAGCGTGTCAGAAAAGGTAAGACAAGGATGGAGGCTGCTTTTAGAACTGCTTTCAGAACTTTAGGAATTCATCTGTCCTAACTAAAGACTCACCCAGGCAGTCTTGTGTGGCCTGTTAGAGGAGTTCACACGTGAGTACCAGATCCAGCAAATGCTCAATGATCGTGAGGGGAAAAAAGGTTAAAAGAAGCTGCTGGCTCTGAACTATGAGAGAAGACACGTAATTAAAAAAAATCATCTCTTAAATATTCTTCCTATTTGACACCCGAGATCACAATAACACACACGTGGCAGATACACGGAATGGAATGTGCAGGCCATCTCTGGCGTCAGTTTCCATCGGGAGAGAGCGGAGACCGGCGGCTCTTCCGTCAAGGTTTCACTCTGACACAGCTGGTAAGAAATGACTGTGTGCTGGTCACCACGCACCTTCAGGAGAAGCAAAGACAAGAAAAGATCCCTAAGATCCCCAGCTTTCTACAGGGATTAGGGTTTTCTACAAATTGGCGCCTTGACTTTGTAGAATCAAGTGGTTACTCTTTAATCCTCCTGGGTTCTATAAAGCCCTGAACTTCTGTTTGTATTTAACAGGCCTTAGGTAAGACTGGGAGGGTAGCTAAGCGTTCTAATCTACCTAGATGATTCCACTAAGTACAACTTGTCTAAAGACACAAGACATTCAAAAGGCAGTGTTTCCCAAGGAGCTCCAACAACCCCCCCCCCCAACACACACACACACATACACACTGTGTGTTGTTCTGATAAGAGTATTTTCAGAGATTGTGGAGGGGTGATATGAAAACAGGCCATGAGTAGACTGAGCTGGTGCCTCGACTAACACTGGCATTTGGGGTGATTTTGTGTCAGCCTCCAATGGGATTTCTCAGGTTTCACTCTCAATACTGTGGTGCAAAAAAATAAAATTAAATTAAAAAATAAAGCTTCTACTAGACTAAAGGAAAATGCGGACCAGTGAACGAGGTAGTAAATCTATTTCGTGGCACTGCTGGAGGTCACACCCAACTCTAACAAACTATATCACAACGATACATCTCAGCTGGAGCTGATTCTCCAACATCTCTCCTCCCGCAGCCTCACCGTACCCCACTGTGGTTCCCTCTATACTCTGAACCGCGCCGCGCCCTCCCGGCCCCACCCATCCCAATAAGCAGGGTCCCGCTTCTACACCCCACTATCACCCGCGGGGCGCCACCTACCGGGGTCCCGGCCCCGCCCAACCCCACGTGCCGCGCCCCGCCCGGGAGCTAGCGGCCCTTTAAACACCCCCACCCTTGCACACTACCCCCCCCCCCGGACGGCAGCCGAAGAGGGACAAACTCATGGCGTACAGCCAGTCTCTTCCGCGGAGCTTGTCCCCCGTAGCCCTAGCCCGCTGGGCTCTCCGCCCGGGGCTACGGTCCCCTGGCGCCCCCCACACGCCCCCGCAGCCGGATGCGGGAGTGTGGGCGCTGTCCGGCTCCAGGGCGGGGCGGGAGGGAACACGGACTCCGCCGCCGCCGCCTGCCTCCGCCTGCCGCTCGGGCCGCCCGCTCGCCCGCCGCTGGGTGCGCTGCACGCGGGGGGCAGCCGCGGTGCAGCAGAGGTTCATGCAGCGGCGGCGGCGGCGGCGGCTGCTGCTGCTGCCGCCGCGGAAACAGACAAACCGGGCGCTGCCGCCGCCACCCTCCCGCAGCTCCATGCCGCCGCCGCCGCCTCCTCCTCCTCCTCTCCGGCGAAGGGCGGGGGGCTCCGGCCCGGGGTGGGCACCACTCCTCGCAGCGCCGCTCCCCTCCCTGCCCTCCGCCGGGGCACGGGAGCCGGAGAGAGCGCCCGCCGCCTCCTAGGAGCGCACGCTCCGCGCGCCCTTGCTGGAGCGAGGAGGCGGGCGTGGGCGGGCGTCGGGGCAGCCGCGACCCAGCGCGCGGAAAGGGGAGGGGGCTTCCCCGGAGGATGCCCCGCGGCGGCGGCTCCTCGCTCTTAGGCGCTAGCTGAGCTGGACCGGGAGCGAGCGGCGCGTCGCCATGCCGGCGTGACGGGTGCCCGCGGCTGCCCGCGCCGGGCCCCCGCGCTGCCCCACGCCGCGCCGCGCCGGCGCCGGGCGGCAGGATGGGCTGTATCCAAAGCATCACCTGCAAGGCGCGGATCCGGCGCGAGAACATCGTGGTGTACGATGTGTGCGCCACCATCGACCAGTGCCCCACGCGCATCGAGGAGACCTCGCCCATCGTCCTGCGCTACAAGACCCCTTACTTCAAAGCCTCGGCCCGTGTGGTCATGCCCCCCATCCCCCGCCACGAGACCTGGGTGGTGGGCTGGATCCAGGCATGCAACCAGATGGAGTTCTTCAACACCTACAGCGACCTGGGCATGTAAGCGACCGGCCACGCCACGCGGCGCGGGAGCGGGGTCCTGGCCCCTTTCTCCACTCTCCATTCTGAACCCCCTCCCCAACCCCTCTTACCGTTGCCCCCATCTCTTTCCGAACCTTCCTCCTGCCTCCCCACCCACCTCCCTCCTCCCTGCGCTTTTGTTTCAGTGACAGGGCGGGTGACGGGAGGCTCCTCGCGAAGGCATTTTCTCGTGCTTTGCTTCTGACTTCCTCGGAGAGGCGAGGAGAATAGTGAGGGGCAGGAAGAACGCGACTGGGAGGGTACAAGAGGCAAAGATAGGATGATTGGCGATTGTCGTGGGAGTTTGGGGGCGCAGTCTGTATTTGTGGGTCTCCCTGGGAAGTTTGGGGAGAGGAGTGGAGTCCCGGGGGCGCATGGGCTGTGTCGTGCGTCTTTTGGAGAAAATCAAGCTGGCTTGGAAGAGAAGGTCCAGGGTGTAGGAATGGGAGTTAGAGGTTCTGCCTTTGCTTCCCAGGCCAGCGAGCCTAAGGAGCATCTCTGCCTGGAATCTCCAGCTGGGCAGAAAGCCCCTCTAGCTATGCGCCCTGAGGACCAATTCTGGGGCGGTGGGGAGCTGGAAGGCACCGGATGCTCCCGGGCCAAGAGAAACTGGTGGCCTTGTGCTAGCCTGGTGTAACACGAGGTGTTTCTTAGGCTCAAGGAAAGGATGAGACACTTCATCTGTCTGGGGTCTTTACTTTTCAAAACTTTCCTAATTGCGGCGCTGGAAGGGATTCCCAGGCGCCCACCGCCTATCCAGTCGGCTGGCTGGGAGCTCTCCAACTTCCTTCAGCAGCGCCGGTTAGAGCGCGCTGAGGGTTTGGCAGCTGCGGTGCACCTAGATCGCCAGGGCTCTGCGGCCGCCAGGGGCGGACATCCTGCCCTGGAACCACACTAGCTTTGAGAGGTCGTGTTCTGGACTTTTTTATCTACTAGATTTTCATCTGCCCTCCCGTCCCCTTTCGGAACTAGACTCCGTGTACTTGGCCACTACATTTGGCTAGGAGACTTGGGGCCTGTATTCTACTTACTATTACAATGTCAGTCTAGAACACCCTAATTAGCTTGTAGCCTATAGGGAAACCCCTTTTCTGGAAATTCAACCTCATTTCATTTCTTAATCTAAAACTGTGGCACTCTCAAGGTTTCCTATTTAATATGGATGTGGGATGGGGGAGTTCTCATTTTAAAAGGTCAAAGCATCTTTTCAGCAGCAGTTTTGGGGCTTTTTTTCTTGCACCCCGGGAGCATGTAAGTTAACACTAGTCATAGGTGCTAAGAGGAATTTTGACAGATTGTTTTGTTTCCATTTAACTCCCAGAGTTTGCACTTTGCTTCTTAAGCATAAAAGCTCAGGAGAGAGAGAGAGAGAGAGAGAGAGAGAGAGAGAGAGAGAGAGATGCAAACCCAGCTTTGCAATATGCCTGTGCACACTGTGTTCTTGTCTTTCTGGAAATGAGAGAAATGGGGGACGTATTTTGGGTGAATCATGCCACCTAAAAAGACACACCCCGAAAAAAGTGGTTAGAATTGTGGGCTTGTTTGTTTGTTTGTTGGGGGCTTTTAGAAACTCATTCTTTTCGGCCAAGTAAGAAAGCCTGGCAGGGGAGGGTGTCTGTCTCATGATGGGGCAGTCTGGGGAGGGGGTTTCTTAACCTTGCTGGGCCAGTCACAAAGCCTGAAACCCCTAGGAAAGGAAGCCCCCCCGGGGGGGGCTGGGCAGAAGCAGCGCCCCACCCATCTTTCTCATGACTACACGGGAGAGCCCTCTGTGGCTTCAAGACCCTTGTAAATCAGTAAATACGAGATATATATATAGAGAGATGTAGATATAGATATTCCTTCCATAAAATATAAAACATTTTCTGCCAAAGGAGTCGGGTTGAGCTGTACACAGACACGATAGAACTTCCTTGTCTCTAGGGGAGGGTGTGTCCACTTTTGAACCAGTTTTCACAGGCATGAATTCCTAACAATATATTCTCCTGTTATACCTTACTGAGTTCTTGCATTGGAGGTTTGGAAAGATTTTGTTTGTTTCGTTTAACTGCTACTTTCAATATTTTAAGATTGCTGGTTCCCGTGTTGTTGGGGAAGGGAAGCGAGAATAGTCTCCAAGAAATCATAAATTGCATTATTATAGATCTGTATCCAGAGTCAATCTCCCTCTTTGTGGTTGTAATAATTGTTATGTGTTTAGGGCCACTTTGGAGCTTAGGTTTTTACTGAACCAGTTTCTACAGAATATTTATGCTCTGGAAAACTTTGCCAATATAAACTTTTTAATGGGAACTCATATTGCATAGAAGTCACGGCAGTCTATCCGTTGTTGTGTCTACTTTAGCCAGTACTGTGAGTGGCAGACACTGCAGCCTGGGTGTTCACGCCTGTGCAGTGTTCTCTTGAAGAAGCATGGTGCTGTGAGTTAGGTTACGAGGGTGACTTCTCAGTATTTTGGAAAGAACTGTACAAGACTAAATCCACATCTCAAACACCAAGAAGCTACTAGTTCCAGGATTGAAAGAGCATGTCTTTGTGGCTTAAATGTTGAATTTCCTGGAGTAGAGATGGGGTAGGCTTTTTTATTAGCGTTCAAAGAATTGGGTTTTATTATGGCATTTTTCTTTTTTTATGGTTTTTTTGATATTTTTTAATTGGGTATTTATTTCATTTACATTTCCAATGCTATCCCAAAAGTCCCCCACGTGCTCCCCCACCCACCCACTCCCACTTCTTGGCCCTGTCGTTCCCCTGTACTGAGGCATATAAAGTTTGTACGACTAATGGGCCTCTCTTTCCACTGATGGCCTACTAGGCCATTTTCTGATTCATATGCATTTTTCAAACAAAATGTTTGCTGTGGTTTTTCTTCACCCTACCCCCACCCTTAGTCCCAGTTCCTTCCTGTGCCCTTCAACCCCAGTAGCCTCCTTTCTGCTTTCATGTTACATGTGCCCTCTTGACCTCTCCCCTCTTTCTCAACAGCTCTTGTTCTTCTCTTGTGGTCTCCCGCCTAGTTTCAGATTCTGTACCCACTCTCTTACACACACCCATTTACAAACTTACAGACACCAGAAGTTAGTCAACATATGAAAGAGCATGAGATTTGTGTGTGGGTGAGTGTATGTGTAAGTATGTGTGTGTGAGAGAGAGAGTGTGTGTGTGTGTGTGTGAGTGTGTGAGAGAGTTTGTGTGTGTGTGTCAAAGTGTGTGAGCATGTGTATAAGTGTGTGTGAGAGTGTGTGTGAGTGTGTGTGTGAGATAGAGGTGTGTGTGAGAGTTGTGTGTGTGAGAGAGTTTGTGTGAGAGCATGTATGAGAATGTGTATGTGAGAGAGAGAGTGGTATGTGAGTTGTGTGTGAGAGCATGTGTGTGAGTATATATGTGAGAATGTGTGTGGGTGTATATGAAAGAGTTGTATGTGAGAGAGTTTGTGTGTGAGCATGTGTGTGAGTGTGTATGTGAGAGAGAGTTATATGTGTGAGTGTGTGAGAGAAAGAGTTTGTGTGTGTGTGTGTGTGTGTGTGCGTGTGTGTGTGTGAAAGAGAGAGAAAAAGAGAGGGAGAGAGTGTTTGGGGGGTTGTTTTTGTCTTTCTGAGTCCAGGTCACCTTAATTTAATGTACTTTGTGGATCCACCTATTGTATGTAGATTTTATAATTTTACTTCTTTTATGGTTAAGTAAAATTCCAGTGGGTATATGTGCCATGTTTTCATTCTCCATTCTACTGTTGATAGACTCCTGAATCGTTCCATTTCCTTATTGTTGTAAGTGATACAGTAACATGGATGGATAGATGTCTCTGTGGTCTGATATAGAATCCTTTGGGTATATATGCCTAGGTGGGATAGGGTAGTTGTATGGTATGCTATGGTATGGTGTGGTATGGTACTTTCATTTTAAGTCTTTTTAGATACCTCCATACTGGTTTCCATAATGAATATATCAGGTTTACACTCCCATCAACACTGGGTTTCTCTTTCCCCACATCCTACAGCATTTATTGTCTTTTTTTTTTTTTTCTTGATCATAGCCATTCTGACTGGAGTGGGACAGAATCCCAAGGTGGATTTAATTTCCATCTTCAAGGGGTAGGCTTCTAAAGGAATATTTTAAATAGTCGGTGGCCACGATGGTGTAATTTGAACCTGAACTCAAGTGACTTGGTACTTCCCCAAGGCGCTATGGAGAGTCTGGCTGGTGAATACGTGCCATGACTTGATTATTTCTAACTTGGGTCTGGTGGATCTGGTGAATGTGGACTTCAGTAGAATGCGCAAAGTATTCTTCCAGCAAGGAGAGCCATTGGTTTCTCAATCAGTCCACAGTGAACTCAGTTTTCCCAGATGACCAGATACGCAAGCACCACAGAGGAAACAAGGGAGGGGAGGAGACGAGGCTATGGTGGAGTATGCATGCAGCTGAAGTCTGACAGGCAGATTAGGGCCTATGGGGAAGGATCACATAACAGTCTAAAAATGGGAGAGTTAAGGTCAGCTCTTCATGACCACGGGGAGTTAGGAGTTTCTCTGTGTCTTCTTCATACTTCATGGGTATGCAGAGGCTGTCCAGAGGAGGCAGAACAGCCCTGAATGCTCAGCCCAACACCCAAGAGATTTCCTGGGTGAGGTTTGAGCAGGAATGGAGCTTTCTTGCCAGGAATGAGTGGGGTGAGGTTGAAACCAGGGGAAAGGCTGTGGCTAGAGAGTCTCTCCTGCGTGTTGTCTTCTCGGGCTGTAAAGAGATTCTCCCGGGAAGGGCTCAGATCTGCCCATCTGGAGAGCATTGCCTTAGGTGAAATTTAGGAGGATGTATCTCACTCCTCAATTTCAAGAGAGAGTCCTTATCTAGCTCCCTGCTCCTCTAGTACCACAGCTATTGAGCGTCTGACTAGCCCCCCACCTCTGAGACCCATTCACCCCCATCCGAGCTGCTCTCCATCTATTGAGAAACCTACTGGTTTGGAGTTTGCAATCTCCATACTGCTAACTCCAATGGGCCTGCCTATGAAAGGCTCGCCTTTTCGATGGACCATGTATGACTGACAGACAGCTTTCTGTCCTGGTTAACTTCTCTGGTCTTTTAGCCCCCATTCTCTTTCCAGCTGTTCCTACCTCTGTCTTACCTTACAAATGTTACTTTATATCACTCAAAATACGTATTTCCCTTCTCGTTTTTACACTTTCTCTGAGTAACTCCATCCACCCCAATAGCAGCAGATGCTCTCTGTCTGGTATGCGGCCAGGTGCATGTGTTTGTGTGCAGTTCTGCTTGACTGGTGGAAAGGTATCTCTGGCTTAAGGTTTCTACTCTTAAGGCATTTTTCTGTTTATTTCTTTTGGTGGTGGTGTTGTTTAATCATTTGAGAAAGATTGTACTGTGTAGCCCTACATGGTCTGGCGCTTAGTATGAGGCTGGAGCTGGCCTGGAATTTGGGACAATCCTCCTAATTTGACCTTCTGCTTTGGCCTCCCACACGCTAGGATTCTAGCACTGCGCCACACCCAGCTTCTCTCTTAAATGTATGCTCTCCACTGAAACATTCGCCATATTTCTCCATCCACTGTCCTTCCCCATCTTACTGAAGAGTACTTCCACTCCCTGAGTTATGCAAGCCAAAACGTCTTGGTATCATTCCGGATACTCCTTCACTCATCCATTCTGTCATCAGACCTACTGACCCCTCTCCATGTCTGGGGCGCAGCCACTTCCCTTTGTGTGTTCATGGCTGCCATCTTCTGCTTTCCACCCGTACTTACCAGTTCCATCCTTGCTCTTCCCTCCAGACTCTCCCCCACACAGCAGGCAGAGTGATCCATTACAAACACAAATGTGCTCACTTTCCTGCTTAAACTTTTTAGTGTCTTCTCATCACAGGTGGTATAAAATGTATAGAACACTTTTCACTCTGGATTTCTGCTTTTAAGCCACACCAGATGTCCCCCAGGGTCTCTAGTGGAACTGGATTTACCCAGCTCAGAGCATCGCCCCAGGCTGGCCTGTGTCTGAAATGCTCCTCCTGCCTTCCATGATGTATCTAATCCCCGTTCATCATGCAAGTCTCAACTGCCCCTCAGAGGCCACCATTGACTTCACAGTTTCAGTGGGGTTCTCCAGTTCTGCTCTTCCATTTCTATACCTACAGCCAGGGGAGTGCAACGGTTCACTAACCTCCTACACATATCACGAAAGTAGATATTATATCTGTTGTGTCCTCCGTGAACACTGCCTGGACCATAGAAGATATCCAGTAAGCATGTGATATTGTTAAATTCATGAGCCATTTTTATCACTTTTAATCACCAGTGTCCCCTTCAACAGACCGTGTCTCTTCAAAACTAGCTTTTCATGTGAACCCTAAGTGTCATCTACGGAACTGATACCCTGGCGACTGCTTAGCACTGACACACATCCTAACTGCCCTGAGCTTCTGTGCCCATTTTGTTCCTCTGGACTTCACTGGAAGGTTTGCTTCTCTGCATATGGCTTGTATCTTTCACCTCCTCTGTCTCAGCTGGGTTCTGCCCATCAACTGCTGAAGCCTCTTATCTCACCTACCTGCTGTAAAATGATACTTAGTGTCCACCCAAAGAAACGTGTGGTAGGAACCCTGGAGCCACTGTTCCACCTTAGCCCGTGATTTGTGAGGTTGGAGACATGCCTGGTTGAGCTGTGTTCCCCTAAGCTAGCGTTCACCTGTTTGTTTCTGGATCTATGCTGCTGTATGCGTGGGGTTGTTTGGAGGTGGCCCTCACTGATGGGCACACCTTTCAGCATTTGCCATTTCTTCAAGGGATCTACTGAGTCCCCACACCCACGATCCCTTCCCATTACTATAGAGAGGCTCAGGAAACACAGGGGACCCTAGTCTAGAGAGAGCATCAGGTGGGAAACAAGATCCAATTCCTTGCTGCATGTCCTGAGTGCCCTTGAAGGGGAGATGGCCTAACCCTTTTCCTCTAATCTCCTCCCCCATCTCTGCAAAAGAGGAGCAGCAGAGGATTAACTGGTTTTATCAGCAAAGCATTAAGCTCCCTAGAGATAAAGCACAACTCCCAAAGAGACAGAGAGCGTATACATGGAAAGGTAGAAGGAAGGAAACGAGATGTACTTTGTGCCTGGGTGCTAGACTGCAGCTGCCCGGGGTGGGGGTGGGGGGAAGCAGAGAGAGGGTAATTTGAGGGCACTGGACTGTAGGATACAAATGACCTTTCCCTAGGCAGCAGGAGTATAGGATGTCTTTGGGGGCAGGTCCCAGGTTCCCTTCTCCTAGCCTCCTGTGTCTACCTTGTTGCATTAAGAAAAGTTGCAGAGGATGACAGAAGCCACTGTTTCTATTAACACTCAGCAGGAAGTGGCTACAGTTTCAAAGTTGATTCTTATGGATTCCTTCCTTTAAGAAGGTGAAGAAAGCAATAGGAAGTAATCAGAAGAGCAGTCAGGTGAATACCCCAGAGAGGGGCATAGCTCACAGAGCTGAGGGTCTCTGAAGGGAGGGGCTGGAACCTGACCTCCAGCAGCAGATACCCACAAAGTGAGGTCCGCACCCACAGATGTACTGTGGGCCAGATTGCCTCTCGTTCCTGCAGGTTCAAATCCATAGGATGTTTAAGGACCGGCTCCAGAGTTGTCAAGGATTTCGGTACAAAGCAGGTGTTGATGTGTGTGGGAGAATGTCTGGAAAATCTGGGTGGTTTTGCTTGAGAGGGGACATAAATAGCACACACCATAAACATAAAACCACACGCTCTACGTGTTAGAGGCCTGTGTGTGTGCCGCAAGACTGAGTCCCCTCCTTACATGACCTCATGGCAACCTTACCCAGCAAGGGACGCTTTCCTAGAACAAGGTCCAGGGAGGCTTAGCAACCTGTCTGAAGCCTCACAGCCAGCAAGAGGCCCAGCCAGGAAGCCAGCCTGTTGGTTCCTGGCCCCTCCATTTTGAATGGACCACTTTGCCTTCCAGGAAGGAGGCTTTCCAGACTTGCTCCACTAAATAAATATAATGAACTTAGTCTTGTTGTTTTTCACTGGTTCGTGAATTTCCTCGGTGCTTTGCAACTGAGTTCAGAGAACATGGAAGCAAAACTCCTGGAGTCTCTATCTCACCCTCCCTCCCTCCCTCCCTCCCTCCCTCCCTCCCTCCCTCCCTCCCTCCCTCCCTCCCAGAGAAGCAGTTGTGATTAACAGTGAGATCTACATCTTTGTAGGAGGGTGGGAACAAAGAGGGAATGAGCTCCATCCATGTTCATGGTTTCTGGGAATAGAGGCGCCATCTCCAGCCATCCACACCACCCACAGTGGCTGGGTTGCAGGGTTTTGGGCTCGTGCAGTTCCCCTGTGGCCCTGTGGATGACTGGAGAAGAGGAGGGGAATGCTTTCTGGTGACTCTACCCTTAGACATTCAGATGTGTTTCTGGTTCCCATAATTCACGTGCTATTCCTTTCATTAAAGCCCATCAGACCAGCGCTGGTGGGTGGACCCTGCTTCTAATTAAGTTCTGGGAGACACACCAATTGGAACTGTTCACCGTGCCAGTTTAAAATCTAGCTGCTGGCTCTCCGGCACAGAGCTAGAGTCAGAAGACCCGGGTTCCAGTGCCAACTCTGAGACCTTTGGCAGGGTCTTCAAAATTCAGTGTCTAGTCTGCTTGTACATAAATGAGCAATCATGTCTAGAGTCCACTGGATCTAGGAATCAACTGAAGTGGAAACCGCGCAAAGGCGTTGCAAACCGTGGTGTGGTGTGGTGTGGTGTGGACATGTTAGCTTGATTATTATAGGTCTTATCAGGTAGCACTGCCAGTCAGTGACTCCAGATAAGCCTGATGGGAGAAGAAAGTTGAGGTTGTGGCTCCCTGACTTCCCTGGGCAGAGAATCATTTAGACCTTTGAGAGGACCTGAACATGGCAGCTGCCTAACAGCCCTCCCCAGAGCTAGAGGAGAGGGAAAAGCCCCTCCTGGGCCTCTGAGGCTGTGTTTTCCTCTCATGGTGAGAGGAGTGTGAGAGAGACACCCTGGTCCATCAAAAAGTCACCTTCCAGCTGTGCCCTACAAAGCGTTTGGGACCCTGCTTTGAATTCCTGAAGCTGATCCCTGAAGTGTGGCCACTTTCTCAAGGCCACCTGCTCCTCACAGAGCCCTCTCTTGGTGACAGTATCACTTATACATAAGCTACAGGGTACCTCATTCGAGGAGGAGGGAACACAGCCATGCTGATCATACCCAAGAAAGTCATGGGTGTTTCATTGTAGAGAAGACAGAAACCAACATATGAAATTGTTTGTATCCTAAACTATTTTTTAACATTCTTCATTCTTTCCAAATGTGACATTTTTTTCACAATTTCATCTCTCTGTAAGCAATGTCTCATAATTAATCTTACAGTAATCATAAAACAGATTTTAGGTCAACAGTTATCCCCTATTTTAGAGAAGCAAGCAGAGGCTCAAAAAGATTCAATCGTGTGTTCCATGTCAGGATCATCCAAATGTGTTCAACAATTGCAAAGAGAAATTCCAAGCTGTCCAGTAAAAACAGTAAATAAGGCTGCCTGATGGTCTAATGGCCCATGAGTGTGGTGACTGTGTCAGTCCCGTCTCTGGAGCATCCCCTGGCTTACGCTCCTGGGGCCTGACCTTTTCCAGCTGGCTTGTGAGCTCGTGTCAGGCCAAGGCACTCAAAGGCCGCCAGAGGTCTGGCTAATGGGAAACAGTAAATCGACATCCACAGTGAGCAGTCACAGCAGCCTCCTAAAGGGGCAGGCAGGCCAGGGATGCCAGGGTCACAGCAGCCTCCTAAAGGAGCAGGCAGGCCAGGGATGCCATGGTCACAGCAGCCTCCTAAAGGAGCAGGCAGGCCAGGGATGCCAGGGTCACAGCAGCCTCCTAAAGGGGCAGGCAGGCCAGGGTCACAGCAGCCTCCTAAAGGGGCAGACAGGCTAGGGATGCCAGGATCACAGCAGCCTCCTAAAGGAGCAGGCAGGCCAGGGATGCCAGGGTCACAGCAGCCTCCTAAAGGGGCAGACAGGCTAGGGATACCAGGGAATGCATAGTGTAAGGAACAGGCTTTGGCAAGGCTGAAAGCTACCAGAAACAGGTAAATTCGATCTTGCTTTGCCCTCTGCCATGGAGTGGGGAGCCGGGGTGTCAGGAACTGGAGGAAGGAGGAGCTTCAAGGGAATCAGAAATGCTGGTTCAGTGAGGAAACGGCGTCAGACCTGCTCACTCTTTTTCTTTTTTCTTCTAAACATGAGAGTCACACCAGGAGTTGCCATTCCAAAATGGCAAGAACATCAAGTCAAGAAACTGATGGTTTTCAATGGCTCAACACTTCCTAAATCTTCATGAACTGACTTCACATTGTATAGAGAGAAGAGGGGAGATTTGTGCCACCAAACTAAACCCCAGAGCTCATAGTGAAGATGTTTTCTCGGTCTTTGGGACCAGGGAGCCAGTCTTTTATAAGGACACCTGTCCACTTGGAGTGATTGACAGGTGTCTCCTTAGCATGTCTCCCTGCGCAACCATAAGCAACTTAACCATCTTAATTATTGCAAAGCTATTTGTTGAACGCTTAAATAGCGCCACATGCTTTGTGTGCAGTGCCTCTGAAGTAGGAACCACCCTTGTTTTCCTCAGAATAAGATGGGGAAATAAGAACAAAGGGGTGCTGGTGGCATGTCTAACATTAGGCAACTAACTAGTGGAAAAGGCGGATTTAGAAATAGTTAGAACTAATTCTAATGACTGTGATAGGCTGCCTTAGAAGAGTTGAGCAAACAAATGGATGGGTGGGTGGGTGGATGGACCCATGGGTGAATGCATGAATACGCGTTGACTACTCTGGACATTGATTGCTTGCTTTTGTCCTTGCTGAGGAAACCCAGGAAACAAAAGGTTTAAACCAAATTGGATGTGCCTAGGGTTCCGCCTCCCAGCTGCCTAGCTCCTTCAGCTGGTCAGGATCTGATGCTAATGAGACCAAGGTCTTAGGAAGAGATCCAAAAAAGGGCAGGAGCACCCTCGCCAGCAGCCGTCCCCAGCCAGCTCTTGTTCACAGCAAGGTTAGACCGACGTAGAGTGAAACGACTAGAAAACACCTGAAAGGGGCAGTTCACCAGAATCCTCTTTGCCTCATCAGGTGTTAGATAGCACAGTAAAGCATACGGCCCGGAAGCCCACTTTACAGACATGCACACTGGAACCTGGGAAGGGCATCGTGAGATGCTGGTAGAACCGGGATTCAGACCCAGGTCTATCTGATGCCATTGCTAAGGCTTCCATTCCCTGGGCTTTTCTGCAGCCTTATTCTGTTGGGCAAGGATGGATACATACCTAGCCTTCTAGTTTGAAAATCAGTAAACTGACGAGTTTACCTTCTAATTTTACTTACACACACACACACACCCATGTAAGCTGAGAGTCCAAGTCCACTGGCAGAAATGATCACCTGTAGAGAGGAAGCAGGCAGAGTATAGGACGAGTCGAATCCCTTAGCAGCACAGAAAGGAACTCAGATCAACCCAAGGGATGTCTGCACAATTGCCAGGGGTAGGGACCAGGCTATTGCCAGTGTCTGTACACAGTGATTAGCAAGCTACAAAGGAGAGGGTCTCCCCAGAGACACCCATCACAGATGGCAGGAAATATGAGGTCCTGGCAGCCAAGAGAGGCTGGACGTATGGAGAAACTGGGATTCGGCTGGGATGCCCAGCAATTCAGAACCTGTTCTCCAGCTCTTTCAGACTTACCCCACCCAGCCCAGGTGCTGACAGCAAGCATGGTCCTCCTGGCTCCCTGCCCACGGACAGGCATGGTATCCCCATGTCCCCTGGCAGCCTCAAAAGAAACAAGATCCAAGTGATGTCAAAGATGACAGATTGTGAGGGGGCCAAGGGCCCTCCCCTGACGGCAGGGCTCAGCTGGGAGGCCTTGGAGAGCAGAACAGATGGGGGACGTCTGAGAGGGATATCCTAGCAGCCTGGGGACTCTGTCTCTGTTGTGGCTTTTAGTTGGGTTTCATCCATTTGGATTTTTATAGCATTTTCTTTTTGTGTTAAGGGGGTTTAGCCTAGGGATGTGATAGTGCTGTGTCTGCTTACTCCAAAGGAGAGGGGCTGCAGAGAACAGGTCCAAGCAACTCAGTTGTGCTTCAGTCTTTTCAGGACTTCCGGATAGAAGAACGCTGTCTGAGGGGAAAATGTAGACCTCCCAGCAGTGTGTCACAACTTCAGAACCATTACCTGGAACTTTCCAGGCCATGTCTCAGGAGGACTCAAGAAATCCAGGGCGATGTCAGATACTCAGCCTCCCCTGACTCGACCCTATTCCAACCTTCCTCCCACTCTCAAAGACTGCACTAAGACCCACTTCCTGCCTTGCCTGGAGGAGGATGCAGCCTCAGATCTCCTGGGCAACTTAGGCCCCCATTATCACCACCTGGGTGGCATGCTTTTTGCAGGTCCCATAACTCCAAGATGCCCTGATGCCTGGGTAGCCTGGGATTTGTTAGTATTTGCTGCCAGGCTCCCACTTGCTATTGTCAAGATCTGCTTGGCCTGTCTTTGTGTCTGTTGCAACTTCTAGTTGTCAAGTTCTGACCCACTGCCTTCAGCCTGTCACCTTTTCAGACCATTAGGTCCCACTGGCAGGGTCTCCTGAATCCTCTGATTTTTAATTAATCAATATCCTCCCTTGGGCTCACCTACCTGAGGCTAAGAGGCCACAACTGGAGCAGCAACACCCTACACCCTAAAAACAGGAACTCCCATCCTCCCAGGAGCCCATGAACTTCTGAGCTTTGGTGGGCAGCTACTTTCCAGAAGAAAACTCTCTCCTAAATGGCCATTAATGAAATTTACCCAGGAAACTATAGCTCTGGGTCCTACGTATTGGATCATGGTGTTGAGGACTCGGACTAGGGAGGTTTGGGATCCAAAGAGATGGATGGATGGTGGGGGAAGAGGGGAGGGCAAGTCATCGAGCTGTGAGGACCATTTCTTTCCCCAAATTCCTGGCATGGTAGGGAAGAAGTTAAAGAATATGGTTTGCTTCCCTTCTTGGGAACCATCAGAAGGCCCTGGATAGCAAAAGCAGAAAAGCAGGCTCTTATGATGTTTAAAAAAAAAAAAAGAAGAAGAAGAAGAAAATAAACGTACAGCACCTAAGGGCCCAGAGAAGCCAAGTGGGGCTAGGTCCTTCCTCATGTTCCTCAAAAACCCTTAACCTTTTGCCTTGCCTAAGTGACCTCAGACTCCAAATGAAGTCTGAACTGAATTCGTCCGTTGCGTATCTCCAGATGTGGATGTACTGTCAGCATTTAGACAAGAGCAGATGCGCTCTCAAATGCAAACACAACTGTGTCCAGGTCTATACCTTGAGAGAAAACCCCTGTGTGGGTGCTGGGAGACTTTACAGAGGTTTGTAATCATACAAAAACTATCACCTTTTATTTTATGTGCATAAGCATACACACCTGCTACTTCCTGAAGTGGTGGGTCACTTAACACTGGCAGCCAGAATTATATATGTCACAGAATCTCAAACAAACAAAGTTTCCTGGGATGTTTTTCTGCCTTCGTACATAAGCATAGACACTGGAAGATATTCTAGTGCAAATCTTGCTGGCTAAACTGGAGCTCCCGGCCCACAGGTTCCAAACTAGATCATAGTCTGGGGTCTGGGTTACACCATCCACCTTACACATGGTTCTGATTTGCCTCTGTAGATATTTAAAAGAAGCTGTGTAGGAAACTTGTCGTTGTTCAAACTCGTTGCAGAGGTTGCTCTGTGTTCTAGATTATTGTATCTTGAAAATGTTGCACGTTCTAGATAATTCTATCTTCTTGGACCGCCAGTCACAGAGAGGGTCTTGTGAAGCCTTTCTTCTCTGAAGTATTCATGACTCCTCTTCTGTTTTTCAGTTTTTAGCTTTACAGAATATTTTTTAGGCTGGGTCTTCTTATGTCTTGAGTTTTCAGTTTTTTGCTTCATTTTGGACTCCCAGGAATTTATTTTGCAAACTCAGTCACGCATTAAGAAGAAGTCGTAATAGGGAAGATTTTCCATGGTGTTTAGTTTATCATGGTTTGCTCGATAGATCCTTCGTTACTCGATTATGGAAAGGAGTTTGCTTTTTGTGATTACCCTTATTGGATTGAGTGGGTATGTTTTCAAATAAGTTTGTGTCGAGGCAGCACTCTTAGAAGAAGTACTGTTTCTAGGCATTCTGTATTAGGAATTGAGATGAGAGCCAAAGCACTGCCAGTCACAGAAAGGGTCTGATTAAGACCAAGGTCAAGGGAGCCCAGCAATCACCTCTGCTATGCACTTGACACATCCAAGGTCATATTGATGCCCCAGCAGATCTAGTTTTTTTTTCTGATGTATTATATCACCCAACTGTACACACTCTAAGGCCCAAACTACTATGACAAGCCAGAAGATTCTTCTAGAAAGAAACCTGCATTCCTAAGGTGCCTCCAGGCTCGATGGGGTCCAGCAATCCTCAGTATCTCCCTGCAGCAGCAGAGAGACACACACAGCTGGCTCCAAGTTTTCCTGCACCTGTTCTCTGGCCTTGCCCCAAGGGCTCATTTTGCACTGGCATTTGGCTTCTGGCAGGCAGGAGCTTGTCTGCTTCCTTCTCTTCCAGATGGCTCTGAGAAAGACCAGCAGAGGAGGGGGTGGGGTGGAGATAGGAAACAGGACCAGGAAGCAAAATGCTCGCCATTTGGAAGATGCAACCAGGGACTCCTAAGAAGGCACGTATGCCTGAAGTCAGCCTGGCACTTACTTGATGGTCTGACTCTAGATTGGGGGGAGCAGATCACAGGACCCCTGCTTTGAATTATTCTGCGGCACAGCTATCTCAAGTTGGTTGAAACCATATACACCTACACTCTCATAAGCATTATAAACAAAGGAGCAAAGAAACGAGCTAAAAGGCCAGGCTGGAACCAAGTCAGGTAGAGATGCTGCCGTGTGTTGCTTCTGTGGAGCACCCACAGGTTGTAGGGCATTGGAGATTGGGTATGGAATTATCCTCCATAGCACACATGGGCAAACCAGGGTTCAGCAAGCAGAACTCAGCAGACAGGTTTATAGGGTTAGGAAGTGCTATCTGATTCCGCACTGACTGTCCCCTTAAATAGCTAGTGCCTGGGGGTGAGGGGCAGTGAGTTTCAAAAGCTAAAGGACTGGAGACTTCAGTGCAATGCCTCTATTGCACAAGTAAGAGAACCAATTAAAACGAAAGAGGGGGGCTGCCCAAGGTCACTCAGAAAAAAATGAGAGGTGCGAAAATGATGGAGCGTCTTTTAAAAGTCTGTATTCCAAAATATTTTAATTCAGTTAATCTCATTTTTATGAGTGCTTAACATTTCTCTTAGCAACCCACTCTATCATGGAATGACAGTCTATAGGCATGGCCCAGCCTAATACACAATTAATTGTGTAGGGAGAAAGAATCTCAGGCCCTATTTTTATTTTTGCCTCTTGGTTCAAAGACACAGAACGGATTGCCTCCTTCTGCTTAGTTTCCATTAAAAAAAAATCTGAGCCGACCTCTACTGTCCTCCCTGTTAAGTATCCATCACTGATGCCTAGTCACAAGCAAGGAGAAGGAAGAAGAGGAGGGGGAGGGGGAGAGGAGGAAGATGAGGAAGGGGACGAAGAGGAGGAGAAAATGAGCATGAGATGTTAAACGTTTACACAAACTTGAACTCATTTATAGCCCATTCAAATTCGTATTACCTCCATTCCACACATAAAGAAATGGGGACTTTCGAAAGATCTAGTAACTTACCCAAGCTCATAATGCAAAGAATTCTAAATGAACAGCTGATTGCCAAGCATATAGGTGTTTATCTTTTTTTAAAAAGTAAATATTAAATTGTAAGTAAGATTTGAAAAAAAAAAAAGGTAAACCACAAACAGTTGGAACATTTCAAACAAAACCACTGCAAACACTCTTCCCAGATTGAAACTTTACACAAGCCAAACACTATGAAATATGTCAAAGCATTGAGTTCCTTAGGTGTTCAGCTCTCTGGACCCCTCATAGCATCCTGTGTATCCCTCAGAGGTTTCCCAGTAGGTAGAGCACAGTGCTGAAGATCCACTGTTGTTAAAGTTGAAGGTCTAACTTAACGGAAGGGTGTGACTCAATAGAGACAATCACAGGATCCAGACACCCAACAGCCAAGAATTCATTACCCTTGACTCTCCTCTCCTAAGAGACAACATATAGAAAGCATGGTCCGAGGAATCTTAGTAAGTAAGTTCAAATCCTGCCCTCAACCACCTACCAACATCTCTATCTGCTTCCCTACCTAGAAGAAAGGATAATGATGTTCCTACTTGTGGCATGGTCAAAATGGTCATGAACCATCTTCATGTGCTATAGCCACTAATAAGTTCTATTAATAAGATCATGCTCCAATAAATAATCTCCTACATCCTCCCCACCAAAGAATAGATAGACAAATATTTATTGACTATCCGTAAAATGGTAAATGTCCATGGTATGAGTCCTCCAGTTGGTTTGGAATTACCTAGGTGTATACCCCGGTACTTAATATCAAGCACGTTTACCATGGGTAACTTCCAGTGCATGAAGCCTACTCTAAGCAAGGCAATCCAATAGACCCATGAAGACCTTGACACACCATACATTGCCTTTGCATCCAGCCTTCTGCAGGCAGAATCTTGCCAGTTCCTGGCAGTGCCTTGTGTGGTTCTCACTTGGTTCAGAAGCCCCAGGCTAAGCCATCTGCAGCCCTGGAAGGAGTTTACTGTCCCTCCTGCTCACTAATCCTGCCTAGAAGTTATTATCTTGGCATGGTGAACCACAGCATGCCAGTAGAAGAGGGCATCTCCTCCCATTGACAACTCTAAGGCTATCTGCCGTAGTCACCCTTCCCTGTCCTAAGTCCAACAGGTTTTCCTGTGTCCAGAGCGGCTCGTACTGTGCTAAGCTTTCTTCCCTGCTCTGAGCATCTTTCCATGGCTGAGGCTCTTTTTGATATCTCCTCTTAGACCTGGTCTCTTCTGAACTCCAGCCAGGCAAGAATGAACTAAAAGCTCTAGGGTAATGAGCTCAGAATTCTGGGAACCCCAATAGCTTTTATGTGTGTCCCAAGTGGTTTGGGGACCTTGGAGTCAGACCTACAAGAAATTGAACAGACCATAAAAAAGACAGAAGTGGCTAACTGAGCCTGAGTGCTGAGTACAGAGGGAGATGAGGAGTCTAAAGCAAACAGTGACGACTGTTTAGTGTAACTCTGTATGGCTCAGAGTAGAGTCGGTGCAGATGTTCAGCTAGTGGCTGCTCTCTTTGCCAAGATCAATGGCTTTCAACAAGTGGGTCGTGGCTCCATTGAGAGTTGAACACGGGTATATCAGATACCCCTCAGATATTTACATCCCGATACATAACAGTAGAAAACTTACAGGTGGCAACGAAATAACTTTACCTTTACAGTTGGGGTCATCACAATGTGAGAAACTGTACTAATGGTCCACAGGATTAGGAAGGGCGAGAAGCACTGGCCAAGAGTTTGACTGAGATGTCTCCTAGGGTTTTTTATTCTGATGCCTTCTCGGTATGGAATTTGAGCGTTAGTTTTATGTATACCCTGACCCGTTGTGTATTCCCTAACTTCCTGTCTAAACCATCTTGGAAACTTTCTAGGCTCCAGCCCACCCCACCCCTGCCCCCTCAACTTCAAACCTTCACCTTTGGTGTAAAGAAGCTTGGCCCTCACAACACTGCTTTGACTTGTGTTGCTGGTTAACAAGTCTTCTAACACCAGGAAATACGAACAGCTTACTTTCCATCCGTCTTCATTCCCAGAGAAATGTATCATCCTAAGCAGCCCATTAGTTGGTCTTGATTCATCATTTTATCAAATGTCTTTAAGATTTATATTAACCACTGTTCTAAGCATGGTGACGGAGAGGTTAAAAATGGGAATTTTTAAGTTTAACTTAGAGACAGATAGATATAATGCTTGATGTCCTAAAGTACCATAAAATGTTGTACGAGGAACAGAAATTAATTCTTGGGGTCAAAGGCCTTTGTAAGAAATGGTGGTCATTGTGGACTCTGAGGCCTTCTGGGAAGATGTTGAACCAACCAAGCAGTGCTAATATTTATCCTTCATCCAGGTCCTACGTGCATAGTGAGCTTCTCTTCAGTGAATTCCCTTTGTTCCTCCCTGTAGCTGTATGAGAAGGGCAGAGAATGTATCTTTGGTGTTGCCCATGAAGAAACTGAGACTCTGAGAAAGTCTATGATTTGTCCATGATAGGGGGAGAAGACAAAAGACTGAAGAAGTGTCTCTGACTCACTACCCACCTCTGGTCTACATTATCATCCCACTAGCCTTCAAGTTCTGAATTTGAATACCTGCTTAATCGGCAGCCAACAAGAAGAAAGCATTAGTCACCTCTCCTTTGGAAAGCTTGCATGAATGGGCTCTGCCGAATGCCAAAAATGGGTCTGACTTGGGCCTGTCTATGAGTCTGTAGAAGTTCCAAGACTGGACATTTTGCTGACTTTAGCTAAGAAAATGCACCGTGGGCTATCTTTGAGTCATAAAGCAGCTAGAAGGAACTTTGGAGAAATATCTGAATCCTGTCTTCCCCTCCTCCCCACAACCCAGAGGCAGGTGACTGTCTCCTCCCTGCAGACCTGTGTTCCTGCTGTCCACTGAGAAGCCCTCTTCCCTGTTAAAAACCTAGACAAAGTGCAAGTGTCCCTTGGGCACCAGCTTGCAGAATGCTTGGATGGAAGATGGCAGGCATACTCTGGGAGGTTGGAGCCGAGACAGTGACGTGAGATAACAAAGCTTTCTCAATATAAAATCCCCACCCTTAGTCTATGTTGTGTGAGGGCGCCCTCCAAGTTGTATAAATGAATTTGGATCAGCTTTAATGGAAGTGGGAGGAATCTGAAGTAGAGATTCCTGCATCCTGGCTTCCTGAGTCTCTGTGTATCAGAAAGGAGTTTATCATCTGTGTCCCGAGACCATCCTTCATGGTGACTACAGTGACTAGAGGGGACTCCTCTGATTTGACAGGATTTGTCCCAACCTCCTTCCTGTCCTCTTTGACAGAGTTTATGTTTTAGTTCCTTTTCTTGTTGATGTAAGAAAATAACCTGAGAACAGACACTTAAGGAAGGGCTTGTTGTGCTCACAGCCCGTCGTGGTGGGAAGATTACAGAGCAGGAGCTCGAGACAGCTGGTCACATTGCATCTAATCAGGAAGCAAAGGCTCCTAGCTTTCTTTCTGTTGCTGTGATAACGGCCATGGCCAAAGGCAATTTGGCTTACGTGGCTCAAGTCACAGTCTGGGGCAGGGCAAGGCATGAACTGAACTTGGAGGTAGGAACTAAGGCCGTGGAAGAATGCTGCTTACTGGCTTGCTCCTCTTACTGGCTTGCTCCTTTTGGGTTGCTCAACCTGCTTTCCTTTACAACCTAGGACCACCCGCAGAGGACTGGGCCCTCACTAATCAAGACTACACTCCACAAGTTCCCTCTTCTCAGATGGCTCTAGCTTGTGTGAAGGGGATTGAAAACCGAGCCAGCACAGAGAAGGTGCCCAATGCCGCTGGTGAGCTCTCCTAGGATTCATCAGTCCAGGACCCCAGCCTAGGGATGGCGCCACCCGAGTTTAAGGTTGTTCTTCCCACCTCTGTTAACTCAGTCTGCCTCCTTCACAGAATGCCCAGGGGTTTATTTCCATCGTAATTCTAAGTCCCATCAAGTTGACTGTTAAAATTGACCCTTACAGTTTGAGATGCAAAGAGGCTGGTACTAGGGCAGTTATGTGCCTTCAAATTTAAATTGTGGCTAGTTCCCCCACACTCCACCCCACTCCTGGAGTTTTCCAAGAAACCCCACATTCTTCATGAACAAGGGAAAGAAGAGAGGTTCGGTTGCCTTCTTAAGGGGAAGATGAATGGGTTCTCAAAGAAACCTCTGAGCCAGGTTCCATGAGGACCAGAGGAAGATGTCTTGTAGGAAGGAATGGCAGACCCCTCCTCCCTGTGCAGTGAACCTTTAATGTTCCCTAGCACAACTGAAGAGTGTGCCCTGAAGGAAGTTAGTTTACACCTCTTTACGGAAGAAAATAGCTGAGATTTCAAAGATAAACAGCCACCCACTCCCTGTCTATCAGGAGCAGACCGGTTTAAGATGAATGGAGACCTCTGTCTTCTCCATTCCCCGCCCACCCCGTCTCTCTCTGATCCTTCCCGCTCCATCAAGAGGACAGCCAGCCTCCTCCTCCTCCCCATCCCTGCCCCGCACCTTTAGAGGGAGGCAGAGCAGACTGGGGCTGATCCTTCTGGAAATATTTCGTGCTCACATGCCTCCCTTGCCTACAAGCAGTTTCAGGGTTCCTGTAACTCTGGATTTCAGTCGCTTTCATTGTCTACAAATTAATTGCCATCTGTTGATTTCATTTCTATGACACCCACGTCAAGATCATTCATAAGGAGAATTAGACCACTCCTAGACCCCTCCCTTACGGCTTCCTCCCCATTCAAATGGCTGAGCCTGAATCTGTGAAAAAGTCATGTTCTCGTTCTCTCTCTCTCTCTCTCTCTCTCTCTCTCTCTCTCTCTCCCCCTCGTCTATCCTGCCTTTTCTCTCTCTCTCTCTCTCTCTCTCTCTCTCTCTCTCTCTCTCTCTCTCTCTCTCTCTCCCCCTCGTCTATCCTGCCTTCCTCCCTCCCTATTCCTCTTTGTCTCCCCTTTCCCCTCCTCTCCCCCCCCCCCCCCCCCCCGTTCCTCTCTCCCTCTCTCAGCTTGCTGGCTGTCAGGCAATCTTGCGTTCTGTGGCATGTGCGTGCCAGCTCTTCTTTCATCCTTTGAGAAGGGTGGTGGCTTCTGGAACCTTTCATTTGAGCCAAGGGTTTCCCCTGTGCCATTTGTCAGCTGTTCGGGCTGCCTCCCCATTAGTTAATGAGACTGCACCCTTTTTGTTTTTATCCAAGGTGCCCAGCCAGGCTGTGGCTCATCTGTGCTTCAGCTCGTGAGAACATTGCTCACGATCCATCTTATGGGCCCTCCCTACCACACATCGAAGGGTTCAGATAAGGACTGTAGAGGTGCTCTGTGGGCTGTGTTGGGCACAGGGCCAACACACATATGCATACACACACACACACACCTTATGCACAAATACACACACACACATGCATACACACACACACACACACACACACACACACACACACACACAATTTACCTAAGACTTCCCAGCTTTCAAGAGCTGCAGCTTGAATCCAGTGATCTGGCTCCAAAGTTTAGGTCCTGGACATACATTCCTGGGGCTCTGTACCCTCATAAAGCACTGTGCCATCAACCAAATCACAGCTATTCTAGAAGGTCTCCTGAACTGAGGAACCGTGTGCTGCTATCCAGGTTGGAATTCTGGAACCCGATCCAGACCACTAACATGATCATTCTCGAAGCTAAGCCCTTTGTCCACCCATCTTCCCAGAATTATCTTACTCGGCAGATCTTCCAACCCGGTGCTTCACCACTCCGATAGACCTGAGTTGTTCAGAACACTGGAACTTCCTTTAAGTGAAGTCTAGCCCCTCCCTATTTGTGTTTCTATTCATGGCACAGTGTCCCCTAGTGACCTACATAGGTATACACCCACACAAGACAACTTACACCTCTTCTGTGCAGATGTGACTCAGGTCAGAGCACAGCTGGTCATCCTCCAACCCAGTCTGACCTTTTGAGAAACTCAGGGCAAGGAAATTCAGGACCTGTCCCCGTTGACCTGCCCTGCTGGGACGTGGCAAGAACAGTGCAACTTTTCATGACAAGCCCTTGCCCACCTGCCTCCCTCCCTTCCTCCCAGATCCACAGAGTGTATGGACTGGCATGAAAACCTGTGCCCGTCAGGAAGACACAAAGGGCAATTCAAGTTGTCATACATCGTGCGTCCAGGTAGCAGCCAGGTCAGAGGTGGCTGCCCTGTGTCTCTCTGTCTTTCACACTTTGTGCTGATGGACACTACCGTAACGCCTCCACGCTGGAACGTTTCTGCCACGTAAAGTGGAAGTCAAGATCCTGCACTTACTAATTAGGAAAATGCTTGTTAAGGACCTGTTATGAGCCCAGCTGCCAGGCATAGTAAATAATGAAGAGAAGTGTTAATCGTCTCCCCCTTAGACAAAGGCTATCTAATCGTGTGAAAGCAACGTGTGGAACGATACTCTATCTTCTTTCTGTGGTTGGATGATCTGTGTAACTAGAACCTTAGGGAGGAGGTATATCTTGCTCCATACATAGAGTAAAACCCATGTGATATTCATGTCCCCAGACCACCAGAGTGCTCCCAATATTTGTTTGTCTCCCTGTGACCCAACTGTGTGGTGACTGTGTCTGTTGCAAGAGATCATCAGATCTGTGTCCCTTACAGACAGATGTCCTAAGTTCCCAGATCAGCATTTGACTCCTAGTATGCCATCCTGGTGGGATCATGCCAGGGACTCCTTTCTGAGTGTTCACCTCCTCACTGGCCTGTGGTGTCAACGGGGCAGTCCTGACCATCAGACAAATAAATACACATGTTGTAGACATTTATCATCCATCTAATCCAGCCACTTTTGCTTACAGGAGGGTTGTAAGAGCAGTTGGTAGTCTCAGGTAGACTCTTGGTTGCCTCTGATTACTCTTAAGTCATGGTCTCTTAATTTGGAAAAAAAATAGATGCATGATAGTAATACCTCCCTCACAGGGTTGTTTTCAAAATGAACATAGTTATAAGAAGCTATTGTGTAGATTTCAAGGCCTTTCCTTTCTATAGTACAGGCAAGCAGAAGCCCAGTGACTAGAGTAGATACCACTCCTGCCCTGTGCAGCTCTTTGGTTGTGTTTTATCATTAAACATTTTCTGAAAGACTATCTACATACTTTAATTAGCCATTATTCCACTACTTGCTCTTACAGATACTGACACATGCCTTGACAACTTAGCATCAGCTAAGGGTACAAAGACAGAGGTCCCTTGCAGATAAGTCCCATCATTCCTCCCTGTGTAGATGGTGGCTCCTTTGTCTGTCTTCTGGCTTAGTTATGAAGACAAGTTTCAGATTTATTCATGGCCCCAACTGCTGTCCTCCCTGAAAGCCCTGAGCTCTTACAGCTGCCGTCTGGCTTCTGAGATTTATAATCACCATTTCCAGCTCTTAATGATGTCTGCAGTTTGATTTGCATGTTCACCTCCCCTGTCCAATCTACATCCACCTCATGCTAGAGGTGGCCCTTTCCTAGTAAGTGAACCTGCTCGCTCCAGCAGAGTAGCGATACTTAAGGGCCATGAGTTGATAGTGGAGCAGGCTGTGGGAAGGAACCAATGTGCAAACTGCATGTGGGAGGGCTTAGAGGGGGAGAGAGTGGTGTTTATGCTCGTGGAATGTCCACACTGTGACCACAGAAATGTTCATAACTTCTACACTGAACCTAGAGAGGTTCTCATAACTTCAAGTAGCCTGACACCCACCAGAATGTGTCAGGAGTATGTGTGCTATAACCTCTCTTTCCTGTTTGCTTAAAGAAGTCTTCCAAAGACATCTTCTGAAACCTGTTTCTACCTTTCTCTTCATTCTGCATGACCTTCAGCTTATCCCATCCACATGGGGCTCCTGGCAGTGGTAAAGACTCCTATCTAAGAGAAAGAGGACCCTCCTTCCTCCACCCTCAGAGTAGAGCCGTCCAACTGGACATTTAGAGGCTGTAACAGAAAGGGAAAACCCTCATGAGGGCCTTCCACTGTCTCTCTAAAGGACCACGCTTTGCTACATCTGGAGCAGCAGAGACTTAGTGTCCACGGGAAGAGTAGCCTCTGGGATTCTCACATGGTTAAGGCCAGCGTGCAACCTCCTCTGCCAGCTGCACACTAGATACATGCAAATAAAAGCCATTCACAACCGAACTGTCCTGGTTAGGTTCTCTGTTGCTACAATGAAACACCGTGACCAAAAGCAAGTTGGGGAGGGAAGGGTTTATTTGGCTTACACTTTCACATTATAGTTTCTCACTGAAGGAAGCCAGGACAGGAACTCAAACAGGGCTGGAACCTGGAGGCAGGAGCTGATGCGGAGGCCACAGAAGGGTGCGGCTCACTGGCTCGCTCCCAAGGGCTTTGCTCAGCCTGCTCTCTTGTAGCACCCAGACCACCAGCTCGGGGATGGCACCACCTACAATGGGCTGAACCATCTCCCATTCAGTCACTAATTAAAATGCCTTATGGCTTGAACTTAGGGAGGTATTTTCTCAATTGAGGTTCCCTCCTTTCCAATGACTCTAGCTCCTGTCAAGTTAGTGTAAGACTAACCAGGACATTAACCTAGGCAGAGTCGTCTGCTTGTTGCTCAAATACTGCTGCCTCTGCCAGGAAACATTTGACTTGAGGACTTCTGCTTTTTTGTTTGTTTGTTTTGTTTTGTTTCTTTTTCTGACATCATTATACCATTATGGTCATTTTGTGGAATTGTGGAATGTAAGTGCCAAATGTATAGAGATTTTTCTTTTTCAACTTAGCATTCTGAAAGTCCAAAGATGTTCTTGGCGGGGGGTGGGGGGGTGGAGGGCATGTGGTAAGCATGCACAAGGTCCCAGGTTCAATCCCCAGTGCATGCATGTGCATGCACACGCGAGTGCAGAGAGAGAGAGAGAGAGAGAGAGAGAGAGAGAGAGAGAGAGAGAGAGAGGCCCATGCCTGACTGCATCTGGATCTCCAGAGATTTGATTTGAACTATATTAAAGAATTCTGCTACTCTCATGAACAACATCAAAAAGCTATAAATTCATTGATCTCAGATTTGTTTTTCTACAAAGTTTCTGTATCATGAGGCTTATCTCAGCTGTTTCTTATATTGCCCCAATCAGGGCAATATATGTCTTATATTCCCAGTCAGCCCTGGCTTCTCCTTCTAACGTAGCTATTACATCAGATAGATCTCTATTTTCTTCTCTTCAGAATGAGAATATTGGTGAGAAAAAAAAATCCCAGTGTCCCCTGCTGCTCCGTGATTCTGAGGCTCCAGTAAGGCAAAGGGTCTGAGTTTTCTTCATGTAATGTTCAGGGAACTATAAATGTTTGTCAGGGAAGGAGATGACTTGGGGATCCTGACAGCTGTCCCAGATTGTTTCAGGGGCTGTCATGTAGAAGATGAAAAGGGTTAGATTTTTTTTTGAAAGGCCTCAAGGACTATGAACAAGGCCAATTATTAATTCATTCAACAAATATTGTTTGAGTGGTTGCCATATGCCGTGCACTATTCTGGGCCATCCCAAGGCAGTGGTGAGAAAAACCACCAATAATCCACACCTTTTAGGAATTTACATTTTAATGAAAAGAGATTATCCAAAACCAAATGAACTGAATGGAAAGGGGCTTCACAGATGTTCAACGTGCGCTTCTCGTGAGCTCCTGAGTTGTTCTGGTGTTAGTCAGTGTCCTGTCACTGTAGCCTGAGGGGGGGAGGGGAATCTCTCTTTATTAATCACTTCTTATTTTGGCCCATAGTTTTACAGGCTTGATCCAATATCAGTTGGTTTCATTGTCTTAGGCCTAAAGCAAGGTGTAATAGCATGGTGCTGGGAGCTTTAGCTGGGAGAAGCTGCTCACCTCATGACCGTCAGGAAGCAGTAAAAGGAAAGAGAAAACAGGGCTGGGGAAGAATACAACCCTCAAAGGCATGCTGCCAGCAGCCTGCTTCCTGCAGCCAACCCCTATAAAATAATAGCCAATTCAGCCTGGGACTCATCAATAGAGAAACACAATGACGAGATCAGGGTTCTCACGAGCACTGTTCAAAGTCCCATCACTGAACACTGCTGCGTCAAAAACCAAGCCCTCAATTACCTGCAGTGTGTGGGGACACTTCACATACAAACTGTAACATTTGCTCTTGTCCCCCAAAAACTCATGGCATCTCATAATGCAAAATGCATTTATTCTATCTCCAAGAGTCCCCAAGCGTTTTTAACAGTTCCAGCGTTGCTCAAAAGTCAAAAGGCTTCTTAGAGACTCAAAGCAACTATTACCTTTGAGCCTCTAACATTTCTATTGCTCTGCTAAGACACCATGACCGGCATGGCTTATAGAAGAAATGGTTTATTGGGTTTACAGTTTCAGAGGGTGAGTCCGTGACCATTATGATGGGGAGCATGACAGCAGGCAAGCATGGTGCTGGAGCTCACGTTAAGACAACAACCATGAGGCAGAAAGCAAGAACTAACTAGAAATGGCATGAGCTATTAAAACCTCCAAGCCTGGCCCTAGTGACACACCTCTTCCAACAAGGCTCATCCTTCCCAAATAGTTCCACCAACAGTGGACCATGCATCAAAATGAGCCAGTGGGGGCCATGCTGATTCAATCCACTACATACAGGCATAGTAGATGCAGAGTTTCCATTCCAAAAGGGAAGGGTGAAAAAAATGGAAAGGAGAAGTGAGGCCAAAGCAAGACTAGACCCCACAGAGCAAACAATAAATCCTGTGGTTCCACTTCTAACATGTAGTTGTAATTTAAGCTGCAAAGTACTTAAACAGCTGCACCTATATGACCTTGCTGGCTGCAGACAGATGTTTTTTTTCCCCTTTGGGTTAGCTCCACTTGCTTCCTGTGGCTTTTCTCAATAGACATTATGTGTTTCTGACATCGCTCATCTCCTGAGGTCTTTACCGCAGCCTCAACTTCACTCAGATTATATTATGAATTGCCTACTCGAGGGCTGCCATCAGGGACTCTAATCATGCTGCACGTTGCCTTGCTTTGAATTCTGCAAAGGAACCTCCATTATTCTGTAAGTCTTACATCCTGCTTTCCTGCCAGACCAGCATCAGGGCCTGCTTCCAGTTTTTGTAGAGTCTGGCCCTACTTAGACCACAACTATAGGACCCTCCAAGTCAGAATTGGTAATATGGTGGAATGAATCCTGGAGTAACATCTTTTTAGGCAATCCTGTCTAAGAAATACTGTGGAAATTTTATTACAAAGTATTTCTGAAGAGTTTATACTTTTACACCCGGGACACTGGGTTTAGCAGTTGATGAGGTTCTCGCAGGCACCCTGCCTGGTGTCCTGGCACAAAGCACTGGGCTTCTTTGCAATGGAACTATGTCTTCAGCACCAACATTTCTGGTACTTCTCTTCTGGCCAAACTGTTTATCAAATTTTTGTACTTTCAAAATTTTGGTTTCAGGTCTCATTGTGAATCTGGATAAAAGCAACTAACAATACCAACGCCACAGGCTAAATGCTTGAAATTTCCTATACAGGCTAGTGTATTATCTTTAAATTCTGTATCCTGCAAAATCTGAGGACATAAACAAAATGTAGATAAATGTCTCTCAGGTGAGAAAACAAACAGCTTCTAGTTTAATTTCCCAATAAAGTCCATGTTTCTTTTGAAACCTTATGAGCGTAGCCTTTGTTGTTTACATTTTTATCAGAATTTTGCCATCAGAATAGACTGTTAAGTTCTGTCGATAGCATTTTTAGCATTTTTAGCCATCATCTCCAGTCTTTTATGATGTCACCTACAAACCAGTTCCAGATGCCCCCTAACCACGTCATTAGGTAATATCACAGCAACCACCCCACTCCTGATACCAACTTCCTGTCCTAGCTTCCTCTCAGTGTGAAAACAATACTTGGGAGCATCATTTAAGAGATTTACTATCTAATCTAGGTTCATGGTTTCAGAAGCTTTTACCCACAGTTGGCTGGCTTTCTGTTGCTTTGCTCTTGAGGCACAAGAGTACATCGTGGTAGTTGGAGTTTATAATGGGTAAGGCTGACTACTAAATAGCATCCAGAAAGAAGAAACAGAGACAGGGGCACACAGAGAGACCAAGACAGAGAGACACAGAGAAAGATAGGGAGAGAGATGAAACAAAATAAACCCTCCAAAGGCATACCTCCAGTGACCTAATGCCTTGCTTTTACCAGTGAACTCAAATCATTGATTTCATTGATGAGTTTAGCACTTTCTCCAGCCACCTCTCCAGACCTCACTTGTGGAGCTGTTAAATCAAGCCTTCACTGCACAAATCCTGGAGCAAGGGGGATGCTTTCTATTCACATCAAAACAGTGTTCAAAGATGCATCTCTCTAGTACTGAGGATCCATTTCCAGTGGTGCATTAGATCAAAAAGCCTGTAGTCCTTTTAGTCCTGTTATCCCACGAGAGTAAGGCTAGTTAAGATGAATGATATTTTACATGCTAACATTCCCAACTCAAAACATGTTCTCCACTCTGGGCAGCATCTAGTCAAGGTAAATGTAGTTGTGAAAAGCAGTGGTGGTGGTGCATGCCTGTAATCCCGGCACTTGGGAGGCAGAGGCAGGTGGATTTCTGAGTTCAAGGCCAGCCTGGTCTACAAAGTGAGTTCCAGGACAGCCAGGGCTACACAGAGAAACGAAAGAAAGAAAGAAAGAAAGAAAGAAAGAAAGAAAGAAAGAAAGAAAGAAAGAAAGAAAGAAAGAAAGCTAGCTTTAAAAATCATTCATTGTAGTAAAGAGATTTTTTTTTCTTTTTCTCTCTTCCTTTCTTTCTTTATTTTTTTGGTGGTGGTGGTAATAGTGTGTGTGTGTGCATGAGTGTGTGTGTGTGTGTGTGTGTGTGTGTGTGTGTGTGTGTGTGTTAATACATGGACTCTACTTATAGCCATAGCTGACCTGGAGCTCTCTATGTAGACAAAGCTGGCCTGGAACTCACAGAGACTGTAGAAGTTGGATATTTTGGTTGAAGAACCAACAAAATTGAGCTGAAAGGAAGAGAAGATTCTAAAGGGCAAGCAAATAGAGCTTCTGGCAAAGAGAATGAGGAGGGGACAGGACTAGGAGACAGAGCAAGAGTGAACCACCCTAGACTGAGGAACCCTGGGAGAATCCTCATCTGTAGTTGGATGCCCTACGGCCATCAGCGGCTTCTTTAAGGAGATGGAAGTCTAGGAAGTGTTCCAAGTTCCAGCTATGAATCCATCCTCACTGAACAGGTCTGGGACACTCGGCCTAAGAGCAGGGGAGAACAGGAAAGAGGGATCCTACCCTGATAGAAGTGTTCTCATCCTACCATACACTTTTACCTGAAACTGCATAGAACCAGATGCCTCAGGGGAAGTGGGATCATTTTGGAGGCTTACCTTGATTTCCTCTTGGGCTCTTATACACAGGGCTATAGAGTAGAATCCTGTAGGTATGCAATAGGTACAACTGAGGCAGAGTCTACCGCCCCAGATGCCTGACATCCTGCAATGCCCTGTATCTTGTACAGCTGCCTGTCTTTATTATTTTCCCATCTATGGTTAATGTCATGGCACAACAGTATGGATGTGGGCTAGTTTTAAATCATGTCTTCTGGTGCTTGAAGCTATTATTTATAAAATAGGTTGGACAAGAAAAAGGAAATAGGTCAAAAGGTGACATCTATGGAATTATTAGCCCTCTTCTTGTCTGGGTCAGACATGGATAATCAATCACCGCACACTATGCGAGTCCAATACATCTTGAGTCCTCGGTAAACACCTTCCAGGAGTCAGCAATCCTTGCTGAGCATCAGTTCTCACGTGAAGCAAAAATGCTTGCTATCCCTCAGCTAGCTGTTCGCATTCTTTTCCAGGCTAGCATTCTAGCCTTAGACAACTAGCTTCCTTCCTTTCCGGCCTCACACTTTCTCCAGGTCAGTCTAGAACACTCCTATCCAGTCCTTCAGAAGAAAAACAAAACAGCCTGACAGCGAGAAGACCTCAGGTCAGCCTCCTTTTCTGGCCATCATAAACTTAGTTTCCTTGCGTTGGATGGATGGATGTAGTTGGGGGAAGTACATAGTTATGGTGGATAAGTTATTTTCTAAACTGGAAAGTGCAGTTTTGGTCTTTCTCTTGGCAGACCTCATTATGTACTCAGTCTGTGCCGGGCATTGTGCTAACAAACGAGGACTTAAGATCCTCCCCAAACCTCTAGATCCAGATTATTCTAGGGATGGTAGGGACGAGCAGGTGCCTGGAGCATGGACCACTGGGCAGACCATGTTGTCACCATCTTCCTTTTGGCGGGCCCTCTTGCTCCTCTTCCTTTTCTTATCTGCTCTTTGCTTCTTTAGCATTTGCTTTGTTTTGTTGGTAAAGTGGTGCTGCTTAAAAGAGGAGAACAGAAGGGTCTGACTCTTAATGACTCTGGGTCTGAGAACTGGCAGGGGCAGTAGCAGCTGAGAGGACAGAGATGAGGCCTCTGAAGACAGCTGCCCTGCTCCCCTCATCAGAGCTCGGGCTCACAGAAGCCAGCACACAGCGAGAAGTCCTCTTCCCCAGCCCTCGCCCTGTCCCTGCAGGCTCCGGCTTTCCATTCCCAGGCTCTGTGAAGATTAACGTGTCATCTTTAAAGCACTTGGCACTCCTTGGGAAAAGCCATGCTGTGAATTCAGGCATCGCTAAAAGATTGAACTCTTATTAAGTCCCCGACGCCCTGCGTGCATCCGAATCCTTCCAGCCTTTGCTGTTACATCTCCAGTGTCCTGGGTTGGTTCCCAGCTGGTCCTATAGACAAGCAAATTACTGGCAGGCTCTGGTTAAGACACTGTACTTAGCACACCTAGAGAAGTGAGTGACAAGGCTCCTTTTAAAAGGCTGTTGGAAATGAGGCTTGCCACACTCCTGCATCCTCTCTACTCCGTCTTGAGAATGCAGCGGCCTCATGGGACTTCATAGGTCTTGGGGAACTAGATCTCTTAATATGCCCAAAACCAACCTCGGATAATAGGCTTTCTGTATACTGGTTCCAAAATACTTAGATGTTAACCTTTGTTCTCTCTCTCTCTCTCTCTCTCTCTCACACACACACACACACACACACACACACACACACACACACACACAAACCAGAATGTGTCTGTTTGGTGAGGAGAAGCTCATCTCGGCCTTGGCTTCCCTTCTCCCCTTGGCAAAGTGGTAGTATAGAGTTTCACACCCTGTTCCTGCAGCTGTGTTGGGTGAGGCAGGGAATCAGTACCAGACCCATGACGGAAAATGTTCCATCAGGAATCCACTCTGGCTTGGTTCCTCCTTCATCCCTTTTCTCGCCTGGCTGCAAAAGAAGACTTAAGAATGCCACCTGACTGCCCTGTCTTTCCCTCAATAAAGAGAACATCCTCACCCAATATGCCTCTTGCTATTGAGCAGAGCAGACCAACAACCGAGACTTAACTCCTCCGTGGGTGAAAGAAAACTTTATGAGGAGGGAGGCTTGAAATCCAGCGGCCTTTCCTCAGGATGGTAGCTCCTGGCATTCCATCTGCCCTCTTAAGATACTAGAGTCAGTCAGCTCTACCCAGCATAGACCAGAGTGGGGTTGTTCTGAGAGCATTAAACTCTGAAAACAAAAGAATTCATTTTCAGGAATCACTGCTGGTATATTTTAGCTGTAGTCTCTGGATCGCTGCCCGACCTAGTGTGACCTCGGTGCCACCCTAGTATCACTTTTGCGTTTTCTCTTTGAGAGATAAACCAGACCCATACAGGTGTCTAAAGCAAATTCCTACTGAAGTCGGTTCTAAGTGCAAACCAGCTGGGGGAGAGTTACAGTGTAAATGGACTGAACTTTTCCAGGGCACTTGTTGAAACCTCAAAATTGGCCTAATTAATGTGTTTGCATAGTATTATGCCTGTTTTCATTGTCGGCTTAATTAGCTTCTTTAAAAATAATTCCTCAGGTGAAGGATGTTAATGGCTTCACATCCTGCCCTGCTGCGCAAAGCCGGAGAGCTCCATAGTTTTAGGGCCGAATAGGAAGAAGTAGTACTTTACGCTGCGGGTAGTCAGCGTGTGAGAATCGTTACTCTAAGAAACAGTATGGGCTGGAGTTATAAATAGATCCCAGGAATGAACTTTCGGAGAAAGTCACAGATGACAGATGTAAACTGGGTTATTAAAGGAGACTCAGGACGTTCCCTACATTTTTAAAGTTAACATTGTAGACAAGCCACCTGTATTCTCCCAGGACAATCCTGATGCTACCCTCAGAGACAGTGGGAGGTAGTGACTGCTGTCTGACCTACTGAGCTGTTTCAAGATATTCATGCTCCGTTCTTTTTTAAGCCCGTTTAGTCGCTGTACTCTGCTCACTCTCACTGTCTTTGTCTCCCCTTCAGTGTGCTAATCTTTTAAGTGGGCACTTCTTCAGAACTCTGAAATGACTTCAGAATGTTAAGAATGGTTGGCCTAACCATAAGACAGGGAACTCAAGCTCAAATTCTGTCTCTGCCACTAACTAGTGGCCAGATTAATACCCGTTCCCCATCTGGGCTTCACTACTCATTACGCCCTTCCTACCACTTTATTATAAAAAGAGAGGTGTGAATTCAATGGATCCCACTGGTGACTAAAGTCTGACTCAGTCAGTGTTACATGCACTCATTCAGAGACCCCTGAGATGGAAAGATTGTCACCAACAGGGACAGCATATCGAAATGAAGTAGCATGGGAGAGTCAGAGCCTGCACCCCAGAGCTGTGAAGAGACGCATTCTAATTAAGTCAACCAAAGTCAGCAGTGGACTGCATTCTAACCCCTGAAAGTGAAATGCAATGTCCCATATTGTGTCTAAGTTCAGCTTTCTTTTTTTTTTTTTTCAAGATTGCTCTTGAAAAGTTGCTCGCCTTTTAATTAATCACTGGGATTCAATACACATTTGTGGATGACCTTAAGGTGAAACATTGTTGCAGTTTAGTTTGTATTGCAGCCACCTGCTGGTGGAGTATGCAAATTGCAGGTTCTTTTAAAGAATTACCTCTTTTTTTTTTTTTTAATTGACTGGGACTGACCAATGTCTTTAAGGTTCCTCTCAGAAACCTATACAGCAACATTCATCCTTCATGCTATGAGCCTTCCCAACCAGCTCTGGGGGAAAGCCCAAAGCAACACTTAACAAGGAAGTCTCTGACACTGCTGTGCAGCTGCAGATTGGGGCCACAGCTGGGCTAAGCCCAGCCCTTGTGCACACCCAAGAAGCGTAGCAAAGGAACAGGTCCAACCCCTAGTGGAAAGCTTGCTCTTCGGAAGAAAAAGAACCGCTCTACCACCCTCACTGAGTAAGCAGGGACCCTCAACGACACAACCTCTTTAATAAGCAACCCACTCCTTGCGTGTTTAACAGAGGCTCCAGTTCTCACAGATTTCAGTGACCTGAGACCGGCCACACAGCTTGCTCCCACACCCCAGGAAGCCTAACTAAGCCAGTGGCAACTTCACAAACTTTTACCTCTCAGCATCTTGGATGGTCATTACATACCAGGAAGCAACTCCTTCTTTGTGTTGAGCTGGTAGCATAACTGCACATTATTTCAAAATAATCCAGAGTGATACAGAACAGAGCTAACTTGATTGGTTCTCCTAATTGGGGGGAGGGGGTTGGAGTGGTTTTTTTTTTATAGTGCTTCCTTCACAGAAGACTGGAGGAAGGTGACTTTTGAACTTTGGGACTTCATCCAAACATGAGAATCTTTGCCTAATTAGGTAAAGGACAACAGGACAACAACGATTAGGTAGAGAGCAATCAGGGCGCTGGAGGAAATCTCCATTAAGAAGGATGCTACATGGAGAAGCCCTCGTTCTGATGACTGGCCCTCCCAGCACAAGTGAGCTGTGTGTACTCTCTAGTCTAAGTTCTCCACAAGCGCCTCACTTGCTCCCTAGCGATGCTGGAAGTAAAAAATGCAGAGGAAGTTAAATGACTTACCCAGTGTCCTTGTGTTAAATCACATCCCTGGATTTTGAGCTTAGGCAATGTTAGCCAAGCTCAGTGTAGCCTGATAGTAACAGTGTGAGTTTTCTGTGGATGGGAAGGTATGGTTAGATTGACCTCAGAGTAACAAATACAGAACAAAGTATCCTTAAGTTATTTATGTGAATGCTTGTTATACAGTAGCCATGACAGGGTATCACCAACCCCATCATATTCATTGTATGATAATTGTGCTTCCTGGTGATGGCTGACACCTGCTCCGTCTTTGTAGCCTGCTCTTGCTGTAGAGAAATTTTCTGACAAGTCGGGGACTTTCGTTTGTTGTTAGTTTTGTTTTGTTGTTTTGTTGAGACAGAGTCTCACTTACATCCCCGGCTGGCTTGGACCTTGCTATGTAGACCAGGCTCTTCCTAAAGTCACAGAGATCTGCTTGCCTCTGCTTCCAGAGGTCTGGGATCAAAGCCATGCAAAGCCATGCCCAACTTGTGACAATGTTTTTTAATTGGCTTGGGGGTGGGGTCTCTGCTTTGGTTTTACTCTCTTCCTGGTTTTCTGCCTCAGGTGAAAGCAGAAGTCCTTATCTGCGGAGCTCTTTCACTGCACTGAAAGTCCCTACCATTTGGGGGCACAGGATGTTCCAAGTTACATTGGGTACCCTGCTGGGGCTTGTTCCTGTGGTTTCAGCTCACACCCTGCAATTAGCACACAGCAGAACCTCCTTCTTGGTTTCATAAAACATAATAAGAGCTTGGAACTTTCCAATTAGAACATTTTTTAGTGTCCCTTAGAAGTCATCCAAATCACCCTGAACCCCAGCGATATTGTGCCATTTTAGACGATTCTCAGCAAACTCAAGTGCAGCATGAATCTAACTCCTGCCCACCAGAGCCTCTCGAGACACCTCCCGTAGATCCAAATGGCTGCCTTGCAGATCCTAAGACATGTTCGTGACCCTCCGTCTCTTCTTTCACATACCAGTCCTCACAACAAAGTCACTTGTGCTGGAGGCCCAATTCTCCATCCTTTGGAGGGATTTTCCTTTCTCTGGCCTCTCCTCCACATGGACCAGAACAGTTGCTTCAACCCTGGAGCAGCCTTACCTGGCCCACTACGGTGAGGCTTAGCTGTGTTCTAGGCCTCCAGTATGGCCATCATCACTGTCTTGTTCTAATGTAAAGGAGCTATAACACACATACTCAGAGGAGCTGGTAGGCCACGTTACTCTGCCTGCACCCTGCCACCAAGCTGAACAGTGACAGCATTCTTTATCAGGTGTGACACTTCTTGGTTCCTGCTGTGACATCTGGTTATGCAGGTGGACACATGACCTAGAAGGAAAACCACTACTCAGAGAATTAAAGCAGTAAGGATTAGACCTCGTTCTCACTCCTGTTAGCTGTTATCCTGAGAACGATGTGTAACTGTGCCTTGGCTTCTTTACATGGGCTGAAGCTAATGGCTACTTTACATTAATTCAGGTTTTCTTGCCAATGCCATTACTGACATTTTGACCTGTCAGCTGTCCTGTGTGAGCATTGTCAGATGCTCAGCAGCATCTCTGACTACTCCCAATAATGCAAGTAGCATCTCCCAGGTGTGACAGTGAAACTGTCTCCTGATTTTCCCAAGTGTTCCCCTGGTAGTAAGGCTGCCCCAGGTTGACTGTCCTGACTCATAGGTTTAGCAAGATACATCATTCATTCTCCATGTGAGGAAATCCAGCCTGGTGGTTTCCTCCACTCCTTCCTCCTCCTCGTCTTCCTTCTCTTCTTCCTCTTCCTACTCCTTTTTCTCCTCTTCTACCTCTTCCTCCATCATCTTAGTTTCCTCTTATTTGTCTGCACTGGTGTAAAAGCAAGAAGAAGAGACGGCACTTTTCATACCACATCCTTCCATGGTCCAGAAAGTAACTTGCTAAGCCTCTGCGTTATACAATTCGAGGAAGCTTCTCTCTTTTAATGTATTTAAGAGCTACTGTGTGTGAAGAGTCACAAAGTGATGGTGCCCTTTTCCCAGCTGATGCGTTCTTGTGGGAGGAATATTTAAGCACAGAAATGACTAGAATACAATGTGCGCAGACGTAAGACCAACCGTACCTTTACTCGGGTAGCAGAAAGGTGGAGAAAGATGATGTTTGAGATGGGCACTGAGGGTAAAGCAGGATTTTAGCAGGCAGAGCTAGGCAGTATAGCCTGAAGGTGGTTGAGGCAGAAGAGTAACATGGTCTGGGGTAGAGAGCACTAGAAGAGAAGGCAGTGGGGTAGCGGTGGGGTGGGGCAGACCTTGTGGTCAGTTTATGAATGCACCGGATGCCAGGTTTGCACAGTGTGCTTATGGGAGATGGTGTCTGAGCAGTGGACTGGCACGGTCAGAACTCTGTCTGCTGGGAAGGAGGAGCTGAACGAGTAAGGATGTGGGAGGCCAGTTATAACAACGCAGTGAGCACTGGACTAGCAGGGGCAGCAAAGACTAGCCAGGAGAGGGGAACAGCATCAGGGTTGGAGAAGGGTAAAGAATGGGGAGGCAGCAGGGGTAGGATTACAATCTGAGTCCCTGAGAAAGTGGTTTCCATTAATAGAACCGTAAGCGAAAAGAGTGAGGAGTCAGGAACTTTAAGCACTGGACAAGCGCCAGGGAAGAGCATTAGACTGGAAGTTTTCTGGACTTTTCCACACCCATGTCTGAAAGGTCGCCTGTACTTCCTGTGTGGGAGCTCAGGGGGTTTTCCTCCGAGATTTGTTGTTGCCTGGGAGACAGGCTTCTCAATTCTATTTATCTTTTGAAAGAGGAGATAGAGGCAGGACCCTCAAGAAGTACCATTCAGGGTTCCTTTTGTTGTTGCTGCTGTTATATTTCGTGGAGAACAGCTCACCTCGGTCTCCTGCTCACTCTGAGTACAAAGAACCAGAGTCCAGGTCTCCCTGAGTTGACAGCGGGACAGAGTTGTGGTGTGTGTATGCCATAGGCTGGCATTCCCTCATGTTCTAGCAGCACATCAGGATGCTCTGAGTCTGTAACCCCAGGAAAGCATCCCCAGCAGGGACCTCTAGGCACTCAGTTGCTACAGTTGGCCTTCCCACTCTGTTCACACAGCCAGAGAGCATGGCATGGACTGGACTGCAGAGAGAGTGAGCAGGATCCCATGCTGTGCTCTCTCAAAAGGCTCACATCCTTCCCAGGGACTCCTTGGTCACATTTCCATCCTGTCTTCTCCATAGGTGACTTGATTTTCATCCATTACTGTCCCCAGGATCACCTTGCCTCATCCCTCCCCCACTCTCTTTTTATTGTTTCATGCCAACACTCCACGCCATTACAATGGCTCCTTAAATACACAGAAGAAGAGGCATCCGAGTGAAAACTCCCAAACACCCACCCATCATCCACCCTATATCCATACTTACTCTCCAGTATTTATCTGCTAGCAACCCAAGGGATACTCTCCCATCAGTGATTCTACCCCAGGGAGGAAAGCCATCCTTCCTTGTCAGGCTCATTCATGAACCCCATGCTATGTTCAGTCCTAGTGAGACAGAGGGACCTGCCCTTCCACCCCTCCCCCACTCCAGCTGTGAATGTGGCAGTGAGACCAGGTGTAATCCCCGTTCCAGCTGATATCCAGAAAACGTGGCTTCCCTATGGGGAGTTCATCACGACTGTGTAGGCATCGTCAACACCAGCCCGTTCTGTTCTTGGGGAGAACTGATACAGGCAATAACTCCCTGCTTTATAAAGGGTGAAGGTGACCATGAAGGACCAGACCAAGGCTGTGCTCCTGTTCACACTGCCTCGGCCTGGGTTTTCTTTCCATCTCTTTCCGCAGGCTCGCTCTTCCCTGTTCTGTTGTTAGGGACTGCATGGAGTAAGAAGTAAACCCAGGAGGAAAGAACTAGATGAATAAAATCAATGAATCAATACCATGAATGAAGTAATAGATAAATAACAGAAGAATAAAAGGAGAGGCAGCGTCAGTCAGATAGCCCAGCCAGTAAAGCAGTCATAAACTAGGTCAGGTCTAGTGACCTCCTCACACTTCAGGTTTATCCAGCGTGGGTTTGGTGTTTTGTTTTGTTTTGTTTTGTTTTGTTTTGTTTTGTTTTGTTTTGTTTTGTTTTTTGTGCTTTCTGATCTTGGATTTACCATCTTCAACCTCGAAGAGTGGTCAGTCTTTCTAAGCATGTCTTTCTCTTCCATACCAAAGTTGTCTTTACCAACATCTGTTCAAACTGGCTATACATTTTTTTTTTTGGCAGCAACGAATTCCAGTTCTACCAACTGACAATGTATCCCACATCTAATGTGTGTTGCTAACTCTTAAGACAATGCTATGCGCATGTGAGGAAAGTTTCGCCTGGGGAGAGAGAGGCCATGGCGTCTCAAGGCTAGAGAAATGTGGAGCATCCAATTCTGGTACCTTTGGAGGAAGCTGGCCGGAGGTGCAGCCTCCCCAACTTCAGGTTAGGTCCCCAGGACCAAGCATCTCATTGGACGTGGTGATTGGAATTGGTCTATATCCTATCTCTGTCTGGAACAGGGTTGAACTTGGTGACGGTCAGTGACTATAGCTGTAAGAAGCTGGGGAAGGAGAGAGGAGGTGAAGGAGGCCCTGTCAGCAGTTTCAGAGCCCTTGCACATTGATCATTTAATTTAATCTCCCTAGTCCTGTAACATCAGAGTGACTATCTTTATTGCACAGTAAGGGTACTGGCGTCCAAAAACTATGCCACATGTCACCCAACAAGATGAAGGAAGGCTTGAGCCTTGAAGTCTTTCCTCCTTCCATTACACCAGAATTAGATCTCTGAGATTCCTTCCGGGTAAAAATATTCTCTTGTCCTACTTAGCTCCACCTGCTTGATAGGGCCAGATATCACTGCTTGGCTTGCAATGTCTTAGGAGGCATAAATTAGGATGAAAATGTGAGCCTGGACTTAGAGCGTGTGGGTTCATTTCCTGCTTTGGTGTGTACTGGTCATGTCACCTTGGACAAGACATATAACCTCTCCCTACCCCATTTTCCTCATCTGTAAAATGGGGCTAATAATGGTACTTATATTGTGCCCTGTGTAAAAGAAAAGTGGTACATTTCATGTGTTACATGATATGGCCTCAAATCACCCCTTATCCTCATCTCTCCATCTGCACTCTTTCCTGGCCTCACCTGCCCTCCCCCCACACCCCTGTCCTCCCCATAAGCACCTCAGGAAATGTTCCCAACTTTAGCCTTTTGCCTAGAATGTCCCCCAGATATGCACATGGACACTGTCTTAGTAAGTGTTTCTGTGGCTGTGGTGAAACACCATGACAAAAAGCGACCCAGGGAGAAAAGGATCTATTTTCCTTATACTTCCCAATCACTATCTGGTGACTGAAGGAAGTTACAACAGGAACCTGGAGGCAGGAGCCAAGGCAGGCAGGGTTCATGGCCACTGAGGCAGATGATCAGAGTGAGCCTCGGTGTGCAACTGTAGCATTTCGTTAGGTATCCAGCATTTAGCCTGGATACAAAGTTGGAATGGGGAGAGTTTTGGCTGTGTTAGAATGGGGCATTTCATAGGGGTGACCTTGAAGGGTACAGGGAGGGCTCCAGATGGATTAACTGGTGTCTTATATCCCCTCCTCACACCAAGTCTTCGAGGACAGCCAGTTTGGGGCTGAGCTTCTTTGACCGATTCTTCCAGCAATCCCTAAAAATCTAACTCCCGTGAACCCTAGCAGCCTCCTCTTCTTCCTCTCCCCTGCTGCTGTCTGGTGAAGACCATTTCCTTCCATCAGTGTGGCATGAGTGCCTCAGCACCATGACATATGAGGTTGGTGTGTCCATATGTTTGTTTTAGCTATTTTATTGGGTCTTTTATTTACTACCCTTCTGATCCTTATTCCACCTTAATCCCAACACACCCCCCCCCACATGAGGTGAGAGAGAAAGAAAGTTATCGGGGGAAAGGGGTGCACAGACCTTTTTAAACTACTTCCTGCTGATTGGGGACATCAGGTTCCTAGGGGCAAGTCCAATCTTAGGCATTAGGGCATCTGGCCATCCAGCAGTAGCAAACCAGCAATCCAGCAAAGGCAGCAGCAGGGGGAGCAGCAGTCATCACAGGCCCTGTCAGGGCTCTCCCATTTATACTCTCTCCAGAGTCTCCAGAATTAACTATCTGCAGCAGGCAAAGATCACACCCCTGCTAGTGCATGAGACAAATCATAATCACCTGCTGTGAATCAGCCTCTTATCCCAAACCTGAGATTAAAACACAAACATATTCACATAAAGTAACTGGGTTTTTAAAGAAACCAGAACTCTCACTACACTGGCTGTCATAGGCCCTTGCTCATAGGCCAACCGGGTAGGCTGTGGCTTGCTGCTGAGTTAGTTCTATGGAGCACAGACTTAGAGCCACAGTGCCTCTGCTACCTGTCTCATGGCTTTGCTGTTAGCTTTGTGGTCTCAGAAAAGTTACGTGGGCCACCTGACCTCAGTTTACTTCCTTCAGCAAGTGGGACTGATAAGAGTGCCTACTGTTGTGGGAAATACATGAATCTTAGTTAAAATGTGCTCAGAGTATGGCTTAGCCTATAGTAGGTATGCCATGTGTTTGCCTCTATTACCATTCTCATTTTTATTGTTCATTGTTACTCTGTAGCCACTACAATAAAGGGACTTAGGTGTACTAGGATCACCAAATAAGATACCTAGGAAGGGCTCTTGGAAGAGGACAATGAACTGAATCTCTAAGGATGACTAGTGTATATCCTAGCAAAGAAGATATAGAAACTGTTGCAAGAAAATATGGTAGAAGCCATAACCAAGAATTGGCAGAAGAAGGTGAGCTACCACACAGGCCCTGACAGTGTTGTAGTGTCCCATTCCAGGTAGGGGGCAGTGGGGGTAGCAGAGATGTCTCACAGTCAGAATGTGGCTAGTCTTAATCAGCTCAGCACCTCTTGACCTGGTTAGCCCAGATCCCACTCCCCTCCCCAACTCTGGACTCCGCCTGGCCTTGAAACCCAGGTACCTACCAAATGTTCTTTCACTGTGTTGTCCACAATATGGAGAGGAAAGCACGTGGCTTGAGCTGACCAATCATAAGTTCCTCGGGATTTCTGCCAGACGGCAGCAGAATGCAGCTATTCCCTTATGGTGATTCTGGGAAGAGTGATTCTGGGCCATGGGAGGCTTTTGCCCTTGTATTAGGCCCGGCCCTTGAGTTCCCAAGAGTCCTGAGATCATCCGTTCCAGGAAAGTCCCTGTGTCCTTTCCTTCTGTGCTATGAATGTTCCCAATATCCTGCCCACATACCTTTATTTATTTAAAACAAAAACAAAAAACAAAAAAACAAGTTTCTTCCATCTGGTTTCCTACATCAGTAAATGAAAAAAGGCCTAACTAGTAGACTGAGGAGTGTGCATCCCATCATTCATGCACCAAGAGCTATGAATGGGGTTAAATTTGGGTCAGTTGTGCATTTTACAGCTGTCAATCTGACAGCTGTGTGAAGCAAGACTAAGAGAAAAAGATGTTAGAGATTGGCATTCTGGGTAGGAGCCATTGTCTAAGCTATAGAATATAGAAAGGATTAGAAAAGGGATGGATGGATGGATGGATAGATAGATAGATAGATAGTAGATAGAGATATCTATAGATAAGTATATAGAGATGTATAGGGATAGACATAGAGATATAGAGTTAGATATATAGGAATAGAAAAGGGAGGTGCTCTCAGAAATGTCAAGTAGGTGCCTGAGGTGATGTAGGGTGACCAGGCCAAGGTTTATGGGCAGCTGGGCTTCCATCTGCAAGGCTGAGGGCCCAGCACACATGGTCGATGCATGGGAAAGGTCTGGTCCCAAAAGCAGGCAGTTGGCAAAGGCAGCCAAGGTCTGTTCTCTCCTATAGTCCGAGATGTCCTGTCACACCTGACTGTGATGTTGCTGGTCCCGGTCCATCCCTCATTGCCTTGCTCTCTCCTCCACCGAAGGATCCCTCCTAAGGATCCTTATGTGTCTGGTTCTACTCTCCTGAGAGAGTTCCCTGCGCAGGGCCCACCCCCTGTGTTTGTATGCTTTGCTTCTGCAGCCTGACTGTGCTTGCTCCATAGAGAACAGGATCACCCACAGCTGTGAACAACTCTCCCCACAGATTCTGAAAGATAACCACTGGCAGAGGCTCAAGGAGGGAGATGAAGAAGTTAGAAATGACCTAAAAGGGGGAAATGGCGTTTTAAATGTTTGTTTTATATACCAGAAACTATTGTATCTATTTCTTGTAGTAATTCTATAAAGCACTTACCATCCTCTTTGCATGTAAGAAAGCAAGGTTCAAGGACCGCTGTTGTGCACAACACCACACACCTGTCAAGGGAGTGGATGAGGTTTGAACCCAACCCCGGAACAATTCACAGCACACTGTAGGGCAGCTATCTGTGACTGAATGGGTTGCAGCCAGTCCCCATTCTGAAGCCCGATAATGTCTAAGCTGAGAGCTAGCTTGGGCATTATTGGATGGTAAGCCTTACACTTGGGTGTAAATATCATAGGGTGGCATTTTCCTTGTCACCCTCTCTGGTTAGGCTTCCAGGAGGAACTGCCTCAGGTGCGATGTCCCTTTTTTTCTTTGGCTCACCCTTCTCTTCAACGCAAGAGCAATTTCCATCCCTGGCTGCTAGAAGCTCCGCTCATCTGAAGTTTGTGTCTTGCTTCAGACTGACCATCACCCTGCCCTCAGAAGCCTTCTGATTGTCAGCTATGGTGTCTGGCCACCCAGAGTCCTCCCGTGGGGATCCAGTGCTTTGCTCTGACTGAGCATTTACCTCTAGCTTCCCAAAATACTGCATCAGCAAATCCACCGCTTAGAGCCAGGAAATTTACCCATGATTCAGCAAAGTAGTCAATCTGGGGCTGTAGCAAAGAGAACTTCTGGACATTCACAGATGGAGTCCAGAAGTGTACAGCAGGGAGTTGGCTTCAGAGCCGAGCTCTGGGAAGCTGTGATAGAACCCTGTGAGTCCTGAAGAGGAGGTGTGCCCCATGTGGAGGACTGTAATGTAATGTAATGGGTAAATAAGAGGGAGAAGCTACAACCAGAGAATCTACCTCCATTACTAAAGAATGCTGGGCAAGTTGCTTACCCACTGAGTCCTAAGCTCCTTGTCTGAAAAAAAAACACGCATAGAGTAATACCTGACAGTGTTTTATTAAATGGAACAGCACATGTAACCTGCTTAAGATAACTGTCCATTATATGAGTCTTTGATACACAATGTATGGTGAGCATTGGCACAGATTACTGTCATTCTTATTCCTGCCTTGGTCCCTGTGCTTCAGTGAGCCCCACTGCAGCCCTCTTATGCGACTCCACTCTTGGGATTTGAAGTTCTGAAGGCCCAAGATCCATTTTTTCTAGACCATCTTCAGTAACAGCTAGGACTCTATCATCTCCCACTTAAACAGCTTAGAGTTTCCAGAAGCCACGTGGACATTTTCTGGGCTGCTTTCTGAGAATGGACTTGAACTGCCTTGTGGACTCTCAAAGGCCCAAAAGGGTCAGGAGGTCAGTGCGGTGGACTGTCTGGTCCTGTATACTTCTACGTCCCGCAGTGAGTACAAGGCTCTTTAAGGATGGTGGTGCCTACGTGTTTATTTCCATGTAGATTTGGGATGCTGCATTGCAGCAATGGTCAGAAACAAAGATAGGTCTGGAGGCAGGAGACTATCTCAAATTTAGCAACTTGTAGGCTAAATTGATAACTTTTAAATAAATATGTAATAGGTGGGTTTGTTGAAGACCCCGTGGTTTTAGGGATGGCCTTGATCCCTGTGCTGGTGAAAATAGGAATCAGAGATCCTAGCACCTGGAAGTGACCCTGTTGCCGCACTGATGTGTGCTCTTGCTTCCTCCTGCTTACTTCGCCCAGGTAGATAGAGGAGGAAGGGTGGGAATCTGCAGATAGGACCCAGTGTCCAGCCATTATCCGTGGTTCACTGAGTCTGTTAGAGAGATCAGGCATCCCCACCCACTCCTGCTCCTAGAAACAGCTCTTTGCTCCTCCCTCTTTTACCTTCCTACCTCACTCTAGAAGTGAGGGATGCAGGGATTTTCTCAGCTTGTTTGTTTGTTTTGTTGTTGTTGTTCTTGTTGTTGTTTGGTTTTGCTATCTTAAGCTTCCTCTGCTATGTTTCTCGGGGACACCTCTTCATGTCCCAAGTGAACAAAGCTCTCTATCAGGCGGCTGGCAGTATCACAGCCATGATCAATTCATACCAACATAAACAAGTATATCTCCAGGAAAATCAGCTGTGTTTTCTTGTTCCACTCTTCTGCCTTGGCTCTGCCAATGGTCTTCAGTTTCAGTGCGTTCCAATTCAGCGTGCTCTTCGGCACACTGAACACATCTATGCCTGGATGCCTGTTCCCAGAGCTGCTGGACACCCTGTTGATTGGGTGAGGCACAGTCATCCTGCAGCCCTGGGAAAGGAACATCGCTAGGATTTGGAGGTAGTGCCATGTCACAGAATGCCCCCATTCCACCACTAGCTCCATCCAGGGCTCTGCTGCAGTCAGTCACTTAGCTTTCATCTGTGGGTGCTTCATATATAAAAAGATAATGGTATTGACCTTGCTTGGCTGTGAGAGGATTTAAAGAATCAGCATCTACAAAGCTCCAGGCACAACCTCTCAGTAAATGTAAATAAACCCTGCTGGTCTCCGTCCCCAGTGCCACACCCAGTGCCTAACACTCCGCCTTAGTCCTCATTGTCTTTCTGCTGACTGGAGCTGGATTTGTAGGAAGGGGAAAGCTGAGCTCAGAGGGACAGGTAACAAGAGAGTCACTAGCTGAGCCCCAAGCAGGACAGCCATTGTAAGCATCACCTCTGTCAGCCCCAGCTTTTCTGTGGCTGCAAAATGTCACCCTAGACATTCAAGATGGGCCAGAGCCCTATGGCCCAGGACACCACAAACATGTCCAGTGTGGTGTATTGCTCTGTCAAGGCTTCTTGGGGGAGCCTCGTGTGACCATTGTGATACGCATCCCGGATTCTCTCAGCCACATATGCCCAGACTGTTTAATGCACTTTAATCTCATCTGTGAATATCCACTCCCATCTGTCTACGATGCTTGGTAACGTGAGGGGTGTGCAGGCAATGAGAAGGTGTCTAGCTTCGGAGAAGGATAGAAGAGCCTCCTGAGAGAGCTGGGAGAAGGGTTAGACTGGGGGCTTGGCTTTTAGTGGCCGCTGTCCCGGAAAAATGTGGATTGCTCTGGAGGTCTGATTGGTTCTTGTCACTCTGGGAAATCACCCACTCAGAAGGCGGAAGCCCGATGGGGGCCTCAAAGAGGCCATTTGTTCCTTTAGATATAACTGTGGGCAGGGAGGGCTTGTTTTCCACCCCACTTCGCGGCGGATCCTTTGGAGTCTCACTTCAGAGGAAGGTAACTATCAGACTCTTGTTTGTTTTGCTGTTTGTGGCAGATGCTGCCGAAGGAATCGAAGACAACTAAATGTGTTAAAATCATTTTAACCCATCAGGACTGCTTGGCATAATTTCCCATGAAACCCATGGAAAGGTTTCCCAAGCTGAGCCTGAGACAGTGTAAATGCATCCTTTTGTTGGCTAACAGAAGGTGAATGCTAATGCTGAGAGGGTCAGAGAGCCAGAGGGATTCTCGCCTGCAGAGCTCCCAGAGTGCTCTCTGCCTTCCTCGCCTCAGTTCCCTGGCATCTACTTGATGGTTCGGAGCTGCTTCTCTCGAGGTTGAGGTCTGGCCTGTGGAGAGCTGACAAGTCCAGTGGCGTTTGTTGGGGGCCCAACAGACAAGTCGGCCCTATTGGCCTGGGTCACGGCGGGCATGATGTGAAGAAGTGCTAGTGTAGAGAAAGCGTCCAGGATTGGGACCCCAAGAGCTGAGGCAGAGTCTCTCTCTCTCTCTCTCTCTCTCTCTCTCTCTCTCTCTCTCTCTGTCTCTCTCTCTCTCTCACACACACACACACACACACACACACACACACGCACGCACACACACACACACACACACACACACACACGCACACACACACACACACGGCAATGCCCTGACTCTCAGCCCCAACTCAATGACCAACTAGCTTACCTGAACTAATTCATTTAACTCTGTCAGCAGGAGTTTTTTTGTCTATGAAATCAGGGAGTTAGATTAGATCAAAAGGTGAAATGTATTTTCTCTCAAGAGCCAGATAATATTATGTTTTAAGCTTCGGGGCTCATACGATTTCTGTCTCAGCTACCCAGTTCTGGCACTATAGCAGGAAATCAAAGACATCTAAATGGGCAGCCATAGCAGTGCACCTTTATGTGAATACTTGTAAAAAATGACAGCAGGGCCATATTTTGCCAACCCCTGGATTATATAAACAGAAGATTCTTAAAGTTAATGCACTGTATCTTGTGAAGTCATTTTCAAAAGTATTTAAATGTAGGACTGTTGGTTCTTTTATCTAACGTGTGATCCGCTGCCTTCTTGGTGTTGAACTTTCTGAAATGTTAGGGCACCAATGCCCATAGAGGCCATGAAGTCCCGGCCCTTGCCCTGCTAGAAGCTCCTCACCAAGTCTCTGGTTATGTGGATTTGTTTAGAGCTTGTCATCTTGAGACATAGCCAGTCCACCCAAGCCCCTCCACCTGTCAGTAGACCTAAGGAAGGCAGAGCCTGTATCCTGGTGACTTTCCTTCACAGTCCTAGTGCACCGCCTCCTTGGTTACACCTTCCCCTCCTACCATGATGGGCCTGCTGTTTTCCTGATGAGCCCATGAAGCTTCAGCTCCATCCCCTTCACACTAACCTAGTGAGCAAGCGCCCCCGCCCCGTTGCCTTGCACTGAGCCTGCTCTCCTTTGCTGCATCTCATGGGGGGAGGGGAGTTGAGAGCATTGTCCACTTCTAGCCGGCTCCTGACACCAACTGACCCAACGTGCGTACTTTTCCAGACATCCAGGAGCTACTTTCTGAATCCTAGTTTGTCCAGAATGGAGGATTGGAATATTTAATACTCCTTAGGTATCTGAAGTCCACTCTTTTCCAGGCCAATTAGAACTTGCATGTATCCCGTTGTATGCCTGCAGTTCAGCAGTTCCTGCATGAATGAAACAACTAGCTGCCTTGCCAACAAAAATCTATGCTAATACAAGCATGCATGCATAGAAAAATAAATACCATTAAGACTGGAATGAAGCGGAGGCCCTTGGAGTAGCATTTCTCAGATAGGAGTAAATGGATACTTACTGTTATTAGCCTATCAGAGAGATGGCAGCTTGTGCAGATGAGAGATTGGGATATGGGGATGCCGAGACTGTAATGGCTGATCCTCTAAATGAAGGGAGGAAAATGTGCTATTTGGAAACCTATTAATCTGCCGTCATATTTACTGAGCACCAACAGCAAACTACGCGCTCCACAAGGTGCAAAATGCAGAGCGCAGGCAAAAGTCTGACCTGGGGAGTTACAAGTTCCCCAAAACAGACTAGGGGGAAAAAAGGAGCATACAGAAGCAAAAGTCAAGGTCAAAGACGAGGGGCATGGTCCAGAGACACCTTCAGCCATGGTGGATGACAGGGCAGTGCCATTCATAACCAAGGGCTATGACGTCCAAGAGGTTCAGGCTAGGAGAGATCCTGGACTCTTCTGTGCCAGCACTCCTCATTACAGAAAGCTATGGAAACCTGAAGAGGGCTCTGGTCCTTCAGCCTAGCCACTGTCTTCCTATAAGCTAAGCATAGGCCTGCCAGCCAGGGAGGTAGACTTAGTGAAGCACAGCTCTGATGGGGAGAGAAACTGCGAGGCAAGGCGGGATGGGTAAGCCTTGACTTGGAGAAGCAGGTCCTTTCCTGAAGGGACTCCCGAGAGTGTGGGTGGCTCATATGTCATTCCAACTTTATTGCTGAGAGTTGCTTCATTCTGAACTCTGACCTGGCCAATAGGCTGACAGAAATTTATTTCCCGTTGTCCCTTCGAAATACTGAGAGTACAGGCCCTTCTTTCCTTGGCTGAGTGCCCCTAGCTATAAAATAGCACAGTTCTGGGCCAATCCAAGATACCCCTCTCCCAAATGCAGACAAATGGCAGTCCAAATCCCCAAACACCTTGAGCCTGAGGGCTGCTTGGGGTTCTGGCTGGAGATGACGAGACACCCAGAAGCAAAGAGGATAAGGCACACATGCATTCCAGTTAACAATTTTGGTAAATACCACAGCAGCAGTGCCTCTGATAGCCCCACACCGTGCAGAGTCTGCACAGAAGCCATCAGGCCTGAGATGAGAGGCCTGACTGTAGATCCTTATAGACCAGGAGACAAGCCTGAATAGATCAGGATATGGATAGAAATATGAGGAGCTTGTGCATCTGCCTGTGTGCATGCTCACACAGGGTCACGGGTGGACAGGAGAGAGCACAGCAAGCTAATAACAAGCACAGAACATTTATCTAGGATTCACAGGCCCCAAAGCATTTTCACACCTTGGCCTTGTTTTCTCTAGAGAAAAGCCTTGTTATCCTCATTTTATGCACAAGGGACTTGAACCTCAGGAAGATTAAGCGATTAGACCAAGTGGGGGAAAAGGGCAACTCTGGGTGTGAGGCACGGCCAATCTTACTACCCCTACAAAGTTGAATGTGCTGACTCTGAAAGCCTTTCGCAAGCCCTGAGCCCCTCCAAGCACCCAGCACTTGCCATGGCTCCTCAGATCAGCTCCTTCTTTGCCTATTGTCCCTTGCTGGATCATCGGCTGCACGAAGTCAGAGCCAGGGCTTGTTCATATTCGGGTCCCCAGACACTAAGGATGTTGACAGACATGTACAACCCAAGTGCACCAAGGTGGCTTCCAGGAGCCCAGGGTCTCTGTACCACCACTATGCTCTCTACTCTTCAACTTTACCTCCGCCCACCTTCCCTAAGCTGGCCTCAGGCACACAAAATATATTCACACCTCCAAGCCTTTGCTGTGGTCTATGTAATCAGAATATCTGTCACCAGCTATCCCTTCTCCTTGTTTGGCATTCATTTAAAATGGTGAAGCCATCTTTGCCCCTCAGTCTAGAAAGCAGCTCCTGTTCTCATTGCCTGTTTGTTTGTTGCCTGCAGGTTAGGTCTCTTGGAGAAGGGACTTTACATTGCTCACTGTTTGTGACCCTAAAACTTAGAACAATGTCTGGACACAACAAACATCTGTCAGGTCATGCCATCCCATCATGCTTTCTGTCTCTCCATCCCATCATGTTCTCTGTCACTCCATTCCATCATGCTCTCTGCCACTCTATTCCATCATGCTCTCTACCACTCTATCCCATCATGCTCTCTGTCACTCTATCCCATCATGCTCTCTGTCTCTCCATCCCATCATGCTCTCTGTCACTCCATTCCATCATGCTCTCTGCTACTCTATCCTATCATGCTCTCTGCCACTCTATCCTATCATGCTCTCTGTCACTCTATCCCATCATGCTCTCTGTCTCTCCATCCCATCATGCTCTCTGCCACTGCTTATCTTTACCTCTACCTTCCTGAGACTTGTCTCCTGCCTCGTGTTGTCAAGTGGTGAATACCAAAGGGAACTTATTCTGGAAGATCGCGCTTTGGTCCTGTGATCTTAAAGAATGAACTACTGGCAACTAAGGAATGCTGTGAGCAAAGAAATAGCCATCTCTAGGGAAGAGCCCTGAAGCTGGTTAGCCAAATGGTCAGTCTGAAATTATATATATACAAGTAACACTGCATAGATTGAGCAAAGCTCACTGATATATTTAGGAAGTGGTGTGTGTGTGATATTTATGTATGTGTGTGTGTTTATATGTGTGTACACATACACATAAAACAATAATTAAAGAAAAGAGCCCATGTATTTGAGAGTGATCAAGGGGGTATATTGGAGGGAGGGGATGGAAGGGAAAAAATGATGTAATTGTATTTTAATTTCAAAACAGTAGAAAAAAATTATACAAAAAAAAAAAAAATCTCCAGACCAGGCTGTGTCCCCGGCCTCGGGAGCGTCTGAGATGCTGAGTCAGACCCAGGAGAAGGTGCTTGCTGGCATAGCTCTGGTTTCTGAGTTTTGGTAGAAAATGAATAGCAAGAAACTTAAAACTGAGAATCTAAATTATAGTGCTGTCTTTTAAAATAGGGGATCAGTGTTGTTGCCCCATCCTGGGCAGCCTCCATGTCTTCCCTTGCTGTGCCCTCTGAGGTAAGCAGCATGGAGAGGGTGGGCCATGGCCACCACCTCCTCAACACCCACTGTGTTAGAATGCAGGATGGACCACATTGCTCCAAGTCCTGCTGAGACTCTCCGAGTTAGAAACCTTCCCGGACACCAAACTCCCGTACTTAAACGACATTTCCTCTTCTCTCCTTGGAAATTAGTGCAGAATTTGTCTCAGCGTTATGGGAGGTATAGTGCATTCAAAATTCACGTACAACCTTTAAATGCCAGTCTTTGTCAGAAGTTGACAGAATCTGCCAAACAGCCACAAAAATCAATTCTGAACAACCTCGACCATTTAATAAAGAGTAAACTAGTGAATGACTGAAGCTACCAGTGGGCTAACTCCCATTTCATTGAAGCTACCTGTGGGCTAACTCCCATTTGGCTGAAGCTACCAATGGCCCAAACTCCACCATTTGGTAACTGTGTCTTAGGACAGTCTCTCTCTGAGCATCAGTTTCCCAGGCTAAGTGGTCATTAAAATTCATCAGTTCACTTCAAAAACTCAGTTAGAATCTGTGTGCACGACTGCCTTAAAATTTTTAATGTGCAATAGTATTTTTATTATCATGCACAGTACCTCCCAGATGTGCCCAGCATAGAGTGTGCACAGAAGATGCTAATGGTTGAATAGGGAAAGAAGAGATGGGAGCCATTTGGTTTATTCCTTGTGCTGGCTCTTGTTACTTAAAGAATTTGTGTACTTCATCTGAAAAATCACATAAAATGCTACTACTAAGGCAACCTAGGCTACACAGTGAGATCCAGGGTTAGCCACCACTAAGCAGCAAGAAAATCTGTTTGTTTTTTTTTTTTTTCCATTTTGTTTTGTCTTGGATGCTTAGAAAGTCCTTATAGGCTTAGGAAATAGCTCGGGTGGTAAAGAGACAGGTGGACTCTGTAGTAGTAATGGGTGAAGCCAGTGTGATGAGAGACCCAGCCTTAAAACACAAAAGTGGATATCAACTGAGAAATGCCACCCAAGGTTGATCTCTGACCTCTACATGCGTACACACATGCATGAGCATCCTTCACACACGTGCATACACATATGAACATGAAAATTAACTAATTGGTGCCTTTCAGCTGGGTAGAAGATCTGTATGTGGATAGGCAGCCTCCTAGGCAGGTCTGTGTTTGGTCTTCATGGCCTTTGTGGTTTGGAGAGTGACACTGCTGTGGGGTGACATCTTTCCCATCCCCCACCCCATCTTCCCACACCACACAGGACAGATCTGAGTAAAGGCCTCGTGTTTTCATAGCCGTGTCCATCCATATGCAGGTTTCAGTGGACAGAGACACCCATCACCAGCTGTCAGGATGTTCTGTGCAGAGAAGGGTAGGCAGAGAGAGGCAGGGCAGACAAGTCCTCCCCCAGTCCTTGCCGCCAGCTGGATGAGTACAGAACTGTTGACTTTCTAATGCCGCATACACAACCACCTAATTGGAACCTCGTTTATTAAATTCCTCTTTCAATGATCAACGATGTTTGGAATCCTAATTGTTATCCACACCCTCATGAAAATACATTTAGTTATGGACTTAATTACTGAGGTTTATAAAGCTTCAATGTTCTCTCGCCACACGTTTAATCTTTATAACTCAGCTGTGAGCCCTGTCTTAACACCTGAAGAAATTGGAGCAGTAACCTGGAAGCTGCATGGCAGAGAGAAAGGATTTCAACAGAGCCTTATCTCCCTGATGAGCGTGTCTCTGCCCTACGCCATGTTGTCTCCCACGAGTCTGGAAGTATGGAGGAAGCAGACCAGGGAAAGGGCTTCAAAGCAAGAACCTGCTTAAGGCAGATCCTGGCCAAGAGCAGTCAGTTTGGTCCAGAGCCCCTGGCGAGAGTCAGCTTGCCCATCTACTTAGCACTTCTAGCCCCTCGCCCTACCTCCCAAAAGAGGATGCCTAGGATCTAGGGGACACCGGCCACCATTAGGCTGAATGACCACCATCAGAGGAGGCTTTTCTGTATCTTCATTTACTTCATTGGAAACTGGTGGTTTAGAATCTCTCATATCTCTAACTTAACCATTTTAACAATGCACTTAGAATGGTCTTCCCAAGATTAGAGACACGAAGGTCCGATGGTTTAGATCCCAGCTGTAGCAGTTACTGATATGACTCTGGGTTGATATGATTATGTAATTTTACATAATCCTCGCAGGCCTCAGTTTCTACATCTGTAAAACGCCTGTGACCTGGACACATACCTCTGACAAGCGTTGATAAGGTGAAATGAGGTGATTGTTATATCGAGTGCTCAGCACACGACAGGCATGTAGGAAATGCTCACAGAATCCTGGGTGGTCCAGGGCCTGGCAGTCATCCCTGTGCACTCTGAGAACAGGAGTTTAGGCAACACCCACTTACTGCAGGCACTCCTTGAATAGTGGAGAAGGGAGTGGTGGGTGTGGGAAGCTAGTGTATGCTGTCTTTGCTATCAGCAGCGGCCAGCAGCCACAGCTTCATGGAGGTCCTTTCAGAAATCTGTCTCAGCCAAGGCCAGAGCACACTTGAAAGCACAGTCTGAGGGCACATGCCCTCTCGAGCTCCCAGGTTTCTCTCGGGTACTGCAGGGTTTTCACCTGAAACCCTCATCAGAGAATTCATAAATGGAGTGACATGGAGATCAGAAGAAAAGGAATGGTCTGGGCTTGTAGACCCTGCTAGGGACTCACATTTATCTGCCTTTTCCTCAACCATAGACTGCCTTGTGTCAGTCTATGCAGAGACCAGGCGTGTGGGCACAATTACAATCAAAATGTAATACACGACTAACAACAACACTAGTCTCTAATGAATCTATCCAAAAGATGGGAATGAATAAGCTGAAAGAGAAAGGCAGAAGCCCGGGAGAGCTGCACCCTAAGAATGGAGGCAGAAACAGCGGTGCCAGAGAAGCCTCTACCTGCCTTGAGAAGAGATTGCAAAATTATAGCCTGGGAGGCCAGGGTACTGAGTAATGTCTCCTGATGTTAATAAAGTCTTTGAGAGCCTGGATCGTGCAACCTATTGAACTTAATTTATATTCTCTTAGGCAAAATCAGCATGACCTGGATAGAAATTTAGCCAGAAAGTAATAAACCCCGGAGAGCCACAGGTTTATGAAGCACCCTCTCAGCAGCCGGGAGCCCTGCTCTCTACTCGCTGTGTTGTAAGTGTTATAGGAGACTAGATAATATTGGACATTTATTAAATGAATTTGATGTGCCAGGAATTGTGCTGTGAACCCTGAAGACCTGCACTCACCAGACACCCTCAGAAGCCCTCTGCAGGAAGACATTCCAGTCAGGTCTTTTTCTGTTATAAGATCTGTTCTTTGACCTTGGGAGTTTGAGTTTTCTTTCACTCAAGGTGGCCAAAAAGAAGTCATATTCCTGGTTACTTGTGAAGACATCAAGAGGCTTATCCCAGTTCTGCAACAGATCATTAGCCAGGCTGAGTCACAGTCCCTGTAGTCCACCTATGAGGTAGACAGCAATTCCAGCCTCGGCCGCAAAGAGGTCTGAACGCTACTGAGACTTCTAGGTTTCACTCCACACTTGGGGACATCATGTGTTTTACACCTCTCAGCCAGATACTCAAGCTTAGAAAGCAGAGGCCTACAGTTGGGGTGCAGAAAACAGATGGGAGTTCCAACTTCACACTGCCCTTACCACCCTTTCTGCCTCTCCTACGGACCTGGAGAGACTTCTCGCAAATTCCATGAATCTGGGGACTCTTTGAGACAGAAAACAGAAGCTGTTTCCCACCAGAGCCCATCCACCTGAACCACATAGCTGTTTCACCCTAGGGAGCTAGATAACAGGACCAGGTCTGGCCCAATGTTTCTAGAATGGTCAGGAGACTCTGGTATACAATGGTCTGTCTCTCTACTTGTCTCTTTCCCACAGAAGCCTCACATCTTCCACCCTATGAGTTTGTTTCTTAGAATTAGTGGTTCAGGGACTAGAGAGACAGCTGTTTGGCAAGGTGCCTGCAACATGAGCAGAAGGACCTGAATTCAGGTCCCCAGCACCCAGGTCAAAACTGAGCTGTAACCCTACCCCTAAGAGGAGGTGGAGACAAGTGGATCTCAGCGCTCACTGCCAAGCTGGTCTAGCCAATCAGTGCACTCTGGCTCAGTGATAGAGCCCGAATCAAAAATAAATAAATAAATAAGGTGGGGGGGAGAGAGAGAGAGAATATCCAACATCAACCTATATATATATATATCCTTACACATATGCACATTCCCACACATAAACCTAGACCAGTACTTCTCGACCTTTCTACTGCTGGTACCCACTGCTCCTCATGTTGCAGTGACCCTCAGCCACAACATTATTTTCATTGCTATGTATGACTGTAGTTTTGCTACTGTTATAAGTCATTTTGTGAATATCTGTGTTTTCCGATGGTCTTAGGCGACCCCTGTAAAAGGGTCACTCAACCTCCAAAGGGGCTGTGACCCACAGGTCACTGTACACACACACACACATATACAAAAAATGATAGTTCATACTTAATATTTCATTCATTGCACCTCCTGCATTCTTGTTCATATTTGTTGATGGGAACTTTTGAGATTTCTCTGACTCCTATAGAGATGTATAGGACATGGGACCATCCAAAGCTGGATGATATAGGGCCAGGATTAGTTCACTCTTAGAGCTTAATTCACAACCTGCCCTAAGACCACTCTGGCTTCTTGGATCATCTGCCTCAGGGGTCCAGATGTGCTCAGCTTTTCTGCGCTCTGCCAGATGAGCTGTCAGAACTAGAATCTATTAATTGAGGGCACATACTCTTCTCACCAAAGCTAGAGGTTTTTGGTGTTTTCCATGTGGCTTTGTGTCAAGTTTCATGGCAACCAAAGTCACTTTTGCCATCTGACCACCAGTGATTGTGCACATGGGGTGTAGCTGATGTTTCTGTGTTGGGCAATCAGTAAAGAGACAGTGAGGTTAGCTACTACATGGGCTTGGTGGGCAGCATTGAATGAGAGGAAAAGCCAGTGATTGCTCATCTCTCTCAGTAGCATCAGGTAATGAACAAATTCCAAACCATCAGAAGTAAGAAATCAGCCCAAGTCTCTTCTGCTTGACTCTTCAGAGATGGCCAGCTGTGCAGAGCAAGAATCTGACTCATGATGCTCGGGGAATAAAGAGGTCAGGGCCAGTAATAAACCCAGGAGATCGCTTCTTATCTTCTCTGGATTCTAGAACTCTAGGCTGGCTCTCTTGGACACTAGCTGAGTTCCTGAATCAAAGGTCAGAGGGAAGGAGTGCGGTCGAATGGCCTGCCTGCCACAGGCAGGTGTGCAGAGCGAGCAGCTGAAGGCAGATAACAGGTGTAGGAGTGAAAGACAAAAATGTTAGAGCGATCATTTGTTTACACTTTCAGGGCAGTCAAGAACATCCCCTGCTTTACGGATGAGGGAAGAGCGTCCTCAAATATAAGCAACTTACCGTGGGTCACACTAGTAGGTTTTTGTAGAAACAGATCTGTCAGAGCAAGAATTTTCCTTCTTGAAGAAAACCCATAGAGATGGTACACTTAAGGCTGTTATTATAGACAGTTGATTGAGAGTGGCTGGCCAGGTGCAAGCTGACCAGCACAATGTGAACAGACTAGGTCCACTGCCCCGCCTGTCACCTCTGCTGAGCGACCAAACAGTATTCTGTCCAGTGACCAGCCTGTCCCCAGCCAGTGTTTCCCGGGTAACACCAGGCACTCCAATATCAAAAGAAGGCTGAAATTCAAATGTGTGTTCTTCCCACCAGCTAGAGCAACTCGGGATGGATAATTTGCTGAAAGCAACAGAGACTCCTGGGACGGCTGGCAATTTGAGTTTCTCAGAGACAGACAATATGTTGGTACCAGATGTCATTTTAAGCTAAAAACCTATGGTTATGTTGCTTAGATGATCTTCTTTATTTACTCTAACCCATAATCCCCAAGCCATTCTAGATTGAATGTGGGCTGCTGAGCATTCCTGGGAGAACCACAGCTCAGTATTTTTAGGTGATGCCATTTCCGGCTGGAGAAGAGCTTCCTGCATTTAGTATCTGATGTATCCGATTACCTCTGCATTTATTCTGCGGTGGGGCCTCAGAGCTGGCACCTTGCTCCTCTCTCCCAGGGGACTCTCTCTCTCTCTCTCTCTCTCTCTTTCACACACACACACATACATTGTGTGCTCACCTGCTCCAGGCCCAGAGGCCTCCCTGGGAGAGTCTGTATCTCACTCACTGGATCTGTCTCTTGGACAGGTCCCTGCCCTTTTTCTCCTGCTCCATTCTAGACATTACTAAGAAGAAGGAAAGGACCAAGGACCCTGTGGGTTCACAGAAGCAAGATAGGCAAAGAGTGAGCGTTCTCTGACAGGGCCATGGCTGAGAGTCTGTGGAGGAGCCAGCTACCAGTGCCCTCATTCCCCTCCCTTGGAGGCACTGAGCAGCTGGGAAGAATACCTTTGCCCCACATACATCTGAGCCCCAGGCCTGCTCCACCCATCTGTGTATCCTCCAGTCTGTCCTGGTTCCTGCCTGCTCCCAGAACCCCAGGTTTCACTTGGGGACCTGGATCCTCTTCAGTAGTCCAAGTCCTCCTGGAGCTGACATGCTTCCCTCCCTGCCCTTTTCAGGACTGCTCTGACCTGTCACCACTGGTGGGGCTGGCATGGATGGAGAGGCTGACGTATAAAGAGGAAGGATGGGCATCCCAGGCAGCCCCTCATGGGAATGGAGGATGTTCAGTCCCCACATGGACCTCCTGAGGTTCTTTATGCTTTGTGTCAAGAGGTTTGGTCCTGAAGGGCTCTCTCAGGTAACATAGGCACACAGAGTTCGCAGTGCCTACAGGTGAAGCAGGAGTGTCCTGAATGTCACAGAGACCTGTTGCTTTAGTTACCTTGGCTCTTCAGTGTCTGGAACTTGTTTGTTTTTACTGATGCATCTCAGCTTATGGTAGACTTAGTGTTCTGGTGTGTGTGTGTGTGTGTGTGTGTGTCTATGTGTGTATGTGTCTGTGTGTATCTGTGTGTGTGTGTCTATGCATGCATGCAGAGACTGATGTTGGGTGTCTTCTTCCATCCCTCTCCAGCATATATATATATATATATATATATATATACATACATATATATATATATATATATTTGTGTATGTGTGTGCTTATTTGTGCACATTGGAAGACACACATGTGCAGTGATATGCATGTGCGAGCCAGAAGACAATTTTGCCATGGGTTCCAGTGGTCAAACTCAGGTCACCAAGTTGTAAACTCTGCCCCATCTTGCCAGCCCTCCACCCTATTTTTTGTGACAAAGTCTCTGACCAAATCCAAAGCTTGCTGATCCAGCTAGAATGTCACTATGCACCATGGGCGCTCTTGTGTGCTAGGGATCTGACCTCAAGTCCAGTGGCAAGCTACCAAATGAACCATCTTCTCAGAGCTCTGGTAAAACCATTCTGGGTGTATTGTAAGTTTCTTTAAAAGCATTTGATGCATCTAACCTACTGAGCAGCTCGGCTCAGCAGCGTGGTAGACCATAGATGGTCAGATATTCACCCTGAGGTTGCTCACTGCCACTCTCCAGCCCAGCATTGTGAGAGCATCATCCATGTATTGCTGGCCCAGGAAGAATAGAATTCCAAGCTTAGTCTCCATTAAATGCTGACATCTTTTAAAGCATCATAAAGTCAAAACATCCTACATTGAAGCTTTGTAAGTGAGGGGCTGTCTGCCCATGAAGTAGATCTGCTCAGCTCCACCCTGCAGAAGAGTTCTTCTCAGGATTGAAATGAGGGGCTGTGCATATGTAAAATACTCCCTCCTCTGGCATTAAATGGAGCTGTTGGCTTTAACTAACACTGCTGTTCTGCCGCTGTGAGGTGGGGGAGGGCGTGGCTCAGCCTCACTCCTCCCCTCCCCCAGTCTCCTGCTCCTGTTAGAGTTCCCTCCAAGATGTGCAACCATTCTGATTCACAGGGGCATTAATGCAAGGTCAAACTATTCACTGAAGAAAAATGAAGGCATACCCCAGACAAATACAGCAGTGCACTATCAGTCTTCCAAGAAAAGTACAGGCTCTTCAAAACCAAGAAAAATCTTCCCAGACAAAACATATAGGCTGATTTCAACACAGTGCAGCATGGCCAAGGGCAGTTCTGGGGCCACGTAGATTGGAAAATGCCTGCTGTGGCGTTCTGCACAGGACAGGAGTCAGCATCACGTGCGTGCAGAATCATACCATAGCATAGCGCTCATTTCCACAGAGAGTACAGCGCACAACCTGCGTGCCTGTCCCCATGCAGAGTGCAGGGCACCTGCTTATACCTTTTTCTATAGACTCCCTGTCACTGACTCTCACTTGACATCATTCTCTTCTGGCCTGTGAGCTTGGGCATTCTTCCTACAGGCTCACCCAGATGGCTTCTCTCTGGAACTGCATCGGACTCTTCATGTTTGGGATAAGCCCCTCTTCTCCACCTCCTGCATCCCTCCCGCTCCATAAAACTTGACCCCAACACCACACACAGCTGCTCTTTCCTGGTCCCCAAACTCCTCTGTGACCTGAGCCCCCTCCTGGTAGCCCTGTCCTTGATCATCCCAGTCGAAGAACATTGAGAAACAATTCAGATCCTCCCTTTAAGAATCAGTACTTGCCTTTCCTCCAGTGCCCAGCCTATACCTGCTAATTCTGTCGCCTCCTTTAAAAATATAATAGAGAACGCTTCCCACCCATGTGACGGCTTGTCTGCCATTCCCAGGCCCCTGAGAAGCCTCTGCCAGTGAAGACTCCTTTATTCTGCCAAGAATTGCTGTGACACGCTTTTCTCTGGTGGGCTTGTCCTCTACTAATTTAGCTCAGGTTCAGTCTCTTCGAGCCTTTCCATGTGGGAAGGGATAGAGAGATACTGGGTTAGCGAAGCCTTCAAATGGATGCCCATGAGCCATGGGTCCTAGCGGGCCAAGCAGGTGAAGGCTTTTTTCACCTCCATGCTCAGAGGAAAAGGAAGGAAAGGAAACAAGGTGTGGCAAGCCTCTGTGTCTTGGGAAAGCAATGGGAAGAGCCAGGCTCTTGAAACAGATGTTTGGAAAGAGAGTTTAAGGCCACCACCTTTGCCCCTGCTCCGTGTGTGTGTGTGTGTGTGTGTGTGTGTGTGTGTGTGTGTGTGTGTGCATATGCTGAGAATTAAACCCAGGAACCTCGCAGACATGCTAGGCAAATACTCAACCACTGGGCCATGCTCTATCCCAGTCTCTAAATACAATATTCAACATAATGTGCAGCCTGTTAGGTCAGCCATGCTCCGGTGGAAGGTCACACATTCAAGAGTATGTAGGCAGCACAAATTATACTCGATAGGTTAAAAAGTAAAGATACAAAGTTGGGTGAGGAGGGAAGGAGATGGGATATCATCAAAATATACTGTATGATATTCTCCAAGAACTGATTTAAAAACTCACAAAGATATAAAACAAGAGAAATTAGTGGGTATTTACATGTCACATTAAAATGTTCCTCTTCTCAATGCTCCCTTTAAGGAGATGGTATTTGTGTATTGAATTGTTTCTCCACATACCCTATACTACTACTGAGTCTACAAGCACATTTGAAAGAACATAGGCTTGGGACTCAGAGACAAGTTAAATCCACCCTAGCCACTTACTGGCAAGTTACAGTGTATGAAGTTCAAGGTGCTTATCTGTAATAACAGGATACTCAGTATTGTTGAAAGGATAAAACAAGCTACTTAGTCCTTCATTTACCAAAAATGTATATTGTGGGCTGGCAAAATTGCTCAGTGGCTAAGAGCACATGTTGTTCTCATAGAAGACTTGATTTGGGTTCCTAGCACCCACATCAGGTAGCCCACAATTACCTGTAACTCCAGTTTTAGGGAGCTAACACCTCTATGACCTCCTTGGGCACATTCACCAACATGCATACATACACACAATTAAATAATAAAACTTTTAAAATGTGTATTAGAGTGGCATTTCTGAAAGACTCTTATTCTCATATCAATACAGAATAACAGTAGCTGGTCAGATGTCACCGAATTTAAGAGAGTGTGTTTGAAATGATTAGACCTAAATGTTGTGATGCATTATAAAATTCACTCTGAGAATGTGGAGAGCCCATGCCCTTGCTGTCCCAAGGGTCAGGATTGGAGCGGTAGGTGGGCAAGAAAGGCTTGCAGCTGAGGCACACAGAATAACCAGGGATCATAATCTGTATTCTAGATGACGAGACCAGATTTAAAGAAGCCATAGCTACGGAATAGGCAGAGAACCAGAATGGATCTAAGGTGAAGGGTCTCTAGGCCAGAAGAGGCAGGCTTCCCTCGCTGTAGGAATAGGATGTTGGGAGCCCTGGCCCAGGACAGGTACCTTTGAGGAAGCCCTCGGATGAAAAGACACACCTGGGAATGAGAGTCGGGGTTGAGGATTTGGCCTACACACCGGCCAGGCCAGGGTGGCCTCTCTCTCCAAAGGATGCTTTCCCCATAGCTTTTCATTCTCCACATCAGTACCTGCTGGCTTGGCACAGACAGTGAACGCCGGTGACAGTTCTTTAGCTAATTATTTCTGGCTCCTACGTACCAAGTGTACTACAGGCAGTTTGGACCAGGCTCCCTGTAAGCCACCTTCTGGAAAATGCTTTTGAAGACAACTTCAAACTCAAAAGGAATTCACTCTTTTTGTTCTGTAGAAAAAAATAGTGGTGGCTGCGCCGCGAATGGTGGACCCCAATTCCCAGGCTCTCATGTGGTGTCCATCAGTGAAAATCAGGGCAAGTCAATGGAGCACGTAGGCACGTGTTCAAGCCTTGCCTCCATCACTCAGGAACTATTGTTGAACTCGGAGAAAAACCTCCAATCTTTCTGAGCTTTGGTTTCTTTTTCTATTAAATACATAACGGCTACTTGGTGGGCTTACCATAAACATGGGAGATGTGTTTTAAAATGTACAGGTGAATATCTGGTTTTGATTCCTTTCTTGTCCATTCAGTGGCCAAATATGGAGGAACCATCTCCATAGCAGGAAAGATGGTGGGACACCAAAGATTTATGTGTGGGGTACACCTTCTGGACCACAGACAGACAGCCCCAGGGACACTGTCATGGCCACCGTGTCCCACTCTGCCTGTTCTCTTTCATGGACCAGCTTTACATTCAGTTAATACAGAAAGTTCTTTTACTCTCTCTGTCTACACCAAGCCTGAGACCACTGTGCATGCACCTGTCTCTTCATTTTACATTCAAGCTCTGCTCAAAAGAGCCGGTTAGTCTGGGTTCAAATTCTCTGTTGTCCAAGGCTGGTTCCTCTACCTCCCCAAACTTCATCCCTCATTCCTCTTAAACAGGTAGTGCAGATGTTGTAGGGTCACTGGGAAGGTTCCTAATGAAATAGTCTGTATGAAGGTGCGTTGACTGTGCCTGTGCACCGTGAGCTCTTAGCCAACATCAACACCAGCTATTGTCATCGACAACATCCTGTGTCACTGACATCCTGCTCTTCCCAATGCCCAGGCCCTTTTGCTGCTGATCCACCCTGAAACCTCTTTCTCCAAATATCCCAGATAAGACAGGTTCCCCTCTCAGAACAGGGACACTGTCTGATGAGTCTTGGTGTCCCCTGCACATACAAGATGTCGCACCCATTGTAAGTAATCAAAAGTCATTGAGCTGATGTCAAATGAACCCTCTCTCTGAAGTGCTTTTCTGTATTCCTCCCTTTGGCTGGGGTTATGATCTCGCCAACAGAGTTGGTTGTAGCCAAAGAATAGCTTGGCATCCTTTTGATCTTAAATGGCATTTACTACACCAGCACTGGAAAACTGGCTTCCTAACACCCATAGCCCTGCTGACTTGCACTTTTCAGCCTGTGCTCATGCTGAATTAAAGGGCTGGTTTTGCTCTCCCTGCCCAGAGTGGCAGGCTCAGGTATCAGTGAGAGATCAGGTGGTTTTGATGGCTCTGGCCTGGATAATATAGAGTGATCGATTCTGGCTGTGGGTACCAGAGGCCTAGTGGTGCATGTGCAGGAGGGCTCGCAATTTCCCAACTTTTCTACTGTTCTCTTTCTACCCACATCAGAATTCATGATCCTAGAGTGGACGTTGAGGGGAACTGCGGGACCCTGGGAGGGATGGAGGGGCTTTATATAACTAACCTGGGTATGAACTTGTTCATTTTCAACAGCTGCGTCTGCAGCCAACAATTATCAGCTTCCTGTCTGGCTTTCCATCCTCCCGTGCCTCTGCTGTTTAACTTTGTCAGTGCTGCCAGGAAAGCAGGGCCTTGGCATGGCTCAGAGTCAGCAGCAGTGGAATCCCAGAAGGCTAGCCCAGGGCTGCAGACTACCAAGGAAAAGAGACAATTTACCCTGTACCCCTGTATCTCAGCTCTGTTAACACAGTCCTGTCTCCCCAAGAGAGCTCCCTCATCTGGGTCCAAGGAACACTGGGGGGAGGTTCCAGTCCTCTCAGACAACTGCAAGGCAGGACCATCCTTCCCACATGGATGATGTCAGGCCCCTCCCTGGAGCCCGCTCCTGCTTCCTGGCCTACTTCTGAGTTCCCAGGAAACTCTGGATGCCCCACACTTTGGCATCATTTGGAGCGCTGCCTTCTTGGAATCTGTCCACCCAGAGGCCCTCACTAACCTGTACCTCTGAAGCCTTAAATTCACACATCCCACTCTGGGGCTTTCTGCTGTATCTGATTTGTCATCCCTCCAAGCCCCTGCTACCCCTGCCTTCCCTTCCCTGCTGCCTTCATGTCATTGTCACTCCTGCTTTCCCATCAGTATCTGCCATCTTTCCTACAGAGGAAATGGACATTAAGCTATAAGTGGGTATAGACTATGTAACTAAAAATAGCAGCAAGGTGCATGAATCAGGAAAATATGGAGTTCTGATAGAGACCTAATTTAGTTCAGTGTGGGAAGATGGAGGTAGGTGGATCAAGGAAAGAGTCCCAAAGGAAGTGATTCTTAACACTTCAATTTACACTCACCCCCATGGACTACATACACAAGTTAACTAAGTGTCAGGGAAAGAGTGTATGTCTCCCAGAGCACACGCTAAGGCCCTGGGGCAGAGACTGGCATGTGAAAGGACTGCATGAAAAGCTAATAATGGCAGCGTGCTGAGAATATGGGACAGTGTGATATGAGACAGAGCCAGAGGCAGCTAGATTGTACAGGTCTCTGAGGAGCAGGTTGAAGGGTTTATTTTGTGCTCTAGTGACAAGAACTCTTTCAGGAGTTGTATACCAGAAAGTCCAACCTGCCCAGCACAACCCAAACTTCAGATTAGCCCCTTGTCACTTCCTTTTTCTCCCATCACAGGGACAAAGGTGCTGGGGCCATAGCCCTCCAGCATAAGGAAGATGGGAAGAGTCAGGAAGCCCATGAGGAAGGACCGAGTGGTGGGAATGGTTAAACCATAGCTGGACGCCACTTGACAAAGCCCAGGATGTGTCTCTGTAAGAGAACTTTACTATCCTGTCTTTCATCCCAGGATTCTGAGGCCTGGTAGAGCCTCAGTGACAAAGTTATGCAGCTGAGTGACAGGCCAGAACACAGACCCAGATCTGATTCCAAAGGCAGTGGGGTTTCTGCCCCACCCAGCGGGATCTGCTGATGAGAAGACAGACCCCGGGGAGGACATGAGTAGAGAAAAGCACCTTGCAGGTGTGCTGGTGTCCCTCAGACTCCCTCAGCAGCTGGAAGGACCCCCCACTGAAGGAGCTCCTGATTTCAATTTAACATCTAAGGAACATGAGGCTCCCGAGGCCTGTGTTGCATGCTGGCTCCCCTGCTGCCTCTCTACACTGACACCAGAATCACCAGAGCAGAGATGATCCATCCAAGGACAAAAGCCAGGGCCCCGAGCCTTTGAAGAAGAGGAACAACAGCCTGAACAGAATGGGTTCAGAGCGCCTGCAAGCTGCCTTTTACTAAGAGCTGTCTACCTCTGAACTCCTGGCCAGCGAGCAGAGAGAGGAAGCAGCAGACACCCCTCTGACCTTACTGACACTGCTCCCATTCCTCCATTACTATGGTTACTTATGTAGGACCTATGCCTGCCAGGAGCCAGGTCATGGACATCTTTATGTCCCTCTCCATATACTGCCTTAGACGTATAGGGCTTAAATAATCGCTTTTTAAAAGGTTAGCCGACCGACCCACAAACAGAGTAGTTGGGAGGATACAGGCAATGCAACTTGTAGAAAGAGAAAGCTGGGCTGTCGTGTGGGAGTCTCTCTCGTGGATCTAAGTCTCAACTCTGACGCAGCTAATCTAGTGGTTACAAGTTCCCTTCCCCCACATTCAAGCTACAGCATTTGCAAGACAAGACTAACTGTGCCTCCTCCACCAGCACTGTGGAGTACCAAGTAAGCCCTGAGCACCGTGCAATGGGTGAAGGATACCGGAGCTTAAGGACTAGCCTTCTCTAGGAGCTTTGCAAGAAGCGAGCATCCTGCCACAGCAACTCACTCCAGCTCTCAAACTGAACATCACACAGGCTCTCTATGGTTCTCCACCTTTGCCAGGTGGAGCTGGTGCTCCAGTGTAGGTCTGCCACTGTAGATCAGCGAGAACAAGGATGTGAACCATTTACATCCATAATAGCTGCCAGCGTCTCCCATCTAAACACCCTGCATGTGGTGCCGGTTAAACACCCCCGAATAATCTTGCAGCCTCGCTTCCCTTCACAGTTTAGAGATTGCCTTGTGAAGCCCTCTGTCCCCGTGTGTATGTGTGTCAGTGTGGGCCCAGCACTGCCCATTGTAAACGAGTACCCACTCTGTGTGCTGGTAGGACATTTCCACAATTCTGCCCTCAGGGCACACACAGCTATGAGCACCCTACTAGCTCCTGCCCAGGCTGAGCTGCAGCTGGTAACCGCTCACATCTGTGGCCCTGCCCAGCAAGCAGTGAGATGCTGCATGCTGAGAAAATCAAGTGGAAAGTTGGTGAAAACAAGCAAGCCTGTTTTTTTTTTTTAAATCTCTGCCACTAGACCATGCCCCACCCTCTGCCTCCATCCTTCTGTTTTCCCATGCCTGCCTCCTCCCTCTGTTCAGCATCCATGAACCTGGTCCCTGCCCATACCCTTCCCTCCCTCCTGGGTGCTATTTGGCCAGAACTGGATCTCTTTCCATCTGCCCACTTTGATACCAGTGAAACAAGTCAGTGTCCCCAGCAGCCTGCCAGTAAGTGGCACTGGCAGATCCTAATCCTCTGGCACCGCATCCTCCCCTCAGCGTGCCTCAGCCCTGATGTCACCAGTGCTTGGGGAACGGTGTGGAGAGGATAAGGGTAGAGGACCCAGGCTTGTACTCGCTGTGACAGCCATATACCGACTGAAGAGTGTGCACTGGAGCTGCGGAGTCGATGCCAGGCCCCTCCCACCTCTGCGACGTCCTTGCTGTGTGACATTATTGAGTGATTTGCCTGAGTCTCAGCTTCCGCATGAAATAACCAAAACAACACGCCTGCTGGAAGGTCGCTGTGTGGATCGTTTAGTAGACTGCTTGGCATCCAGTAAATACTGGTAGTGGTAATATCTTAATATCTGACTTTTGAGGGTCCTGCCCTCTGTCTGCCCTGAGCATCTCTAACTTAGTCACCACAGCTATTTTGCTCTGTGGTTCTCTTGGCCTTGTTCTTATGCCAACAAACAGACTTCTCTGAGTTTGACTTTATTTCTTGGCTTCCAGACGTTGGAAGTCTGCTAGACCACTGAGGCCAAGAGGCCTCAGCCTACACTGGTCAACCTCCAAGTCCTCAGATCTTGTCCTTCCTTCCTCAGGCCCACCCTTGGCTTGGAGACCCAGACCCCGGGGTTTGCCAGGCTGTGTTCTGGTTCCTCAGACTTTTTGTCTATTCTCTCCCCAACTCTGTTTGCCCCAGATATTTCTCTTGGTTTATTCTGGCCATTCTTGTCTTGTCCATAGGGCTGGCTAAAGAAGGCAGGCAGGAGTACAGGGGGGCATCACCTCTCTTCCCAATGCTATGGAGCACCTAGGAAATCCATGAGCCTCTTGTAAGATATGATCAGAGGAGCTGGGTTTAACATGGTCACTCCCCCCCACCCGGATCACTAATGTTCCAATAGCCACCAAAGCAGGAGAAGGGTGATAGCACTGTCTGGCCCTAGTGGGGCCTAGTGCCCCTGCTCCCCTGCTGCCACCTGTGGGCCCAGGAAACTGTTCTTCTTCATTCACCTGGTAAATGTCTGATGCCTCTTTGTATCTTGGAGATTTGACAACTGTCTCTTCATCAGTATGTTCTTGACCTTGAAGATGTGTTCTCCTTAATCAGACAAGTGGAAAATCACAACAACTTCTGGGCCGACTAATCTGAAGGGGGTGGAGGGGGACCTGTCCTGACCTCAGCTTTTAAAGCTAACACAAGTTTAGGTCCAGATTTCAAGGCTTCACAGAGTGGTTCCCCTTCACTCAAGGGCTGCCCACCCCCATCCCCTGCACAGCTGACCATTCTCACTGTTCATTGTCACCAACAGATGACTGATACCATTGCACTCGACCACAGAAATCTAGCCTCACCTTTATAAATAGCTATAACTGCAGGTGCTCTGTGGCAATGAGATTGCAGACCCAGACTGCGTCAGCAAACTACTATGAGGTTGGGGTAAATGGGGAGATCCCACAATGTCCATCTCTAAGGCCCCACTGGAAGGTTTCACACTAGGAATCCCACTTGGCTGGTGTACATGCAAATAAATGAGCTACATTTCCTCCCAGCTAGTGACAGGGCACAAGGAGAGGAGGAAGAAGAGGAGGAAGAGGAGGAGGAGAAGGAGGGGGGTGCAAAGAGACTGAGTGTCACAGTTAGGAGCTATGGAATCCTAGATTTTGGCAGGGACTCTAGTTGAAGCTTGGCTTTGAGGATGGATCCAGGTAGTGTACAGGCAGGAGTGGAACCTCCTTCTACCAGTTTGCACATGGAGAAGCTATCAGAGTTCAGAGCCCCAGCATCTTCTCAGCCACAGATAATGCAGGACACTCTGAAGGAACCAGAAGCCTGGAGAGGACCGTGAATAGACACTGGGCCCCTAGTGACCCTAGAGCCAGAAGAACCAGGTATATGTAATCTTCGCTTATGAAATACACAGCTCATCTCTTGGGGACAGACATGATGTCTCTTTGTTTGAAGGCACATCCCTTTATGGTCCTCAGAACCCAACTCTATCAGTACAAAGACCCAAGTCTTGAGTCAAAGTATAGAGATACAGCCCAAGGTCTACCTACTCGGGAATGTATTCTGCCCTCTTGGTTGGGCACATAAGAAAATTCAAAATGAAAGAGCTTGCAAGGTAATTGGAACTCAGTCGTCTCTCAGAAAGATACGAACAGCCTCTGTTCATATAATTTCTGCTAGTCATCTTTACCCTGTAAGGTGTTTATGCTCTGTGCATGTGTGTGAGTGTGTGTGAGTGTGAGTGTGTGTGTGTGTGTGTGTGTGTGTGTGTGTTTAGGTCTTCTGTGTGGTGCATGTGCGCGTGCCAGTGTGTGTTTTCTAGATCTTCCGTGTCACAAGGTAAACATAATGTTGGAACAAAGTAAGTGCTCACCAAAAACTTTGTGAAAAGAATTTGGAAAACTGTGTTCTCTTGGAGTTGTGCCATGATTTGGCATTTCTCTATTTCAGTGTCCCCACTGAATAAGTGAAATTTGGCTGCTTACCCTCCTGTCACCTCCTCAGGATGAAAGTGAAATAAATAGTGCAATCCCATCTGCATAAGGGGAGGAAAATTCCCTTGGAGGATTCTCAGGCCCCGGTTGCTCAACCTTGGTTTGAAAAGAGCAATCTGCATAACAGCACCTGAAAAGCAGCTGTAATGCACCAAGCACTGCTTCCTCTTGGTCCACATAGCAGCCGAGCAGGAACATTAGGGAGAGCCATCTGTTCCATCACCCTATGGGCCGTGATCTCCGTGAGAATGGGGGGGGGGGGGAGCTCCTTGCCTGCCACTAGGCTTTGTGCCCATTAAGGGACTAAAAGGGCTTGTGTGGCCTGCGGGCACAATCCTTGGAGGAGACACCCACTGGGTCTTGCAGAACTGCTCTGCAGGTATGACTAAACACCCTTCTGTGTGCAGGCTGCCAGCTTGCGCAGCCATGGGAATGGAAAAGACACTCTGCTCCAGGAAGCTGAGAACTCGAGTCAGCGGCAAACCATCCTCAGACGTGACCCAGAAAACTGGCCTCCCACCTGAGGTCTCGGGGCTGTCAAGTAGAGAAGTCCGCAGAGATTTCTGGGTCCCAGGCGGGATAACTGACCTGGAGGTGGTGGTGAAAGATAGGCACATCCCAAGGTGTCATGGTGCTAGTGAATCTATCGTGAGGCTGGGAAATGAGAGAAATCTCCACTTAAAGATAAGGCCTCTGCCAGGACTCAGGAACCTTGGGGAACATGGGAAATTTTCTTTTCTCTGCGATAGAAGCTGGGGGGAGGGGAGGGGAGGGGGGGTAATATGTCTGCCTGTGTGCCAAAGAGAAGCGGATGTGGTCAGAAAGGAAGGAGGTGGAGCGGAGGTGGGTGGGTAGTGTTTACAGGCTTCTCAGAGTCTGACATAAACAATGCAGAACTAGGAAAGATCCTAATTTTAAAACCTACTCTGCAATCATGGTGCAAACCAGCCGAAGACTGGGCCATGGGCCAGGGCCAGGGCCAGGGCTGGGAACTGGTGGCTGAGAAGCTGGGTGGCTGCTTAGAGACAGTGAGATTTGTGACTCGTGAGGTGACACGCAGGGCCTTGGCTTCCAACCCTCCTCAGCCACCTCTGTCACAGCTCTCTCCCCAGCCCTGAGCCCAGCTCTCACCTGCTCCATACCTCTCTTTTCTTCAGCTACCTGATGAGGACCAAGGCAGATCCTGTCAGGGTGGGGTTTAGAGGGAGAAGTGCAACAGAACCTGAAATGACAGAGAACCTGAAGCTCCTGGAAAGAGCGCACGTCACTCTCTTCAGTACTGATATAGGGAAGCTTGAGTTCTCAGAGTAGGTGCCATGCTTTCCCAGAATGCTAATTCCTTAGACTCTACTAATGACAATTAAGAGCGAAGATCTGAGGCTCTTTCCCACCCTCTAAGTTCAGCACAGTTAACTTGGCAACCGGTATCCCTTTAAAGAGTAGGCTCAATCCAGCGGTTAGACCACAGACTCTCAGTGTAGTATCAGTAGTGAGGATGTTGCAGTCAGCTATGATGGGGTGACACTGTCAGGACTGATCATCAGCCCCACAAGGAGAACTGGATGGTGGAGGTTCTCTGCTCTGCCTGTATTAACCCTTGAAGTTGATGGATTTTGAAGAGAGGAGGCTTGGAGAAACCTAGGTAGCCAGGGTGACGGCCCTGTGGGGAGGAGAGACTGTCTAATAGCTATTCCTCAACGTCTCCATGTTGTGATGCCAACATAGTCATGGCAGTGTGTATCAGTGTCCTCCATGACCACTACTCTGATCTCTCAGGAGTCCAGGGCCATTTAGTACCAAGGATGCACTGTGAGAAAGCAAGCGGTATAGAATCAGACCTCTGTTCTGGCACTCAGGCCTGACCCTCCCGAGCTGGATGACTTTGAGCAAGTTTCCTGTCTAACAACACTGCCCAGCCCCCACCCCCATGGCCTCACCGGATTGGGAAGAGGAGAGTGGGCCCTTCTCAGAGAGGATGCTCATTCCAACCCCCCACTCACACTGGGAACGCTGGCCAGGTCAAAGAGCAGGTGCACCTTAAGTCAGAGAGAGCTCGTTTGAATGAAATGACCAGCATGAGCGGTGTGGCTGAGATCCGGCTCTTCTAAAAGGGAGGTGGAAAGCGTGAAGGTTGCAATAATCGATGCTTTCATTATTAGGCCCATTGGCAGGTGCATTAGCTGTGAGCTTTGGGTCAATGGCTGATTGTTTAAAACGAAAACACTGTTTATCACAGTGAGGAGAAAGGTGGTGGGGGAAAGCAGAGATAACTAATGTTTGCAGGGAATGGTATAAGTTACAGAGCGTTTGCTCATACACCAACACTTTGTTTTACCCTCGAGATAACTCAGATGAAGAGATGCTCAGAACAGACAAGTAGACCAATGGAATAGAATTGAAGACCCAGAAATGAACCCACACACCTATGGTCACTTGATCTTCGACAAGGAAACTCAAGAAGAATGAAGACTGAAGTGTGGACACTATGCCCCTCCTTAGAATTGGGAACAAAACACCCATGGAAGGAGTTACAGAGACAAAGTTTGGAGCTGAGATGAAAGGATGGACCATGTAGAGACTGCCATATCCAGGGATCCACCCCATAATCAGCATCCAAACGCTGACACCATTGCATACACTAGCAAGATTTTATCAAAAGGACCCAGATGTAGCTGTCTCTTGTGAGACTATGCCGGGGCCTAGCAAACACAGAAGTGGATGCTCACAGTCAGCTAATGGATGGATCACAGGGCTCCCAATGGAGGAGCTAGAGAAAGTAGCCAAGGAGCTAAAGGGATCTGCAACCCTATAGGCGGAACAACATTATGAACTAACCAGTACCCCGGAGCTCTTGACTCTAGCTGCATATGTATCAAAAGATGGCCTAGTCGGCCATCACTGGAAAGAGAGGCCCATTGGACGCGCAAACTTTATATGCCCCAGTACAGGGGAACGCCAGGGCCAAAAAGGGGGAGTGGGTCGGTAGGGGAGTGGGGGTGGGTGGGTATGGGGGACTTTTGGTATAGCATTGGAAATGTAAATGAGCTAAATACCTAATAAAAAATGGAAAAAAAAAAGAGATGCTCAGAGCTGGTTCTCTTCCCATTTTACACATGAGGAGCCCAAAGCTGATAGAATGATTTTCTGGAGGTCAACTAGATCTTAAGAAACGATAAAGAGATGGGCAGGGAACAAGAACAAAAGACTGAGCCTTCCAAAGTTAAACTGTTAGGAGATGAGGCAAGGCCAGCAACGGACAGCTGGAAGCTAAAGAAGAAACAAAGAGGGTCACACAGGCACCTTTTCCCTAGCACTGCATTCTGGGTAAAGGACGCAATGACAAACATAGTTCTATCTCACTGTTCCATGGAGAAGTCGGGAGTTTCAAGCCTGAAGCCCATTATGTGCGCACTCAAGGAATAATGGCGGACAGAGGGTCAAGAACAGAGAACCGTAACAGACTCATGCCCAGCTCTGCTGAGCAACACCGGCTGTATCTCTTCCTGTATCTGTGATATGCTATCAACTCCCACAGCTCCGAGGGTCTACCTTGATAGTAGCTTTCTGATGTAACCCTTCCTTCCCTTCGGCCACCAGCTTACATGAAGGCCCCATTAAAGATTATGTAAGCTAGGCCTGATGGTGTGCATATATAATCCAATTACTTGGGGCAGGGGTGCAAGCAGGAGGATCAATAGTTCAGGGACATCCTCAGCTCAAATTCTTGGCCAGCCTGGACTACATGAGCTCCTGTCTCCAAAAATAAAAGCTGAAAAATAATCAATAGATACCACCTACAATGTTATCAATATTCCTCCTCACCCTTGCTTGCTCTCCCTCCTACACTTAACTTCTCTTTTTAACCTCACTGTTCCTGGTCCAGCAGCCTCCAGTGCAAGTCCCGCTTCATCTCAGATGGAGCCCAAATGCCAAAGCCCATTCATTATTCAAGATGCCCCTTGAGCTAAGACCACTCTCTAGTTTTCACTTTTTCCTACATTCACCTTCCCAAGCCATCTCTTCTGCTTCCTGCACACCCTGCTTCATGCTGGATGTTACTTTGGCCTGTGATGACACCTCCCAGCCGAGAAGGGCTGTCTTCATCTCCCATCACCTATCTCCCTCTGCAAAGCTTCCCCCCTGCTCTGGCCTTTGTGGATCTCTACACATCCGGAGCCGGTAGCACTTGGAATCTGCGTTACTCATTTTCATATGCTTGCTACGTGGAGGCAAAAATAGTCCCTGAAATACATTCATGCTTACTAATTTACTCATTTTAAATGTGGCTCGCCTCCCCCTTAAAACAAATAACGTTCAGTGCAAGGTGTGCAGCTATCCTAATAATAGATTCTAGATGAATAATAGATGTTAGGTTTCTTAAAGCAAGCAAATATACAAAGTGTAAAGCTGTGGTAAGAGATTTTTGTTGTGTACAAGTTCTACCAAGCCCCGTGAACAAAGGCATGAAAATGATTCGAATATAATGTTTAGTCCTTGAAGAAATATTAATGTTTTAAAATATATTTTATTAATTCTTTATTTCTGCTCCCTCCTGGACCTAATTTTTCCCATACCCATTCCTCACTTCCCATCTTTCCTCCTAACTTCATATGGGTGTGTGTGTGTGTGTAACCTACTAAATCTAGTATGCCGTGTTCATAAAATCATGGTTGTAGATCCATTCAAGAAAAGTTAAATTGTAGTCATATGCCAGCTATGTATTATATACTGATTCAAACACAAGAAACAATTCTAAGGAAATCAACATCCAACTGAGAAAGAGACACAAATCTATAAGTTAAATTATAATCTGTCAATCTGAACATATCCATAGCCTCATGGAAATATATATCTTCCTGTGGAGAAGCGACTCATAATGATTCTCAAAGAATTAATGGCCAGGTACAGTGGACTTTTATTAAGAGGAAGAGCAGTGTGGGTAAAGGATGAGGCAAGAGCTGAGGGGTAAAGGTGAGAGCCAGCATGGTACGTTGGGTCAGAGACCCTGGGTACAATGAGCCAGGTCTCTGCTGATAAGGAGCTTAAATTTTATCCGCTGAGTGACCCAGTGATTTCCGTGTAAAGAAGTCTTAGAAGTGTTTTGTTTACAGAGCAAACAAGTTTGAGGCCTTGTGCAGCCTACGAGATGAACTGGAGAGAATCAGCATTGGGCGCAGAAACCAGTTAGTAGATCATGATGGCAAAGCATTTAGGAGATGCTAAGGGCTTAGGTTAAGTGAAAGCAGTGAGAGATGCATAGAGAAAAGGAAGTAAATTCATATGTGACTCGCGGGACAAAAGTCACAAGATGCTGCATGGTGATGTGTGAGCTATGGTGGCCTGTGGGGGATGGGAAGAGCCAAATATGACCCTCGCTTCTGATGTGAAAGCTTAGCTGCAGCAGAGACAGGAAGGTCCTGCTCAATGGTGGAGGTGAGGAGTTCAGTTTGGACCATGTGGAATCTGAAGAGCCTATGCATCCTGTTCAAGATGTCCTTTTAATGGCCACTGAGAGAATCTTGAGGTCACCATTCCTGAAACTTTGCAAGAAGCTCTCTGAAAGCCATCATCAAGCCCTCTTATTTTCCTTCTAGGTAAAGTAGTTATACATTTTATAGGTGAGGCTCTTTCATGCCACTCCTTTGGAATAAATAGCACTTTTCATAGAAGAAATGAAGATACGATACTTTTCTAATAGAAAGCAACTTCCCCTTCACTAGGTTTAAGTCATATTGAGTTGGGTTATTTCCTAAATTAAGCCACCCCTCCATGCTGTGGATAGAGGTAGGTATTGGTTCCATGGGGGGCTTTGGGAGGGAATCCCACTTTGAACTCAAGCAGTCCCGAAACAGAAGGCACAATGAGCCTGTCTAGGCCACATACATGAGACTATGCTCAGCTAGGTATGTTCTTGCTGTGATGTGGTGGCTAAGAAGCCTTGGATAATTTCAGCACTGCAGGGAATCCTATGAGAAAGGTCTCGTCTTTCTGGCCTGGCTCTCTTGTGTTCCTCATTATATCTCCATGCATGAGAAAACCTGGAACCAAACTAAATTCTATTATTTTCCAACCAGACTAACCTCTAGATTATGGGCCTCTTATGTCTCTGCCCTCAGCTCTGGGAAGGAAGAGGAAGGCAAAATGTAAATGATAATGTAACGTATCGATAGACACAGTAATTGAACTGACCATCAAGACAACCAGTCCTGAAAAGGTCAGCGTTGTAGTGGAGTAGGGAGTGCATCCAAATGTGATGAAACTCTCCAGATTAGATACACCACGGTCAGCCGTGAGAAGGGCGTAGGAGCAAGCCTGACGTGGCTCTTCTGGGAATTCCTGTCCTTCAGTCACTCAGAATGTGCCAGACTGCTTGGCCACTAACCAAAGGAAAAACTGAGGTTTGGAAATAACGTCTGGGGATGGAGAAATTGTCTCAGCCCCTTAGCTCAGGCACAGCAGCTCCAACATGGTCATTTGGTGAACCCAGCAAGCAAATTAGCCACTTGGTTTGCTACCACACTAACTTATGCACAATTATATTACACCAAACAGCACATTCCTTTTGGTATGGTAAGAAGTGGTGTGTGTGTGTGTGTGTGTGTGTGTGTGTGTGTGTGTGTGTGTGTTTATATATAGATTGAGGAGAGTGTGTGTGTGTGTGTGTGTGTGTGTGTGTGTGTGTGTGTGTGCATAACAAAACAGCACACACTCCTTTTAGTACAGTAAGAAGTGGTGTGTGTGTGTGTGTGTGTGTGTGTGTGTGTGTGTGTGTGTGCGTGTTTATGTATGGATAGATTTAAGAGTGTGTGTGTGTGTGTGTGTGTGTGTGTAAAAAAGTTGATTTTTAAAAGAGGCCATGACATTTGAAAGAGAGGTGGGATGGGTATATAGTAGGTTTGGCAGGGCTGGAAGGGAAAATGTAATTATATTATAATTTCAGTGTGAGTGTGTGTGTGTGTGTGTGTGTGTGTGTGTGTGTGTGTGTGTGAGTGGGGGTAATGTGGCATCAGTCATGGTAGTGAACACTTTTAATCCCAGCACCTGGTAGTCAGAAGAACACAGTTCTCTGAGCTCAAAGCCAACCTTGTCTACATAGCAGGCGCGGGGACAACTAGGGCTACATAGAAAGACCTGCCTCAAAAAAAGAAAGAAAGAGAATGGGGCAGGCAGGCAAGCAGAGTGATCTGGGCCCTTTGCCCAGCATGGCATCATGGGTAATTAGATGAGCACTCTTTGACTTTTCATCTTTGACTTTGCACAGCACAGCATCATGGGTAGTTAGATGAGCACTCTTTAAGTTTGCATCAGGTCAGTCACTGTTACTTAGATTCTGCCAACCATAATACACTACAATTATTCTCAACAGTTATCAAGGACATGAAGACAAGAGAAAAGCCTCTTGCAGCTGTGGGCTCACCTCCTCCCCAGGCGGTCCAGCCCTCCCTTTGCTTATGATGGGATGACTGGCATAGAAAGTACTATGGGGGTAGCCAGAAACAGCGGTTAGTGCTTCCATCTTCCCGAGTGATGCTAGGAGATGCTAAGACATTATCAGTAGCAGCTTGAGCATGCAACTTCCTTTTCTACCATTTGGATAAGCCCTACAGGATTTTCTGACATCTGTGAGGGGAAAGAACTTTATATCAAACAAGGCCACCGCCTCTTAGCTAATGAATGGAAAATTCACCATTCTCTAATTATTTCATTCTTAGGCATTATTAACAAACATTGCTACTATTCCTGGTTCCATGGGTAGTAATATGTAGCGTGTCCCTATTAGGGCCCAGTCAAATTCCCCCATGGACATGCTAAGGAATGTTAGTTAGATCATGGTACAGTATAAGTTCCCTTCACTCTGGCTTCTTCCATTACCATGTAAGGGTACTTAGAAGCAGTATGATACAGTGGTCAAAAATCACAGACTTTGTATGATACAATCACAGACTTTAGAGTAAAACAATCCAACCTCTTAGAATCTGTAGGACACTGATCATATTAACATCTTTAAACCTCTGTCTTCTCATGTGGAAAACATAGAAAGTACTAGAAATAAGTAGGAATAAAACCCAGTTGTAGCGTGGAATCGTTTGAACCTAACCCGTGATAACAGAGCACTTAACACAGCGGTTGGGGTGGGGTAAATGCTCTATAACCACAGCCGCGGCCATCGTGATGATCATTATTGTATGCAGCATCTCTTGGGAGGATGCACGTGAAATGTTCTCCTGTCATCCTCTGCAAGGATGAGATGGACAGGAAGTATAGACATGCGCTCAGAATGGCAAGCTCACAAACAAAGCAGTGCAGCTTACAGCCCGGACGCGAAGCCTCACGGAGAGCAGCGTGTGAGGGAGCAGGCATGCCAGCCTACAATTTCCACAAAGCACTTTAGCTCTCAGAATGACTCCGTCTCAGCTTTTCTTTGTCGGTGTTTTCTGAGTGCCGGGTTCCGGTTTAATGGTAGAATTTAAAGATTTCATGTTGAGTAGAAATTCTACCGCTGTGGCTTTTCCAAGAAATTTCTATAATGTTGAACTTCACCTCTCCTACCCCTCCTGTTACCTCCTCTCAAGTACATTCAATTTCAGATCACCTCTTCCCCTGATCGGACTTTACACACACACATTCACAGGTCACCTCTACACTGTTCATTGCCATTGTCGCAATGATTTGGCAGCTATACATGGCCTCACCACTATCTCCTTGGGCTTCTTTTCCATTGGCATTGCTTTTTTTTTCAAATGTCACTTTGATTGTTTTTTTTTCTTCTCTCATTTAATCCTGATACAACTCAGCATAGAACTTTTGACCCCAACCTGCCTCCTCCCTCCAAACTTCCCATTTTGCCCAATTTGACTGTCTTAGTAAGTGGTGGGCACGTCTCCAGCTTATAAAAATTTCATTGAGTCTCTTCTTTTCTCGTGTATCCCTTCTGCTTTTCCAGGTCAAGCTGGGAACTGCCTGACTTGAGGGAAGGGAGAGTAAAAGCCATCAGTGACTCAGACGGGGTGAGCTACCCATGGTACGGGAACACGACAGAGACTGTGACCCTGGTTGGCCCCACCAACAAGATCTCCAGGTTCTCCGTCAGCATGAATGATAACTTCTACCCCAGCGTGACATGGGCAGTGCCAGTGAGTGACAGCAATGTGCCACTGCTCACAAGGATCAAGAGGGACCAAAGTTTTACCACATGGCTGGTGGCCATGAACACCACCACCAAGGAAAAGATCATACTGCAGACCATCAAATGGAGGATGAGAGTGGACATTGAAGTGGACCCTCTTCAGCTGTTGGGGCAGCGGGCCCGGCTAGTGGGCAGGACTCAGCAGGAGCAGCCCCGGATCCTGAGCCGGATGGAGCCCATCCCCCCTAACGCACTAGTGAAGCCCAATGCCAACGATGCCCAGGTCCTCATGTGGAGGCCCAAGCGGGGACCACCTCTGGTTGTGATACCTCCTAAGTAAAAGCAGACTGCCCAACTGTGTGTGGAACACATGCCACTGAGACCCGCAGTGGGGTGACCAGGGGTGGCAGGAGCCAAACTGAGTTTCTGAGCCAAAGCAGACCCTCTTGGTGTGCCAGCCTTTGCAGCTACTTGTGATGAGTACAGCTGTTCCTTGGGCGGTAGAACCATAACCCTTAGGAAAAGCCCCTTCCTCTTAGGAATAAAGAAACCACTGATTTGATAGACTTGCTCTGATTACCGTGCAAGTAGCCATATTTTGGAGCTGACCAGGACGATTCTTTTATTTGAACTATTGACCATTTCTTTCCTGTGAGACGCAGGGGATGGAAATGAAACTAAACGGTGCCTGTGGCAGATGCTGCTTCCCAACCAATTAGAAGCGAGAGTGAAAACATCCACACCAGGTGTTCGTAAGACAGTCTCCTTGTGTGACTGGAGGGTGCTGGGGAATTGGGTGAAAGATCCTGGGTTCTGGGGAGAGAGGAAAAGAAGGTGTTACTACAGTTTAATGACAAGTGTTAGCTGGTGGTCAGATTGTCAACACACCCCCTGGAATGAGAGGGACACTTAGAAAACAAAACTCTGTTGTGCCCTTTGAGGGAAAAGCTGTTTTGGAACTGTCCGAGGTGCTGACGTCAGCAGCCCCCAGTGGAGACTGGCTGCTCGCATCCACTCACTCGCCTCTTTCCAAAGAGATTGCTCATTCTAAGTGTTGCTAGTTACGGTATTGGATATACAGTTCCTGTTTTCTGTAGTGATTATGGTGTTGGGTCTCTCTTGAGTTTTTAGTCACTCAATCTGTGACTTTGTTTACAGCCACTGATTCTTATCGCCAGCCCTCAATTCACAAAGATGTATAAGCCTCGTGTTCATGTAGGGTGTAGGGAATGTCTCAACCAATGAGAACAACATTCTCAATATTGAGTTTCTGAATTGTTCAGACACAGGAAGGGCACACATCTGTGCACACACCCGGGTGCTCACACACCAGGATTTAGAAAGAATAACAACTAGTCTTGCCGATAGTGCCTGAATATTCATTCATGGCCTTTAAGCACAAATAGTACACACACTGTATGCCCACATAGGTTAACTTCAGCTATACTTACAAAAATTCAACGTCAACTGCTTGTCCAGTTGTAGATAAGAAATGTTCAGACTTCTTTAGTGAACGTCTGAGCCTTAAGCAATCTTGGGTTGCTGAGATCCAGCCAATAAAGATGAGAAGCAATTTCCCTTTAGTCCAGCAGTGCAAAACTTTTTAAAGAGTTTCCAGTGTTTACAGTGGTAAGATTTCCAACCCTTTCCACCTAAGTCACCATGCCCCGCCCCACCCTCACTGAAGAGCTTCCCCTGTTATTCTCAGCGGTGCCGATTGTGAGGTGCATCCTTTCTTGTTGAGAAACAACTCGTGTAAACTGACTACAGAAGTCTCACAATGGTGTATACTGAGTAAGTAGATTTTTTTTAAGCCTAATTTCAGAGGTGAGAGATTTCCAAGTTCAGGGCCATTATACAAATCCTGTCATTGACTCCAAATCTTCCAGAGTTTGGGGACAGAGAATGCAAACCTTTCTCATTACTCTTGTTTCCCATGCACTGTAGTCTAATTTCCTTCATGCTCTGATCCCAAAGGATGCTACTCAGAGCAATATAGCACTAACTTCACATTCCAACCATTGGCTTCTTTCACCTAGATTAGTTACTGATGGCAAGTTAGTTACAGCAACACATTAATGGTGCATTGGTAACATCGGTGAGTGGCAAAGACTCTGGAAATAAGTCAGCTCCTAACTTGGCTTTCCCATGCTTCCCTACTTTTTAATGGCAGCTGACCTCAGAGACCTACAGATTGAAGAGTAAAGTTGCTTATTTTCCATGCTAACATCAGAAGCAGCAGTCTCTCCCTCACATTGAATCAGATGCCATTTTTATGAGATTTGGGTCAATGGATGCTGATCTTGGAATCTAAGCCATGTAGCCCCACTTTAAGAAAATCTGATTTTTTTTTACATCTAAAATTGTAAGAACAGATGAATAAGTTTATATTAAAAATTCTATGGAAGGTTTCAGTCTTTAAATGTTCCTAGCACGTTAAGATATGACTCACACACTTATATTTACATATAATATAGCTTTTCAAAGCCTTGTCTATAGTTAAAAGCAAGGTGCAGTATGCTTACCTAGACTTATTCTTCCTTAAAAAGAATCAATTCAGATTTTTAAAATAAATTACCCCAAGGCAGTTTCCTGGAGAATGAGGTAATAAAAATTGAGGAAAAAAATATATGAGAAGGGACTCCTAAAAGCTAAACTATGCAAATGTGCTTTACCGTTGTTGTGTGTCTCTTCTGCAAACCCTACCGTTGGGTCTCTCACTTCTGAAATCAACCTGCCAGAACACTCAATTGCCCAATAGCCAATTATGTTAAAATTATCATTGTTTTACAAGGAGATGGCCCCTTTTTTCACTATCTGTGGATCATTGACTTTTAGTTTAGTCAGGACATTGTCAAGCAAAAAGGATCTCTTGTAGGACAGAATTAACCTTGAGGTCTCTGGTGGGAAGATTAACCTGTATTCCCTTGAGAATGCATGATCTGACAGCAGACAACATCAGTTTCAAAGGGGCTCATTATGAGCCTTTGATATTAGTTGGGTTGTCTCCAAACTATATTTGGATCCCATTTATGTACATGGTTTCTTAGTGGTATAAGGTTTTTAAATTCCTGTATTTGAAAGAGCCTTCCACCAGATCTTAAGTTCTAAAATGAGGTCACCTTTGAGATCTTCCAGTCTATGATCTCCAAGGAAATTGAGGCCCATTTAAATTAGGTCATCTATTCAGGATCACATATCTCATCAGCACATGCCACGAAAAGGCCTGAGTCTCCCAGATCTCAGCTTACAATACAGGCACACTACCTGGGACCTGGGGTCCTCCCTTGTTTCCAGCCAGAAACATTGTCATTGTCCTGGAGTCATTCACCCACAAATCAATTAGCCTAGAAATTAAAAACAATTGGGTCCAGACCCCTTTTGTTATAATGTCAAAAACAATGACTATTTCAGACTGCTTTCTATCTGTGACAGCTGTTTTGATATTGAACCCTTGATCTTTGTTCTCCGCTGCATGCCTACCACATCCTCAAGTCCTTGTTACGGCCCACAAGACAGGGGAGGCTGGAAGCTAGTCCCCTTTCTGCCATCCATACAATGAATCATTTTGGATCCTCCTCCATCACTCCCCCAACGAATACCTCAAAGGCCAAAGTCATGGTCTAAGAAACAATTCTGCATAGTAAAATAAAACAGCAATGCTTCATAAAAGATTTTACAAAAGGCTTGCACATACATTTTCTCGTCCACAGGAAATCTTATAAGAAGTGTCGTACAGTGGTGGTTGTGGTGTTATTGTCTCCATTTTACAAATAGCAAATCAAGACCAAAGAGGTTAAATGGAATATCCACAGGCACACAGACAGAAAAATGCCAAGAGCCAGGATTCAAACTGGGCCTTTTGGCTTAAACCCTCATGTTCTGCCTCTGTATCATGCTGGCCCTTAGTTTACCCCTTAGCACAAAAGAGAAGAAAGAAAAGGAGGAAAGCAAGTCACTGTCACCTGGCACAATCATGTAGTCCTCCCCTGCCTACCAAGTGGAGTCATTAAAAATGAGAGACTGAAAGCTGTTTTCTTCCTCAAAGAACCTTGTAATCCCCAGGGAGGTTGGCCCAGAAAAATGCCTGTCAGGGACGGTGGTGTGGGGGAGGTGGCTGTCATTTGTAATTAATGGAGTAAGAAAGCTGTTCCCCTGGTCTCTGAATCCCTTAAACACCACAAGTACAAAGACAGGCAGGAAGCATGCATCCTACAGCTGAGGTCCCAGCTGAGCACTGCCCTGCCACCCGCAGTCCCTCAATGCGCACACAGGAGCAACCCATGGGGTGGAGGCCGTGGAAACAATGGCTTTCCAAGGCCTTCTTGGCACATTGACTGTTCTTGTTAAGAGCAGAGGGCACAATTAAACATTGATAGAGTCAGCTCCCAACTGAGTTGAAAAAAAAAAAGAGAGAGATAAACACACACACATACACACACGTACACACATAGACAAAGACCTAAAACACACACACACACACACACACACACACACACACACACACACACACACACACACTTTCCAGGCTGAAAAGAAAATTAATCAAAAACCCAATGAATGCCTGAACTCTATAATTAAGCCTAAATGATCCTTAGATAGAACAGGAGCTGCGTGAACAAGCCCAGTGAGCAAGCACACAGATATTTTTACCGCAGAGTCTCACTGCCATTAATTTCTTTTGAGATCTTGAGTACATCTGGTCCCCATTTCCCTGGTAGGACATCTGCCTATAGAAGGCTTTCCAGAGAATTACCAGTTCAGTGACAGCCAAGGTTATCTGGCCATTCCCAGGCACTTTTATAGGAACTCCTGTGGGGAGATGTGGTCTCATCAGTCCCCAGGTCAGCCACACACTCTCCTATAACAGCCCATCACTAGCCTCAGTAGACATTGGAACGATCTCTGAAACGCTCTGGAGTGTCTCAACTAAGCCTTGCCTGACATGAGACATTGTCAGCTCTGTAGACACTCTGGACTCGAGCTAGTTAGTGAACCCTTGGGCACCATCAACTTGGAGAACCAAAGCCACATTCATCCTCTATGAAGGATCTGGGAAGGTTGGCGATCTCACGCCTCCCCCAGCATTAGCCAGCCGGCTGACAGAAGCCTATACCCAGGCAGAGACAGAAAAGGATGAAAAGGAGAATACCATGTGGTCTTTCAGGTAGCTAGAATTTCACAAGGTCTTTAGGAGGGGACAGGTGGCTGTGTGTCAAGGCCAGATGGAAAATCCCAGAACAACTTGCTGGGATGAAATAGCCACAAAATCCATCATCCCATAACAGTGGTATTTTCATCATTCTGTGCTAATGTAGCAGACACAGAGGGGAATATATGCATATATATGTATGTATGTGTTATGTATATATATGTATATATATATATATACACACATACATACACACACATATATTCAAACCTTTGCATGGGTCTCTACTGACCTGTCCATCCCTACAGTTTTGGCTAGGAACTTAAAATTTGACAGCCTCTTTACAGATTTGTCATCTTGAAGCAGATAAAAAGAGAAAGGAAGTAAGTACTTCTCCCTAAACTGCACATACACACACATCCCAGGCTATCTCACAATGATGGAGCTGTGATTGGTTATGGCCTCTCTGCATTGCCTGTAGTGAGTCCATTATCTATGGTCTCTCTTGGACCAGTTACATAGTTTTCTTTAAGCCTGCCCCAGTCCCTTTCCCATGCCTCAAACTGTTCCTTTCTCCCAACTGGGCCTGAGAGAACCTACCCAGATCTTCTTTCCAAGACATATGGGCAGAGAGCCACATGGCCAAGCACAGAGCCTCTTTTGCCTCTAGGCCCACATTTGTCTTTAGCTTTCCTAAAAAAAAAAATGTGGGTTGAGTCTTAAAACAGCTGAGTGCTGGTTCAGAAATACCTAGAGAAAGGACACACACACACACACACACAGTGGGGGAAAGAGCCAGAACACATAACAAGGCCCAGTGCCACATGACATTTGAGGTATGTGGACAGGTCTGTGAGATACTTAAATGATAGCATTATTGAATCGGGGGCTGGATAAGGGCCAGCATTAGCACCTGAGCAAGAAGGAGATAAAAAGAAGGACAAGATGTTTTGTCACTCAATAGGCCTAGGGCAAAGGTGAGCCAGGCAAGGCACCAGGATATCTAGAATTTAAAATTTAAGAAGATGCTCGCTCTTGGGTCTCTGCACTTGCATGTTTCTGTAAAAGTAAGCCTTTTGGGTGTTGGCCTGAGTACCTGGCTTGCCTCCTTGCTCTCTTCTCCATTTCTCATCTACCTCTGATTCTCTGCTTTCCACGCAAGAAGAGCCAAGCAGAGGAGGTCTCATGGGATATCTCCAAATAGCTCATTCTTCCAACAGGCCTTTCTATAGAGTGTCCTACAGACTTGACAAAACAGAGTCCCTTGCGCTCAGGGACAGTGCTCATAGGAAGCTGTAGGAGGCACTCACTCCCACTGGGTCATACATTGTGAGGAAGCCCAGGACTTCCTCAGGGTTTAGGGTCATCTCTCTCTATCTAGTACATGAACCAGGCTACCTTTTTACAGGAACTGTTCTGGCCCCTCTCTAGTCCCTAAGGGTAGATAAATGATAGGGCAAACCTTTTCTACCATGCTCTTCTAAAGAAAAGCACAGAGAAACCCTGCAGCCCCATCAGTATGTAACCAGCACTTAGGTGAAAGACACAGTGATTGTCTCCATCTGCTGTGTCCCCCCTTACCCCACCCTAGAAACCAATTAGAATATTCCACACAGATGTGATCCAATGAGATGATATTTGTAAAAAATAAAAATTTAAAAAAAAAAGAAAGCCAGGAAAGATAATACATGCACTTCTGACTGAGAACGATTTCATTAAACTGGGCTTTGAAAGCAAGATAGCCAATTAAATTATTTCTCACTCCACTCCCTCACGCACCAGAAACGACGGGAAGCTATTACTTCTAATTAATTAGAGAAAGAAAGACTGTGCATATGCATATGAGTTGAACAGAGACAGAGACACTTCCCCACCTGACTCTTCATGCTTGCATGTACACATGAACATGCACACAAGGACACACACCAGAAAACTAAGGACTGTCTCTCATTGACTCATGCCATGGATTTTCTTAAACAGGCACACACACACACACACACACACACACACACACACACACACACACACACACACACACAAATTCCTATTCCCAAGAGCCACTAACAAAATCAAAGAATTCCTTCCTTGAGCACTTTCATGAGAAGAGAAACAGGGCACATTTTATTAGTAAAATAAACAGCTTTAAATTGGTTTAATTACAAACTTTCTGCAGAAAAAAAAAAATGGTCTTGTGTTTTTGCCTTTAGTAAAGTCGGTATTTCCACCCAGCCCTGTTCATACCAAACATAATGTTTATTGACACAGGCTAACGTGGGACCAGGAAAGCTGAGCTTCTGAGGCCTGGTTTTGAATTATATTAATCTTCACTTATTTCTGTGTGACACAAAGAAGAGGCCCCTTCTCAGTGCCATATGCACCCCACAAAGTGTTTATGCTTATGAGAGCACACCACAGAGAGCTATGAGCTGCCTGTGCCTCGCCTTAGGAAAACTAAGGGACAGAGGTCAACCACACAGTTAAAATGTTTTCTATATAAAAATGTATGCTACCCAAAGCATCACTATGGTAATATACATATAATGGAATAGATACACTAGTGGTATAAGGACTAATATCAAGGGTAAATAATAAAAGATGTGATGTGACTTTTGCACATGAGCATCGGTGTGGTGTGCTCTGTGAACATCAAGTCCACTATGAGTTCTGCTCAGGCCTCTGCTCACATGTGCTTACCTTGTACCCAACCTCCTCCCCTATCTTGCCATGTTTGTCCTTCTGTCCGATGCCATGTATCAAGGGCTGGCAGAGTGTGGCACACTCAGTACCTCTGACCCATTCTGACTAATCACATCCCTGCCGAAATGGAAACTGGCATCTACAGAATTGCATAGCTGCTATTCTGGTGAACGGGGTACACAGAGGAACATTTTCTAAAACACATTTTAGACCAGCCCCTGCTCATATATGTAATGGATTTGTCTTCTAATTTCAGAGCATCATGACAGGTTTATTTAACCATCTACGTAAATATTTTGGATTTCTCTTCCTAAAACTAAAGCCATATATATAATCATAAAAGGCAAAATTATGTTACTTAATGTGGAATCACAAAAACATATGTGCCATGGTAATACTGTAAACAGGTCCAGCATCACAGAATCTAGACAGGGGGGCTGGAGAGATGGCTCACTGGGCAAAGTGCTTGCAGCACAATCATAAGAACTTGAGATCAGCTACCACCTAAAAACCAGGCATGACAGCACGCATCTATATCCCAGTGATGGAGGAGGCTGGCAGAGAGGTAGATCACTCACTAGCTTACTGGCTAGACAGTTTAGTTAGACTAGTGAGCTCCAGGCTGAGAGAGATCCTATCTCAAAAAATAAGGTGTAGAACTACTGAGAAAGACACCCGATATAGACCTCCAGCCTTCATACTTATGTGCACATACATGTATACACATGTAGACACATGCACTCATACATACACATGCACACACACCCCAAACAAAAATTCAGGAAAGAAAAGGGTTCCCACAATTTGGCTTTATCTCAGAACAACTTCCTTCATGCATTCAAAAATGGTGTTTGTTTTATTTTTAAAATTGGGTTCATCCACTTCTTTAGGACTTCAGCTGTTACATAAAGCAGTATGCACAAGTGCCCCCCCCAAAAAGAGCTGCTAAAGAAAATTTGATTGAATACTATAAACACATGGTCAAGAAGGAGGCTTCAGCAAGGTGGGCATGAGTCAATGAGAGAAATCCTGGCTATACCGAAGAGCTCTGATGTGTCTAATGAGCCTGGTTTCTGCAAACTTCTGTGCTTGAAATACTAAGGAGCAGTGTATGGGTTCCCATCCATTTCTGTAGATCCTTTTGTGCTCCCCTAATGGACTGAACCCACAAATAACTTGCAATCCCTTTATTTTGTTTTTAGTTTTTAATCTTTTAAGACTAGATGAAAGTTACCGGCATCCTTTATAGAAGAATGTACATGAAGCGACTCAAAACTTTGCACAAACTTTAAGCTATTATCCCTTTGAAAATCTACTCACAAAGCCTGCATTATGAACATCTGCTTTTAAGACACAGTGTTTCCTTGGCTGCTTGGTTAATGTTTGCATGTTTCCCTGTCCACATGCAGGTCTCCTAGTAGGACAAGGCAAGCCCACCCAGCAAGCAGAACCACATGGCAAGACGCTGAGAAGGAGGGATATGAGCATTGGCTGGTGGCTCCAGAAGCTGATGCCCTGGACAGCTGACTCCCTATTTAACAAGAGTGCCATCTTGCCAGTCTCTTCACTACCCTCCTATCCTGTGATCAGTACCTCCTATCCCCAACACGTGTGTCCAACCAGGCCAGCTGGTTGGCTCATGGGGGAGCTTCATTGAACTGGAAGTTGTGCCTGCTGCACCTTTTGTGTGTGGAAAGATTGAGTTCACCTAGACCTCCTGCTCATCCCCTCCCTCCACATGAAGCCTCCCAAGGACAAGGCTGGTCATCCTGGACTGAAGAGACCCCACACACAGCCCAGCCCTGGCTCCCAAGCCTGCCACCCAACCCCACATTTTTGGGTGTGAGAATATATATCTCCCCTTCTCCTCTCTCTTCTCTATGTGGATAGCCAATGTCAATCATCACCTGAGGTGTCTCTAAGGTCTTTGGAAGGCAACTATTTGCCCTACCATGGACAGACTTGGTGACTTCAAGATGACCAAGAGCAGCATTTATATTGCCAGGATCAGTAAAATGAGAGCAGAACTTCCCCAACCGGGCAAAAGTGCTGTATGTTGTTCTAGTGTTTGTTTTATTTATTAGTATACTCCCCTATTTATTTATTTATTTATGGAACCTGTATTTATTATATATCAGAAAATCTTCTTCCATCTTTCAAACATCAGCTCCAAATTTGTCTTGTTGGACCCCACCCCCACCCCCCACAGAGCACAGTAAACAATTCCTCTTTGAAGCCACAAAAAAAGAGGGAATTTCTTCTCCCTAGTCCCAAATACTTCTACCCTAGCCAGATTTTTCAACCCAAAATAAGATCAGAATCTACCAGCTAGGTGTAAGCTGTATAACCACGCAAACCAGCACAGGCTCCGCTGTCTGGACAGAAACAGTCTTCCAACCCTTGCTTTTACATGGTTTTTCCTTCCACTCCTTCACAAACTCATGCAAGACTAACCACCTGATTTCCAGCCTGACTACTAAGACTGGGCTCCTCCTTCTGCTCTGGTGCAGAATGTTTGACACCAGATGCACATTAGAATCTATGTTGGGCGCTTAAAGCCACCTGCCTGGTTTCCACCTCAATGTGCCCATAGCAGAATCTCTGAGTGGCTGAGCAGCAGAGATCTTCTTAGTTGCCCAGATTACTCTAACTTGTAAATGTAGTTGATAAAAAAATTTTTTTTCAACTGTCTTCTTCATCCCCAGCCACCTCCAAGATCCCTTCCTCCTTTAGTTCGCAAGCTTCCTCTGGACTCCCCATTTCTCCAGTCCCCTTTCTTCATGAAATCTTCCCCTCGTTAAGCACCATCAACATGAACAGACCCCAAAGAGGTGACTGGTCCTGAGAGTCACACCAGAAGCCAATGCCTGCACTTGCCTCTCTTAGAAGCAAAAGCTTGTTCCCTGCCCAGATTCACCTTCCATCTGCACTCTCCCCATGACACATGCCTCCCTCCAAAAGGTTAAAGATTGATATGGTTATTCCTGGTCCTGCATCCCAATCTTAAGGAAAAGCTCACTCCAGTCTTTATAAGCCAAGGGTTGGCTGTTTCTGCAGAGCAACATGAAATACCTGAGGGTAATTTCCTGGTAACAGGAAGGGTTATCTTGTCCCCAAAACAGTCCCTTACCCAATGACCTGATAGCAACCCACTAGCATACAGATGATAGATGACTGAGACTTCTCACCCTCATGTTGACAAGTTCTCAAACGATGAATATAAGTGAAGGTGTGTGTGTGTGTGTGTGTGTGTGTGTGTGTGTGTGTGTGTGTGTACTGACAGTTTTGGCATTTACTTGAGAACAATCAAGAACTTGTGCTGTCTTTCACTCAGTGGATTCAATTCACTCCTTTCCTCAAAGACCCAAGTGAATTCCATAGTAGTGCTTCATACAGAATGGTGTAATGTCTGAGAACTGCCGGGCATGTTAGAGACTGTATATGTTGTATTCACAAGAGAGTGCCCAAGATAGAAAGAATTCATTTTCATATTCCACCTCCAGCATCTACCAGGTTCCCAGAGCAAGTAGATTTCTCCTGCATTCATAGCACCATGCCTTCTTGCCCCATTAATCAGACTGTCCTGCACCAAGTCCCATCTCTCAGGGTCCTGCTCTCTGATAGGCAACAGTTCAGTCAGTGGGTGCTAAAGAGTTGAGTGTTACACTTCTTGGGTGACCTTTACCTTTTAATTGGGGCTATAGACAATGCCTTAATCTGAAGGAGTAGCTTGAATGCTGGGAATTTCAGGTGCAGAAGTGGGCCAGTAAGAGAGATTAGTTTTTTTCTTAGGAGGGCATTTTAGAGCCTCCTCTTCCCCATACCCATCTTTAAAGTCAGCTCATACATACATGAGCACAAACAAGCACACTTACCTACATCTACATCCCATAATTTTGGAATACCTCCCTTGCATTGGCCCTATCTTTAAACATAAAAATAAATTAGAAATGAACCAGCTAAATTAATTCAAACCTCATTGGGAAATGCAGCCTATTTTTTCACCGGCCACCAGCCATCTGGTCTACCCCACCCTGTTCCATTTCCTTCCTGCTCCTTCTCTTTTCGGCTACTGGCCTATCAGTTAACTTATGTGTAAATGTCCTTTGCTCTTCCCTTGCTTCCCCCTAAATGTATTTCCCCACACCCTTGGACTTGTGTTGTTTTCGGTGTTGTGAAGGACAGAAGTGGAGGCTAAGAGCATGAGCATGTACGTATGTCACTGAAGACAGAGAAGCCAGGTATTCTGCTACAGTTTGAAGAATAACGCCACAAAGGAAGAGGTGAAAGCCGGCTCTGCAGAGTGCCTTAAAAATGACTTTAATTAGGAAATTCCGAGTCGTCAGTCTTTGGATGTTACATAAACTCAATGGATGTTGCATTTCACTTCTCTGGGATTAAAAAAAAAAAGTTAAATACAGTATGTATTCAACAATGATAATCAAGTATATTTTCTCTTTAATTTGGTTCTTAAAAGATTTAGTACCGAGGAGGTCTGGGATTCTGGGACCGGAGAGATGGCTCAGGGGTTAAGAGAACTTGCTACTACTTTTCAAGGGGACCAGAGTTCATTTCCCAGCACCTATGTCAGGTGGTCGGTCCATAGCTACCTGTAGCGCCCACTAGCTCTGTCATTTATGTAGACACATATGCATACACCCACATGCACGGGGAGGTGGGGGGAAGGAAATTGGGAGGGAGATACACATACTCATAAATAAAATAAAACCTTTTGTTTATTATTTAGTACTTGATTTTTCACAAAGAGCAAGGGAAAGCTATAGGTGCATAGAAGCTCTGGGGTGTGCAGAGGCCAGGCACAAAAATCGAGTCCTGCATATTTAAGAAAACTCTGCCAATGAAGGCCACATACTACAACCAGGTTCCATTCAGTGGGCAATTTTGCAGTGAGAAAGAAACAGACTATTCTGAGCAAGGAAAAGAAAGAAATTCCCCCTTCTCCCTGATGGTACACTATTGGTCTTCATCTGCTGAGACTGCCATAACAAAATGTCCCTAACAAGGTGGCTTATACAGAAACAACATTTATTTCTCAAAAACCTAAAGTTTGAAAAATCCAATATCAAGTTCCCTGCACACTTAAGGGCTGTTAAGGACCCCCTTGCTGGTCCATGGACTGCCTCCTCCTGTGTTCACATATAATAGAAGAGTGAATAGGCTCCTTCAGGCCTCTTCATAAGGGCACTAATTCAGATTACAAGTACTTTATTCTCATGACCCAGTCACCCCTCAATGCCCCACCTCTGACATCATCACCTTAGGGATTAGGATTTAAGTATATAAATTGGGAGAGAGGAACATAGCATCAGCCCACATCACTATCATAGTCTCTGCTTCAGTGAAAGATTGGAAAAATATTCCAGCAATGCTGAGGCTCTTCCTTGCTACCCCTCCTTCTCAGAGATCCCTTGGCCTTTGCCACCCAAGGAGCTAACCCAAAACCAGCTATTTTGAAGTGATTGAGTTCTTGAAGGCAGTTAAGTTTCTGCACCGTTACCTTCTCTCTCAGAAGACTGAATTTTTAAAAGGTCAGATCACCTCTAAGCAAGTGTAGGTAGGGGCAGAATTGGGAGTGAGTCCCTTATATGCTCTTGAATTCTGAGAAATCAGTATAGTTAGGAAGAAACTAAAAGCCCTAGCTCTATCAGGCATTCTCCTACCTCTTCCACCACCTGAACTTTAGTCCTGCATTGCTGGCTGGTACTTGGCTGGTGTCATCCAGCTAATAGCTGCTCTCTCTTACAGTCAAATCTATTATGGTTATTTTTCACAAGAGGCATGACCCTTCTCTAGGGACCATAATTTTAAGAAGCTTGAGAGTCACTAATTCATATTCACTTCATTCTCTTTCTTTCTCTCTCTCTCTCCTTCCCTCCCACTCCCTCCCCCCACATGCATCAAAATAGATAGAAGACACAGATACAGAGAAAAAGATAATAGTTTCCACTAACCACACCTCTGTCAGACACAAATCATGAACTCAAGTGGACGAGGGCATAGTTTTTAAGCTTTGTCTTCTTAAGCTAAAATAGCCCCATCTTCCCAAGTCAACGAAGTATTACATGCTCAAGTCTGTAGAAAGCAGTTCCACAAACAATTTACAAAAGGGAGTCCTGCATCATTCTCACCAGAAAGCATGACCTGAAGTAAGCCACCCATGAAAGGATACTTGCTGGATATGCATAAGACCATGGATCAATTCCTAGCAACATACACACACACATACTCACACATACTCACACACACACACACACACACACACACACACACATTTAAACATTTAAAAAACATTTGTACTTTTTCTAGTTCATTCATATTAAACAATCAACAATTACCAAGCCCACTGTAGCATGTATTATGTGTGTACACAAAGCTCTTCTGTAAGAGCAAGGGTGAGGGAAATGTAGCAACAGTTGAGGCAAACTGAAAATATAAGGAGTATTTGTTTCCCATTTTAAAAGAGCTGGAAAGTTTTATGTTGAGTTCTGGGATGACTTGGGAGAAGAGCAAGTATGTGCCTGATTTTCAAAAAAACTAAACTACCATATTGAAAGAAAACACTTTGAGAACTAAAAGAATAGTCAACACACAGAAGTAGCATAACATGCCTAAATATCTTGGGCTACAAATATGGTCACATAAAGTACATTACATATTAATTACCAAGACTCTTTTTTGTTCTCATATCAGAAACACAGCAAAGACTCCTTTTCTGAAGTTGCTCTACCATTTTCCCCACCACCATTTTCCCCAGAACCCTATGCTCTTCACCCTACCCAGAGAAAGAGAGCATAGGGCTCCATCAGCAGTTCCTTCTCACCTGTACCTTCCCCACCCACTGCCTGAAGCAGTGATTCAGAAGTTCATGGCAGTCGAGTTGCCCGGGACACTGGCTGAGCATGCCACTAGGCCACTCACTGTCCTCAAAGCATAAGGATGTTAAGAGAGCCAGAACTAGAACTTTATCAAGTCAAAAGCTTAAACGGTTCCCTCTCCGCAACACATTTCTTAGGCTCTGGAGCCCAAGTCCAGGACCCCTGGAAGACTCTAACGTCCAGACCAACTTTAAACTTTGGGAAGATGAATTAAGCTTTCATTTTTTTGCCTCCCAGGGTGTCCCAGGTTCCCTTGGCAAGTTAATCTCTTTCTTCCACTCACCTTCTCCAAGGAATCCCACATTTGCATAACAAAAGACTCCTGGTGTGATCAACCCAGTGGAAGGACTACCTTTCTATAGGACTGCCTTCTAAACAGATAGAATCTATCACTCTGAGAAGCTCTTCTCTAGTAGGAAGGAAAAAAATCTATACATTAACAAAAGTATATACCAGAGAGTATGGAAAGGGAAGAAAGAGCATATAAGAGGAAGGGAGAGGACCTGGGATGTTCTGTTTGAATTCTACTAAAAGTAGCTGTCAAATAAACTTACTACTAAGAATGATGCTAACTTCCTCAGGTTTCCCTCCCCCCCCCTTAATTTCTGCAGGCATGGGTATCATATTACATAGACGCCTCAGCTCCATTACACATTACACATTACACATTACACATTACACATTACACAAAGGCAGAAACAAGTTCATCGTCTCTTACCATTGCAGCAACCCATGGAGACTCCATTTACTGCAGTTGAGAGAGAGAGAGATGAAATGACTCTGTCAAAGTCACACAAAGTCACACATTAGAGCAAGGATCTTGGTATGGCTGTTGTGACTCTACTATATGATTGTTCTCAATGCAGTTGTAAAAAGAACAAGACACAATTCCATAATTGGGACCCAGGCTAGGCATTTAGCTCAGTGGGTGGAGTGATATCTCAACATTCTAAAATTGAGACCCAGAATGGCTTCTTACTAGGTGTATAAAACATTGATGGGCTCCCTGCAAACATAAGATAAGATATGAAATTCCAATATAAACTATAAAAACAGAACAAATATGAGGTTTGAGGGCAGCTCTGTAGGCTGTCTCAAAATGCCACTTAACCTACTGTCTGTGTGATTCATTAAGTAAATAAATATAATTAAAGGGAGCTGTTTTTATAACATGCTACACACAATTCCCAAAGCAACCCTTAGTCGAGCTGAAAAAATTAAAACAGTATATATTTTCTGTCTGTAAACTAATTATCTGATTCACATGGATTCAAAGGAAGCCCACTCCCAAGGTGTTTTCTAAAAGTGTGTGCATAATTGCCCTAAATATATGGAGGAAGCGCCAACGCGTGGCCTTATGTGAGTCTCTGAGCTCTTTTCACAGCACCCAAGAGTGAAGAAAAGAACATTCACATTCACGTGAGACTGCTCCATGAAAAGTAAGTGTGGCTGAGCGTACCCAGTGGAACGTGCTGGATTTCTGCAGAACCCTGCTTCCTCTTTGCCGCTGGAGTCATCTATGCTGGAGGCAGCTGGCAACGAGGCCATCATCTAAGCTGTTAAATCAGACCGCCCTGCATCTGGGCAGGCTCAGAAGAAACAAATTCTAAGAAGAAAAACCAATTCTACTTTCTGACAGGGTCCTGAAATTGAGCTAGCTTCTTGGAGAGAGATATTGTAGCCTTCGAAAAACTACATTATAATCAGAGAGAGAGAGAGAGGGAGAGAGAGAGCAAGAGAGAGAGGGAGAGAGAGGGAGAGAGAGAGAGAGAGAGAGAGAGAGAGAGAGAGAGAGAGAGAGAATACATACAGACAACACACAGAAAAATGAAAGTAAATCTCATCCTCACAGTGCTGCCAAATGTTGCTGGCCCTCTCTCCCCAAAGTCAGCACATGGGACTCTACAATGAGGAAAGCCTACCTCACCATCATCCTGCCAGAGTGGGGATGGACGCAAGTGTCTACACTGCTTTTCTTGAGTCTCTCCTGCTCATGATTCCAAGAGAAATTAGAAAGCAAACACACAGAAGACAATGATGTAAATGAAAATAGTGGATGAGTTTCCTTTTCAGTTAGAGAACATCTCCAGGACAGAGAAAGTAAGAGGTAGAAGATGGGCAGCTCCAGGAGCAAGCAAACAGGGAGTAAGAGATGCTAAAAGTCATGGTGACCGGAATCTCCGAACTGAAAATTCATGTCCCAGCCTAAAAGAAAATGTAGTTTAAGCTCTTTTGCTCCCAATTTCAGGATTTCTCCTTATCTCCTTATGTCTGCCCACAAGTGTGCTGTAGCAATTACTCTCCCTGGGGAGATTGTCTATGTTGTTTTCTATTGCTTTGGAAAGGCCCAGAGAAATGGGCTCCCAGTGAAACTGTTGGTAGCTTTTGGTAAGGTTTTGAGAGGATAAAGAAAATGGTTCCTGGGGGAGAATCTGAGTTGCCCACTTCCTTACATCCTCCTCCCACTCATAATGGAAAGCCCATAAGACAGACAAACAGAGAAGGCAGAGTTGGTCCTGAGAATGTCTGGCTCAACACTGATTCTTTCTTCTAAACTGAAAGGTATTAAAAACTGATGTGTAATAAATGGTGTCTCGTTGTGGATGTGAGATTCCCAATGTCTGTGTCCCTTCCCGAAACCACCCATAAATACCACTGAAGATACATGGAGTAATAAATAACCCACGTCACAGTCAATAGATTCTCAAGTTCATCTACATGCCTGCTTGCTCAAAGAGGGGTCCAGCTCCACTTGAGCTCCTTCCTATCTTCAGACTCC